>NW_024580672.1:17788705-18408208 GCF_017639235.1 Corvus kubaryi
ACCTTGGAAAATATATTTAAGGTGTGCTGGTGGCGGGGAATCTTTTAAGATTCTTTGGTTTACATATGAAAATAATTTTTACAAGTATCACTCCAAATTGAAACTGGTTTACAGCAGAGTGAAATTACCAAATATCTGCACATACCATCCTTACTCAAAGGGATAAACACATCCAGCTATGCACAGTCACAGTGTTCTAATTTATCTTTTATTTATTCTTTTAAAAAATCTAGGTGGATTCCCACTAACACAGTAGGAACAATTTAATTACATCTCAAGATAGTATTCCAGAAAGATTTTTACAAAGCATTAAAAAGTTGACATAATTCCAAGTGTCTGTTCCCAGCTCCGTATCCAAGTACCTGCTACTATGAGATCTCAGCTATCCTACCCTCAGGCATCACAAAAAAATAATGTAATTTCAGCCCAGATAAGTGTTCACATAAACTTTATTTTCTTAATAGCCTTCATTCTAAAGGGCTCAGAATTTTTTGGGTAACTCCTACACTAACATTTTCTATTGGCATCTCTCAAGTTAAACAAGTTATCCTTAAATGCAAGGTTCAAACAATAGCTTCAGGTATGCCAGTCTACATCTGAGAAGCTCAACTATAAAACACAATGGACTCTGCCAATGCTGGAAGCCCTGGAATGTGGTAACAAAGACAGCAACTGGATTATCATAATAAACACTAATTGTGTACGTTGTACCATGCACATTGCAATGAATTGCTTAGTTACTTAATACTAATAGTACTGTAGGTATTAAAGACATAATTCAGTAGTTTGTGCTTGAAGATCTACAGTCACTTAAGGAGTATGCCCCACCTGCATGATGTTGATGCTCAAGATATTTATCAAAGGAGTGCTGATCTTGGACACTGTAACTGCATCACAGCACTGTGGGGCTCCAGCCAGAAGCTAAAGGAACAGAGTTACTGGAGGCCTAAATTATTCTCTACAACATAATGCAGAGATGCCCATATTTTTTTCAGGAAAAAACTTAACTCGTGTATAAAATAATGAAATCAAGAATTTCAGGATCACCAGACCAGTGAAGCAGAACACTCCACATGAGCATGTGCTGTGGGGATGGCCAGGGATGCCACAGGTAGAGATCTGCTACCCTGCTAACTGACAACAGGGACAAGGGGTAATACTTTGCAGTGAGGTTTGCCCAGAGATTAGACAGAATATTCAGCAGCATTATGTACATACAGTTCATTTTTAAGATAGAAATGCAACAGCAAATAAAAAAGGGGGAACACACCAGCCAGCCTCAAAAGCTACATGTGAATCCACCAAGCAGCCACTACTAAATACAGCCTCATGCAGGAGGTATCCAAGTTCTGACTCTCACTCCAAAACCTGGAATACTCCTGGACTGAGAAGTTTTGTTTTAAAATCAGCATTTGTGTGTATTTGTCAAAGCAAAGAAAACAACAAATAATATAATGCCCAAAGCCTCATTGACTGCAGTGCAATAACACTTTCCTTAAAGAACCTGCAACAAGTACCACTTGGGAACCTGAAGACCCAAAACCTTAAAGCGGCATCATTTAGGTTCTTAGAATGTAAAATTCCATGATGCACTGACGGCTGCTAGATTATGCATATTGCCTAAGTCATTACTGGTTTTAAATGAATCTGATTTTAAAAAACCTTTTCTCACTGTGTCATAACGATAGGATATTGACAGCATCATTTTGACATTCCTTTGCTTTTTAGGACATGTTTTTACCGTCTATACTCATCATCTGTTTATTTTTGGCTTCATTTTTTCTAAATACTGAAGCTGCCCTATCAGTTTCACAGGCTTATAAATGTTATACATCAAAAATTAGTTTCACTTATTAAGGCAGGAAACGGCTTTAAGAACTCTGGGATCTGTGCCTCAAAGCAAAAGCTTTATCAGCAGGTTCCAGTCACTGCTTCTTGCAAAAGAAAATGGTGCCGATTAAAACCCCATACACCTGATTTCAAAAAGAACACCTACCCACTGAACATTTCTCACATGGCTGCAAGGGGGGCTGCATGCCAAACAGAAGATAGCTGTTTCTCACACACCCTCTGTCCCCAGCCCTGTAACACCGCTCAAGAAAAATGAAAACTATACATGAAGAGATGAAGTTGAGATAAAAGAACAATAATTCATCCACTTATTACTCCAGACTTCAGAAGTGGTACTTCAATACAGCCACAGTATAGTTCCATGCCTGACTTGCTCACAGAGTTGTGCTCCATTTGGAAGTTAGAGGGATACAAATAGCCACATAATTTTAAAATTAACTCACTTCTTAGAGGTATTGTATTTTAAAATGGACATTTCTGTAAATTGCTAAGAGAAAAGTAGCAATTGAATCAATACTATACAACATGAAAGCAGTATTTTATTAAGTGTACTTGTATACAAAACAATGATTGCTCAATCAACCTCTTCCATAAGCAAATTCTCTTTTTATAGCTCTTCACTGAAACAGTCACTGTCAGAACAATTTCCTTAGGGAAAAAAGTATCCATTAAAAAAAAAAAAAAGGTTCTGAAAATCACAAAGAAAAATGACCCTTGCAGTGAGCAACAGAGCACATCTTTCGAAGAGCAGAGAACCCCAGTGAATTCACATGGATTCTGCCTCAACAGAACTCCTCATGAGAGAGCAAGCCAGTCATTTGAGTTTTCCTTCTTTCAACATACTATTTGTTCAGATAAACCCACTTAACCAAAACCAAGTCAAAGCTGTGAATACTAATAATGTTTCAAGCATTTTGTTTTCAGAATTACAACATGCTAATATTTGAAAGTCAACAATTTGGAGCTAATGTTCCACAAATAATAATACACTGCTGTAGCACCTGGGATATGCTAGATGTTGTATAATCCCATGGCTACCAAAATCAGATAACAGTTTATCATAAATATTACAAAACCTTAAAACTTCTTACATTAATTTGTTTTTATTGTCAAACAATTTGCACTGGAACCTCAGTATGTTTTATTGATTACAATACTCCAACCACTTTAGAGGAGAAGGGATAATGACATTTGTGAAGGAGAACAGCAAGTGTTTTTCATGTTGTACACATGAAAGGTAATAAAACAGTCAGAATCTGGTCAGACTTAAAGGGAACATCAGGACACATTCCTACCACTGTCAGTAGCTGTTATCTTTGCAGACTGAAGTCTGTGATCACTGGTGACAAGGCAGGTAAGAGTCCAGTCATTAGAAACTGCCCTGAGTGACTAAATGGAGGAGTTTAATGATTTTGTAAGAACACTCACTGAGGAACAGTTACTTTTACCTAACCTCAGAGAACCTTAAGAACTGTATTTCCCACTTCAAAAGCCGTCTGTTTTTAAAGGCATCACAATACTGTAATACATTGCATTAAACAGATTTAAATCTGCAATTTTACATTAAAGCTTAGTTTAAAACAGTGTATTTAAGAAACATTTACAATATTTGTATGAGAATGAGAAGCACTCAAAATTCGTCTTTGCTTTCCTAATCCTTTTCTAATACCTTTGAATTTTGCAAGCATATACAGTGGACAGAAAATTCCCATTACCTCTGTGAAGATGGAAGAATATACAAGATAAAGGAATGAAAGCAAAAATTATATAATTAATTTTTAGTATAACTCTAGAAGATTTATAGTTTAAGTCATACTACTCAAATGACTTAAAAATGATCAATTCTCCACTCACTGAAATAGCACTTTTATTTTTTCTTACCTGGCTTCAAAACTATTCAACTATCTTTTTATCCTAATTTTTTCCTCTGCATTTTCTCCCCAATGCACAACTAGCATTGGGCAAAACAGCCTTCGTGGACTTTAGCTACTTCAGCTGCTACCACCTACCATATGTGCACCAATTTAACAATTTCTTAAATGAAATTACCAGAGCTATCCGGTAAGATTCCTCACCAGTTTTAAACATTCACTAAGCAGTACATCCAGATTTAAAGGTCCCATTTTGTGGCAAAGAGAGCACAGCTTAGATGAAATTACTCAGCTACACCAACTAACAGGACAACATCTTGAAAAAATGGTGTTTCCCTCGATTTGTTTTTAGATACGTATTTATACACTAAACAATTATGACAAGGAGGAAAAAAAAAAAAGTCCAATGCAATTCTAAGGCTACAGCAGTGTATTTGACAACCATCTACTCCCATTCTTCTTCAGAATTCTTCCAGCCATCAACTCCTGGCCACATGAATACACAGAAAAAAAGTATAGGCACACAGCTTGGGGTTATTGTGTCCTTAGTTGTTCTAGGCTTGCTAAATCTCTACCTGTCTTCAGACTTCCCAAGCTTATGGGTGAGATAATGCAAAAAAAAAAATATGAGGCACAGGGAATTGAGAGGAAGGGACATCCTACTCCTGTCCTCTTGGCTTGCAACATGGAGAAAAATCAAAAGCTCAGTATAGATGACCAGTTACCAACTCCTCGGAGTTGTGGAGTGAGCAGCAAGGCTCTCTTTAAAGCAAGGTGACTTCAGATAGTTCACGGCTGTATTTTCAATTCTTAAACAGAGATACAGCTATCCAAGCATTGCTCCATCAGCAGCACAGTCCTTCAATCACTGACAGGGATCTACTCAGGAAACAGGAAAGATGCTGCAAACAATCTTCAATGCTGTTTTAGTCATGCCACTTTTAGTCCAGATGTGCATAACTAAATGACCCCCTAGAGTTCTTGTTAACAGCCCACTTACCTCACGAATGGCTAATCTGTCACTCAGCTCCTCAGCCTTGGCAATGTCACCTTCAGCCACACATTTCTCTATGCTCAGTTCAAGGCCAGACTAGGGAAAAAAAAAAAGGAAAATACCTTTAGAAAAAAAAGAACATATTTAAAGGGAATACTTCCTTTCTAAAAATATTTCTTTCATAAAATTCTTTCAGACACTGCATAAACCTGTAATTTCTGTGTACCACAAATCACTCTGTCTGTGTATTGTAATGGACAGTATAATTAAGAATACACTGAGAGGCCGCCTGAGCACAAATCATTGCATTAGTTCCACCTTATGTGCAGGATAATACTATAGGTTAAAAAAATTACACGGGCTAGTTTATGCCTGTCACAATAAAATTTCATCTGAAGATCTGGCTTATCTCTTCCATCCCTGGAGCTTTCTAAACAAAATGTGAAATATATGTGTCAAGTAACATGAAGAATGGCAATTACCACTGTATCGTTACAGTTCTAAGATCTTATCATTATCCAAAAAACAGAGTTCTGGCACAAAGCCACTCCACTGTGCTAATAAATTAAAAATTCTAGCAGCCCTATGGAAAACAATGAAAAAGCCTCAGGATTTAAAGGTTGTTTTCTTATTTTCTGACGTTACAATCAACGTAACATAACTTATTTAATGACAACACTTACAAATAATGTAACAATAGAAAGTAAATATTTCCTGGAAATTATAGTTGGAAATTTCTGATGGCATACAGAAGGGTAGCACAGCAGTAGCACTGACTTCAGAATTTCACAAAAAAACGCACTCTCGTAACAAAAGACAATTTACAGTTTCACTGGTTTTAAATATTAGGGAAGCTAAAGACAACACATTTGATAGTTTCATAACATACACTTTTTTAAGAGACAAAAGTGAAAAAGCTAATGGAACTCCTGAGAAACAGTGATCTGCAAACACTGCACTTTAATTATTTCAGGTGGTAGATCAAAAAAACCACACAACTGGAAGTTGCAGTGATGGCAAATTCTGTTAAGATGCCTTTTCCAAAAATAATGAGACATATCTTCCACTAAGGATAAAATCCCTGAAATTACAAGGAAACCATCTGCATTTTAACACTTTGGGCCTCATTCCAGATCTATCCTGAGCAGTTTAATGACAACTAAATAGGCGCCAAAAGTAAGAAGCAAACAAATCCTCATGACCTGCATGTAGAAACTTACTTTAAGAAAATGAAAAATACAAAAATTACCATAAAGGAAGCTAACTGAACAGTTCATGTCATAGAACTTACAGAGAACTTTGTAAGAAAAACTACAGAACCAACAGTGCTACCAGAAACTCAGAATATAATGAGATTCTTAACTTATCCATCATGTGTGCCAATTATTTCAGATATGACTAGTTACACAGTAATATTTATGAACAGAATGTGTTATGAATCCAGTCAAAATGTATGCTAGCTTTGCCCCTTTAATTCTTGTAGCCACGGGTGTCAACTGAAGGATTTATGTGAGACATTTTAAAGTTAAAACATGATGAAACAAAAGAAAAGTTTGCATATGAAGAGTTCTGTCACAACAGCAGAAAACAAAATCAGACAGGAAACAAGCCTGGATACTGTCTTAAAAGAAAGCACAGCAAACATTCAAGGACATTTATTTAAAAAGCGCACAAAATTCTTCAGAGGGACTTGATCCTTAACTCTCAAATAGCCTCAGTTTTATTCCTATTTCAGTTAAGGACAAGTTCTTTTACTGCCAAACACAAACTGACACTGCCTTTGTATTAACAGTCACCTTTTGTGGAGCTCTGCTATCCACAGGTGATTCAAATCTATCATTGATTCCAAAGTATTGTGTAAGTTCTTTCCATCTGTCTTCATTTTCCAACTGCTGACTACTAAAAACGAACAAACAAGTCATTAATATAACCACTTCCCTTTCCACAACTTGTAATATCCTTTTCAAAGCTAAAATAAATTCTTCCATTTGGCAGACATGGTCTTTTCACCCATTCAGGTTTTAACTGAAGTGAAATTAATTATTCCTTCCCCTTTGTAAGTATAATTTCACAATCTTGAAAGCAAGCTGATAGAATCATAGAACCATTTAGGTTGAAAAAGCCCTTTAATATCGAATCCAACCATAAACCTAACACTGGCAAGGAGGAGAAAGAAGGGAAGGAGCAGGCTGAACAGGAGGAGGCTGTATGCAGTAAGTAGGAAGAACATTAAATCTATTTTAAGTTACATTAAATAATCAATTTGTGTTGTTTTTAAAATCCAGCAATAACACGCCATCAAGAAATCACTCATACAAATTCAGCCTGCCCAACAAGAGACACTGAACAAGTTTAAAAGATATTTTACACAGTGCTCAAAGCTAGGCTTTGGCTATGAATGTGGTCAAGCTTATTACAAGTTTTGCCTGCTACTAACAGACCTCAGGTAATCCCATTGACCTGGTTATACCTCTTAGCCACTTCATCAGCCTTTTTCTGTTTTGCTAAAGGGAAAAAAAAAAAAGAAAAATCCAACATTACACAGTGATACCCCACAGCATCCAATGAAGTCAACAGAGCTCTAATTGGTCACATTTCCTTTGAAAGATCAACACACTGGGACTTTTACCCAATGATCATGTGGATTTAAACCACTCAGCTGTAAGAAACTCCTACAGTATCTGTGAAGTTTCAACCAGAATATGCAAGTTTTACAGAACTACTGAAATACCCTTAGCCATTATAAAGCAGTATTAACTGAGTAAGTTTTACCTCCTTTTTTAAGAAGAGGACAAATATCTTACTTGCATTCTATGTAGCAATCTACAACCTCACTACAATCTTGCAAGTGATGTACCGAAGTGAAAAAATAAAATCCTAGATAACAGCTAGAACACAATTCTTCATTTAAAAAAACCCCAAACCAAACCACACATGAAAAAAACCCCTAAAACCAAAAATACCAAGCCCACAAAATAGCATGTATTGATACTAATTCAATTTGAAAACAATTAATTCTGTTAATTATAAAAAAAAACACCTTTCCGGCGGCGCTTTCTTTTTCGGCATCTGTTTTCCTCTTTTGCTTGCATTTTCATTTCACGGTGTTTCTTCTGAAGCTCCACAAATTTCTACAAGATTATGAAAAAGCAAGTCAGTATTTTTAATTTTCCCCGCATTTTTAAGAAATTACATAGAGAAATGTTTATTTATCCACAGTGCCATGTGTTATCTATCACATCCCAATTTACAAATCGGAAACATCCAACTCTGATGGTGTTAAACTGGAATTGGTGCTAGTCTTTCACCACCTCTCTCTGGCTTTCTGTCCTCCCTACATCTCAGGGCTGTTCAGATCTGACAGTTCTCTCATGGGATGTGACACAGAACACACTTTTGCTGGTTCTGCACTCCTGAGCTATTCCATGTATTGTTACTGCCCAGCTGGCAGTTTGCAATTCACAAATTAGTGACAGCATGGTCCTTGCACAGCAGGCTACCTGCAAGGATTGATGGATGTAAGAGAGCAACTATTTTTTGCCAATTCTTATTTTGAATCCAAAGCCTAAAACACAGATTGTTTTGTTAAAGCTTCCGCGGGGCCGGCCCCCAGTCTTTACATGCAACTGCAAGCTCAGGTTATAAGGAAATCTTGAGTCTGAATGCTTGCAATTAACCCCTACAGCAAGCAGCAGGGCACACCTCCACCTCCCAGGTATGCAGCACCCCCACAGTGGCTGATACACTGAGCTGTAAACCCCTTTCTAATGCAGAAAGCACCTACCAAGCAGCTCAGAGCCCATAAACCACTGAAAACACAAGTTTTATGCAACTCTATAGTTATGACAGCTCCTTGCTGCGCTTTTAATCACAACCAAACTACCACCTAATCACTTCCTTCCTAAATTCCTGATCACCTTGCTTGAAACAATCTAAGGTGTATATACTCAGATCATATTTTACCTCATTTCAGACTTGCATATTGACTACTCACACTGAGTTATTTTAATCTAAAAATCAGCCATTCAACTTTGAGTACACTGCATTATGCTCATTTGGAGCCCTCTAATGATACATACATTCCAGATATTTACAGAAACTCCAGGAGGGCACGTCTGAGATTCACCTTCTCCAGCTGTCACTGGTACCACAGTAAGTTCACTGCTGGCATTACTTTCCTGTCCAGTCCCCTGAACTCCTTCAGTATCTTCTTTTGCAACTTGCTTTGAACAGGAATCAGGCGATTCGTCTCCATCATCGGAACTTAGATCAACATCACTTTCATTCAGTCCTGGAGGTAACAGCCCACTCCACATCTTCCAGTTTAAACAAGTCCAAACCACTTCAAGTCACTGCGAAGACACCAGGTTACCCATCCCAAGATAAAAAAAACCTGCGGAAGAGAGAACCACCAAAACACGTCATCAGAAATATTTTAGCTTATCTTACATAACTATCATTACAAGCTTTAGACAAGCACATTATAAAACTAATAATACTTACTATTTCAGAAACAAGCAGACGACTTGAGTACACAGGCTGACACTACTGGTTCTTTTTTCCCCCCACTCCTTGTCCTTTAAAGTTGTGCCCCTGTGCGTTTGCTCATCGCTCCTTCCAGTTTAGGGGCGACACTGCAGCAAACGCCTCCCGTCACTCCCCAAGGGCAGCTTCCCGGTACAGCACAACCACCTCCTTTCGCCGCCGGGCCGCGGCAGGGAACAGCCCGGCCGGGGAGGCGGCAGGCCGGGGAAGCGAGGGGGGCCCGCTCCGGAGGCAGCGACTCGAAGAGAAGCGCGGCTCCCCACCGGCCTGGGGGAAGGCAGCCGGCACTGGGGGAAGGCAGTGCCCGCAGGGCCGGCGGCGCTGCCGGAGCCCCCTCAGTGTCCCCACCCTGCCCCGCGCCCGCCGCCCGCGGCCGTGTTTACCTGGCCGCCATCTTGGCACCGCCGGAACACCCCGCGCGCGGATTGGGCGGGGCGGCGCAGCCAATCGGCGGGCGCGCCGGTCGCCATGGCAGCGGGGCGGGGCGGGGCGGGGCGGCCCCGGGCAGGGGCCGGGCCGGGGGGACGGGGCCGCTGTCGCTGTGAGGGGAGCGGAGCGGAGCGGAGCGATTGGTGCGCCCTTTGGAGCACGCCCGGGGGAGCTGATGGGACAACGTGTGCCGGCGAGGAGTCGTCAGAGTCACAGAATCATTTCGATTGGAAAAGGCCTCCGAGATCGCAGAGTCCAACCTATGACCCAATGCCACTGTGTTAACCAGACCGTAACACCGGGTGCTACAGCCAGTCTTTCCTTGAGCACCTCCAGGGCCGGTGACTCCACCGCCTCCCTGGACAGCCCATTCCAATGTTTCGTCACCCTTTCAGTGAAGAAATTACTCCTAATGTCCAATCTAAATCACGATGCAGCATAAGGCCATTTCCTCTCATCGTGTCTCTTGTTCCCTGGGAACAGAGCCTGACGCCAATCTGGCTCCAACCTCCCGTCAAAGAGTTGTAGAGAGCAATAAGATCTCCCCTGAACCTCCTTTTCTCCAGACTAAACATCCCCAGCTCCCTCAGGTGCTCCTCATCAGACTTGAGCTTCTTTCAGAAGAAAGACAAGCATCAAGTACAGCAATCCTTACTGCCATAAAGGAATATGGCATCTCTTCCAACAGTAAGCCTTGTAGTTAAGCCCCACCAAAATGTTTATGCTGGGACGGAATGGCAAGGGTCATACTAATAATTGAAAAATCCTTACGAAGTTCCCAGTAGTGCCTTGGATTAATGTGGTAAAGAGAAAACCACAAAAATGCAAAGTCTGTGCGGGGCAAAGGGGTTGTTTATCTGGAGGACTGTTGCACTTTGTCCTTTCAGCTTTCATAGGTGCAGCAGATGACACAAGTATTTAGGAGCAGCCTGAATATGATTCAGCAAGAACATCTTGTATACAAGGAGCAACAGGAAGGGAGGCACGAGGAAAAGATGAAGGGATAAGGCTGACATCATTAGCACTGAAATGTGTCTGAAAGACAGGAGGTTTCCCGTCTTTGAAATAAATAGTGAGAAGATGTACTTTTGAGTGACAGTTTGACACGTTGCAAACTGTATCTCAGTAGGATAATGAGACTTTTGAGAAACGAATTGTTGACCCTAAATCATGACACAACCCAGTTGTGGACAAACATGAGAAGAATGAGAAAAGGGCAAGTGTTATGAAGGTGGATAATAGGGAATATGGCTTCAAGTAGGAATTTCTTGGTTGATCCCAGCTTCTGGGATTGGCTGTGCATGGAAGGAAAATCTAAATGCCTTTCTCATGGACATAAATCGGATCTTCAGATTGTTTTCCTTTTTATGCCATAATTTTACATCCTCAGATTCATTTCTAAAATCAATTAATTCCGCAAGTAATCACTTTTTCATGAACTACATGTAAATTTCACACTCAGCTTGCTAACTAGATTTTCCTCTCATCTGGGAAATCAATTTTTAAGAGAGTTATTTTATTTACATTGAATAATTGGTTGTATTTGGTACACAGATAACTGGTAATTAATAACTGTATTGATACAGGATATTCATTGCCATTTGTTCTAGTGAGTTGTTAGACCGTTAGGTTATATGATATTTTCTTAATGTCACCAAATTTGAACACTCTCAAAAAACTGAAAGGTGTGTGACATCCTTATGACCTGTAAATTTGTATATTTGGTAGGGATACATTTTCAGAAGGCAAATCTAATTTCATGACACAATTTGTATCCAAACATCGTACTCCTTATTTAGTATCCACAGCCAATCCATAGCAAGAATGGCACTGGTAGTACACACAAATGAAGTACTCAAATATCCACATTAACTTCATTTTCTAATTGCAAAATAATTGTATTTGTCATTTTAAAAGACACATTTTCAGGATAATCTCCAGTCCTTCCACAAAAAAAATTCTGACTTCTCACAGGTTCTTCCATAGGAAAAATGGTGGCAAGAGCTCCTGCCTGCCTTTCATTAGCCCAGAAGCATTTGTGTCCACAAAGTCAGTGCTTGATGAAACTACAAGAGATTGTTGGCTACTTACCAGAATTTGGAACTTACTGTTGGGTTTTTGTGTTGAAACAATGTGTAGAGTCTTTTTATCTGCAGAAGAAAATAGAAGGCAGTGCAACCTTGTGACCAACTCTGATGTCCCTACATCAAATTTGTGATGGCTGCTATTGTGGCCAATACTTGATTCAGTGTCGAATTTTTCTGATGGCAATCTTCTGTTCCCCATTGAGCAAATATTCAAATAATCTGATTTATTTCCTTTTGGTCAACTGATCTAACTTCCTTTCTCACTTGAATTCCTGTCCTGAAGACCTGCCAAACAAGGACTCTCATGAGTGAAACAAGCCATGCCTCTGGGGTTCTCATGGAACATCAAACTGGCACAACACAGTAATTACAGCTCAGATATTTCTGATGCTATTATTAAAAACGACTTGAACTTTAAAAGGAAAAACTATTGCAATTAGATGTAATATCAAATTTAATTTGAATCTTCTAGGATCGCTGTGATTTTTTCAGGTTCTAGTCAATTTTCTCTTTATCTCTCTTTAACTCTTCCTTTAGCTGCTGTTGAGTAGTTACAGATACTAATGTGAGTCCCAGTTGTTATACTGTACTTTGTCAGATGTGTTTTGGGTTCTTTCTGAAACTCTCTTAGTGAGTACCAGTCACAGACGTGGTCAGAGTTGTCAGACACCAGAAAAGCTGATGGCTGTGTGTGTGCCAGGCCCTCATGGCAGGTTGTCACAGTGCAATTCTCATTTTCAGACCAGCTATAGAACACACCGAAAGCCTGAACTAGTTCCTTGCATAAGGGTTTGAAGCCATGGTCTAGCTAATCACAAATAATCCTCTACATGCTTATTTCCACAAAATACATACATTTTCCTAGTGCAGAAATGGAATCTATTCCAACATAAATTTTGCATTATTATCTGGGGTTTTTTAGCAGCAAATGAGGACATAAGAAACTTCTTCTTAAGCATATAAATATGCTACATTTTATCCTTTTGAGACGGTGTTTTCAAACGATGTCAAAATGATCAAGAACTGGATTCTTGTTTAAACATAATAGGAAGGCCTTATTGTATTAGCAGATTACAGTCATTGTGTTAGTATACTATCTACCTTGTATTCATTTTTGCCAACATAATGAGAAATTTTTCTAACATGGTTATATTTTAATACAATAAAATAGTGTTGGAAAGGAAAATTAATACGATTTTAAAGAGAGATGTAAAGACAATAAAATAGCCTCTAAGTTTTCTTTCCTAAACTTTTAATTTGTTGCTAACTTGAAATATACTTTTTATCAATCCTTTGAAATAATTACAGTCAAATGAATATTTAAAGTCAGTTAAAAGGTTTACAGATGCCTTTTTTTCCACATACTCTGCTATATAAGATCTAAGCAAGTCTGCCCAGATGTTTCTAAATTTTCTTATTTTAGAGAAGTATATAACTGATTAATGTGGCATCAAGCTCTGAGCTTTTAATGAGAATATTTTCATGGCACCTTTTACAATGTCCTTGCTCCTCTGAGGTTTGCATTTTGATGAAAATTCTGACCACAGGATCAGAAAGAAATGTCTGTGGTTTTAAGCATCAGCACCCCATGAACAAGTTGCTTTGTCTACTCTTTAAAAAAGGCATCTCTAAAGCACTAACACACAGTGAGTGCTCAGGGAGGAAGTAAGACCTTCTGTTCAGAATTCCATATTGAAGCTTGGAAGATCTGTACTCAGTTATCATTCTTGCCACAGGCTTCCTGTGAGGAATGAACAAGGTATTTTCAACTTTACTGCCTCACTGGTGGAAGAGTTTTCATCACCCTTGTCTGTTGCGAGCATAAACTCTGAAGGTTTTGAGCCTGTTTGCAATGTTCAGGGCATCAACAGACACCAGCCAGGGCTGCACTGGATTTCACAGGGTCAAGCCAAGGAATAAATAACAATTAGACAAATTAATTTTGCAGTGTAGATCTGACAAAAAGATGTAAGCACTTCAAGGTGCTGATGATCTGGGTTCTCTAGAATAAGTTTTTTTGCAGAAGGCAAAAACATAAATGAGCTGTTGTAGATGTACTCATACCAACCTTAACCTGACTTGACTGGATCCCAGCAAGGGTAGGCAGTGAGGGTGTGAAGTTCACTTCTCGTTTTGTCATAGCATTTATTCATCCCCTTGGGTTTCCCTTGGGGCCTGAGCACTGTTGTTTTCTCACCTGACCCCTCTGCTTCTGCCTTTGTTATTTTGAGTGCAGGATATGTTTTATGGAACCTGAAGTCATGTAATTTACTGCAATAGGAGGTTCTTCACCTAGTATTGGACAAATTTCATTGATCCAAATATATCAATCCCAATTTTGTTGTAATGAACACAAAATCTTTATGCTGGATTTGGATCTTGGATGGGTTTCTCTGGGATAGAAGAGAAACACCCTTCTGCCATATTACCAAATGGAGTATCACCTGACTGTTTTTACACAAAAAGAGTCAGAAAGCAGTTTTCTTAACCTCTAAGAGAGTTTTGCTTTGTGTATTAATGGGTGTTGTTTAGGAGTACAATAGTGAGTCTTACAGCTCATGTGGCACTCAGATGTGGAGCTAGGGCAAAGTACTTGACCTCTCCTTGGTTTAGTTTGTGAAAAAAACAACACTATTTTAACTACTTTTCAAGGATATTAGGTAAAATTAATTAGTTTAGTATTTGTACTGCAATAAAGGTCTATATACTTGGAAAGTCTTATAAGAATCTCAATAGTTTTATTTTTGTGTTGATTTAACTTTGAAGGGCGGGTTTTGATACTTGGTACTGTACTTGAAGTGTGCTATTGTTTCATTTTTATGAATAACAGCTGATTTTTCAAGCTCCTGTAACGAACCTATTTGGTCTCTGTGTATGCCAATGCCCTCTACTGGTTTGAAACACAATCGCTCATCAGAGGGTATTGCTGTGCTCCTTCACTGAGAAAACTGTAATGTTTAAATTATTTTCCTTTTCAGAGCAGTAGAATTTTTGTTGTGTAGCCAGGCTTTCTGTGAAGTGCAAGAAGCTGCTCCATGGGCAAGCTGACAGCTGGGTGACTCTTGTGCTACACATGTAATTCCGTGCCAGTTTTTTCATTGCCTTCTGTGGTTTTGTTTCACTGGATTTGCTGTTCTTGCCATGAAGGCTCATAGGTAGCAATCCTGAGAGGGAAGGAGACACACACCTGAGACTTGCTCAGTACAGAGCCGCTGTGTAGATGTTCCCTCAACACAGTGGCCACCACTCTAAGGAGCCTCTCTGCTCTTCAGCCTGGTCCAGGGCCTTCCAAAAGTGAGGGGTGGTTGTGTTGACAGGCTGTGATATAAAGAACCCTTGAGGCACAGGGGCTGCAGAGGTAATGAAGTGCCTTGAGGAAAAAGTCTTAACTATCAAGGGATGGATCCACTCCCCCCTGCCACAAACCAGGGGTCACGTGGCTGTGGAATGTGTATCCAAAGATAGTGCTACCTTCAGAGAACTCTACTTACAGGTAAGTAACTCTTCTTTAAAGGAGGTATCTTTGTGTGGCAGACTGTTTATGGGAGCAATTTGAATTGAACTTTAAATGAAAAAGGCATATCTCTGTAAGTGGTAATAATTTTAGTCATCTCGCTGTGGCTAGGGGTTGTGGAATTCATTAGCACAGATTAACATATAAAGTGGGTGAGATATCTAATAGCAAACGTAGAGGTTTAGGGACCTTAATTCATCACTGAATGAACAGCGTGTACAGTATTAGGGACTATGAAATTTTTAATTTACACAAAGTGTCCAAGAATATAGGGAATAAATTTAAACCCAAAACAGATAATGGAGCTGTGCCCTGCCTAGCTGGCAAGTTGAATTGTTTTTACACTGAGTGAAGAAAGCTAATTATCCCAAGCACAAGGAGACTGCTAAAAATAATAAGATTATAAAGAATAATTTGCTGATATAATTACAACAAAATTGGGTACACACAATCGTCAGATACATGTATTGCTTGACCTGGGCGAGAAAGTGAAATAAATCCTTCCTCTATAGCCTTCGTAAATTTGTTTTTATCATCTCCAAGTGGTGTTTGCACAGGCAGCACAATTTGCATGTGTAATGTGGCTGTACAAATTGACAACAAGTAAATTATTCAAGGAAATAGGCTGGTCGTGGGTCTGAACTATCTCGCAAAGCCTATTCATTTTGAAGAATCACTGAGACGTGAAGCTCATACATCAACCATTTTCTGACAATCCTCAGACTTATTGTCTCCTAAAATGTCATTATGGCTATTATTTATGAAGCTAATTCATTTATTAATATATATTTAACTCTGACTTGTCATGCACCTTAGCAGGCATTCTGTGCACTGCATATTTTTGAATAGATGAAAGAGTTTTGCATGCTTTAATGATTACTGTAAGCTGCTATAGATTTATAGAATGCAGCTTTATTATCTTGCATTAATACCTTTTTGTAACTTTTTTTTCCTTAAGGCCATAAAATATAAATGGCAAATGACATATCCAAAAGATTGTATAAAAAAAGAGATTTTCTCAGAGTTTGTTGAATTTTAGAATAAAATGAGGTAGTTAACTGTTAAGGCCTAACTCGTTTCTAAGAATCTATAATAATTATGTTGATTTTTGGTGTATTTTGCTAAAAAACGTAGGATGAAATATATAAATTCAGATGTTTACTGTATTTTTCTCTTTGAGGACAACTGGCCATCTTTTGATTATACCGACAGAGGGAGTACAGTTTGAAGGGGGGAAAAATGTAGTGGATGGAAAATAGATATGTTCTGTTATAATATACAGATAATACAGATAATTTGCCCCATATAGAACACTGCTTAGGAAATGAACAGCACAGAGAGTATGGATTATGGGATTGCCTTTGGTTCTTGGATTTTTTCATCTTGATTCACTTACGTTTAGGGCATATTAAAAGACATAGGGATCACAGTAACCCTTTCCTGATATCTACAGAGTGTCAAGAAACTAAAAATTGCACTCTGCTATGAGAAACATATTTGAGGTAGTTGTAAATTTTATTGCACACACAGAATTCAGATTAAACTTGTAATTATGATAACAAACTGGCTAATTTAAATGCATGGTTATTATGACTGTGTGGTCAATTTGACTATTTTTAAGGGACCTATGATCACAGTTGGAGGTTACTGGCCTGATTTGGAAGTTATGAGCTCCTGCTTGTGATACTGATATCACCCACAGATTTGATAGGCCACTTGCTCCTGCTTCCTCAGTATTTGTTCCCATCTGTAAGATGAGGATAAGAAGTTTGCCTTGTTTCCTGATGGCACAAGGGAGTAACACGTAGGGGTAAAAGAACTCTCTGGTTAGAGATGTTCTTTAGTATTAAAATTAGGAATTGTCTTATTTTTCACCTGGTCCCAGGATGTGCCAGGCAGTAAAAGCCATGGGATTATGTTACACCATGGAATGGACAGTTGATGAACAAGGAGGAATTTCATACTCTGTTATTTGCTTTCCATCTTACAGAGCTGGGTTCTTCATGGCCAGAGATATTTCACCTTAAACAGAAGAACACAAGAAAGTTTTCAATGTCAAGACAAGGAGTCTTTACAAAACAAAGAATTAGCAGCTCTTTAGGTAGCATTAAGGTCTTTTAAAGCTAATGCTGTAGTGGTAAATAACTATAGATCTTCATATTGGATAACTTATTACTTTGGATTCTTCAGCTTCTTTAGAATGTGAATAAGATTACAAAAATTTATATAGAAGCAAGCTTCAGTGACCAAAATAAGGACGCAGTGAAAAACCAACTCAATCCAGACAAGAGCAAAGAAAGTAGTCATGTGGTTCTGAGCATGTGTGGTGAGTAAATAAGGCTTTTTCATGTCTGAAAGTCAGCATGAATAATAACTTTCTGTGCTTTGGAAATAGAAGCTTATGTTTTCTAAAGTATTCTGCTACTTGCAATTTCAGGTGCCTGCCTTGAGACATCTTAGAAAGTAAACCCAGACTTGCAGAATACTTTTTTTAAACAGAACCTTGTCAGGTGGTCTAAATTTGCCCTATGGTAACTCCAAATGATTTAATATTGAAAAAGACCCCACATTATTGAGCTTTTGGAGCTTTTTGCCACTTCAAAAACTCCCAGTATAAATATTGCTTGGTCTTCCAGTCAGACATCAATCATTTGGTAACTGCTGCCTTTATAGTTTTTGAACTTGATGGCCAGTTTCAACTAAGAGAAGTAGATTCACAACTCTCTGAAGCCTTGTTGACTACAGCCAGTTAGAGACTGAAATTAATGCTACCACTGAACCAGTGTGGAAGGCTGATTCCTAGCATATTTTGTGTTTATATTTAATAAGAATATTTAAATAATCTCAAAATGACATGTTAAGAAAATTCATTGAGTGTTTCCTTGTTATATCACAACGTTAGAGACTTAACACCTACATTTTTTGCAAATAAAAAAAAAAATAAAGAAGAGATTGACTGAATTGTTTAAAAAGAGCTTTTATTCTCCTCATCCGACAAGAGATTACAGACTTCTGCAAAGACCCTGTATGGCACATCAAACTCTAGTTCATGCCATTGCTGTTTATGGTAGTGGAGCTATTTTTTTCTTTTCGGGAGATCGAAATTCCACCTGCTACATAAGATATTCATTCATCTTTATTCAGTAACCTGTAAAATTCAGAGTGTAGAGAAGGTGCAAATCTGCTTGATATTTCTGGACAAAATTTTTTCAGCTGTGATTTTCTGAGTGGCTCAGCTGTAGAGCCTCAGAATGATGTGAGAAGAAAGTGCCCCATCAGACTGCCTGTGCAGCTCTTGCTGCTGCTCCTGATGACACTAATCCATATTCCACTTCTAAGTTGGCTGCTTCTCAGGGAAACGCTGCTGCTTCAACATCTTTTACTGCTGATCCTGTTTTACATTTTTGGAACAACCCAGGAATTCTCGTAGCCTCTTTTATAACCAGGGAAAGTAAACAGCATTTATTGTTTCACAAAACACAATTTGTGAACCACGCAATCATTGGGCATTCCAGCTGCAATGCCTTGTGCTGTGTTTTATTGTATCCTGTGATAGTCCTTGTTGGCTACCAGCTTGTCAGGCCATCTGGACAACCTGAGTGACCAGTGTGAGATTCTTCCAAAGTGCCAGGTCTCTGTTGCTACAATAATCAACTCATTTTACTGTCAGCAGTGTGTCAGGAACATGCCAGCTGGTACCCAGGGGACTGCCTGGAGCTGGCTGCTGATAATCCCTCCAAAGGGGGCACATCCAGAAAGGACGGGAGTGAGCAGCTTCCAGATGCTACAGTTGCAACCAGCCTATCCCTACCTCAAACCAGCCTCTCCCTATCCAGCCTATCCCTACCCCAAAACTGCTTTCCTTTTAATTATACCAATCGGTATTTTGGTATAATATTTGAACTCTCATATTAAAGAAAACCAAACAATAAAGCAAAACACAAACCAGGCTTGTTCATTGTGCATTATCCTTCCTTCTGATGCAGTCACCCAATCAAACATCATTATCCATTGTTCAGTGAAAGGATGCTAACCATCAAGATACCATGGGAATGCAGTAAGAAGAGCAGGGTTGTAAACCCAAGGGCTTAATCCCGATCAAATTCCAAGTTCAATGATTGTATTTGCCCCCAGACTGATAACCAATTCTTCACTTTAGTTTTAAACATTTACACAGTATTGCCAAGTGCTGACAGCTTCAGAAATAGCAGTTGCATATCAACAGTGGACATTGACATGCCATATTGTTAATTATATTTGCCAAGCGCATTGGGATTCTTTGGGATAGAAGAGTCACTGCAAAAGGTAAAGTAATTGGTGTGTATATTCGGGAGGATGAAGGAGTCCTGAACACACAATGTTAAGTGAGTGCTGTTTAATTTCTTTCAATATCTTAAATGGTCTTTGATTAGAAATAAACATGTCAAGAAGAATTATTTGTTTAAATAAAGAAAGGAATTAATGGTTGTAAATCAACACACATTTTGGAAAATGTTTCTTCTTACTTCTACGTGAGAGTGTCAGACAGATCATCATAATTTAGCTCATTTAACCATGGGTTTGTTGTGTCTCATCATTTTTCAAGAGTAATTCCCCAAAAGCTTTAGGGTTGGAATTTTGGTAAAAAATTAAATGTGATGCTTACAATAAATGAAATCCTATTCTTTTCTGATTAAGCGTTGTCTTGCCTATTTGCAGTTTACACAGAGCTGGTTTCCAAGAGAAAAATGGAGCTTAAGTGATGGAGACATCATCTACACCATCCCTTATCTCTTAACAGCCCATCATCTATGTTGTAAGAACCCAGGATATTTTTTTCATCCTTGGTTTTTTTCTTCAAAACTGCATACTATTGCTCTGTTTCTTCCTTTTCTTTTTTCCCCCCCGGGAAAATATATGCTTTGATAAGGGCCCACTTGAATTTGAGTGCTG
Organism: Corvus kubaryi; assembly: GCF_017639235.1. Classification (NCBI taxonomy): domain Eukaryota; kingdom Metazoa; phylum Chordata; class Aves; order Passeriformes; family Corvidae; genus Corvus; species Corvus kubaryi. The sequence continues at coordinate 17,808,929 of NW_024580672.1, forward strand.
AGTATTTTAGGTTCTAAATTTAGTGTTCCTACTCTAAATTCTTCATATGTTTAGTTTCATCTATTTCAAAGTGTCAGAAAGTCCCAGTCACATATTTTCTATATATTGAGCTGTGCGTAAACAGCAGAAGTCTAATTGATGTGGTTTTCTGAGTGGTTTGGGGTTTTTTTTAAGGCTTGCACCTTCCTTACTGCCACTGTTTTATTATGGGTAGACACCAGTAAGACTGATTCCTCTAGCCTGTCTTTTGGTGTAGGAATCAAATCCAGGCTGGTTTGTATCAGGCCCTTGATGAAACTCAGAAATATTAAAGCAGGCTGGCCTGCCCATTTAGGTTCCCAAATTGGATCCAATGCTGTTAATCCAGAGTCCCAAAGAATGGATGCCTCTTTTGGGGTTCAGGCACCACTTGGCAAATAAAATATTATTTTTTAAGAGTGCTTTGAATTTCTTCATTAAGTGGCTGCTGCATTTTGCAGATGGTTGGATCATCAGTGAGATCTGTGCAGCTGTGTGGTTGGAAGACAGGTATGTAATTTTTGCATCTGTGAGTTAACCATCAGCAAGAAATAGGTTTTAGCAGCAGTGGGAAAGGGAGGAGTTGAGTGCAAGGTTAACCTTGCTGTTCACACTTCCACACAGCCAGTGTCAAATTCTGTTTTGTATTGGAAAGCTCAATTGCCTCCCCTACGGTGCTTTCATGCATTCTAATTGCCAACTTCTTAAAAGGAAAGAGTTCTTAAAATATTTAGTGTTTATGAGAATGCAGAGTAATACAGTGTGTTTTGGAAGTAACTGAAACATGCAGTACATGAGTCATGAGGTGGAAAGGATCAGTGAACTCCTATCAAACTTGTTTACATTGTGTTGGGTAGCGACAGGTTTATGTATAAACATGATCTGACTTCCTTCAAAACACAAATGGGTTTTTACCAAAAAAGTTACTTTTTAAAATTATCTTTAAACTCTTTATATTTTTTCCAGTTTGACACTCTGATGAGGAAAACAAGTAAAAAGCACAAATTGCCTGAAATTTTCCTATTTCTTGTATAACAACGAGGTAAGTGCCAAAGAAGTAAGATCTGTACAGCAGTCCTCTCAATATTCACTTAAAACTTATAAAAAATATAAACAAAAAGGAAGGATCAAGGAAAAACCAATTACTTGTGCAGAAGTCCGTGCATTGGAATGAAAGGAATTACCCACAGCAGTCATTCTTGGAAGCCATATGTACTATATTTTATCTTCCTGAAAGTTAGGAATATACTTGAGACTGAAATTTTAAAGAACATGCTAAGATAGAGATGGACTAGGGAGAAACAACATTTATTTATTTAACCATTTATTGGTTGCCTTTAGTGAATAATCCACTCCCCTTTCCCATATACTTGGTTTCCACTAATTCACATAGGAAATGTTCAGAGAAGGTTGTTAAACTCAATCTGCCCCATACATTATTATTGCAGGACTGTGCTATTTGGTGTACTAATCTCAATAATATGTATGTATGTATTTTCTTAAACTTCCAGAGTCATGTTTCTAAGTATTTGAAGCATAGATCCTATGGGATTACCTAAATCTGACATTTATCTGGGTAAAAGCTAACACATAAAGCGTCATAGCTAATCACATGTTTTTTATACTTTCCCTTGGAAAAGAAAGAGTTCTGGAAGTGACACACTAACAAATAATACATAATCTGTACACGTGAAGTAATCTTTATTGCTTTGTTACTTCTTAAATATGCGACATGCACCACTCACAAATGCAGCTTGTTATCTTCGTAGTTGAGAATCATGATATTTATTGTAAGTAGCACAATAAGGAAATCATCACTGAAAATTTGGATTGGGAGAAATTACCTGGTGGAGATTCCAAGGCATGCTGTTATTTTTTTTAGTCATTTGACTTTAAAGTACAAATCGGCGGTAAAACCCTTTCCTTAGTCACACGCATATGGAAAGAAAATATGTAATCATGAGATTACATGAGAGCTCAAAACACCAGAAATCTTATTTTACACACTTTCATAAAATATGAGGTCTGGAAGGAACTTTTTAAGTTCATCTAGTCTATCTTTCCCAACCCAAAGAAAGCTTTACTATGTTATCTTTATCTTACTCTATCTCACTGTTCTTAATAGTCAAAAGCTTTCCCTAAATACTTAACTGATGTCATTTGGACTAACAGTTGAACCTATTCTCCCCTGTAACCAAACTGACCAATAAACCATTCTCTAACTTTCCTGTTCACAAGACAAAATCCAAACACAAATGTATCATGGAATATGTTTGCTTCCAGTACTTACTATAAAAGTCAGACTGTCATGAAATGCCCCATGCAAATTTTGACTGAAAAAAATAAAACCATAAACAGAGATGATAAAAAGCAAGGTCTATTACTTCCCCTATTTCTGTGCTATGAGACTATAGAATAATAAATGGAACATCGTGTCAGACACAATCCAGTATGTATTCTAGTCAGATATTCTTCAAGTGTGGCAAGACAATCTAGCTTCCTCAAAGAGTGTTAAAATTAACCCTACCTTGCTTGTGCGCAGAGAAGCCCAACTACATGTGCTATTAGTGCATAGCTATCATAAAAATAAATTAGCCAGTCTGCATTTTCAGGTTAATCTTCAATTTCATAATTGAATCAGTAATTACTATAAGTTAATATAATTAGGTGCTAACACTTAATTGAGAATTATTTTTTCAGGAATCTTCACTATTGTAACATTTTTTATAGCTCTAAATCATTCTGAGTAATGGACTGCATCAAATAAGCTTAACCAGAAACTGAATGGACATTACTTGGAATCCTGCATTCAGCTTTTCTGAACTACTTTTTATCACTAAGGTTTTTGTGGAAGAAAAAGTAGAAACAGTGGTTTTGGCACTACCCATGGCTGAAGTGCCACCTGAGCATTTTCAAAGGATTGGGCCAAATTATATTGGAGAGAGTCCTGCTGTGTCCAGTAGTTGTGGATGAACATCCCAGGAGGACACTTTGTCTCCAAGTCTCTCTCAGAATAAGTGATTTACAAACCCTGATCAGTATCTGGTGATTGCATGTGTGCTTCTACCTTTAGCCTCATATTCAAACATGGATTCATAGTGTGTTTGTTTCACAAGGAATGAATCTTTGTATCATAGTATGTAGGTGCTATGGCTAATAAACCTGAATACTCAGTGATGCAGTTTAAAGATTGTCTCAAAGATCAGTGACATTTTCTCTGAGAGTTTTTTCTTTTATTTGGATTAAATTAATCCTCACCAGTAATTTAGTGAAGATACACCAGTTAAACTCTGTGACTTCATTTGTTGTCTGTGCTTGAGTCAAGGTTCACTTTTTGTGTACCATATGGTTTGAACAAGTTGCATTTTTCCTATGCACTTGAATTTGCTGGAGTTTGTCTCTTTGCCTGCTGCACCAGTTAACTCATTCCAGTGTTGTTGAAAATGTAAATCAAAGTGTATCACTTATGAGGTCTGTCAGGGGAGTTTGGGCTTGAGATGAGCACAAGTCTGGAACTAACACGACAATAGATTAAGGGAATATGTCTAACTCTTGTAAATAATACTCAATATGCAAAATTAAAGAAATGTGGAATAATCAACTTTTTACCTGCGTCCTACTATAAATCAGGTCAATTGCATAGAAGGAACTATGAAAATTCAGAAGGCAACTTGTGTGTTACATCCAAATTTTGCATTGCTGGTTCAATGTATTCCAAAGCAAGATGTGTCCTGGTGAGCAGTTCACAGTGGTTTCACTTGCTGGTTCAGCAGAGAAAAAATGCATTTTTTAAAATGGTGTGAGAATGTTAAGATGACTCCCAGGGAAGTGAGTGTTAGTTGTGCTCTTAGATGTCTGTTTCCCGCTTTATAAAGTAACAATGAAGGGCAGTAGGTTCAACAGAACTTCAGAACTACTTTGATAAATTTGTCAGAGGGAAGCAATAATAAAATCTGTGTACTGTCTGTTTGCCTTTTTTCTTGAAATATAAATTAATTATGACTATATAAAAACCTTTTACCATAGATAATTAATCAGAATCTCCTAATAAACTATGTGTCGACAGCACTGTATATCTAATTAACTTTTTCACTTCAGAATTGTGCGGTTGAATAATGAAGAAAACATTACCTGATGAATTCTTTTATTTTATGATGATATCTCTAGAGACAGAAAAGACAGAGCAGCTTAAATGCCATCTTAAATTACATCTTGGCCTTGGCAAGCTTTCAGCTGGTTTTGATTTGCATGGAAACCATTTTTGTAAGACTCATATTCTCTGAAAAACAGAACTTAAAGCTATAACTAGAATAAATTATCTATAGCTATTTAGGGCTCTATTAAATCTAGATGCTAGGCACCCTTTTCACATGCAGAATGCAATGGAACAGCTTTTAATACCCTGTCAACCTGTTCTGTGAAAAGTCGATTGGGCAGGGAAGGTTTGATTTGGCTGGTTTTATTAAAATATCTTTCCTCTCCTTACACCATCATGAACCACTCAGCCTAATTTAAACCAGGCAAATTCACCAATCTGTCTTGCATGTCTGTAGAAACAGCTTTTATTTTTTAAAGTGATGACATCTACCCGTAACTGTTGGCATGCAAGCTCAAGACACAGTTATTCATACACTGCTGATAGGGAATTGTTCTTTAGATGATATACCAATATAGAGAGCACGTTCATGGATTAACTGCATCCATGCCTCCCTCTTTCAATTGCATCATCCTCTCTGTAGCCAGTTGACTTATCCCTGGGACACAGGGGAAGGGTCAAATCAAATCCCCTTAGACTCTTGTTAGTCAACCTTTTAAGTTTGTTCTGCTTTCATAATTTAGAATATGTCCACCTGCAGTGCCACTGTGGAATGTAAGTCTTGTCACACCACACAGGAGGTCATAAGAAGACCTCTTAGTACAGTAAAATTATGATCCGATTAAGTCTTAATAATTATTTAGATCAGAGTTTAATTTGATTTATCTGAATTCAGAGCTCATTTACTATGGGGCAGACCAGCTAAACCAAGGAAATTTCTTTGGACGTGTACTCATGAGAAAAAGGAAAAGTTACAAATATCATAAAAGCAAATGCTCATAATACTTGCACTAAATACTTCAAAAATTTAAAAAGAGTGTTGCTCTCTATTTCATCTGCTGTGCTTCCTGGAAATATTGATCTAGATCATGTTATCAAATGTGCTTTAAAAGTAGGACTGTCTTGTCTAAGCATTGGATTTCCATCTGGCAAGTCTTTTCTCTGCGGATCCTCACAAAGTTATTGGGAAAAGTTGCAATAATACAAAGTGGTTTTTTTTCTTGTGATGCACAGAGGAAAAATAAACCTGAGACAAGACTAATTCTAGCTCTGAAATACTGACACTCAAGGATATGTACAGATGTGAAAAACTATTGCAACTTAGTAGAGATAATCATACACCTTTTATACATCCTAATAAGCAATCTGAAAATGTGTACCTTAAGTTCAGATTTAGAGCATGTTAGTGAGTCAGCCAGTCTGACCTCCATGGTTAATGAATTCCATGAGGAGCGAGCAAACACTAAAAATGCCCTGTAGCTCAATGTCTTCAGCCAAAAAAGAACTAATCCAATTGACTGAGACCAAAGAAAACGACTGGGAATGTATGGTTCCAGAATGTCTCTGGGGTATTCAAACCCAAGTCAATTTAAGGACTTGTAAGTTAATAACTAGGACTTTACACATAATCCTGTACTTTACAGGTAGCCAGAGAAGGTTTTTTACAACCAGGGTAATGTGATTTTCATGCATGGTGTCAGTCAAAATTTCAGCAGCTGAGTTCCAGACTAACTGAAGTTTCTTCATCAGTGCAATAGTGAGACCAACAAAATTCTGACAAGGAATTGCATTATCGAGTTCTAGAGTGGGCACAGCCATGCAAACTTGTATGAGCAAGGGCAGATACCATGGGGCTTTTTCTATGTTTTAAAACAGAAGGAAATAAACCTGTCAGTAACTAACTCAATATGAATACTAGAATATACAACAGCCTCAATTAATTGCCTGCTATTATATCATTAAGTCTCACCAACCAAATATGTTAAACCAGTACTTTTTGGACCTTGAACCTATAAAAGTTGGGAGTCTGTATTAGAACAAACTAGTCACATTTTTAGTACATATGTGTTAGCTGTAGCTGACATGTATTGAGGGAGAGGGTGGGAAAATGGTTTTCTGACAGAAAAAAGTCTGTGATAAAGGGTTGCTTTCTCCTTTTCATGTTCAAAAAAGTGAAACTGTTATTTCCAGACACTTGATTCCTGCTTTAGAACTGACTGAGTGAAGGATATCGTTTTCATCTTCAGTGGTTGTTGTTGTAATGATGAGCTGTTTGTACCTTAACAGATGATAAATAGATACATAGACATTTAAGCATAGAGCCACCTGAGTTCATCTTTAAACTTGCCTTGGCAGATGAAACTTGCTTTTCAATAGCTCTCCTCAGATATATTGCTGAAAGTTAAGATACGAGAATCAATCATTAGGGATGAAAGCGCTGGGTATTTATCGGAGAAAGGGTTATTAAAAGAAGATCAGCAATGGTTTTACCAAGAATAAATCCTGTCAGACAGAATATGACCGAGTTCTTTGAAGGAATGACAAAAGAAATAAATGATGGGAACGTGGTGGACATAATTTATGTAGACTTCAGTCAGGGGTGTAGCCAGCAATTTGAAGTTTGTACACATCCTGGCTGATCCCTTGCCCCCTGCCTGCAGTATCCCCATAATCTCGCCCAGCAGACAGGCCGTTGCGTATGATCACTAATGCAGCAGGCACACAGAGATGTAGATTTGTATCAGAGCTGTGCTTTCAGAGCCCAGGAAAAAAAGCTGGCCCCGGGAAAAAAAAGATTGTATTTTGCACATGCTGCTTAAAATGACAGTTTGAGAAAATGTCTTTAGTAAGACAAAATCAGAAACACAGGTATCAGCATTATAAAGGCAGAATGGCCTAGGTCAATTAGAAATGTATTTCTGTTGGACATGTAATAATATTTCTTCTGATGTCTTTCCTCTCTTTTATGCAGACTGAAAATCAAATATTGATTTGGAGAATTTATCTTTTTTTTCTGAGTTTTTCTGAGTTGAGTAACTCTCCCCCTCTAGCTCCTGTTTCCAACACCACGTCCATTACACAGTTCCCTGTTTCCAAAGGTCTCCTCCACTATGATTACATCATCTTATGTAAAATGCAGATGTTTTCTCCATGTTTTGCAAATATTGCTAATTCAGTGAGTTGGAAAATCTTCTGACAAGTTTTTGTCCTGCCTTCCCTGAAAAACTGGGTGGGAATTATACAGAATTTCAGCCATCATCCCTGTGCTATATTCTAAAGCAGTTTCCGTATCATGTCCATAGAGGGGAATCTATATGGTGGTTACTTACTTGTGGCCTTTTCTGAATGCATTGAAAAGTCTTCTCTTCTTCCACTCATCTCATATAATCTGTGATGTATTACTGGATGTTATTACCTTCAGTACTGTCATGCTCCTAACTCATATTATTTCTATTCTCTTGCATGTAATTAACTAGACATCATTCTTCCATATTTACCTACATCTTAAAATTATGCTTTGTCTTACATTTTTTTCCCAATTCCTCTGGCTAACTTAGTCTTTTAATTACTATTTTTTTGTAATAACAATGTTTCAGCTAAGCTTGAAATAAATCTGTGGCTTTGAAGAGCTACACATGTACAATTTGAATTAGGTTTCAGATCTGAACTTTACAGGTGAACTACACTGGGTTACTGAGTCCTGAAAATTTGCATCTCTGTTTCAACGTACAGTTCACCCTAATTTCTGAATTATGTATATATGAGGCACTTATTGTTTCTTTACAAAATTATCTGGAACTGAAGCAAAGGAGGATGTATTTGTTTAAAGCTGGATATAGATCTTGAAAATGTGAGCTATGTACTGCTTCCTAATCTTGTGCTACTGAGATTTTGCCACGTGGAATGACATTGAATATAATACACAGTACACTGGGTGGTTTTGGTAACACACAGTTTGCAGAAGATACAGTAATTCTGCCCTCAGGTGCTCAAACACATGTACTTTTGACCACAAAGGACATGTATTCTTGGGCTTTTTGGAACTTAATTTGAACCAAACATGAGAAGTACTTTACTTGCAAGACCTTTTTCCAGCCTCTAACACTCTCTTTGCTTTTAGCTTTTGTCTAGATCTTCAATCTCTACAAAAAATTGTTTTCATTCCCCCGTATTTTGATATATGAAAGATTGGAACAACATAAGGAAAGTCTGCCAGAAAAATCATTGCTTTTTCTTTTTGTAGCATCCTATCTGTTTGTTTCCTCCCATTGCTACTAATGCCCACCACTAGACAGCCAGGGAGATTTGTTCAAGTAAGCATGTAATCACGTCCTCTAAGAAGTGGTGAACCAGATTACCACAAGGCGTGCAAATGTTTGACAGATTATTACTAGCTGTGTGCTTGCTCACAGGAGTCAGGCCAAGCTCTTCTCTTCCCTGTGCTGTGTGCTTTAAAACTGGCTGAATTTGGGTCTGATTGTACAGGCTCCCCACAATGGCAGTGCAGTGATATGTGGTGGTGTCTCCACCTGAATTGCATCGAATGTCCTGAGAGTTTGCCTTGAATGGCAGCAGCTGGGATTTTGTTGTGTGTTCATCCTTCTACCAGTGCTATCCTTCAGGGTGTCATTATCAAAGTAGAGCATACTTCTCAACCTCAAACAGTGTGAGTCTTGTGGAAAAAAAATCAAGCAGTGAGATATGTGAAATTCTCATTGAATTAATGGGCCTCTTTGATTTTTTGCCCAAGAGAATACAAAAATCAAAAAATTTTTAAGCCAAAAAAATCTGGCGTCTCCTGGGTAAAATGTGAGAGTTGAGAAGTATGACATAATCATTAGTAGCCTTTGTGCCTCTTGATAGCTCTGCTGAATCTCCCAAGACTCTAAAAGTTGATTTGTCAGCTTAACATTAGCTTCAGCCTTAGCTGCAGCAGTGGCTGTTGTTTCACCTTTATCAGCAGAAATGGTACAGCTACTGGAGGGACTGATGTGGTAAATCTTTTTGTGACACCATTTTGTTTTTGCCACTATCTCTAATTGGTTTGCTCGTGCACTCTGCATCCCTAGCTAGATAGGCTGAAAGCTTCATCACACTTTAATTAGAAAAGAGCTATTTTAAAGTTACAGAGTCGACTAATTTTATTCATCAAGTCTCTAAGGGTCATATTTTCAAACTGGACCACTAAAAATGCCATTGGTGATATTTTGCAGAGGCTGAATCCACAATACTGCATTATAAGCATCATAACTTGACACATTCACAAAAACTAGTGTAGGTCTGCAGCTACGAGCAAAACACTGTGGGTTTTGTGTGTAAAAAATTGACTGACAGCTTCCATCTATTTGACCAGGTCTGGATGCCCAGTATTGAGTGGTTGGATATAAAGTCACCTCAGCATGACCTCTCTTTCTTTTTTTCCTTTCCGTTTCCTAGTCACATTAACTGAAATTAAAAAATTGGTTTGCAGAATAAGGCAAAATAACACACTAAAAGTAAGGGTGGCCACATGAGGATCCAGAAGATTTCCAGGACATTCTAAGGCTGTATCAAGTGACAAACAGTAGCAGCACTGAACTTTCTAAATGTCCACATCCTCATCTCGGAGCCAGGGTGTGGGAGGGAGACACAGACAAAGATCAGGGCGATCACCTGAGGTGAACCACACACTCTGTGCACGGAAATCTTGCAATGTCCTTGCAGTGACTTGTGGGACTACAGGACAGTCATTGCAATCTCTCACCTGCAAATCCCCTCCTGGCTTCATTGCAGTCAGAAACGTTTCTTACTACAGCACAATCCTACTGTTCATTGTTCTGAAGATATTATACCTTCAGCCATTCTGCAGGACAGCCTTTATGTGGGAAGGGTTTTTCAGTTTGGTCAAGCATATTGGGATTTTTATTGTTCTGGGTCCTGACGTAGGGGTCTCTGATGCAGCCTGCTCATTCCGTGTTTAGCTTATTTTTTTTCTGCCAAATAAAATCCACTTCTTTTATACAATCTAGAACCATTGCAGTCTGGGAGAGCTCTCTGGCTTGGTATTCCAGATAGGTGGTAGGTCACAAACAGCCACATCACAAATTAAAAATACACCTTGCTTATGCAGGTATGCTGAATGTTTTCTTCCCCAGTGCATTTTTCTTCTACCAGGTACTATAATAAAGCTAACCTAGGTAGGTTATAATCCAGTTTTGAAGATAAAGCCAGTCAGCTCAGGGCTGGTGTAAGGTGGAGGTAGTAGGAAGCCACAGCTGACATGCTGGAAACAGTGAGAGTTGTGTGATCTACCTGCAACAAGAGGAGGCAGCTCTTTATTAATCCTTTTGTGTTTGTGTAGAACTGCAACATTAAATTGCCCTTTGATTTTTAAAGCCTTCAATTTGTTTGTTTCTCTGGTACAAAGAAATTTCTTAAGCAACAGTTAACATAATCTCTTTTCCTTATTATGGTTTTAGATGTTATCTCAGTATCTTTCTTCGTGTACAAGGATAGAGAGCAAAGCAAGAAATCTATCCTCACTTGATAATCATCAGAGAGGGATTCACCTTGATTAAATGCAGTTATGCTACATCATATTTCCCATGTCTCACTCTAAGGCTTAGTGTTAACAGAGTGTGGGGCTTCATGATGTATTCAAGGAATTGGGATGGCAATGCTTTTGGTTTGTTTAGTTGTTGTGAGGGTGTGTGTGCTTTTTCTGTAAAACCCCTGATTTCTGCCTGTATTTTTTTCCTCCGTTATTTCCCTGTCCCTAATTTTCCCAAATATGCAACCCAGGAGAAAGTATTTTGCAAAGTACAGTTGAAGGTGCATTTTCTCTATGTCCTGTTATGCTAAAATGTTTGTTACATGCACAGAAAAAGATGTGCAGTTTATAGTAATGTAGAGTTTTGGTACACTTGGTATTCTGCATTTCCAACAGTGGTTCTGATGCTACATGCTGAAACATGAGGAAACAGTGAAATTTTGTCACGAAATTTCATCTTTTAATTTCATTTCAAATGTGTAATGCAGGTGGATATGTGCTGCTGCTTCTAGTTTCCTTTCTTTCAGACTGCCACATTTATTTATGGTGAGCAGTAAAATGAAAATTGGATGGTCCTTGCAGGGTCGTTGGGAACACTGCCATGCTGACCAAGGTTTGCACCTTCTTGCCATCCAGCCACCTGTAAACCAATTTGATTTGTGGATCTAAGTTCGTGTGGATGAGTGGAGGAACTGTCTGAAAAAAGAAATATCTACTATGCTGAAGTTTTGATGTTTCCTGGTTCATTATATTACACTGATTTTTCAGTTTAATATAAATAATATAAATAACCTAAAAATGTTAATTTTTTTCATTTTAGTTTGTTAGGCCAAACAGATGTTTTCTATGGTGTAGTTTGAACTGTTTTTCTTCACAATACACTGCAGTGGCTCATGGGAAGTATAATTCAGATGTTTTCAGTTAATCAGTTTCAGTTTCATTTTAAAATAAAAGCAACCACCAAACCTCCTACCATTATTTCAAAGGGTGTTCCTGCCTGACAGATATTTCCAGATTTTTTAAGAAAGTCATAATATTTTGATTCTTATGACAAGAGCACTATTTTTCCTGGAAACAGAATTGTGGAAAAAATTCTCACCCAGCTGTAGTGAGATACTTTCATGATTACAGCCTTGCAGAGAGAGAGAAACGTGAATGGCAGTTGTTTTTCCTAGAACCTTTTCCAGTGTCCTCTACATCTGTATCCTGCTCTGTATTTAGATTCTCATTTTCTTCTGGGTTTAGGTCTCTTCCTTTGTGTCCTTGTTCTTTCAGGAAGTTTTATGCAATGAGAAGGTTGGGCTGCCAGGAGACTCAGGCTGGAGAGTACTAATATGTCATGCAGAGAGCTTGATTAATAAACGTGGTTATTTCATATCTGAAAGGTGAGGAAAATGGTTCTGTTTGGGACCTGTTGGGAAGAGGCAAGCAAGTCTGTGGCAGGACAATTTTGTCTGCCAAACAGCCAACTGTAGTGAAGGCTTGGATGATGCTCAAAGGAAAATCAAAACCAAAACAGGATTATACAGACCTTCCCAGCCTCTGAAGTGGGTTTGATCTATACATCACAAAATGCAGGGTTCTCTGTTTCTTCTGTGAAGACTTCCATGTGACAACTTCCTTAGTGATTCTGGAACCGAAGTAGTGTTGGGCCATGGCAATATGCTACTCAAAACTCAATTATTTGGAAAAAAATCTGAATTTATCAATAAACAGAAGGCTTCAGATGAACTTCTTAATTATTCTGTGTATGTAGGACTTTTATTTCACTCACTGAGATCTACTTACAGCAGGTAATTAAAGTGTCTTTAAATGCTTAGAAGAAAATTGTGTTCAATTTGCTGGGGTTGAGGGCTGACTAGATTGGCTTGAAGCTCAAATTATTTACATTTTTATGGACAGTAACGACAGATTAAAAATTAGCTTACTTTCTTTTACCAGCCTCTTAGGAAAAGGGTATTGATGTAGAGGAACAGCCATCCAAATTTTCATTTATAGCTAATGACAAAGTATGCCTTTCAGTTGTCAATCCTGTGCATTTTGTGTTGGATGTCTTGGGTTCTACCTCCAGCAGGTTCCAATGTCCTCATAATAAATTCCAAAGTAATCAAAGGTAGTAAAGCATTTTAGAAACCTAAACTTCATAGAGAATCTAGGCCCTGGAGTCTTAGATGAGAATGCTTTATAAATGTAACTGCCAAATATTATCCTAAGAGTAAAGGAAGTTTGCCTTCTGAGATACATGTGCTTCCAGGAATGTGTGTCACCACAGCCAGTGCAGCAACAGCACCTGGCCTGGGGCTGCTGTCTGCTCCCTTTTCCTGCACAGCAGTGGTTCAGGGCTCCTGAACTTCCATCAGCTGAGCCATGGCAGGTGTGTGCAACACACATGGCACTGCTGAGATGCTCTTCTCAAGGTACATTTACAGGTTTCCAATATTTCTGACAGAAGAATAAAAACTAAATTTGCATATTTTATTATGCTAGGTGTTTTTTGGTCATGTGCATTTGATACAATATTAAACTTACATGTGTATGTATGTATGTATATATATCCATACGTGCATAGATGCATGTTTACCTTGTATTAAATACTTGAGACACGCCTGACGGAAATTGTGGCAACCTGTATTAAACAAACACTGAAATTTCTGAAGATTAAATTTAATAGATTATAACAAAAGTCTTTGAAAAATACCAATGTCCCTGTCATGTTTCTTTCAGACACCTTTGCTGCCCTAGGTTATACTAACAGAGTGGGGTTTGAAGCCTCCACCCTTGTACTTCTAAACAGTATTTTCTGTTTTCCCTTTCAACTCCAGTCTTCCTTACACACCCTGGAGAAATAATATATATGAAGTAAATTAAGAATAAGAAAAAAAAAAAAAAGCTATCTTAAAAAAATGTCTTGCTAATTAAATTTAGTCTTTTGTATCAGAGTCAGACCAAGAGCCTTTTGAATATCAACAACACATCTTGAACTGGTTCTAATTTCCACTGGAATTATCATCTGGATCTGTAGAAACACTTTGACTGAATCTGGCCAAGTGTTGTTGCTGCGGTTTCCTGTAGTGGAACATTCCCTTCTTGCTCTCCTCTCTGCCATGCAGGGTAGTGCCTTCTATTCCTATTGCAGCGACATGATCAGAAAGCAATCCATATTGTGGGTGACATGTGAAACACAGCTCTACATAATGTATTTGGATAACCATTGATTGCTGAGTTTTGGAGATAATTCTTCACTGAAATTCTCTAACTGGGAAAAAATTTCTTCTTCTGCATGACAGAAAAAAGACAAGTATTTTTTAGCAGAAAAAGAATTTTAATTAGGATCTGATTTTTGTATTTTGTAAATACAACTGCATCTGCTTAAGAAGGAAATATTAGTAATTTTTATCCATAATCAAAATGCTAAAAAAATATTTTTTCTCATCCTGTCTTTTAGCTTTCTTTGAAGTCACAATATTAAACCTCCTTAAAAATATTTATGTGTATTTAGTTAACAAAAGCTCCTGTAAGTTGAATCCATGCTGGCAAAAGGTTCAGGTAAGCTCTCTATATAAGCTTACAGACAATTGTGTAAATCTTCAGCCATTAAAGAGAAAGGAGAAAAAAGCCATCCTCATTACACTGCTGTCATTTACTCTTCATCTCCTGTCCTCTTTAGCAGCATTAAGATGGGATGTAAATTTGCCAGTTAATGCTGTTAGAAAATGGATGGTTCAAGAAGGGCAGGCATTAGAGATCAGTATTAGGTGCAGATAAGCTCCTTTTCCTCCGCAGTGGCGGCTGTTTAACATTCATGGGAAAATCATCATCAAACAGCGTTATCACAGCTCTGTTGATGGCTGAGGAACTTCATCACTATGATAATTTTTTTTTTTTTATAGCTGTGAGCCAAAAAGCTCCCTTTTATTTCTGCTGTCTATAACTGCGATAGAAGCTTGTTTGTATGGGTAGGGTATTGCAAACTCTTAGCTCTTCAGCCAGGTTTGATTTCTTTCCACCATCACTCCCCCACTCAACCCCTTGTGTACGTTGCAGTAAACAGTAATGCTGATAAAAAAAAAAAAAAAAAAAAAAAAAGAAAGAGTGCTCAAACAATCCTTCAAAGAATAACTGATATTTTTATGATCAGTAATTCAAAGTTCGACAAGTGATGCCATTCTCTAATGAAACTGTCATCCATTTTGTGGTGAGTTAAGGGTAGAGACTATAAAGCAAACATCCAGGGATGCAGTGGTTATCTGATGCCGTGTGAACTTGACCATGAGGTGCTTCAGGGATCACAACATGGCTAAGAGCTACTTTGTTTTGCTTTTTTCATCATCAGGTGAAAAGGTTCATTGCCTGTTACATCTTTTTATCCCCTCCAACCTGAGAAAGGGACTGTACTTACCTGTATTTTCTTGAATTTCTTTTAAGTTAAAGTTACAGTAATTCATCTGTACGTATTTTGTCACAACATGCAATGTCCAATTTTAACCTCGTCAAATTTGTGTAAGGACTCACCTTTAAATGGTATTTCTACCCCATGCTCAGCCATCTTCGAATGTATCTGAGATGTAGATCATGGTTCTTTGCCTCACACTCGTGAGGAGGGAAGATACACAGTTCCAGACTGCATGCTTTCTTCCGGGGGAGATAAGGTGCTATTCAAGGAAATTTTTTAATTTATTAAGGTTCTCAGCTAATGCTTCTTTGCAGCTTTGACCTCATTTTTTGTAGTTTATCTGCTCTAAATGACATTTCTCATTTTGAATATAGCTGGAAAACATTGTGCTAAACAGCAATTTTGTAGCTTCCACAGCACCACCTGATAATTTTGATATTTTCACTTTGAATTCAGTATTGATTTGATTACTAAGGTAATTTACTTTTGACACAAGCTCATTCCTTGTCTTTTCCTGAGCAGGGAATTCCAATCATGACATGTTGTGCTGAATTATGTTTGGAGTTTAGAGATAAGGACTTTTGTCTACTTGAGACTCCGCTTAGGCCACCAAACTCATTTCCCATAGGAAGAGGGTTTGAATCCAGTCAGGAACCTAAAAGTGAAAGGCCAGTGCTTCATAATTTAAATATTACCATATAAACATAAGTTTAAAGCAGATACTGTGTGGTTGGGGGAATAGTAGAGTTATTTTGAGTGAAATTTGAAGGAACTGTTGCCTAAAGAAGAAAGGAACCCAAGAGACTCCCAAGGCTGCTGACTTCCAAAGGTCCTGGTTGCCTCCAGGGTGACCCCTTGCCTCTGGAACAGGCTGCCAGGCTCCTCCTCAGCTTGACTGGCATCACTGGGAATGGTGCCTTCCTGGAGAAGGAGAGCCTTCCTGGGCTGCTGCTCTGCTGTCCCCAGTGTCATCACCAGGCTGCTGCCGAAGCAGGGGATGAGGAGCCCAAAGCGAACTTTCTTTTGCTGAGCTTCAAGTCAAGGGAGCCCTCAGCCATGGCCAGAATGGGGTGGTGCTCCCAACTATTCTTATTTCTTGCATGAAGTCATTGTCATCAGTGATTCAATCTTCTTCATGGCAAAACAAGGATGTAGCCAAATAAAAAGGCATTCTAGTCCAGATTGCTGCTGGGTGAGAAGCTACCAGCTCCTGTGGGAATTCAGCTAAGGCAACTGTACTCTTGCTGTGTAACAACCTCACAGACTGAAGATGGGTTAATTTTTCTTCAGACAGAAAGTTTGTTTCTTCTTTTGAGTTTCTGAAAGAAATAGTCACAGTATATCCAAGATTTTTTTCAGAAACCATCATAGGCTTTTGAAAAAGTGAAGGACTCGTGATGTTTGGATTTGGGGGTTGGTTTGTTTCAGTAGGATAGTAATAATTGTTATGGAAAAATTGTAAGTACCAAGCAAGGTCTGTTTTGGAGCTGTTCTGCCACCATCACATGCTTCTCCTCCTTAGTCCTTGCTTTTCTAAGCAGGCAACCCCATCTAGTTTCATCAGCAAGTACTGTAGAAGAAAAGATTTTTTAATTTCTGTACTCCTGAACTAGATGAGATTTTGTCTTGCAGTACCTGTACAATCTCCCCTCTGTGCTGAAAGGGAGGAAGCTTGTGTTACCATAATATTACCACAGGCCTGGGCCCTAGGGTATATCAGCGTGTCCCACAGCCATAGGGAGGAGGAGGAGGAGAAGATCCAGCAGGCAGGAATTGTGCAGCAAGATTGATCTATTTAATTATTTTACAAACTCTTTTATAGACATTTTTCTTCATAGTCTAATTGGACAAGGGATCAGCCACCCCTTGGGGGTGATTGGCCAAAATCCTAAAACATCCATTGTCAAAATATTTTTCTACTGTACCATAAACAAGACTTTTCAAGGTTGCAGGTGGCTTGGTTGTTTACATTCCCTGCTGCCTCTTCTGCGTGAGAGAAAAGTCTCTCACGGACTTAGAAAATAGCAAGAAAATCTTTGCTAGTATCTACAACATAACGTTGACCTTTAGATACTGTAGTACTGTTACAAAGACATTTGAATGTTTTCTTGCCTTTTCCAAACTGCATGAAGCCTCTGAAATGTGCAAACATATTGGGGTGGTTCAGTATTGCTCCAGGTTGGCTTTATGACCCATTTAAATATCCTGGGTTATATTCACTTTTTCCTAGGACATCATCGTTTCTTGTATGGTTCTGTTTTAAATAACTTGGCTACCAAAAAAAAAAAAAAAAAAGGAATGCCTTGGTTCACAAGAACAAAAGACAATGATTGTAATTTGCCTCTGCCCTTTAGCAAAGTAATCAGCAATTTTCTAGTATTTTACAGTCATCCATCTAGCTATCTGTTCATCTTGTAATACCCTTACTTTTTCTTGGAAATATTCAAATTTATTAACCTTTTAGTAACTGGCAACCACTAAAATGCTGTATTGTATTAACAAAGAGGAAACTTGTCTGTGCAAATCTTTGTGTGCTTATTTATTGGTTTACTCCCATTTTTGTAGACAAAAGTTGTCCAAATGTTGCCATTGGCAGCTGCTACCTGTACTGCCTTGACTTCCACGTGGGCAGGGAGGTAGGAAGGCACATTATTCTCATTGAGAAGGATCTTTTACATCAGTGCAACGAGACACAAGGCAGTTGGTGTTGGCTGACTGGAGCCCACTGGAATGTGGAAAACATGGGAGGGTCTCTGGTTGTGGCAAGTGCATGCTACTCATGCACTGATTTTGTCTTGATTATTTAAGGATTCTTTCTCAAGCAATAATCTATCATTTATCTGTGTTCACATAAATGGATTCTGTATATCTTTGGGAAAAAAGGGTTTATTTTTTTAAATTACAATTCATCATTCAATGTTTTCTGGAGTATCAGATACTGACAGCAAAGCACCTACATCAACACAGTGCTCAGCTGGCTGAGTAGCCCTGGGCAAGCTCAGGATTGCAAGGTTGTGGAGACATAACCAACAGTGTCACCCTTGGTGGCTGGGGAAATCTAGCACTTCTGATGTGAAATGGAAGGTGCTTTGAGCCTCAGCTGTTTGTTCCCACAGACTGCAAACCCACTGACTGCTCTTGGCTGAGTCCTGAAAATTTGCAGTGCAGATTCAAAAGTGGGCCAGGCTGCATCAGAAAGATTGATTTGAATAAGGCTGAGCTCCTGGTTGTAGAAATTATAAAACTAGGCACAGATCAGATGGTGGTAGAGGACAGAACCACAAGAGCTTGGGGTTGGATGGTTACTGAGGATACAAACCACTGTTGGATGGAAACAGTAGGGCTGTTTTGAATAAGAACATTCTGAGTGCTGACCACAAATGGCAACAACTAATCTGCATTCCAGGAAGGTGGACCTAATCAAATTATGTTCAGGTTTGATCTTAAATCTTTTATTGATTTTTTTTTTTTTTTCTCTTCCCAGGGAATCTGCTCAGACAGTTTTCTGGGCAGGAATTTCTAGGGCTGAGGCTCACCTGAGCTGACATTGCCCAGTCAGGGTATTTAGGGATTCTGCAGTGTCACAGCACTGTGAGTCTCTTCTTGCTCCAGTCCTTTTCCAGGCATAGACTCACCTTCTTCCAGGCATGATTCTTTATCAGAGGAGTTTACCTTTACTAATCTCTGTGGCTAGAATTCATGCTGCAACCTATGGGCTTTGTTTGTTCATGCTTCACTTATGCACTAGAGCTGGAAAAATGCAAACAAGTAATTGCACACTACTGCTGAGCTTTGTGCTCTAAAACCTCTGGCTACCTCAGCCACTGTGTTCTGCAGGGGCAGGGACCATGTGTCATCTCCTCCCAGTGACTTCTGGATATACTGGGACAACCAGAAACTAAGCAATTTTTGGACATTTATCTGTAACCTTTAATAATTTGCTATGCATATCCACTCATTCCTTTGTTATATTATCAATATTCTGCAGTGCTACTGGTTTTAATAAGAAGCCTTTTCACTGGTTTTCTTTGTTCTAGTCATCTAATCTCCTAATGGAAGTTTCTAATTAAATTCCTACAGCCATTTTCAAACTGTGTTTTGAATAACAAAGTCTTGCAAATGCTCAGAGTGTATCTCTTCCCCTGGCTTGGATGCTCTACCTTCCAAACAGCTGTGGAGAAGTGATGCAGGTCACTGTGGAGAAGTGTTGCTGAGAACCTCTCTCAGCTGAATGAGAGGAATGTAAATTATGTGTTTCCTATACAGGAAATAATGCAGCAGGTCTAAGAAAAGTCTTCCAGAGTCTCACTCACAGTTTTAATGAATTTTGAACTGATGAAGAAGAAACACCAGGTATTCATGGAGCAGCCAGCACTTTCCTGGTGGACCTGGTGCTTCACAGAAGCTGAGAAACCAGGATCACCAGTGAAATTTATTGCTTCTCTACCCAAAACCCTCTCATTTGGGTTTGAACTTTATGCATTGGGTGCAGCTAAGGGCTGAATTACTGTCATTCATATCTCATTAGCATTCTTCAGCTACTTCTGCAGCAGAAAGGAGAAAAGTGGAAAGAAAAAGAAATGTCAGAATCCGCTCATAAATATGGTGATTATGATAAATATGAAAGACTATGTTTGTCTAATTGATCCTTCTTTTATTAATCCCAGGAAATATTGCTACTGACATGTGCTGCCATTTCCAGCTGGGTCAGCAAAAGTACTCAGAGAAATGTTGCTGGCAAAAGGTATTTCTTGGTGCCCACATCTGCACGTGGTTCTGCACACAGAGATTTCTGCCCACAGACCTGGTCATCCTCTGGTGAGCAGCTCAAAGTTCCTTGACTGCACATGTGATGTGAAAGCCTCAGCCAAAGCTGCTGCTTTCTCCCCTTTCTCCAAAGCACTGCTACATTCCTGCTTCTCCTGCACACCTGCAGAGGATATTGTTTTGGCCAGAATAAGATGAGCCCAGGTGGCAACATAATGCACATTGCCTCTAGATTTAACACCTGTTGCACATAGGGCTTATGAGTTTTAATCAGTTTTATGCAAGTTTTTGGCACTCTGGTTTTCTACTTTTTTATTTTAATCCTGTTTAATAAGTGGACAAAGAGCAGCAATAGATTTATTTAGAGCTGGTTCACATTTGTCATCGGGGGGCTGCTCGCAGAGGGTCTGTGTTTTAGAAGTGTTTATTTCCTTTTGCAAAAGCATATATGCATAAATAAAAAGTTCTGTAAATTTTACAGATGTATAAATTCAGCTTTTTCTGTTATAATAATACTCAAGTTGTCTGTGACCAGTCTTACTTTACAGTCATAAAGCAAACATGGATTCCATGCACAGCTGAATTTAGGGACTAGATAGCTTTGATTCAAAACACTTCTGCCTTTCCCCTGTCTATAGGACATCTCATTTACAGACTGGTTTCAGATTTGCTGCTCCTGGTGCTTTATTGCAAGCATAGAACAATTTTTAGGTTGAAATTAGATCTCACATAAAATGAGGAAAAGCCTTTGAAATTCCCTATACGAACAATGCTCAGTACTCAAAAATGTCAACATTTCTGCTTCCTCAACATTCACAACAGGGGCTTCCATCCAGCATGGCACCCTGGCACCTGTGATTTTAACTTTTTTATTTAATATAGTTGACTCTTTAATGGGGAGTTTTGTGATCCACTACAAAAATAACTTATAGGAAAGCTATTCAGAGAAGTTTATTAATTTGATGGTCTTTTAAATTGTGTTTATTCCATTGACAGTACTCTTTACCATCACCTGAAAAAAATCCTGTTTATTCCAGCTTTTTTTCTGAGCTTGGAAATTTTATTCCCATTCTAGGAGAAAACTTTGAAATTTTAACATTCTTATAAAGTGAAAACAGACAGAAAAACTGCCAGTTTTCCAGTATGTTTGTGAATAAATTCCCTTACCTTTTTCTCCAAATAAAAGACTGGTTATCTCCATGGAGGAGACTCTCCACTACAGAAACCTGAATGCCTTATCAGAGATGTAGATTTCAGGACAGACAGTACATTGCCTGTAAACTTGCAGCTCAGATGACAGATGGAAACCTGATAAAGTGAGTGTGCTGATCACTGCACGGAGATTAGACTCTCTCATTTGCATCTTGTCTTCCAATAACGTTTGCTCTGGTTTTGCCTTCAAATTTACCTAAGCTTTAAACACAGCCATTTGAGGCCTGAGCTTATTTAAACTTTATTTCTTCAAGTGGAATATTTCTGTTTAGCTGGATTTTAGTTCAATACAAATGCTTCAGGGAATGTGTGTCAGCATTTCTGCTCCCTCAAAATTCACCACAGGGGCTTTGTCTGGCCCTGCCAGCTAGCAGCCATGCTTCTGAGTTCTTGTGCTTAGCAAAGTGTCTCAAGTATCTCTTTGAGAATTCCACTCTAAAGCATGTGTCTGACAAATATCTCCTCCTCCCCAAAGTGCTGGGGCATTTTCTAGCTGGATAAGCCTGTTCCCCTTGAGAGACAGACAGGAGGGACCTTAGGGTCCTTCTTAAGGGCCACATCCCCCAGGCACTGTGAAGGTGGGTTGACATTAGCAAGCCTGCACAAATATTTGCTTGCATCTTTGCCATTTTCAAATTCTCTCTTGTTTACTATTCTCTGTCCCTGCCTATCATGTTTCTTTCCTGGCTGTTGCCATTAGCATGTAATCTTTCTGTTCCGTGCCCTAAACTAAAGCACATTTGTCAGTCATTATCTGAAAGACTCTTTATGAATAGGCATAAATAACAGTGCTAGTGCCTAATGCACATAATTCTAGTGTCAGTACTGCTCGTATGAGGTGCCCAAAGGCTTTTCCTGCTGGCTGTTGCAAGGCCAGTGTGCAGCTGACCTCAGGTAAAAAACTTCCTTTCATCAGCTCTGTATGTAAAGATTTGTAGGAGCAGAAGAGAGGAGGCTGAAGGAGGGACAGCAATGAAAAGCTGGATCTCCTTACTTTCCCATCGTTTCCACTGGAGTATTGTGAGATTCCGTAGGGTAGGAGATGTTTGTGTCATTTAGCCTGTAGGAATGGCAGTGGGTGTTTGTGGCATTGTACAAGTCAACAGTTTATGGATGGAAATGCTTAAAAAATGTCTGGAGTGGTAGAAGTAGGATGTGCTCTTTAAACAGGCTTCTGTAAATTTGAATAAAAGCATGTCAAGCAGTTGGAATATATTCCCACTCTTCTTGAATAGAAAAGGTTTAATTTCAAGCAGTTCTGCTTTCTTGTGAGTTGAAGACATTCACCACCAGTGGGACAGAGACCTTGTCCCTCTAAGGAGGACACCAGAGCAAACTGGTTTCAACTAACTGATCACAGAATCAGAGGATTGTCTGGGCTGGAAGAGACTTTCAAGGTCATCTAGTCCAACTGTAAACCCAGCACCACGATAATCACCCCTAAACCATATCCCCAAAATCCAAAAATCTTGCTTTGGATTTTAGCCTCTATTTCTAACCATGTCTTTCAAAGAAGGTACAAAACCCCTCATGAAAAATAGCTCAAGGAGGATGCAGTTTTATCACCCTTATCTTGGGGTTCTGGAGAGTCCAGTATCTGCTGAGCCACTGAGTACTTTCCTCTACACTGTGGGGAGAAAAGTTTTGACGCTCATGCAAGCTCTCTAGCACTACACACAGCTCAAACCTTAAGCCTTTTTTTTTTTCTTCTAAGTAGCAATTAATGAGAATCGTGATCTAAAAATTAAAATGGTAATGAGCTTTTAGCATAATGAAAAGAGTTTGTACAGGCAAGAAAAAGCATTTGTGGGTCTCTGAGTCACATTACTCCCCAAATACAAAAGCAGATGTTAGCCTTGGCTGGAATGAGGCATATTGACTTGTTTCATTTTGCACAAAAAGCCGTCATGTCACTCAGAAAGGGGATGCTCTCATGTCTCCAAACTCATATTCTAGTTCTTATCCATAGCTTTGTTAATTTTGGGCTGAGAAATCACTATAGTCATTTTGGATTTATTATATTTTCCTTTGTTTGCACATCCTTATCATCTTTCCACTGAATCAGAGAATGGTTTTGGTTGGAAGAGACCTCAAAGATCATCCAGTTCCCATGGCCCTGTGAATGGACCTGTCACAGGGACATTTTCCACTGGAAGATGGAAGGTACATCTTAAATGATATCAGTAGAGAATAATGTACAGTCAATAATTTAGGAGTCAAATAAATAGCTAAGGCAGTTTAAATCTGTAGAAAATAATGTCATTGTTATGTGCCACAAATTATATCTGGAGTAATTTAGGTGAGATTCAACAAAATTGCTCTAAATTAAAAATAAGTACAAGTGTATTATCTTGATCTTTCTCACTGAGTGCTGACAAGAGAAATACCATTGAGAGGAGAGAATGAAACTCATTTTTGATGGGTAACTTGGTTGCTTTTTTCGATGAGTATGTGACATTTTGCAAGTCTTACAAGTATCCCAGTATAACAATGAAGCTTCTCTCTGTGGCAAAGACACCTAAGAACATACAAGAATTTGGAAGGATTTTAAGCTTGACCTGATAAACAACTCATGGATATTGTAGCTAGAGTATGCTCCTCACTGTTAGCTGAATTGATGAGTTGAATAGATGTCCATGTTTTTTTCATCTGAATTGAGAGTTTATTTCATTTGTGGAGGAAAAAGGAAAAAAAGCATCATTCAGAAGAAGAGACTTTGTTTTTGAAATAATTTTCTTTCTTTTAACATTTACAGAACATTCATCTATTTGAAGTCTGGCTCCCAAATAGAACAGGTTTTATCTCAGAGGCATGAAAAAATGTGGTAAATTAAAAAAAAAAAAAAAAGAAAGAAAACATATAAAGACTGAACAAGCAAAACAAAATATATTTTAAACTGTTTCCAAGTGTTTTGAGTTGCTTAGGCATAGGCGGTACCTACATTTGGGGTCTAATGGAGTGTCAGGGATATTTACTGGATATCTTTTCTTTTTCTCTGATTTTGTTTTATGAGCATAATTTGAACCAAATTAACATTAAACATTAAACAAACGTATATTCTCACAAAGATTCCTTTTGCATTTCATGGCTGTAGCTTATCATTCTTCATATTTTTTGGCTCGCTACTCTATTGATTTCTTAAAAAGTTGGAAAAGTTTGAAAAATAAAAAGTCTTACTCTCTCCAAACAACTTTGAGAAACTCAGTGGGAGCTTTCAGGTGTTGGTATAAAGAAAACACCCAATTTGCATGCTATGTCTAAGGGATTTGTAAGATTAATTTCCTTATTCAGCTTTGAAAATCCTGCCTCTAAGACTCAATCTCCCAATTCAGTGTGAAGAAGAGGAAGGTCACAGATTGCCACGTCCCGGACAGGGATGGTACCTGTGTCATCAGAGCACTCAGATTCCCTGCCGTGGCTGTGGGAGCAGATCTTGCTGAATCACCCTGTTCCTGAACCCACTTGGCAGGCAGCTGGGAGATTTAACAGGACAGCAGGGAATTTTGCTCCTAAACCCTTGACTGAGACTGATCACTTAATGAATATGGGGCTTTATCCTCCCTATCTAATGCAACTGTGGATGTGCTTATGAATATCTAATTTTTTAACGTATTGGACATGGCTCTCCTGCCAACCCATACATGCAAACTCTGTCTGTAAATCCTGTACTTTTGGTCTGCCTAATGAGTAAAAGAAAGTGACTCTTAGAGGGAAGCCTGTACAGCAAACCTGCCTATGTGAGACTGCTTGTGCAAATGAGGTTTTCAAGGAGGGGAGGGGGGGATAAACATTAACTCTTCCAAACGGGTTTACAAAAGAGATACAGTGCACCGTATTATCTAACAGTGCTCTGGCTTTTCACTCGGGGAGACAGACATTAAGGTGCATTAGTCCTATCATTTGTATGTCTGTAAATATCAATAAAGTATGTTATTTGGCATTCACATTGACACAATGAAGGATGAGGACTATCCTTTTCAGGAAATTTCACAGAGCCATTCACAAACAAAACCTCAGTAATTTAATCTTTCAAAAGCTCAATAATGCTAAGTTCAAAATTGCAGGTTTTAAACTAATGTACCTGATAAGTAATGATGACAGAATTTAAAAGGTCCATTATTTGGTAATCTAATATTCCCAATCCCAGTTATCTGTCAAAGACAATAGTCTCCCTTAAACAGCGCTAATGTGTTCACATCTACATTAATCTCTTAGGGAGAAAAGAAGCATTCTTTAGGGGCTTTATCTGTTCCCAAATGTCTGACTCCACAAGGAGCCATTTCGCACTGCTGCTGAGGCTGTGTAAATGACTCCAATGTCTTTGTGAGATAGGTGCAATTTCTTACGGATACACACGATCCGGAATCGCTGAGAGGCGCTGCCTGGCCAGCCAGCCCTCGGTGTTTCTTTACATGCTGTGCCTGATGCCTTTGAATCCTCTGCTGCTTCTCCTCTCCAAAACAAACATCGTGCTTGTGCCTTTGCTCCTGACCTGCTTTTCTTGCACCATGTGCTGCTTTTCTGTGCAGCACAACTCTGTTTCTCTGTTGTCGTCTCCCATCCATACTCCAAAAAGTCGTGGGACCGTGGTATCAGTTTGGCAGGATTCACAAGGGGACAGCTTAAAAGTGCTGTTCCTCTCCTTTCTAGGGAATGACATGTGATCATATACACAAGAGATAGGATCAGGTGTACCACGACTGCCCACGGACTCGGAATTCATGCAGGGGTGCACAGGGTGCCATAGGGAAATTGAGTCACTCTGTGTTTTCCTTGGATTTGCAGTCAAGGCTCCTTCCTCTCAGTTTGCCTCCTCTGGAAATTTCTCAGCCTGCAGGACAGCTCTTTAGATCTCATCACTGAGGGCCTGGGCCTCGAGTAAACCTGGGTCTGCCATGCTCCATTCTAAATTCACAGAACCATAGAATGGTCTGGGTTGGAAAGGACCTTAAACACCCTCTGGTTCCAATCCCCTGCCACGGGCAGGGATGCCACCCACTAGGCCAGGTTGCTCAGGGCCCCATCCAGCATGGCCTTGAACACTTCCAGGGATGTGTTTTGGGCATTCACAGCATCTCTGGGCAGCCTGTGCCAGTGCCTCCCACCCTCTGAGCAGAGAATTTCTTCCTGATATTCAATCTAAATCTCTCCTCTTCACATTTAAAACCATTCCCCCCTTGTCCTATCACTATCTAGGCATGTAAAAAGGTTTTCCTGTGTTCAGGCTGATGCAGGACTTTTCAAAGTGTGTGTGCAATAGAATAAAGGCAGTCACTACTTCAGGAACACTGTACTTTTTCCTGGCTGAATTATTCAAGCACTCTAGTAGACCATACATAAATACACACAGAATTTCTTGTGGTTTTTATGTCTTTCTATGTCTTGATTTTCAGAACTTAAAGACACCACAAATCGACCCAGAAGGAAACTTTTCTGAATCATTATGTGTATCAATATAAAAGCTTTATTTACAATACTGCCTGGAGCACTGAAACAACGTGATTTCTCTGTGAATCCTATGGAGCAGCATATAAATACACTTGGCATAGTGTTGTAAGGGAGTTCTGAAGGTGATGTTAACTCAAAGGTTTTTTGTACAATTCAAAGAAAAGGATAAATGGTTAGAATTATGGTATTGTTGGGAAAATGTAGCTGTTTACTATGTCTGCAGGCTATTGGTTTGGGAAAGTAGTTGAGTGGAAATTGCTTTTAAAAAAAAAAATTCCTATCCTGAGTCAGGAAAGAAAGTCTCATGTTCACATGTGAAAGCAGCTCTGTTTAAATTTAAAGAGTGAAATGAAAGGTCCAGTTCAAGGCATAGTAACTATCCATGTTTAATGCAATTAGTCCTATGAATAAGGAGAGAATACATATTAAAAAATATTAAGTTGCATATTAAAGTTATTAAAGAACCTGTCACATTCAGTATAATAAGCAGATGGATGGCTATAGACTGTCATACATGGCTGCTTCAAAACAACACCCCACCAGTGCCCAGAGAGCAGAGTGCCTTACCAGGTCCTGCTGAAAGCTGGGAGCTGCCTTGCCGCTGATGTGGGTGCTGCCCATGCAAACTGGCTCCAGGAATCCAGTAGACACCAGTTGCTCAAAGAACAGGACTTATTTCAATTAGGAAAATCATCCCAGTGGTGAAATTAGCACGGCCATTTCCAGGATGCTTATGTGACCCTCTGGAAGCTAAGTTTGCTGTGGAAAACAAATGCCCCCATATAGAAACTGAGCTGCATATTCAACACCTGGCTCGAGACTAACAAGCAGTTATCAGGCAGCTCCAGGAGAGCTCTTCAGCAAGTGTTTAAATCTGCATTCATATTTCAGTGTTTTGTTGAATCATGGCAAGGGCAGCATGATATTAGCGTGACATGTGTAACCCTTGTGGGAACACTGAACTTATGCATATACATCCTTTCCCCAGGTGTCACACCTGGCCTGCCAGCCCCGTATCTGCCGAGCTGAGGGGACAGGAGGCACAAAGAGAAACTTAAGAAATGTTTACTGTCTCCCTAGCAGCATTTTACTCCTGGTTTTCCTCTGTGGAAGCCTGCAGGGAAAGCTGGCCCTTTTAATCCCATTTGGCACATTAGGCATTTATTTGGTGACGTTTTGAAAAGTTTTGAGAGATTGAAATACATTTTCTTGCAGCTGTATGACTCAGGGCGATTTGTGTTTTCACTGAAGTCATCTCAGTGCCACAATTTACATGGGAAGATCAAATCCTGTGTATGTGCCACTGAACTAGGAGAATGTGCAGAATATTCTTTGTGTTTCTCTGTTTCACTCTGACCCTTCAAAATCAGGGAGTGCTCTGCTCCCACCTGATATATTGTATCTGATTGCCAAAGATAAATTGATCTTTATCTACAAAAGGAGACCTTTTCTTCTGCTCCCATGAAAGCATCTTTTGGGATGATGTTTAAACAATTACATATTAAAGAACCTTTGCAATATCAATAATTAAAAATAAATAGGTCAGAGAGTTTGTTAGGTGCCTTCTGTATTTCTAGGTAGTTCCTTCTCAATGCCAAACAAGTTAACTAACAATTTCTGCCTTTAATTCCTTCTTTAGTCAGATTTTCTTAGCTTTCATTGCTTCACTGCTCCTTTGGGTGCTTTTAAATCTCAATATGTTTGTTTTGATTCATTCTTCTGTTAAATACTAGTCTTGACACAGTTTAGTTCAGCTAGCCATCAACTCAGGAATATGAGTGTTTTCACTTTTAGGCTGGTCATTCTGTCCTTCTAACAGATGACAGCCAGTATCCACAACTCACTCAAAAACCTGTTCCAGGCCTGCCTTAAAAAGTCTGGATTTCTCCTCAGGTTTGTGGATTTCCCCCTTTCTTTTCTTTTTTTTTTTTTTTTCCTTAGAATTTGCTCTACAGGTCTTTAGCTCCAGCTAGTGGCTTACTCCAAAATGCAAATTTTGTCCAGTGCCTTAGAAGAAAGGTGGAGTTGAGTTGTAATTCTTACAGTATTCTGAAGTGTGTGCTGAGAGGGAGAATTATTCAGAGGCGTTAGTTCTTCCTGACTAATTTGAGTTAACCCACAAAATCTTTTAAATGTAATAAACACACTCCTTTTCCAGATTGCAGGTTCCCGTGTTATCACATTGGGCCAAATTCTGCCCTCAAGTGTAAACTTGCATAGCTCCTCTGGACTTCAAAGAAGCAGCACATATGTGTCTTAAAGCAAAAACCCAGATGTGTTATCAAATAAAAAGCTTTAGCTGAGCTCCTACTTTGCACCCTTCTTACTGAGAGTTGGCACAACATGCACAAACAAAACTAGAAAGCTTTATTTTTAAATAGAGTTTGAGATTTGCATCCACCTGTGGTGGTATTCCCTTTCTCTCAGAAATTTGTGGTGCACATGGATCTCTTCTGGCTCTGAAGTCCCTTGCTCAGCCTGGACTGGTGACAGAGGATTCCCTTGGCAAACTGTCCCCTGGAGAAGAACAAGAAGGAAGCTTTTGGGGGTTCCACTGGAAAGAGGGGTGTGTGCCCCTGCTGAAAATCTTCTTAGGTGGATTTGTGCTAAGGTTCTGCAGGTGCAGCTGTGTCCTGCCTTGGTAAATCTGACCCTGCAGTCACAGGCAGGGAGTGTTTGAGAGAATCTGAACACTGGGGTGGAGGATCCAGGTTGTTTCCCTATGAGGGGAGAAATAAGTTTTTCCAAGGAAAAATGGTTGTGTCTTAATTCAATTAATTCACACAACCTGCCCTAATCCTCAGAATGTAATGTTTAAATGGTAAAAAACAAAATGCAGTTTAAATTCATAGAAACCCAGACATCCCTTTCTTCTCAGGTTTCAACTGGAAGCTTCATTAAAAGTGTAGATAAAATAATTATAATTTAAAACTCTTTTCTCTCCCTCAGCCCCCACCCCAAGAAGTACATATACCCATACTCTGTGGGATAAAAGCACACGGGCAGACACAAGTCAAGCTTTGTTGTGTGGCACTCAGCGTTGGCATCAATACAGATATGTCTGCCTTGGCAGCACTAGAGGAAACCCATTTGAATTCTACAATCTTCTCGTTTAAACCCAAAGACTCAAATGTCTGTTGTTTGTTCAAAGACTTTTATTGTTTCCATTTCATTACTTGGTGAACTGGATACTGGGACAGGTGTGTCTGCAGTCTGTTCATATTGACTGTCCATCTAAGATACCAGATAACATGATAATGCATTCCTGGGTTTCACAAACTTTGTCACTTCTGCCATGAAACCCTGGTACCTAGTGTAAATAAATATATCTAGAATATACTAAATTCAACCCAGGTCTCTCTCCAAGTGCAGTAATCTGTTCCTGAAGGCCTAACCTTCCTCACCAGTCAGAAATTCTGCTGGTCCTACACTACTGATCCAATCCTTTTCTGAAGGTGAAAAAAGCACCAGAGTACATTAAAAGATTTTATGTCAACATCTCAAATGTAGCTTTTGCCACAGCTGAAGCAAACTAAATAACATCTGTACTATGCAACACCAAGAGCACCTGTGCCTGCCCTGGTACAGATACAGCTGTATCTCTGCTTTGTCTGTTAATAAATCTAGGCACAAACTCATGTAGACATACAATTTATGTACGTTGAGTTAAAATTAAATAATAAAAAATCATGCATCTGCACACAGTCTCCCACCAGTTTTTTCAATTCCTTATCTCTCACAGATATTTTCATTTAATTCCAATATATCCGAGAGTGACAGAACAAGCAGAATTGTTAAGTGCTTCCCAAGGTTCTGTTGTCAGTGTTATACCAAGGCAAAAAAATAACATATTAGTGCTGTAAATTTCTACCAAGTGCACCAACAACACACTTGGGACACACGCAGAAGTCCATTGATCCACTAGGTCGGGGACCTGAAAATATTTGAAATTGTTCTTTAGAAAAATAAAATAACCCACACTCTTTTTGCATTACTGTGGTCTTTCAAAGTCCATATAAAGTATTACGCAAGGAGACAAAGCTATTTTACCAGGCAGGCAGATATTCCAAATTACTGGTTTTTAACAAGCATGGTAATACATCAGTCAAAAGCAATAAATTTAAACTTAATGAAATCTCAATTTGCCTACAGTGCATTTCACTTTGACATTTTCTACATTGCCACGGTGCTTTGATAAAGTTTTTTAAAATGCAAAGAAAGTGTCTGTAAGGCTAAAGAGCAGACTTGGTGCCATTGTGCCCAGTGGAACATTACAGTACTTAAGTTCCATCACTATATGCCCTGTGGCAGACTAAGCCTGAGTGCTAACATAGGTTCAGTTTTCATTATCATCATGTGATTATCCATTTTACTGCATTTAACTGATAATACAACTACCAGCTCACCTTAAAAGAATTAGCTTGGAGGTTTCATTGCTTTCCAAATGGAATTCATTTGACAAACAAATGACAATTAGCCCAGTCTCCCTGTTCTGTGTCAGGATGGTTTTTGATTGAACCTAGACCAATTTACAATTTTTAAATGAGTTTAGACATTTACATTTAAAATGTCTAGAGGAAATTAGCCTTGGGACATCTAACAGCCAAAATGCTTTTTGAAGTTGATTATTATTTGATCTAGTACCCTCTACCTGTACATTTTGTTCTGACTTCAAAGTTTTGGAATGAAAATGCCACCTACACCTCAAAGCACAGGGAAAAACTTAAAAGCAGTTTTACTCATTATGTTATGCAAAGAAACCTATATTTTAATATTCGTTTAATATGGTTAGTTAGCTTTAATGACACCAGTTTGACAGTGTCATAGTTTTCGAATATACGACACTGATTGAAGTTTCCTGTGCTTGGCGGCGTTTTTTTGTAGAACGAAAGAATATCTTTTGAAGGTGAGATTCATATGCCCCACACTGCCATTCTACCACAGATAGAAATGTAATCATTTACAGATGAATGCATGTTTTTGTACAGAGTCAGAAATATGTTGTCATTTCTATATTATTCTGCGTATCAAAATCTTCCTTGGTTTTTTTGTTTTCCTGCATACTAAATCTGTCCAGCTATATTCATACTGATCTTAAAGCAGGAGGAACTCCTTGTGAAAAAAGGGTTGTCAATAATCCCGTTATAAATATGCAGGCCCAGATAACACAGCCATGAAAATTGGGCTGAAATTAGGCACATGGTATCTCAGCCTTAAGGTAATCTGGATCATACTATTTTTATTTTGTATTATTAATTTATGCAATTTTTGTAAAGTTAGAAGACTGTACATTTGGCCGCTGCAAAATTATGAGCATAAAAATAAATGCTGTTGCTTTTCTGGGTTATGAGTCTTTAAAGCTCCACTCAATGCCTATGGGAGCCTTACAACTTTCAGAAATAAATCTGGTTTATTTTAACAAAATGACTCTTTGCCTTGCAAGCAGTAATGATCACTTGGGAAGTATTTTCAAAAAACATTTCATGGCTTTTTGATATATATGAGCAGACAATGTTATCACAAAGTAAGGTTTTCTATTGTGGATAAGTATGATTTTCTTACAACAGTTCCTACAAACCCTGCTCAAGAGGGGTTTAGGGTTCTGAGGCCTTAAGTGTCCAAAGAACTGAAAGCAATTGAGATTTTGGAAGAGGCTGGGTTAGAAACCAAGGTCTGAACCAGCACTCCTCATGCCATGGTTGTTTACAGAATGAAAGGAACCCAGTCTTAAGGAGTGAGACAATCTTGTATCATCATCATATTACTATCACCTAACTTTCAAGTAATGCCAGCTCTTGTGGGTGTCTGTGTGATCTCAGTTGCCAGTGTTCAAAAAATTCTGCTTCACTACATGCACAGAATACTGATTTTTGCCAGTCCTCAGCTAAAAATGTCTGGGCTCAACTGGGATCCGTAGGTTTGGTGCTTCTCCACGTTTGTCATCTGAGAGAATTCACCCAGTAGACCTACAAATCATGTAGTGGGGGTTGTTGATCTTAGAGGGAGCAAGATGAGATGACACCCTAATTTTACCTGCTTAGTCAGCCTCCCCAAAATAAGGCAATGATGGGATCACTTTCTTTGACAGTCAAGGCGAAGTGTCCTTCCCCCTTGGCACAGGAAAGGATTTAGGATAAATCCATGCCTCTTTTGTCAACTCTGGAGCTTGCTAGTTTTGTGTATTCCCTTCACAAGGCACATAATTCTGCTTCTGCTTTGGATGTGAAGCCTAAATGCCTCATTTAGAGCTCCAAATTTTGCTGCGAGGGCTCAGAGATTAAAAAGCAAGTGCATGAATCTCAGACAATCTGCGTAACCAAAGATCTATTGAGGCTTGAATCTCAGTGTTCCATGAACTATTCCTTGAAGAGGACAAAATCTTTGGCCTGAAATATTTCCTTGAGTGAAGATTCTCAGAAATGGGGAAAATGTAAATCAAATAATGACCTGGGAAGAACCCTTGGGCAAACTGTTTGGCCTACAATGATGGGGGCTTGAAAATGTGAACAACTTTCAGTCAAAAATTTATCATTACAATCAGTTCAAAGTGATTCTGCCACTGAGTCTTTCAGATACAGTTACTAATATCTTTCTGGTCTGGTATGCTCTAAAATATGTACAAGTGTGATAAAAACACTTCAGGTGTACTTGTTGCAAAAACAAACACCCGGGGGATGGAGGTCAGAGACAGCTTTCCTGTGAAATCTTTAACTATTAAATTCAAAATCTATCATTTTCTATGGCCTAAAAAGCAAGTCTTTGGAAGTAGATACGGAAATCCTCAAGTGTGCAAGTGTAAGTGTCCATAAGCAGGGGTGAAAGTGCAGTGGGTGGACTGAAGGCACTGTAAGATCAGATTGACTGATCCCTCCAGTATCATCATTCAGAAAAATACAGGCTTTGCTTTCCAACTAAGAGAACAACAGCTGGGTGTCTCACCTGGGAAACTCTTTTCTTGTAGTACATGCAATGAATTCTCATAAATTTTAGCAATTTCTTCTCACCAACTCTGAGAATTTAAGTCTTGTTTTTGTTTGGATGAAAAATTAGATGTAGGGAACGGCATGAGTGGCAGTGTTCCTCTTCTGGAAGGTACAGGATGTAGCAACCTGAGCATGAAATGCTCTATGTCTTTGGGGACTCCTGCTCTCGTTGCTCACCCATGTGATACAGGTATTTGGAGCATGAAGGAATGAAAGGGGGGAGAGGCTGAAGATACTTCGATCTAAACATGCTGCTGTAGAAAGAAAAAGCAGTATTTTTGGAGGAAAAAAAATGGTGGAGGCTCAAAGCATGGAGCTCATTGACTTCCATGCTCAAAGGCACCTTTCTCCAACTCCCTGTACCAGCCTGACCTTATTCACGAGCACACAACTCTCAGAGAGAGGGAAAGAGCAGGGTGACTGAATATTTTGAGAAAAAGTTGGGTTTCATTTATTATTTATAAATTTCATTTTGTACATATCTTTAGGGACATTAAGAGATTAGTAGTCATGCAGTTTGTTCTGAGCATTAATGTTAATCCTTAAAGATAGGTGAAGGGTAATTTCATTAGTTTTTATAAAGGTTTGGAATAAAACGAACCATTCAGTCAACAGTTTGAAAGGAGACATTTAGCAGTATGCTCTCTGCTCTCCCAGCAGGCTCTGCCTCTCACAGGAACATGTCAGCACAGACTGGCATCTCAGCAATGAGGGTACATTTCTCAGATGTTCTTTTATGTAAAATAGGTGGGTTCCTTCTTTCCTAAATATGTCATATAAAATCATTGTCTCTGGCATGACATACAGTAGTTCAGGAAGGGAAGCTAATCTAGGAAATAAAGGGATACAGACTATTGATGCCAAAATCAGCAATTACATTGTGTGAGATCTCATGAATAATTCCTGAGCTGTGATTTAACATTAATCTGAGTGTTTAGTACAAAGCTGGGCCGACACCAATAAAATGCTGACTGATTTGTTTTAAAATAGTGCTCCTTCAGGCTCTACTACACTGCTTTGAAATGAATGCTTTTAGGTAATGCCTCAACCTTGCCTCTGTAAAGCACAGGCAGATGTACTCATGTGACTGCACGCTCAAACTTTACCATTATATTTTTCCCCTTAATTTTAAGGGCTGAAACCTTTTTTCCTAGTGCAATATTTAACACTAACCATGATTTAGTTAAGTGGACTTCATAACACAGAGATTTTCCTCCCAGGAAAATCTTATCAACACAAGACTCTGTCATACTGGATGGTTATATTTGCTACCTGTGTGTGACTCAGGTGCAAAGAGGAGGAGGCCATATGTGGTGAAGCAAGCAGGAGACTACCAACCAAACCTCAGGAGAGTTTTGTCTGCTGCAGTTGCTTCTGCATCATTAAATAATGACTCTTTTCAATGAACATCAAAGGACAACAAAGAACAGGTGAGTGAAACAGTGGTGACCATCTCAGGACACACCATCCACGTGTTCTGAAGCCCTCCTACCCATGCCCAGGGAATGCTGGAAGCATCTCCCATCTCATTCACAGCTGCTGGCTCTGTAATAATGGCTTTGCCAATAATGATAAAACACTAACAATGTGTTCATTTAATCCATTAGCACTGCATGCCTGCTCAATAGAAACCCTCAGCCTGGGGGGCTCACACAAACCCTCTATGTGCTCTTTTTGGGGGAGGTTGTTTGGTTGGTTGGTTGGTTGGTTGGTTGGTTTTTATTCCCCAGTTAAATCTCCAAGCAAGGCAATGATCTCTGTGATCTGACTCTTTCAATTCTGCTCTCTGAGGAGCATTACAGCTCATGTGTGGAGATCCTGAATCACCAAATCAGCACAGTGAATGCAGTGGACAATAACAGCATGGGCTGCAGTTTTCTGAGCTCAAAAGGTGAATTTTTTACACATGCTCTAATGGATGCTCTCACATTACAATGTCTCATATCATCTGGTGCTTAAAACCTAACCCAGTGTCAATGGTGAACCAACTTTGGCTTGACTGGGCCATAAAAATCTGAAGCTCTTCACAAAGAAGGGCATTTCCAACTAAAATGCACTTTCCAGCACTGTGCACCAGCAGGTGTTGGTGGATTGTCTACTTTTTCTTCTAATTGTGCTCAAGCATAAATAACAGTAAGGAATAAGATCTTTGTCTGAATGTCTTGTTTCTTCTTTATGTATTTGTTTATAAAACTGCCTGGACATGACCAAGTACCCTGGAACTGAAAGTGTGTGGAAGTATTAATTCAGTCTCCCCATTCCCAATATCAATATTTACACACTATGCACAGCAGTTTGCATTTCTATTGATATACAAACTTATTCTGTCTTGTCTGATCACCGCAGCAGGAGGAAAGGACAATAAAATGAAGCAGGAATATAAAACAATCTGCTAGCTGAATAGCCAGGAGACTGAGGAGCTCTCTAAATGGGGTGGGAGAGGAACCATTTCCACTCAGTAGCTGTTGATTGAGATGGAGTGTGAGGGAGGTGAAAGGTAATTCCATGAGCTGGTATCCTGTCTGGAAGAACATTTTCTGCCCTTCACCCTCAGAGTTCGTTCACTGTCCCACAGTGTCTGCACAGGAATTATGGACTAACAGCTGAGGAGGATAAAGCTGCATCCCCAAAAAGAGGTGGATTTCTTGCTTTGCTTCTCTGAAGCTTTGTTTCCAGTTTTTCAACCCAGTAGCATTCCTGCCTTTTTGGGACTTACCCAGGGCTGAGGGAGCTGCTGAGGTGAGCTGACAGGCACAGTGTGCTTGGTGCACATCTATTTCCAGCTGGCCTGATTTGCTCTGAGTGCCTCCTGCCCAGGAGCTGTTTCAGGGCTCTCAGCATATGATGTTCACCAAGCTGAATCTTCCACCATCAGAGAGGAATCTCCTCGGGGACACTTGCCAGTATTTTTTATTGGCAAATGAGAGCTTGGACAAGATAACTTAGCAGTGAGCACATTCATGATACAGAGGGGTTTGAAAATAATTACTCTTCTTGGGTATAATCTAACTACAGCTCAGGGATTGGAGTTCATAGGGATTTTTAAGGTCTTCTCAGAGCTGTTTGAAGGATTTGCTCTCAAGATCCTGCTCTCTCTTATATAAAACTTTGTTGCTACTATTATTTTTCCCATTCTTGACTCATGATATAAAGCAGCCTCAGGATTGATCCAACTTTTTTATCTCTTGGTAAAATCCCCTGGAGTTATGTTACATTAGAAGTGTCATAATAAAGAATATCCCAAATATATCACTTATTAGCAGTGGCATGCCCTGGCATTTGGGAATATCCCAGCACTAATAATTATACTGTGTGATCCTCACAGATAGGCAAGGACAAGCTGCCTGATCCAGGGGAGGAAGGAGAAAAACATACAGTTGTCAATACTTAGAATTGAAATTCTTTATACATTTGAAGTGTGCAGTCGAAATATAGGTAGTTGAGTAAATGTCGTGACTGTTACCCAGGGAAAAGTTTAGCCATTAAAATTAATGAAAAAATGTATGTTTGTAGTTTGCAAAATGAAAGAATATATGGTGTTAGAAGAGGTTTTATCTTCTGTATATTTTTTTAAAATGTAATAAATACAAAGCAAATAGCATTGGTTTATCCAAGGGAATATTGAAATCCATTAGGAATGTACTTGGAGTAATCTGATTCAACAAGTCAGTATATTTCTTTCAAAAACATAATATCGGCACTACATTGTGCGAGATGAAGGTTAGATTACATTTCTTGCCAGTGCAATAATTCCCACATCATAAATTCTGATGAAATTATATCAATATATAAAGCAAATGGATGTCTGACCCACCGTGGTTCTCTGGTTCTCAGATGTAGAAGGTGACATACAAGTA
This sequence comes from Corvus kubaryi, assembly GCF_017639235.1. Lineage (NCBI taxonomy): Eukaryota > Metazoa > Chordata > Aves > Passeriformes > Corvidae > Corvus > Corvus kubaryi. The sequence continues at coordinate 17,846,232 of NW_024580672.1, forward strand.
AATCCCCAGCTGCTTTGTGCAATACCATTACAACTCTGCCATTCCTGGGAACTGTTATTAGCTGTCCTGACCAGAAGCGGCTGCTGGAGCTTGTGGTTTCTGCTCTGAATATTAAACTTTGGCACACAAGAGTCCTTATTGTGGGGTGCACTTGGAAATGGTAATACTAAATTGCTTTATATTTGCAGGATTTGACTGCCTCAGATGATACAGGTCTAGCTGGTGGGCCTCTCTTGCTGCTTGTATTTCCAGATTATAAGTCATTCCTTTGACAGGATGTCTGCCATAACCAGCTCTCAGTTTCTGTAGTATCCTTCTTTATATTACACCTGGCAACTGGTTTTCTGGACTGTGTACTTTTTCCATAACTTTCAAGAATAAAGGCAAAATTAACCTTTTAAATATGTCCTAATTTTTACATCAAGTGTCGGCAAATATGTGAAACTACAGGGTAGAGATTTGGCAAGAATGAATGCTATTCTCCCAGTAATCTTCAGTGTTAATAGCCATGCTATGATCAAGCTCCAGGATTAATGACTGAACTTGAGGGACCCTGTAAATGGCCAAAAATGCTTAGGTAAAACAAACCCAGCATACTGAGTTCTGCTCTTGACATATAAAGACTTCTAGAAGAATAAAAACTTAGAGTTGATCTTCCAGGTCAGCTTGGGGTAAAAAGTTTGGACAGCGTTTGAAGTCTGTGACAGAAAGAGTTGAGTTCATTTAGGACAGTGTGTTAAAGCAGCATAACAATTTTCTCAGAAATAGGAAAATTATTAGAGTTATGCTTCTCTGATTCTTGAAGAATAGTGGTGCTAAATTGGAAAAAATAGTCAAAAAAGAATTATTTTTCATGATATTGCAGTTAAAATATAGACTATAAACTATTAAATACAATTTCACAGTTTTTAATCATTGTTAGTGCAGAGTCTTGGATAACTCTTTGCTGTCTCGTTATGCCTTTGTGAGATTAAGACCTCAATGATGTTTAACCCAATATCATATTAAAATGCCTCAATAGGTCTTTAAGAATATATACAAGATTTTGAAGCTTCACAAGTTTGCTTTTTGGTTTGTTTTTTTCAAATGTTTCTCATTGACCTGCCATTTCAGACAATTTCAGGAAGTTCATGAATACCAAATTCGTGACTATATCAGAAATATCCTGATTTCTTTCCAGGAAGTCACAGTAGCAATGATATAGTAGTTAAACAGAAAGGTATTTGGGTGCACAATAATCAAGTAATGTGAAACACAAAGGTTTTAATGACATTTACAAAATTATTTCTTTCTCCAAACATTTTCCGGGGAAATGGAGGGGATTTTTTTCAATGAAAAAATGCTTCAAAGAATATTTTTCCTTTTCAAGAATCGTGCATGAAATTCAGAAAATATTTTACAATTATAAACAGAACTTTTAAACAAGAAAAACTCCAGGTGTTCTTTAAGAATTAAACCAAAATTTCCTTTAAGGAGAAAACACACAATTGTCAAAATTAGAATTTTAACAAAATCAAACATTGATTAGCCCTGTGAAATAAAGCATCAGTGTTCTCTACTTGGAAAGAATAATTTGCTTTCAAAGAAAGATTTAAATGTATTTGAAATACACATTCAAATGCAGACACAGTAGGAATCTGACTCATCAGAGATTTCCCTGTGTGCTGATTCTGTGATGGAAAAAGTGAAGGGAGGAAAATCATTCATCCACACACCCCATAATTCAGCACACAAACCCCAGTACACTCTTCCCAAATCTCAGCAAAGATTTAACAGTGAAATACTGCAGCAAGGTCTCATGTTACCAGGATTTATTGTTTTCCAAAATACACTACGGAGCATTGACTAGAATGCCAAGAAGTTCAATTAGAAATAAGAGAAAGAAAAGTACACCTGTTGGTTTTGAGGGAAAGCATATTTGGGGATTCAGTTGGCTTTTCAGTGTGCTTATGTCTTGGGGAATTCTGAAATTCCTCTCTGCTCTTTAATAGGCAATGTTGACCCAAGACAAGTTAATGTTATATTGATATCAGAAATCTGGAGCTGGTGCTGATTTTGACAATGTGATAAAGGGCTCGCTGAGCACAAGTGGTATGTGGAGGAGGCAGCTTTCTCCTGAGGCAGGGCTGTGCTGTCTGTGTGCTACATCTGGGAGGAATATCTCAGTATGTCACCTAGTTCTTTTCACAAGGTAATGTGTGCCTGATTGTGCAGCCTTTACTGGTATAAATCTGCTCACAGGCCCAATGCAGGGCCATTCAACCAGTAAATGCTGTTTGCCTGAACCCCAGCAGTGGCCAGCAAGGGCACTTTTCACCACAGGTCCATGCTGAAACTCATTCCTGTACAGCAGGTCAGGATTTGGCCCAGGGCTAATACCAGCATCTCTCTGGAGTCCCACAATGCAGGACTGTGAGGGGCACAGAGAGGAGAATCCTCTGTGTCTAAAGCCAGGGCACTCTCCTCATCCAGACTCCAAAAGGTTGCATCAATCAGGATAATGCCTGCCTTCCCTTCAAATGCCCAGCACAAAACTCCCTGCTGGAATGGGCACTCCAGTCAAGCCCAGCACTTGACTGACAGAGGCAATTGATTGGCAGAGTTGAATCTGGCCCTCACTTTTATTTGGGAGAAAGCTGGGATTTGCCTGTGTCATCCACCTGAGGATTTACACGCTGCAGCATCACTAACAGCTGTAAATAGAGACACAAATTTTCTTATGGTATGAACATCATTATGTATCATGTGAGATGTGAATGCCATGCTATTTTAGACGAAGATTGCCTCGTTCATGAAAGAGGAAGGGGCTGTGGCAGTGTAGAGCTAAAATTACTTGTGGCAATTTCTTATCCAAATCGAGATTTTCCCTCGACTCCATAACCCATTGCTTATTCCATCACTGCTGAAGATGTTAACGGCACAGCATAACAGCCTCGTATAAATGCTGCTTATTTTCCAAAAGCTGAGCACACAATGAACAATGTGCAGGGGTGGTGAGGGTGGCTTCACTACTGCAGAGAATTTGCTGAATCAATTTCTGCTGAGACAGATTTATGCATATGGCTGCTATATCAATTTATTTTGGATCCTTTCTGGATTCACAGGGCAATTATAAGAGATGCAGAGAAAGAATCTAGGTTATCTCAACAGTCAGGAATAACACTGGATGTGATATTACAGCTAAATGTTACTGCAGCAGCTTCCTCTTTTTTTGGCAACTGTCCCCAAAGTTTTGCACTTAAGGAGGATGTGGGCTTCAAATAGGACAATAAACAATATGTGTAGCTCCCTTACACATTTATTTTTGATCTTTAAATCAGTCACTGGTGAGAAATCCCATCCCATTTGGCCAGGAAGCATGGGAAAATGTGTGAAATTTTAAACTTTTTACAAACTTGGAAAAACATAAATTAAGTCCTCAGGGAAAACCAAAGTAAAAATGGACAGCGACTGTGCTTCTGGAAAAAAAAGAAAAAAAGGCTTAAATCCTTTGGAGTTGGTAATCAGTTTCAAATAGTTTCTTGTAACCTGTTTGTTACTCTGAAAACCAGAACTAAAAGATATCCTAAAACCAGTTCAGGATTTTGCTAACTGGAAGCTTCTTTCAGGACCTGATTCTCAGAGAGATGGATGGACATCCAGCATTTTCTCTGTCTCCTCAACACTCTCAAATTAGTAATCCCTAAGCAGACAAGGCTGTTTATATGTTTACATCATTTTCTGAAGCTACTCAGATAAAAGATTGCCTGTATATTGAAGGTATCTTTCTACACAGATCCATGTGCCAGGAAATAAAATATACTCGCTAAAAAGCCTCCTGCCTGGGACTCAGTCCTGGTATTTCTGCTCATCACCAGTCGTAGCTGTGGTTGAGTTGTCACTAGGCAGGCTTGGAAAGCCTGCACTGCCTGTGGCTTATTTTGTGATACATTTTTTAAAATGCACGGGATGGTGTTTTTCCAGAGACCCTGGCAGTTTAGAGGAGTGGCAAATTTTGTCCTTTACATCCAGTTAAGTGGAAATAAAAAATGGTGCTGGTTCACAACAAATAAAAAAATGTTCTTGTAACACAGGACTTGCAGCAATCTAATACCAAACCTTGTGGAAGATGTTAATATTGCAGGAATCTAATTCTGTTTATCTGGGACAGAATACACATTAATTGCCTATTTAATCATGTTTATAATTAAACTCGTTATAACAATGATTCACGCATCAGCTTCTCTAATTACACAGGCAGGACAGTATTATTTCTTCCTTACTATTCTCTCATTTAGGCTGGAGATTCCTGGTGTCACCTACAGGCTGATACTTCCTACGAATGGGTGAGTAGGGACGGGGGAAAGCTGTTCTCCGAGGACAGAGGCTCTGCTATGACTGCTCCACTTGTTTGTTTATTTAGTTGGACTATTGGCTTACTGAAAAAAATATTGTTCTTGCACTTACCATTCCTGTTCCTTTAAAGCTTCCAGCCTAATGTGAAATACCTGCAAAGTGAGGAGGTGTTTGGCCATGCAGCCCCCCAGCCACCAGCACGGCTCCAGCCAGGTGTCACCGTGTGTGACACAGCTCCTGACCTCGAGTCTCATCCCCACTCTGTGTGCAGAATGATAGCTTTGGGATTCAGACTGTGGAAAGGGACAGGGCTGAGGACTGAGGATGTCTGAGCATTATCAGTGACCTCTGCAGATACCAAGGTGAGCTTTTGGCACAGGGGCTCAGAACGGTGTCATGTTGGTGACAGGCGCTTCTTGGCAAAGCGTCGGCAGCTCAGCACTGAGGGGACCAGGGACCCAAGAGGGTCCAACACAATGTTTTTTTCTTGTAAGATAGAATTACATGATTTGTATCAACTAAGAGCATTTGGTCTTATTCCAGCTCCACTTTCAAGCATTTTGCAAATGAGTTCAGCATCATTATCCCCAATTTGCAAACCAGGAGGTTGAGGCTGAGACAGCAAATACACCTAGTCCAGAGTCAGACAGTGGGAGGGCACTGAAAGCTGATTCTCTGAGATCCACCAGGTCCCTTATTCACTGAACAGCCCACTTAAAGCAAGATTATCTTTTTGTTGTTGTTGTTGTTTTCATTTTTAAACAGATAAAATACTAAAGAACTGAGCAGTGCAGTGTAGCTCATTTTTTCACTGAGCACAAGAGGTTCAGTTCTTGCAAGAGACAAGTTAAAATATCTGGGGACATATATGCAGGTGTGTATACAGCTACAGATACATAATTAGTTCCTTCTCCGCAATATTGCACATCATAGTTAAAATTCTGGAGGATAAACTAGGAAACCATATTTTCAGCAGTCTAAGAGCACTGTCATAAAAATTCACAGCAGGCTGAAAATAGCTCAGGAGCTAATTACTTCAAAACATTTTTTTTTCTGGAAAAATCTCGTTTTCCCCTTGAGGCAGTGAGTTAGAAAGTGTATCCTTGTTTAAGTCTCCATGCCCCTCTTCCTCATCTGCTGTAACTGAAAAACAGCTCTGTTATTTAGTTAAAACAATTGCAGACAAATTGAATCTGTAATGAGGATCAATTACTATTGGTATCTTGGAATGTTTTAACATAATTAAGTTCTAGACTTTCCCAAGCAGGTCTGGCTGCATAGGAATTAGAGATGAGGGTTTGAGTCAATACATGAGGCTGCTACAGTGCAGTGCAAAACCTGGAGCACTGGAAAAGCTCTGGGTGGTTTTTTTATTCCTCTGACTTACAGAAGTGCTCCAACACTTTCCTCAACACTTTGTTTGGGGGGGGCGGGGGAGGGGGGGGGCTGGATGAGTCCATCAATCAATGCTCAAAAATGTTTTGATCTAGAAAAGAAACTTTTGTAATTTAGGTCTTCCAGGAGAGTGGTTGCACAGCTTCAAACTCAGCAAGATCATGAATGAAACTTTCATAGCAAGACTGGGAGATGTCTGTACCCATGTAATGCCATTGCAGCTTTTTATTGCTTCATCAGAGATGCAGCTAGGTGGGAACCCACTTCAATTCTCCTTACCCAGCTGTTCAAAGATGCTTTGTCTCTAAGTTTGAATACAAGAAGGTCGTTTTTGTGGGCTGGCTTCCAGTGTGCTGGTGCTCCCTGACCTTAGCAAATGATCAGCCCACTGTTTTAGAAAGTCTTCCCTAGAACAAAAGTCAGGGTTGATTGCTTGTTCAGGAAATTAGCTCCCTTTTCAGCATGCTGGAAGAAAAATGCTCAAAGATCAGAGAAGCAGGAAGCAGCATAATGGAATAGCATCTTAAAAATCCTTCTCTCCTGTGAAACAGGGGGACCAGCTGAACACAGCCACACGCGCTGTATTTGTTGGGACCAAGTCACTGCTGTCTTGCATTTGGCCCAGGAAACTCTCAGAGCATCATGCCTGTTCTGCTATCTAGTGGCTACTCTTAAAAATACATCCAGTGCCACACAGTCTGAAAAAAAATTAATCCTGCTTTTCCCCTCCTCCTTTATCGTATAACTTGTTCAATTATATTGTCTTTTCTTGTCTCAAAACCTATCTACAATTATACCTCCCCAAAGCAGCTATAGTATAACCTGTGGGTCTTGGATTAAGTTCAGTAGTCTAGTTGACCCTCCTCCTGACCTTCACTTAATTAAATACAGGATTAAGCCCAAGACGTTTGCAACTCAAATCTCAGGTTAAAGCAGAGGGAGTTCAGAGCACTGGCAATGAACTGTCTGATGTTCATGAATGAGCTCACCTGGCCTTGTAAAACCACAGAAAGTGCCTGTTGCTTTGAAAGGGCAACTGGTTTTAACTCTTTCGTGGTGAGCTCTCACTGCCTGTGAATGGAGCTGTGTGGGAGAAATGGGAGAATGAGAGAGGTGCTGTTGAACAGCACAGGGCTCAGACCGAGGCAGTGGCCTCCCCAGAATCCTGGTAAAAATGGGAAAGACAAAGTCTCACCAACAGTTTGGGGAGAAGTTCAGTGTCAGAGAGGCTATTAAGGGCTCTGAGTGCTGCCCCAGTGACCTGAGGAGGTTTTCAATAATGTTGCTCAGCACATTGTTTTCCTCCTCCGGTTTTCTGTTGCCAGGTCTCGGGATCAGCCCCAGTAGATAATTAGCATTTCTTTGAAGCTCACATGGGAGCATAGATTATCTTTTTTGCTGTCAGAAACATGGACTAGTTAAATCTAAAGTAAGTCATAAATCAATACAAGAGGGCGCCTAATTATAAAAATGAGGTGTATATAAAACAATTCTCTCTTCCGTAAGCACAAGAATGAGTATTTGTCTAAAAAAAAAAATTTAAAAGTTATTTAAACCTGGAAAGAGAGCATTCCTAATTAACTGAAATAGAACAGAACAAGAGCCTTGGGTATGCTGGGAGTCCCTGCATTCGTTTCTGAACCATACACCATGCTGTGTCATCTCTGAGGGTATTAGGATGCAAGGAGTTACCCAGGTTAGAGCTGTGGGTGCAGGGACACATGTTGGTACAGCTGAGTTTTCCTAGAGCAGTTGTGTGCGTATTCCCCAAAGCTTTCTTCCAGAACCTGAGTTACCAGCATCAGTAGCTTCTCCTAAATTTGTGTGTTAAAGGGAAGAGAAACAACAACTCCCTTCTGGGCCAAATCTCCAGACAGTGAAAATCAAAGGAGAAGATGGGTCAAACCTGATTTCCACCTGGGGCACTTGAAAACCGCCTGTTAAATTTTACAGAGCAAATCTAAAACCTCATACTTAACAGGGATAATACAGATGTCATGTTCTGTACATTTCCCTTCATGTCTGGCCATAAATGGGAATTTTGAGAAAGAACATCCCATTATTACTGTTAATGGACTTTCTTGAGAGTAGGCTGTACAGCACGCAGAACTTAATGGAGCTTTTAAGTGCACACGGGAAATCCTGCTGTGTTCCAATAGTCAGAGTGTGAGGATGGAATTTGGAAACAGTCAGGAGACAAGGTCCCAGACTGCAAAAACTTCTGTTTTAAGCAAGTGAGTAATTCTTATTGAAAATTGAATTTGTACTTAAGCATTTTACACATTGAATGACAAAGAATCTCTCTCTTTGCTAGCCCAATCAGAAATAAAGGGAAAAAGACTGAAAAAAAATCAAGGGTTATTGGATAGAAATGTGTTTAGTTTGCATCCTCCAACACCTGACTGCAGCTCCATTTTTTTCCCAGTGTGAGACAAACGCTGAGCTTGTAAATTCCTGAATTCCCTGAAAAATTGTTCCGTGTTTTTTCTGTGTATTGGGCTACAATCACTTCACCACGAACCAAACCCAGCAGGCACAAGGCCCCAGGCATCAGCAGCACCTCTGAAGAGACGCAGTGAATGCACCAGCCAGTGAAAGAACAATTCCAAACACATTATTCAGGCTGTCTTGTATCATCTCTATAACATAAATTGACATTTTCTTGCTGCTGTCTGCTTTGCAAATGTCATGTCACACAGGACAAAATGAAGAGCAGTACCAGGAAAACCACATAATCTGACTGGGTCAGGGACTGAGCTCCTGGGAAACCCACAGGAGAACTCTCAGCCTGAACTTTGCCAGGTAATCAGCATTCAGGTACTTCAGGCTTTTAAATCCATGCCTTTAGTTGAAGAGCATTTGTCTAAGATGTCCGTCACTGGTGACAAAGGGTTTGTTTGTTTTTAAAATCTGCTTTAAATCTAATGGGCTACTGAATCTCCCCAAACTCCATTTGACAGTATTATTTTTCCAGATTAATTTTTTTTAAGAACAAAGGAGCTTGACACCCCATACAATGTGGAATGAAAACTTTGAAAATGAATAAAAAGCAACCCCGTGACTAATACATTCACTATGTGAAGGAGCAATGGCTTAGTGGATCTGCTATTTCATAGGCAAAAATGCAGAGACTGCCTCTTTTGTCAGTTCATAGATAAAATCCTATTCTTTGTAATCCCTGAAGAAACAAATCAAATAAGCTCTGGCTGAGCTAACCATTTTCAATCCATCAAAGCAATCAAATTCTGTTTACCTGAATCAGAATGATTTCTAAAATGTTATTAAAAAGTAAAATGGAGTTTAACTATTCCAAAAAACTGAAAATTATGTGCAAACACAAAAGGGATAAGATTTCAGTAATTATGTAGACACAAAGTCGGTGCCATCATTTGTACCACAATACAATGTAGCTATGGCATATAAAGATAAAGCTTCCTTTGTCTAACATTACTGCTGCAAGTGATGCATAAACATAATTAATGTAAGAAGTCTTCAAAGGGGCGAATATTCATTTAGTCAGTTAGTTTTATTGCTCTTTCAGGCAAACAAAAGTTTTGTAATTTAATAAACCAATTAACTGATTATGTATTTCACCCAAAATATTTGTATATCACACATTACTATCATTTCACCAATTGCCATGGTTTTTCACACCACAGAGCCAGCGTGTGGTGCTACAGTTAAAGCATTGCATTTAATGTTCACTTGCTTTGCCCTTTATTCTGGAATGAATGCCATGAGAGGCTTCTGCCTAACTAGATTCCCTAAATTCAGCATCAGGCTTTATCCAAACTCTCTCCTGTAGCACCTCTGAAATTAAATCATTAAGTTGGTCCTCTGTCATGATCCTTGAATGAAGATACATGAAAAATAATTTTTTTGTTTGGCTTGTATTTCATATATACATTTAGAGGAGTTCATAGTTAGATTTTGCCTTCAGTCTACAGTTCAAAAATAGCTTTGTTTCTTTAGTTGCTGAGGTCTAATAGAGATTGTGACATCTGCCAGTGCACTTCTGTGCTCTGTCAAAATACAGTCCTAAATGTGTCAAAGCTATGACACAAAAAATTATGTCCTTGTTCAGTGTGGAACACAACCTCATCTGATATTTATTTCATTGCATAATGAGAGGCAGCATATGCCAGTGGTTAGCATGAGACTGAAAGTGGGAACTCAGCCATCTGTTTCCAGCAAAAACAGTGCCTGCATGCGTCTGGGAAAATTTCATCCGTCCTGTGCCTCAGTTTCTCAAACAAAATTATGGGTAAAATTTTCTGCACCTTCTTAGAACATGAGAGCCATTCATACTGCACTGATGTGGCCAACGAGGAGCAGAAAGGGCTCATGCACTAAATTATGTTCAGCCAAAGCATATTCTGCCTCCTGATACAGCTCCACTCTCAGCTCCATGGAATGCTGGAGCCGATGGATGACCACCCATGGAAGTTCAGTGGGCAAAATATTCAGGCAGTGAAACTGTCCTAGAGGTGATAATTTAATCCCTCCTTCTGGCCCTTGAAAATCTGCAGTGAGTTTTAGTTCAGAAACTTCTATTTTGTGAAGAAATGCAGTTCCTAGAAACTTTGGAATCTGCAGGGCCTCCTTAGGCCCTCTCTTTATGAGTCAGAACCCATCACTGTCTCTGTTTCTTCTCAAACCTCCACTGTGTTTCAGTATGTCTGGAGGAACCAAGAAGCGCTTAGTCCAGCTGTGCATTTTTTTCAATCGTCTTATTTGTGTGCATGTATGTAATTTTTTTAAGATTAAATTACTATTTCTGCAATCATGGGCAGTAAGAGCACAAAATTATTGTATCAACAAAAAAAACCCAAAAAAAAACAAAAAAAAAAAAAAAAAACCCAAAAAAACCAAAAAACCCAACAAACCCACAACTCTTTTACTTTGTCTTTGCAACTGGTAGTTTAACTTTCACATTTCACTTTCCCATGTAGCAAGGTGCTCAGCTGCATTGATAAGTTTTAAGTAATGAGGCATACACCAGAATGTGCAGTGCTGTCCCTCTCATATACACATGCACAACCACACACTCACACACACACACACACAGAATACTCAGAACATTAAAGAAAGCTGTTAAGCTAATCTGGTGCATCTAAATGGGCAATATATATTGAATCCATGCTCCATTGATCATAATTATTGTGGTGCCCTTTATCAAGTAACCATCTTAAACCATTATTTAGAGATCATTTTGCTTTCCATTACTGTCACTATATTGCAGAATTTGCTAGGAATTGGAGGCTGTGTGATAGAGGGGTGTGCAGCTGTATTAGTCTGGAATCTGCTCCTGTTATCCAACAATGTTTCTAAAATGAGAGACTTAGTGCTGTATTCACACAACTTTTGGGCAGCCTTTAACTTCATTCTGGAGTGACAAGTCACTCACAGAAGCTTTGTTTGCTACATAACTCCTTCCCACCTCGAATTCTTTGTGTATTTCCCTTAAAATCAAAATAGTCCTTCTTACGAAAGTACAGCCTGTATGTATTGAAAAGCATTTCTTAAGATGTAACCGAGAGTTACTAAATGGCTGCCCTACTGCTCTGTGTGCTTGAAATGATTTATGAACCTCCACAAAATCATTACTGCTCTTTAGGCTATGTGAAAGAGGGACAGAGCAGTATTTAATTCTCAGCTGGCCCTCTCAAACTGTGCATTACACAAACAATAACATAATTGCACAAAAGTCAGTCTAAGAACATCTGAAGTTAATTCAAAGTACAGTATTTTCACAAGTACTCAGAAAACACCTGGCTTGTTTGCCTTGTAAGAAGATTAGAGGAACACAGTGAGAAAGAGGAAAACATGGTTCTTAATGAGACCAGCATCATTTTAGACTGAATCCCTATCCCAAGGCTCTCAAAGTAATGCACCTGGCATGTGCTGCATGCTGTGATATTAATAGATGTATCAGGAACACAGGTGTTTAAGCTGATATTTGCCAGTTTAACCAGGTGGTAAGGAGATTTTAATGTCTCACAAAAGTAAGAGGATGGAAAAACAGAAGTTTCAGACACTCATCATCACTGTTAGATTATGAAATGGTACTAAACATGTTGTATAGAACTAAATCAGCATTAATCTTCTGACTTACAGCGAGGTGCACAGCATATTAAGAGATCAGTTCTACTCTTGATCAGAGTTTGTCCCAGGCCTTAACACTGAAGTGTGGGAGTCCTTATGAGCAGGCTGGATACTCAGGAGCCCTTTGTAGATCACAACACAAGTGACCTCTGGAAAAAATTACGTAACCTTTCGAAGCCTTTTTTTCCCTATCTGTAAAATGAAGATAATAACCCTTCCTAATCTCAGGAGTTGTGAGACTTTAATTGATTATTAGCATTTGTATAATCATTTTGAGCTCCAGAGGATGTATATGCAGTGCATCTGTAATGTAACAGGTACACATCCTGCTCAGCCGTGGGGACAGTCATCGTGCCTTATCTCATTGGGGCTTAAGGTCAAAGGCAGAGAGAAGGCACCTGAACCTGATAAGGGCTTAAGTGTTACAGGAGAACTACTTACATTCTGAAGAAGTCACCTCTATCACTTTCTTCTTGCCTCTAATCTGCTCTCAGATGCTGTGTCTGCTACTATCGGGCTATGATCTCTCTCTTTCTCCATGCCTGAGGAGAGCATATTGACTAAACTGGGTAGGAAAGCTAGGGCAGAAAGTGCTTAGTGCCCTCATAGACAACACCAACTATGAGTTTGCTTACTTCTTGTCTCTGTAAAACCTCTTCCAGCCTCCTTAGCCCGTTAAAAGCCCTGGTGGATGAAAGAGAAGAAATTAAATTAATTTGGCTGACCAACTCTAATATTGCTCAGAGAGCAGGTAAGCTGTTTCAGTGTTCAGACCACTCGTAGATACAGATGTGCAACCAAACTTCTGATATAATTTCAAAGCTTTGTTACTCTGCAGCCACCCTGGGTGTACATTGCACCTAATGGCATAACTGCAAGCAGGACAAAGTACCTTCTGTTTGTGCAAGGTTCTAACAGAGGTATTTGGGTGCTAACACAAGTATTTGCAGCATTCAATGCTCTACAACTGACATCTTGAGATCTGAAATATTTTTCCAGTTGCTCTGGCTGTGGAAGTCAGTAAAGCAACCCCTAAGGATCTATGAAAGAGAAATTATGAGGTCTAGGATCAGGTGTGATTGGTGGTTTAAGTCAAGTAGAACAGAGTCCATGTCGATTCAGGTCTCACATACATTTGATCACTGCTTTCATGTACTTTATTTTTAACTCCATCTGAAACTGCACTGTCTATAAATATTTCTCAGCTGCATTAGAGTGGGAAGTACCACCCACTCATTGTGACTGTACAGAAGAAAGGGAATATGAACCATTCAGAATGAACTGTTACCTGTGTGAGATGTAGCAAAACAAAGTTCACAGTCTCCTGAAGTCTAAAGGCTAGTGTTCACAGACGTAGAAGAGTAGCTTTGTCAGACCATTGGTCTCCTTTTTTACACTGGCCAGCTTGCAGAGCTTTTAGCAGAACTTTGCAATTGTTGCGCTCTGAGGTTCAGTGCCTTCCACAATATTTCCTCCACAGGGACTCTGTCTGCAGCATCTCTGTCTCTTTAGAGCAAAATATATCTTTGCCATGTATATAAGTATGACTTCCCTCCAGATGGGGCAGGAGTTGCAATCAATAACTTTCTCCTGAAAATTTTGCTGACAGAATATGATTCAGAGAGATGTTTTGTACAAATTGTCATTTTGTTCCACATAATGGTGAGCAGGAGTGCCACGATGCTTAGGAAGGAAAGACCATTATTTAATATAAGGACTCGTGTAAGGGAGTGTGCTTCACTGTGCAACAATTTGTACCTCCCTAGGTTAGGCTAAGCCCTGCTAATTTCCATTTTCTTCTGGATATTACATAATGTAGTTCCCAACTTTGCAGTTCAAACCCTTTCTAGTTAATTTGAACTTAATTGTCTTTAACAGTGTAAAATATGTTTGCCTTTCTTCTTCCATCTTTTAGATGGGGAGAGTCCTTGAAAATACCAAAGAGAGAAAAGGCAAACCTGTCTCTGCCCTGCTGTGAATCTGCTGCTCTGTTTTTTGGTTCTTTACCAACTCAAGACATTCCAAGATACTCTGTAAGCTGATTTGCAAGCAAAACTACTTTGCCACTGTTGCCTATTTTAAGCAGTCCTTGGAGGCCTCACTCACAGTCACATCCAGGTACCCTGTGCCTATAAAAGCATAACATGTCTAAACATAAAATATAAACTTGTTTGTGAACAAGCAACTCAACTCCTTAACTACCCCACAAAAAGTAGAAAAATCAGAGCATTTATGCAGTAGGGGGGGGGAATCTGAAGAACAATCATGTTGACCTTGAAAATATGACTCAAAAAGTACCCTGGATGCTGAGCAGCCAATCATCACTGTGTTTCTTTAAACTTCCAAGAGGTTAACAATAAAATTCAAATTAAGATCTTTATTCTGCCCCAAGATTGGTGTTTGCAGATTGCTGCTTATCAGGTTACATCAACTCCTGCTCTGCCATGCCACGCAGCAGATTCTACAAGGTGTAGTGTTGATGGACGGGAACAGCCCCTTGAGGCTCAGCTCATGTGAGTCATTAGAGAAAGATTTATTTCTCCTTCACTTAACAACAAAGGAGGCTTCCCACATGTGATTTGAAAAGTGTTTACATTGAATGTATTGACTAAGTTTGATTAAGTAATTGAAGTCGCATAATTAATACCATTAAGAAAGATTAATGATTTCTTGAACAGATAAGAAAAATTATGTCTTCTGAAATAAAGTTACATATGTAAGTTAAAAATAAGAGAATGCAGTCAATATCACAGGTAAAGCAAAGTAAAAAACCAAAATGAGTATATACTTCCCAGCAAATACTTAGCTTGTATTTTTAAATTTTTCTCCAAAGCTAAGCTGTTCCTTCTTGTCAAAGTATAAGTCAATTATACTGTAGCACAAAAAGAAATCTGCAGTATTTTACTGTCATTGTTGGTAATTTGTCCCTTAGGGTGTTAGTATTCATACATAATTGCATATTGTCTCTCCCTGTAACATTTTCTACTTTCTTTCTCCGTTAGAACAACATAAGAATTATTGCATCCATGGGTTTTAGCAAATTATCCAGCTAACTTGATTTACATTCTATTCACAAACAGAATTACAGAAGGGAAAAATAAATTGCCTTTGTTTTTTTCCTTAGCTATCGTTTGGCCCTGAAAGATTAGAGTTTGTTCTTTTTTTTTTTTTACTTTGTGTGAGCTTTTTTTAAAAGTATAAACAATGCAACTGTCTGCAGACCATGTCTGGTCTTTCAAGAGAGATTCGCTCAGTGATTGCAATATCATCATTTACAATTGTGTTCCCCTATTTTTGCTTAAATACTGGACATGGCAGCACGATGCAAAATTCCCATCCTCTTAAACATGGATACCCTGGTGAATGTGCTGTCCTAAGCTTTGGTGGATTTCTCATCTGAACAGGCTTCAGGATGGATGGAGCAGTGACAAGTCCCTGCCTTCAGGGCTGCTGGATCATAATTCAGGGGCCTCCTTGGTTCCCAGAGCTTCCTGGGAACCTGACCCTGCAGTCACCAGTCACCAAGAAGCAATCTCTTGGTGAAATCGTCTGAGGATACTTAGATTATCCAGGATAGTAAACATGCAGGTTAATTATGAAAACCTGAAGAAGGGCCTTATCAACTTCTTGAGATATAGGGCAAGAGAACCGATGTTGAAATTTGATGTAGGTAAGGTAAATGCGTTGTGATGAAAATGGAAAAATACTTAATTTTGCATGTACTGAAATGAATTCTTGTTTGTCTGAAAGCATGAGGAGCAGTGTTAGGGTTATAATGAGTAGTTTCGCAGAAATATCTGCTTAAAGCCAGACCCCAGTCAAAACAATTAACTGGATATTACAAGGAAAGGAACAGAGAACTACAGAGGAAATAGAATCATGCCCCTTTGTGGATTCAGGATGTACACAACAGGATGTGCAGACCTGGAGAAGGCCTGAGAATGGTGACACAGATGGTCACAACTTTTCAGTGATTTCCATTTGAGTGGATTTTGAGCTCAGCCTGGAGAGGCTGCTCTGGTGTGTGACCTGTGTGGCCAAACAGTGGCGACCTTGGCAGGTCTTCTGCCTGAACTGGAAACCTGGAAATCTCAGGAAGCAAAGACTCGTGTGTGAACACGAACTGCAGACAAGTGGAGACCCATTTGGCACCACTGTTGCTGCTGAACTGACAGGCAGGAAAAAGAGGAGCCCGGCTGTAATTAACAAAGCAGCTTAACTACTAATACCTTGGTAATGTCCCTCGTATTGTAGATGAAAGGCTCAATTGGTAATTTGAAATGAGAACAAACACACTGAAAGAATGGTGGCTGTGAGAAAAAGGAGTACATGAAAACAGCAATTTATCCAAAACAGCAAGTTTCTGGATGTGCTTACAGGGACTTCTGTGGGTCCTGGAATCTGCTTTTGCAACTGCTTTTCAGAGGCTTAAGCAGGTGAACTGAAGTTTCATGCAAGTGATGCCTTTTCCTGGTCTTAAAATCAACGATCAAACATAGATAGAAGAGAAAAAGGGGTTTTACCTTGGTATTTATTTTAAGGATCCTTAGATGCACCATGTCTAGGTGGAATGTGCTGAAATACACACCACAATGCACACACCCGATAGATCTGGTATAACATTATAGGTCTTACTAATTAGCATATCTATCCAAAATTCCCCAATGAGAGGCTTGAATGTCCCTCCCTCCCCAAGGAACCTTCCCCTGGATGGTTCTATCTTAGTTTACAGAATGTGCTCTGGAGAGGACCTTGGTGTCTGGGGCTTTCTGATCCCTAACTATGAGGCTTCTAAGATGTTTAGTCTCCTAGCTTGACAAAATAAGTCTAAGAATGTAGGCTAAAAAGCACTAAGAATACAAAAAGCTATAAAAAAATATATAAAAGGTGGATAAAAGAAAAGGCAAAAAATCGTCATGGCATCACAAGTCTTGCTTAGCACCTCCCAGAGCAGTTCAGACAGGTTTTTAACATTATGGAAGCACCACAAAAAAACCACACACACACAAAAACCAACCAAACAACAAAACAAAACAAAACCCAAACAAAACAAACTAAACAAAGAAAATGCTCTTTGAAGGGGTTTTAGAGCATACATCTGCATCAATCAGACAAATTAATAAAAATACAACTCTTGTCTGGGAAATGAAAAAAAATAGCACATTTTCAGGTGGGAATTATACTGGGGAAATAAATGCTTTTGCCAAACAGAAACCTCACAAAACTCTAAGCAGGAAATATTGTTTTTTAGACACAGAGGATGTCTATACAGAGTTGCTTTGCTTTACTGCATTGAAATTGTACTGTATTGGTCCTTTAGACCCCACTACTTCTTATTGCACCAAATGGTGGTGGTATCATTGCAAAGTAGAACAGGTTGAGGGAGACTAACCAAGCAGACTTAAGCACAAAAGGTGTAGGAAGACCCCCATTTTCCAGTGGATGTGATATTCCAGGAGGCCAGTCCATCCCACTGGGTTATGCAGAAGTCCCAGGCTGCGTCCTCACCCTGTTGATTTGGCTGCCTGAACCTTTCTTGCAAGGCACTGACACTGGGCAGCAAACGCACTGACAGATCCCTGGGATCTCCTTGAGTGAGGTGAAGCTAAGCTGATGACACGATGCCTTTCCGTTTTCTGTTTGGTTGCCGTTCTTTGTACATTATGACACTAGGGAATTCCCTTAATGAAGAATTGCTTTATACAGAGGAAAAGAAATGTTTTCATGTGTCACAGATGTAACTTTTGGGGGCAATACATCAATCTTCTGATAACTCCACAGTACAGTAAGTGAATCCAACCTCATGGATGCTGTTGGCCAGCATAGCTATATCATAGTTATCATAGGTAAACCAGAGAATTGTTTCCTGAGGTAGAAAAGCAATGAGTCTGAATCTGACAGGTAATTCCTTTCCAGATATCAATCCAGAAATTATTTGTTAAAAAATATTCTTTTTTTTTTTCCATTTTGAAATCCAGATGATGAATTTTCCAGCGTTCCAATTCTCTCTGCCAGACTTGCTGCTCTCGTGGCTTGGTGGCTCTTTGTATTCATTGCCCATACAGCATGGGCTATGTTTGCTTAGCTCTCCTTCTCCTCTTCCATTTCTCATGAATAACAAAACCACAGGAGTAGGCTGAATGTCTCTGGAATCATTCAGGTAGCAGATGAACTTTGAGTGTTGACTTTTTCACCCTCACAGGCATTGTCCATTTACTTTCTTCTTATATCCCTGCTCTAATTTGTACAAAGCTATTTGTGATTAGCTGGCATTTACAACCAGGTATTGATTTTTTTATTAATTTATAAACAGTTCAAACAAACAGTGGTAGTCAATTCTAGGAATAATCCCCCAGGAGGTTAGGAAAGATACAGACAAGTGCACAATCCATAGGCATTGCACAGTGCATTAATGGGGTAAGATTTCAGATGTCTGTGTGTATGTTCACAATATCCCTTTGTCTACATACTGAAGCTGGTAAATACAAATGTTAAGGGAGTATTTTCAGCAAAATATTTTCAGCATTTTAAATGATTCCACCTAACATAAAAAGCAGCATGGCTATTCTTTAGAGATGTGCTGGCAGGTGACAGGTATTTTTGAGGAAAAAGAGGCCTGTGTTAACCACACTGAACACCAAATGCCAGAGGCAGAAACAGAACAGGTACTGCAGTGTCTTAGCTCCGAAGAAAGGAAGGTGCCAGCTGGGGATCCCCGGAGCTCATTCAAGGCTTTTCAGGGACAGAGTGGAACACACACCAGTCCAGTGTCGCAGGGGTGGAGCTCCTGAGCACCTTCTGCTGGACACACACAGTGTGTGGCTGGGCAGGCTGCAGTAAAGAAAACATTTACATGTACATGGGTCTTTCTATAAAAACTCTAGAGCTGTAACAAGATTTCTTTCTCCACGTGTCAAATTTCTCTTTTTTATCATGTATTGATAAGCATTCCCCAGAGTGAGGACGTGGCATGTCTGCTGGGACATTTGTTTCCAGTAGAACTAAACATACTGAAATTGGTGGGTTTATTAAATTAGTGTTTCAGAGGAGAAATTCTTCATTTTCCTTAAAAACATCCACGTCTATTTTTGAATAGCAGTAAGAAGGGTTTCAGTGGTGTGTTAGCCTGAGTGCTCTTGGGAGAACTCACAGGAATATTCAACTTAAAATGAGGATTGTGCCATGCCTCGCTAAAAGACAGACTGCACAGGGGATCTTTCTGAATCCATAGATTCTGAATCCATAGATTCCAGATGGTTGTGAAAGGAAAGCACCTTATTATTCATAGCCTCTCCCTACTGCCCTCTCCTGAAGGTTTGACAAATTAGGTGCATTGATAAATAGTAACAGTGTCTTATGCAATGAAATGTCCTGTGAATATAGGAGAGGAATGCTTGCAAATGATTGTGAGAATCATCTGAATTAAATAAAACCACCATCAGATAGTCCTCAGTGACGTTAGGGAATGTTATTAGTCAGAGTCCAGCAGTCATGTGCTATTTAGAATCCTCTGGCATTTCAGTGACCTTTTATAAGGCAGATTGCATGGAACAATTAATTTATTTCATGACCATCCCATTGTATCCAAGATAAAAAATATTAGTCAAAACCAGGTGTCCGGATCAGAGCCATGTATTGCATTTCAAAACCCATTGAGTGGAAGCTAATTTCAGCAATTTGCATGAGAGCCTTTTGCTATCACTTCTACCATAGTATCAGTGTCAGCTCAATTTTCAGAGCAGCTGTAGCTCAAACACTGACCTGCTGCCTATTACAGTAGTGTAATGAAGTGCAATGGACTAGTAATTATTCTACATTACTGTAGATCAAGTAACATGCAGCTTTCAGTTATCACAATGGAATCCCAGTTCTTGCTCAAAATGAGAAAACTGACCATGAAGTTGATTTAAGGGTGTCATCAAAAATTACTTTCAGAGCCTGCAAATGTACTACTTATTTCCCAGATAGCATCTGACATTGCTGTGCAAATGTCCCAGAGTCACTGCATACTTGAATAAACTAGTTTCAAATAACTAAGTGAGGAGTTCTATCTGAGAGGCAGGAGTAAATTGAGATGGGATGTTCTTAAAATTTCTGGTAATGCAATTGCATTAGGCAAATGATTTCAATGTCTCCTTTCTAGCACCATCTGTGAAACACTTCAACAACTTATTCGTGAAATCATGGGAATTTTTTTTTTTCTATTGCTGCTTATGAAATATTGAGCATTATGAATTCGACTTAAAAGCATGGCAAACTGCTCACTACCTGCCTGTACAATCGGGACCTCAGCCTGCCCAGATCGTATTTCTTCCAAAGAATGAGCCATGGTTGCCATAATCTCTACATTCCTTCCCCAACCCTCTTGATAGGACCATCTCAAAACCTGCATTTAGCCCTGCCTTTTGGAGGGTGAGAACCTTGGAGGCAGTTCACAGCTCAACAACATGGAATACTGCGTGGGACAAGCAGGGGGAAAAGGGCTCCACAGTAATCAGGTTTTGTCACCCAGTACTGACACATTGCCTTGGAGTGAAAGGATCTCCTCATAAGTAATTTGCATTTTCTGTGTAGGCAACAGGCAGGGAGTGTTTGGAAGTGGGCTGTTCACTTTGATTTTCCAATTTCTTGCTCAGCTAACTATTACCAGTAGTTGCTTAGGAAGTTGTGTTGCTGCAGAGAGAGGTAATTATTTCTGTTTCTTAAGCAAATTTTTAGAAAAGTCTCTTGGCACATCACCTTCAGTATCCAGCAAAAAATTTTAGCTCTTCCCTGCCAGAAGTAACAGGATATTGAAATATATGGAACAAGCAGACTGGAAAGTTTAACTGTCAAAAACAGTCAATTGTGTCAGGGGTAAAATCAAATTAAGTTATAAAAAGGTAAAATAATCCCTGCAGAGCAATTTTTTAGAATCTGGGTGGTTTGTTTTGGGGTTTTATTTTTTCCTAGAGCAAGGAGAAAGGGAATGTGGCTTAGATTTTCACTTTTAGCCCACACAGAATTCACACACAGTAATTCAGTTCAGGTAAGAGGCAGTACAGGATGTCTGGATGAACACACACTCCTTTCTTTGGGACAGAATGGGGGAGTGCTGGGATGGAGGGGACAACAGAGTTTAGGGGAAGGTACAACAAGGCAGAAAACTCAGAAGAAAGTAAAGGCTCACAGAATGGTTTGGGTTGGAAGGATCTTAAAGATCATCTACTTACAACACCCTGCCATGGGCACGTTGCTTATAAGAATCCTAATTCCATCTTCATTTATAAAAACATATGGGTGACAGTGTATCAGAAAAATGTCTTTCAAATACAGAAAATGAAGAGAGGAGCAGTTGATCTCCACCATAACAGCTGCACATCACATTTAGGTAAGAGTTTCAGGCTGCCTACAATGCTCACATTTCCAGGGGAGTATAAAACCTGAACTCCTGGTCCTGTAACCCAGCACGATCTTTCCCTGATCCAGCTGATCCTGGTCACAGGTCGAGGAACCCCTGAAGCAAGAGCAGCCCTGGGCCTGAACTCCAGAGGTAACCAAGTCTCAGGACAATCTTTAAAGCATCAGTCTGTCTGTGTGTCCATCTGCCCCTGGCTCTACCCCATGGTATCAATGTGAAAGGGCTCACTGCAGCAGTTAACACTAGTACTTGCAAATTAAAATGGAGGTGAATACTTGGGTAATGCTAGAAAAGAATGGGAATGTGAGCTTACAAGTCCATCCCAGACTGGAGGGGTTTTTTTCCTCCTTTTACATTCATCTTATATAAATCACCAGGATGACTAGGGTTTAGAGCAGATTTTAAAGAAAGAGTGCATTTTAAGAAAGTATCTTCCTGTTTTCTTTAAATGCAGAGTGGCTTATTTCTACTGTTTTGAAACCTTAATTCTAGATGTGACAATATTCCAGTCAGAGGCACATCAATATGACAAGGCTAATGTGTCCAACCAGAAGAATTTACATATGGAGAATTGACTTGTTCAGTAAACAACTCATTAATGAGCCATCAAAACTTGGTTGTAGCAACTATTGCACAACTAGTCACAGTAAAATAACAGCAATCAGAAGAGAAAAGCTAATTTTGCATGTTTCAGGTAAAAGAAAAAAATTCATCATGTAAACTTTGTTACAAAGGCATATTTGCCAGCACTTAATATGTATTATTCACTGGCACTAAATTATGATTCCTAATCAGGAGGGTAACAAGGTGTTTTCCTGTATAAGATTTAGCTAAACCTCTAGGGTTTTTAATCTGTTTTCCTAACAAAGTTTACTCAGAAACATTGGCTCTGTTCTGACTGTCTGGAGACCCCAAGTCTCCCTGTGTAAACTGAGAGAGGCTCCCCATGCTGGCTCATGCTTTTATTATGGGAATCACACTAAATGTGATAATTTTAGAGAAGTGTGTGTGTTCACTGTTCCATCAACTCCTAATGGTGCTTCCCTGGCATCAGCAGAATATGAATTAAGAGCTTTGGTCTAACTTTGAGGCCACTCTTCACACACAGGAATGGCCTCACTGGGCTCCCAGCAGAAGATACACCTAAAATATGGCAAATTGCAATGGATAGTTTTACCTGCCCTTTTTAAGAGAAATAGCTGAAACTTCTGTCTTCATCTCCTCACAAACTGTGCTCTGATTATAAAAGCTGAGGGTCCAAAGTCAAGCATTTGCCTTTATTTGCATGGCACAGTTTCTGTTGGGCCATAAGGAGTCTGTCATGGGTAAATCTAGAGGTTATATCTCAGGGAGTTGTAGGTAGAGGCCAACTTCAGCAGTGGATAGGAGCTCCACATCTCCTAGAGAGCACACATGGGGATTTTCAGGGTTTTGAGAGAGACAACTGAAAGGCTGCTGTGACCTTCTAGTGCTCTGATGAAAGCCTCTTTGCAGAACAGGTAGTTTAATTCAGCATCCATCTATATGCTCTCAGGAGAGAGCATTTGAAAATGTAGAGATGCATATGACTTTTTTTTTTTTTTTGTCAGTCTCTCTATTTCTGTTGACTTGAATCTGCTAATTCCTATCTGCCAAAAATTTGGCTCATGAACAAGACATATTTGAAATGTAAATCTCTGATGCAAATAACTGGAGATGATTGGGAATCTCTTATCAGGATGATAAATAATTTCTTTTTTAAGAGTGTTTTTTTCCCCAATAAAAATGCAGTTACTGCCAGATCAGAATTTTCTACTGGAAAGTTTTTGTTTCACTGAATATTTGCAATTTCCACAGAAAAAGGTAATTGTTTCATTTGACTTGGAACATATTCTATATCACACATTCCCAGATTGGTTGGAGTTTGAAGGAACCTCTGGAGATCATCTGGCCCAGCTCCACTGCCAACACAGGCTCACCTGCAACAGGACGCATAGGGTCATGTCCAGGTGGGATTTTGTCCTGAAGGAGACTCCACAGCCTCTCTTGAGCAGCTGTTCCAGTGCCCAGCCCCACTCACAGTACAGAAGATTTTCCTCATGTTCAGATGGAACTCCCTGTGTCTCAGTTTGTGCCTCTTGCCCCTCGTTCTGTCCCACTGGAGAGGGTCTGGCCCCATCCTCTGGACACCCACCCGTAAGATATTTGTACGTATTGATGAGATCCCTCAGCCATTCCTTGCAAGAGAGATGCTCCAGTCCCTTCATCATTTTTGCAGGAAGTCTGGGCTGCAGGGAAGGGCAGATCCCAGTTGCAGTGCAGCAGTGCCTGGCTCCCATACACTTCCGAGAAACCCATTCCTGACGCAGGACATTTTGGGTTGTTTTATCAGTGACTGGAGTAAAAAAACCCCATCAGTTTCAAAAGTGCTGAAAGTTTCATTCTGTTAGAGGAACACCCAAATGAATCTGTTTGTCATTTCCAAACTAGAATTAATGTGGAATTTCCATCCCACACACACAAAAAAAATCTGAATCTTACTTCTACTCCCGTTTTAAATGGAGAGAAAGGCTGAAATACCAACATTTCTCCTGGGATAGAAATGCTGTACTTGCTATACTCTGTAAACAATTTTGAATAGGACACTGTTTCAGTGGAGATCACATTCTCAAGTGCATGATTTATAGGCTTATGGGGGTATTAAGCCTCAAATTAGGTGTCTGTAAGGATCTTTTTCTCACCTGAAGAGTCCATGATTTTAACATAAACTAGCCTAAACTGGCAGAAGATGAGAGAAATCAATGTGACAGAAAAGAGTAAAATAACAAGGCACCTGATAAACGTGAAATTAGCACCTAAAAACTGTAAAGATCCAGGATGACACTAAATGCTTCATCTGAGAGAGCAAACTGGCTGCAACTTTAATGCCATGTCACTGTCTCCCTTCTCACTTTGTTGTACATTCCCCTCTAGTGGCTGGTAAAAGATTTATGGGAGGAAATTCTTTTGAGAGCTAAAACCAAATTTGCAAAGGGAAATCAAGGGGAATTAGAGATGTAAATACTTTTAACAATCTAAGTAGGGGGTTCTTACCTCATGCAGTGACAAAAGTCACCTTCCCCCTGTGCTCCAGGTAGAGATCAAATTGCTCTTTTGGCTTGAATAATGTTGATTACACCTAGAAAACAAAGGCTCTGCTCCATGCTTGGTGCAGCTTGAGGGTGGGAGAGAGAATTAGGGTGAAGAAGGAGTTGGAAAAATTCTATATTGTATAAGTTTGAAAAGTGTTAAGAGTCGTTTTTTGGTCCTTTGGTTCTTTGTTTGGTTGGGGTTTTTTTTAAAAAAAGGGTTCAGTAGCCTTACGGTAGCTGTTGTTCAGCTTCCATGGGGGTTTTGTGTCTGTGCACCTTTGTTTGCTTAGGTGCTCTGGGCTTGAATTCCGTCTGTGTCTCCTAGATTTGGGGATTGGGGTCTGGAGTGTGTTTTCTGATTCTGAGTGAAATTACAGAGTGTTTGCTCTGAGCACTTCCACTCCTCCTGCTGGCTGCTGCGGTGCACCTACCCAAACCAGGGAAAGGAGCAATCCCAGGGAAAAGTCACCAACCAACTGAGCTCCGTGGCCCTCCAGCTGCTGGCTGGAGAGAGGGACAGTGTGCAGGCAGCCTGTGGGGTACCTCAGGAATCAGTGATCTTTTTTGAAAGGGTGCTGACCTCTGGATTAAACCTTGACTTTGGATTTGCCCTCTGAAGCGTGAGCTGGGCTGTGGGTGCAGGGAGCACCTGGGACACACTCCCACTGCTCCCCTCTGAGGTCCAGCTCCACTGCTGCTAAAACTGCACAGGCAACTTTCAATTTCACCATTTCCTTGGCTACTCAGGACTTAAATTCACCAGGTTTTACTGAAAATATAAATATACTTTGTTCTCGGTGTGACTACAACCTGTGTTGGCACAGGACTGGCGGTGTTTTGGTGCCAGCAGCCAGCAGGGTAAGTGGCAAAGCAGGTTTCTGTAATTCCTCCTAGAGCAAGCAGAGTGAGCCAGGCTCATCAGCAGGAGGATGTCCCTGCCACCTTCCAACTGTGTTTTCAAACAACATTTGGGAGTGATTTATGCGTTGTGACACTGGTACCATCTGTTCATCATCATAAGTATGAATGAAGTGATAATGAAGAAAATATTCTAAGCAGCTAACACAATGATTACACTTTAATAACATAATTTTGGCATAATTTGGATCTTCAGCGATCTCCAAACACTTCATTTCAAAATCTAAAGGTCTGGAGCCTTCCTGCAGCTACACAGAGCTCTCCTCTGGCTTTTAATATCTAGGAAAGAATAAAATTGATCTTGAAGTGTGTCTGAGGTCCTGCCTCACCTGCCTGCTGACTCACACTGTCTCCTACATGGCATCTGTTGTTTGCAGACTCTTGATTCATTTCCTTGCCTTCTTCACCTCTGTTTGGAAGCTTCTCAGAACAGACTCAATATCTTCCCAGGGTAAGAACCATCTATTCCTCCTGCCAGGGGTTTCCACCTGACTTACTCATGGTTCTCTTACAGGAAAACAACAGGAACTGTCCATTCCAAGTTTTATCAGGGCCCTTCAGTACCTTTTCAATGGAAAGTAAACTGGAAATCCAGAGAAAGCACCAAAAAAGTGGTGACTTTGCATTAGATTCAGTGAAATTTCAGAAGAACAAAAAAAAAAGGAGTTAATTTTTGTTAAATTGATAAAAAGTCATTTTAGATTGGTGTTAAAAAACTTCTTATTTCAAAATGGAAAAATAAAACTCATTGCTTTAAATCCAGGGATTGAAATGAATATTTTCTTTTGGGTCTAACAGAAATGTCTCAGTTCAGTGACCAAATGCAGAATTTTGATTTTTCTTCTTGGTTGTTCCAGGAGGGAATATCCTGGCCATCCACAGCAGCACTAGGCCCTGCAGCACTGGGGTGAGAGGTTATATTTAAGAGCCCTACTTTTCCAAGCAGACCTGGTGAGACAAGTCTGAAGTTTCCTTCTTGATGCCAAGTCACCATAACTGTCCCCTCCTTGTGACCCTTCCATCAGATGCTTCTGAAAGACTCAATTTCATTGTCTCTTGGGGCCATTCAGGTGCTTTCTCCAAGTCCATCTCCCATGTTAGAGGGATGGTCAGAGTAAAACACTGGGGAAAACATTTGGGGATGCACAGATTCAAAACTTCTGGACAGAACTGGAGGTACCCTGTAATCAGGGGATGGTTTTGCCTCTGTTTGCTCAGCCTGTGGCAGCTGAGGACCCAGAGCTGCAGCTTTGCACAGGACTTTAGTTCCTGCTGCCAGTTGTCAGAAACTGGGTGACTGGACCAGGTCTCTGTGATGGTTCTGTTCTTTATTGCAGAGGATCCTGACTGTCCCCCCAAGCCTTACGTGCTTCAACCCATGGTGTGGCAGTGATGCAACCATGTGAGCAAATGTGCTCAACAGATTTTAGACCCAAAAACACACCCAACAACACATTCCTAGGAACTTGTGAGCTGATTTCTTACGCCTGCAACAGTGTTTCTTTGCTGCTCAAGTAGAAATGCTGTCTAAATATACTGCTTTTTCTGGGGTATTTTTTACTAGTGGGTAATCTTTTAATATCTGTATGACATCTTGTTACCAGTCTGATACAGCACCTTGCTAGAAGGAAAACTGCTGTTTGTTGGGTTGGTAGTACAGCAGCAGAGCTGCCATCCAAGCTGATCTATTGTTCAGTTAGACTCCACTTAGCTGAGGATATGATCAGAGTGACTAACAGGAACAAGAAAGAAGCATAAAGCAGATTTTTATGTTGCCATTTTTCTTTCTTATATTTTCATCTTTCTGTCAATCTTTTCAAAGTGAATATGCCGAAAAGCAGGGAAGAACCCACATGAAAAGGGGTGGTGCTGAATGGGTCTTGTGTAACCCACTGGCTGTAGCTGCTGAGAGGATTTGTGCGTGTTGTACATGACTCATGGAACAGCTATTCCTGCACCAGGTGGTTAAAACTCATCAGTGACGTGTTTACAAGAAACTCATCCTTAGTCTTTCTCACCACACATGTGGATCAATGGATCTGCAAGAGGAATCATGATTCTAGTTTACATTATTTCACAGATTCGGGCGCCAGCAAAAACAATTTCATCCCCTCTTTGGGCAAAAGCATTTCAGAAGACTACCAGAGTCTGCTCTCATTTATCTTCCAAGCTGGAGAACTGCACAGAGGATGTCCCTTCAGCCCAGAGGAGCCTGAGTGCTCAATGCTCTTGGTGCCTTCTGCCTCCACCCATCTGAGACCAGGAGAGCTGGGGAATGGCACTGAAGCTATGCCTTACCCAGCTTGTCCTGGGATTTCCATACAAGGAGGCTGTGCTGTTTTCCACTTGCTTAAGGCCACTACCATTGTCACAATGTAGAAAGAAAAATATATATGTGTAGATCAAAATCTAGAAAAAAATGTAGGTGACATCTGAGGAAAGCCTGAGGTTCCTGTGTGAAGGCACAGAATCATAGACACAATCAGCCTCCCAGAAAAGGAATGGCATGAAGAGGTGTTAGCAAATACTCCTCAGTGATTTAAAGAAGCAGAAAAATAAATGAGTAAGAACCTACAACCTGAGAGAACTCTGTAAGACGTAACAATGTTGGTGATGTACAAATATCTGTCCTAATTTATTTTTAATCATTAGAAGGAAAAGAGGGGGAGAAAGGGAATAACAGTCTTTGCCTAGTGTTCAGTGACTCTCATATACCTGATTCCCAGCTGCACCTAACTCATTATCACTCTTGTGAGTATAACACTTCTCTGCAAATGCTCCAGCCACTTAGATTTTTGAAGAGGGTTTTTCAGCAAGGATAGAATGTGATAAATGCTATTTAAACAAGCCACTTAATCAACTTATTTATATTAGATAATAATATAAGCGAAGTGAGTACGTCTTCCACACAGAAGCCCTCAGGAAGTCTCTGTGGAAAAGAAAACACAGCAAGATCACTCCTTTTACAGCCACCCCTTTAAATATCTCTCTTCTGGATTATGGGTCTGTGTCCTCCATGCCCAGAATGGGCAGTCAGGACATGTTGGTAAGACAAAGCTCATGGGTGGGGAATTCACACTTGGTGAGGATTCATCTACTCATAACTGTTGACTGTAAATTTTGGGAGAATGAGTAAAGGGGATCTGGGAAAAAACAAAACAACTTTGATTAATTCTATAAATTTTATTAACATTTTGTTAATTTCTAGGAAGATTGTCTCTGAGAAACTCTGTCTTTCTCCCACACTGTTAAGTGTGCCCTGAGACCATAGACAGAATATGGAACAAATCTCTGTACTCAGCTTCCCTCATCCTAATGCCCATAGGCCTCAGGAAAAAGTTCAAGAAAGAAATCTGTGCAGGTGGAGCTACCAAAAATGTCAGTGAAAAAAAAAATCTAGCTTTTAAAATTATATTTTCAGATCAGAAATAGGAGATAATCCTCCCATTGGATGAGGAACAGGAAAATAGAGACAGAATTTTTATTTTAATTATTCATCTTACTTAATCTGAGAATTTAAGTTGATCCTCATTTTACAGAAGCTTGTGGAATCCCTAATTTGAGATAAGGTCTGAGTGGGGATCAGAGACCCCAAGCAGAGAAGAGTGCTGATGGAAGTTTAAGCTGACAGAAGTATAAAGAGAAACAAATGGGCTTTGCCATTCAGAGAATGTAAGCAAAGACCACAGCTCTGGAGAAAAAACAAGACAAAATCATAGTAAAACAATTCAGAAACCACAGACTCCAAAAAATGCAGAGGAAAAGGTGAAGCTCCAAGAGGGGATGGAGGGAAAGTAGAGATTGTTTTCCAGAGGTATCCTGAAAGTGTGAGCAGACAAGCACAAACTAGCCATGTTCTGGGAATTTTTTGTCTTTTTGTCTGTGTAAGAAGCTAAATCCTGACTGCAGATATAAAATTTAAAAAAATTAAATATATGTAATTTGCACAGATGAGAAGAATTTGTGGGAAATGTTAAGGAGACAGGTACATACAGTGATGGAATATTACACAGAGCCCTTTTCACTTGTGATTCCAACACTGCTGCACAAGCTCACTGCTCAGGAGGTCAGGAGCTGTGCTAAGAATTTTGAAGAATAAATTTAGTCATGTTGCAAACAGGAATGTTAGAAGCAGTGGGCAATTTCTGAGCTAGATATGGAGAGAAAGTGTCTTTCAGCTGCAGGGTTCTTGAAGATGTGAAATAAGAGCAGGATGTGATGAGTAAAACACACAAGTTCCTTTGAAGATTTGTGAGACAGGGCAGCCCAGCTCAGACTGATCGAGACATTTTGCTACACATGGTATATTGTCACTTCTCTATATTATTTGCTTATTATGAATTAGAGCTAAGTCAAATTAACCTTTTATGAGATTTAGGGTGAAAAATGTCATTTCCTGAAACATTGCAGCTAAAACTAAATGTTAAATTTATCTGGTGAGCAGCCTGTGGGAAACTACAGACCAAGCACTCCCTCTCAATCACAAGGACCTTGCCTCTGGAGCATGTGGAGCAACTTGCTCTTCCATCAGGGATGTTTCTGTGCTGCAGCCCAGGTTTCTCCTGCATAACTGTGCGAGTGTGGCGACTCAATCCCCTTCCCCTGGAGATCCAGAGTGGACCTGTCACTCTCTCTGTGAGCACACATTGTCAGTGGCTTCACCACACCCAGGACTGGGCCTAAATTCCACCTTTCTGCCACTCTTGTCTCCCCCACACGTAACATTTGCATTTGTAGGGCAGTAACAGCTGTCAGCCACTGATGGCCACATCCCAGGTCCGGGCCAGGTCTCTGGTTTCAGAGCTCCATGCACACTTGCCATATGGACAATCCTGCAGTAACATGTTTCCTAGACTATCGTGGGCTGGAACTGGAAGTTCATATGGAAATATTTTTTTGTGTGTGCGCCGGTTTTGCCAAACGTCCTGTTTTAATTATTCATCTCGCCTCATGAATAAATGAAAAGGGGAAACATCAAAAGTCGCCAAATACTCTGTGCTGGTCACAAACACTGAAGGTTTCTTTTTAACGTACAATCAGAAAGTTGGATTAAGATTCACTCCTTTGATATGCAGCTGATTATTTTTATTAATATATAAAAAAGAGAGAAATTCCTGTTTCCTGCAATTAACTGTATTTTTTTTGAAGCGCAACAGGCATAGAGAAATCACATATCTGTGGCGACTCCTTTCAAAGAAAACAATTAGCATCCATATCAAAAAGCTAATTCAGAGAAATTAAAAGAACACATACATCAGTAAAATATAATATTTCCTCTTTAGCACATCTCATTGTGTACAATGTGTCACTGTAAAATTGTTAGGCTTGGAGATAATGAAGAGTGACAGTTGAAGGGTTCAGGGCTTCATATAAGACTTTTGGGTATGTAAAGATTTTAATTGCACGTAATTATGAATGTGCAAGTGGAACGATTTAATTTTTTAGCTTTCATGCTATTAGAAGGCTAATAGAACCAATATCAAACTGAGTTAGTTACAGCAGAATTACTAGAAGAAGCTATTTTTTCATTCAGCAATTTAAATTCAATCAAAACAAAAAAAATTAAAATAGCTCATATGTTTCTGTCTTCTTTTACATTTATATAGTGGTAGCAAGATAAGTGGAGTATGCTATTAACAGAGAGGAAGAAAATAGTTCTTATAAGATTAGAGTATCCTGGAATAATAGCAATGGATAGTGGGGAAGCACAGAACAAAAGGGGCAGCTATAAAGGGTGCAGTTAAAGTAATAAAGTGCTCTGTTAAGTTTGAGACTAACTGTTGGCTAAGACAACTCTCTATTCTTGCTATAGACACATAAAAATACCATCTCCCCACCTTAGACAGAAATACTTCTGCTGATAACAAAGAATGAGCTCCTTTTTCCGGCTCTGTGGAGTTTGTGGCTGTTGAAAACAAAGAGCAGCACAAAATGTTTCCAATAAGCCAGAAAGGTGCCTGGACAGGGCTTTGACTTCATGAATCAACTACAGTTTTCACCTTGGCAGTGTAAAC
This sequence comes from Corvus kubaryi, assembly GCF_017639235.1. Classification (NCBI taxonomy): domain Eukaryota; kingdom Metazoa; phylum Chordata; class Aves; order Passeriformes; family Corvidae; genus Corvus; species Corvus kubaryi. The sequence continues at coordinate 17,877,509 of NW_024580672.1, forward strand.
AAGGACTATATGGCAGGCAGTGTTATCTCCCAGCATCCTGGGTGAGTGAGAGCACTACCACAGCTTCCAGGACAGCTCAGGGTGGGATAAAACAAGGCTTCCAGCACAGCCCACTTTCTGCAGGGTTCAGGACTCCCCATTAGTACCATTTCCCAGCTTTGCCCCCAGCTGAGCACCCATCCCTCTCCTGCGTCTTTCCTCCCCTCTCTCTGCAGCATCTCATTTCCAGGTTCCCCCTCTGACTCCTATAGCCACATTCCATGGGCATTTCCCTTAATCTGCCTAAATTCAAGCTCTCCCTGACACCTCCCAGTGCTGTGTGCCGAGGGAACGCTGAGGCTGAGGCTGGAGTTCCACCCCTGCCCTGTCGTGCAAGCGCCTGCTCTTCCCTGTGCAGCTGTCACACAGCCTGCCCAGCCAGGGGATGGAGGGCAGGAAGAGCAACAATGAGCAGAGAGGAGGGAGAGGAAATAGGGTCCAGACACGCTGCATTTTCTCTGTAGTAACCAGGCGTTTCGGTTCTGCACCGCTTTTGCATTCCCCGTGTCATGCCTTACGACAGGGCCAGAAAATGATTTTCTATCTTCCACTAAACCCCATTTAAGTCCATCTTTCAGCAGTAATTAGAAGTCTGTTGGTGTTAGGATCTCTTTGCAGATCTTGGACCTTTTCAATTAATTTTAATCAGGTTCATTAGCACTTTTTTTAATGTGTAAGAAATGGGCAAATACATAACTGAAGAGCCACTTACCTTTTAATGAAGGTAACAAATATGCAATTAAAAAAGCTCTGTCTTTCAGCAACTTTGCAGTAAATTAACTTGTTTTGTCATTATTGTGCATGTAGAATGTCACTTACTCTGGAGTTTTGACATAAAATTCTTTATCATTGGCAGAATTAGTGAGTAATATTAAGAACTAGGAAATTACAATTAGTTCATGAATTAGGTGGGATATACAATGTGTTAATTATTGAGGGACCAAACTTCATGCAATTAAAATTTAAAATCAAGATAAGAATAATGTATTATTAGGCATCTGAGTATTTAATGAAGTTGCAAATGATTACCAAATTTTATAAACGAATTCTAAGGTTCCTTGACTATTCTTAGAAAATTTCGTGCTGTGGGACTTATAACAGGCTGCAGTTGTTTGTGAATAGAATAATAATATAAAACTCAGAAATTCCATAGGAATCTTTGCTTTTTGTCAACTCTACGTGGGCCTGTGAAGATGCTTAATAAATGTCTTGCTGCTAAAAAATATTATACCAGTGCTTCTTCACTAAGAGCTTTATTTCAAATATGAATTTCACATACAACTGCCATATCTGACCATTTATTGTCTGCACATCAGGAAGCTGTTAGAAGTTCACCCTTCATTATAAGTAGTCTTAAAATCAAGGGGCTCCTTCCCAGGCAGGCCAAATTCTGTCCACGCAAAGTGTAAATGCAAACAGCAGCTGGCTGCCTCCTGAGAATCCCAGCGATGAACAGCACAAAATTCTGCCCCACAGCGGCTGACAAACTGGAGATGAGGAGCAAAGCAGACCCTGGAGCACCCCAAGGAGCCAGTGCCAGCATCTCCCTGGCTTTGTGGTGTCAGTGCAAGATGGTTTCATTGCCAGCGGAGCCACAGGTTGGGACGTGCTCTCAGAGTTCAAAAAATGACAGCAAAAATGATTCAACACCACTGGATAGCAGCATGGGGCAGCCCAGGACAAGAGCAGTGAGCCCAGCTGGCTGGATCCATTCCTGCCCTCCAGGGCCACTTACCTACCAGACAATGACAACCATTTCATTTCAACAACTTCCACAAAATTTAGTGTTCCTCTTGTAAAATCTTCCTCTTTTTTGTGAGAACTGTAAACTTCAGAGCGGCCTTGCTGGTGAGTTGTTGGACATGAGCCTCAATTTTTGACACAATTGCTCCACTGCAGTGAAATAAATCTGCTGCACTCGTGGCTCAGAGCCCCAGGTGGTTGTACAGCACTTCCCACGTGAGTCCAGTTCACATCAGCTCCACTAGCTGGATGGTCCCACAGCAGAGAAACCTGGAAAAATTTGAAGCAACAAGAGATCCTGTGTAAAAGCTGATGTTTCTCTTATTTGTTTATTATTTCTGTCATAATCAACAGCAGAGTGTGATGCTCCAGTGCCAGCATCCCTCGGGGACCTTCAGAAGGACGTCTGGTCTTTTCAACCCGTGTTGGTGTGGTTGCAGGTACCCGCCAGGCCAAAAAATCCACCTGTCCCAGGATAATGTGTCTGTATAAGCAGGCTTCCAGTGTCCCTTTCATCCTGTGGGATGTCACATTTCACCCCCATCCTCATGACTCTGCCCAGGCTCCCATTCTGGCTGTGAGTGTCACTGCTGGGCCTGTGTGGGGTAAGGCAGTGTGGGTGCTGATTCTGCATGCAGCCCACAAAAAAGGCTCTGTGTAAACTATCTTATTTATTTCACTATCCTTCCCCATTCACCAGGCAAATTATCACATGTGTATTTAGTTTCAATAAGATAAAAAATTGCCTAATAAAATATTTACTCAGCCTTTGTCCCTGCAAGTGTAAACTCATGTAATTACAGAGCACTCCAGAACCTGTGGCTATAAATCTCTAGAAATAAAATCCTCAGCACACTGACAGAATAAGGCTTCCATTTACTGTGAAAATGGGAAGCTAGTCCATGTCAAGCTGCTAGATTAACGTAATGTGCTAAAATCCATGCTCCTTCTCTCTCTTCAGTCTTCAGGGAAGGGTGTTTATCTCTTCCGCCTAGAGATGGCTGTCATTACCTTTCCATCATAGGCTGGAGAAGTGATGATCCCACCTTTTTCTCTGAAATCATTGCCTCTTAACCCAATATTGGCTTGTGTTGCTGGCAGTCAGTAGCACCTGGGATGTGCTGTTCAGAAAGGCTGATGTGTATGGATACCCTTGGAAAATTCAAAGTATCCCAGGAAAGAGATGGCTTTATCTCAGCTATTAACAAGAAGCTGGTAAATATTAAGGTGCCCTGGCCTGATGCTCCTGGCACAGGCAGCGTGCCAGCCTTCCATGGGACATGCTGCCAGCAGACACACGGTGTGACCAAGCTGCTCTTTCCAGGAAAACATTCCCGAGGGGAGTGGGAACCTGTGCCCAAGGAGGCTGCATGCAAAAGTCAACCACTCAGCCATAATCTGTTTGTTATATGGGCAGGGTAGAAGAGAGATTATTATTTTTTATTTTCAGTAATATTTAGGTTGTGGGGCTTTAGCTCAGAGGGATCAGAGAAGGAGGAAGCACAAGGAATATAACAGCCTCTTTTGTACCTGTCACTTTAATTTATGCCTGGTCCCACTTTGGCACAGCACCAGAGCCTTTGAAACACAGGAGAGTGGTAAGGAGTATATTTTGAAGGAACTTTTAATTAAGTCTGCCCTTGGGCTAATGAGCAGAGAAAGGTGGGAGCGCCTGTGGCTGTTTTTAAAGGGTTCCTCTACAAAGGCAATTTTTTTCTCAGGCTTTCACAAGTCTAGGATTGGGGGAAAAAAACCCAAATAGGTAACTTCTCTAACTCAGCAGGTAACCTAACACACCAGTCCCTGAAAAAGCACAGCAATGAAGGCTTTTACTTCCCCAACTAATTACTTGAATAAAACACTGCTTGGACTCAAACCAGGTATCAACATTGCATTCAGCATTGTCACTCCAACCAGAGCAGCCAGCAGACACACAACCGGGGAAAGTCGGGAGCAAAGGAGGAAAATATTCTTTACTGCTGGCTCTGTAGAGAATCAGGGTGACCCTCAGAAAACCCTTCACAAAAATGGGGGAGCAACTCAGCCCTTCAGGAAGTTATGGCCTGGGGTCCCCCTTTGAGAACCAGGGGAATCTTCCTGATGAAAAAAGCCTGGTTGCTTTTTCTTCTTAGCTGGGCAGACCACCCCAAAACACAGGCTTTCCTTTGCCAGTATATTTTCTGTCTGAAAACATTTCACTGATGAAAAATCCCTAATGAGATCTGCTACGAGCTCCTGCAGAAGGTGACCCAAGGTAAGGACAGCTGGAAAGGGTAGGAGGGAGGAATTTCTTCAGTTAAAAACAAAAGTCAAGCCCCACCCAAGTTCCATAACTGTTGTGTTTGTGAAAAGCAGGCTGCCATATCAGCCCAGGTGTTCACATGGATCTTTGTGTGAACCTCTGAGCTTCATCTCAGAAACCAGTTCACCCCAGGAGTCTCCAGTGCCAGTTTTGCAGTGGTGCATGCTGACATGAAACACATCCCACATATGTGACAGAGCCTGCCTGAAATTGAGTCAGGCTGACCTGAGCACTCACTCTGGTGATGGAACTTCTCCATTTCCAGCCCAGAAGGATGACCAAGGATGGCAGCTTGGCACTTGTGGTTTGCAATGACAGTAGAGTGTCCTTCTGCTCCAGGTCGGACCTACCCAGGAAAGATGGCTCTGCTAAAACAAGCTTTCTTCCTATGTCAGGTATGTGTTAGCCCAGGAAAGAGCAGGGAGCAATCTGGAGGTGGTGGGTGACCAGGCTGAATGCAGACCCTACACCACCACACAGCTCTGGGAGCCATCACAAAGCTTCACCATGAGGTTGAAAATGGGAACTGGGATTTTCATTCCCCTTTCCTAAGTCAAACATCATTTATGGAACCAAGGGCTACTTCCCTCTGGATCTTCCAAACTGCTTATGCTGGTTGAACACAAGATAAAAAAAACTTATGCCTCAGTCTTAGATCTCCTTCATATCTCTTTCATCCATTTCTCCCTCACTTTCTCTCCATCTTAGTGCCACACAAAAACTGAACTGCCTCCTTCTACCCAGCTAACAAGGCAGAATTGCATTTCAGGGAGTTCAGCCTTTAAAAACAGAACAAACTTGTTTCCTATGGCCTGGCCCTCCTATTCCCAGAGTCTCCAACTGCAGATGACGTTTTTGTTGCAACCAGTGCCGTTCCAGCACCCATGAGGGGTGAGAGCCCTGCCCTGAGGGCTGCCACATGCACACATGCATCCACTGCTTTAAAAAAGGATCATAGCAGCCTAAAAGAAGTGACTGAAGGTCTGATTTTCTTCCCATTTCTTCCCAGTCTTAATAAAAAGCAAACATCCCCTTTGGGAAGTTATACTCACGAAGCAAATTTAATTTCAAGAAAGGCCAGTCTCAAATTCACCCAGGCAGCATTAACTTACCACTAACGCTTCCATCCGATGCCACCCTGTGGCTGGAAATCACCTTTCCCAGCTGGTGTCCAGAGGAAAGGCTCCAGTGCCCCTGGAATTGCCCTGTCCCAGCGCTGTGAGGCAGGACACGGGCAGTGAGAGGATCCCGTGCCTCGGGCAGGTGTGTCCTGGCTTCCAGGACGTGCGTGCGAGAGTGTGACGCCACTGCCATGACGTCTGGAATGTTCCTGCCTTGGGAAAACGGGGCTGGCTGCCGCCCAGGGATCTTCAATAGAGACCGAGCATGGATGTGGGGATGCTTGTGTGTAATTACACACAGCATGTAGGGCCATTTACCATATGGGAGCAGTTGGAGCCCTTTGATCCTTCTCACCTATAAAACTGGGCTGGAGGGGCCTGGCGTGGGGGAGTGGGGTCACAGAGGGGCTCACTGTAGTTCCAGTGAAGGCCAGGGCTGTGCCTGTATTGTCTCATTTCCCATGAGTGTTCAGAAAAGAGATTTCCCAGCACAGCTGGAAGAAAGCAGGAGAGCACTGCTGGTGTCCTCTGGAGCCCAGTTTGGAGGAGTTTGTAGGCAAACCAGAGAGATGCTCCGGTGAGGTTTGCTGAGGCCAGAGGCTCAGTGCCTCCAGGAGTGACCCCCTTCCCTGCATGCCCCAGTCATGGGGAGGGCACCCCTCATTCACCACAGAGTGGGGAGCCCTGGCTGAGAAATGTCTGTGGTGCAGGGGTTGCTTGTGCTTAGGGTGGTAATGCCTGAAAGTGGGGGGAAGCCCACCTGTACCCCAGACCCTCTGCCAGGCAGGATGCCAAGTGCTGGCACGGGAACCAGGGCAGCTGCACTGCCAGTCTCCAACACCTTTCTGGGAAGATCTCAGCTTGCCCCCACACTCCTTCCTTATTGTCATCTGCTTCACCTGCACCTATGACAACAGTACAGGTATTAACAGGGCAGGGCTAGGAAGGAGATGCTCACAGATTTGAATGGGGCTTTATCATAGCAATGCCTATCATTTTGTGCTTTCCACAGTTTCCTGACTGGATGATGCCAAATATATTTCATGAAAAGGAATTACATACTACAAATGCTACACAGACTCAGTTATTTCTTGTATTTTTCAATTCTGAAAAAATTTCCCAATACCTCACTTTACAAAGGCAGCTGGGAGCTTACTTGTATTTTTCATAGTCTGGAGGGCATCAGCTTGTGATTCCCCAGCCTGAGTTTATTTCTGACTCTGCCACTGAGGTGTGATTAACCCTGACCAGACCACTTGGCCCCTCTCATTTGGTTTCTTCTCTTCCCTTTTATTTTCCCGCAGTATAAAGTCCTTGATACAAGAGCTGGTTGTTAGTTTGCATTTGTGGGGTGTGTCATGCAAGGGGGGAGAGGGCAGGACCAAAGCAAAGGCACTGAGGAAACCCTGCCCACAGTGTGATATGAACAATTAACTGGATGTGTTGCTGAAGACACGGGGGTTTAATTGCACAGTTTGTCTGTCCTCCTTGCTCACCAGCTAAGCCTAAACCTGAATGCCAGCTGAGCCTGTGGATAGTCCAGATCTGGCCTTGCCCCAAAAGCTGCTCCAAACCTCATGGCAGCCCTGCCATGCCCCTGCTGTCCCTACAGCTGGACCTTGGGGACCTGCAGGGACAGCGCAGCATCACAAATCCTCGTGTTCAGAGGCTTTCCTCCATCTTACAGGCTGCTGACAAGCATTTGTTGGCAGAGGAAAATCCAGCAAGAGAGTGCTGGTGAAGGGTAAGGGTGTCTCTGTGCCGTTTTCTCACCCACACGCACCTGTGCAGTCCCGCTGGAGCTGAGGAAGATGCCTGGGTGCAGAACCACCTGCCTCAGTGCCCATATGTTTTAAGGAATTTTGTACACGTGGGCCCTTGTTGGTGAATCTCCCTGCAGCCATTTGTTCTGTCCCCCCTATTGCTAAAATGTGAGAAAAGACAGCACCTCTGCCTGCACACAGGGGTGTCAACCCAGCCACCTCCTCAGTAAATCCTCACCACCCAACAGATATTTGTGAACTCCTTCCATCCATCCTACATGGACAATGCTGCTTGATTTAAACTTCTCCCATTTCTCAATCTTCTTTCTTTTTTTTTTTTCCAGGCTATTTGAGCCACAAAACTGGCCAACAGACACAGCTGGGAAACACACTGCAGCACAAAGAAAAAATAATAAAGGCTGGGAGGAGCTCTTTTCCCATCTACAGAACTGTAATTGGGTCTTCTCTTTTTTTTTTTTTTAAGCTCAGTTGGGGTATGAACTCCTTAATCTTAGTTTGACTTATGGGAAAGGGAGGGCATTAGCATATTTATAAAAATTTACCTTGTTCTGAAACTGTAGACATGCTTCACCTTATAATTTCATGATTAGTGTCATTTCATCATGGGGGAAAAGCCACTTTTTCTATCCAGCGGCACAAAACGAATACAAATCAAACACATGCTTTCTGGAATTATTGACACAATGTTTTCAAAAATCGACATAGTTCAATAGTTGAGCAATAAATTTTCTTACTAATGAGACACTAAAAAATGTTTTTGATGTTACGCCCAGGGAGAGCTAGTTATTGCAGATTTATAGGCAATCTGTGCAAAGACTGTCCTTTGCTTCCAATGAGTTTCTAATTTTGATTTGATGATATCCAGCTGCGGAGATTTGGCCATGATATTATATAACTTGTGATATCACATCTATACAGGGTTTTCTTCACCCTCGATGACTGGCCTTTTCATACATGAGCTGAACTGCAGCACCCCACGGTTTCCTTGTGCAGACACCCATGGCATGTGGTGTTTATGGATCCCTTTAAGGAGTGTGTGCAGTTACAGTATGTGCCTCTCATAACTCTCTGAAATACAGGAGGCAAATTTAAATTTTTTGCTGGAAATGCATCTTTTCCTTTCGGCTCCTCCTGCTCTCTCCATGGCTGGGAGCTCAGAGCAGGTCGGGGTGTGGGCAGCCGTGCACTGAAGGCCTTGCACACTGTATTTTGAGGTTCCTTTTGTTCCAAGAATGTCTTCCAGCATTAGGCTGGAGCCAAGCCAGTCAGGCTTGTCCAACCCAGGGGACTTGACCACCCCAAGGACTGGAGTCACCACAAGCCACCCCCACACACAGGAAGGTTCGGAACAGTCAGTGAAGGACAGCCAGCAACCTCTTGTGACACCATTTCATCAACAAGGAGCCTGAGAGGGAGGGTTTCTCAATTCAGGCCCAGAATGTTTTCAAAGCAGTGTATTCAGTGAAGGTGACCACCTATGCATTCCCTGGAAGTAGCCATCGGCAGGGGTTTATTCCCATGACCTGGTTGAGACCCTGCTGAAGATGAACTCAGACCTTCTCTGGGGACATTTTTAATCTGAAACAAACCAAGCTGTGCCTGTATTGATACTGCTGGCAGGCCCCTTCCCTAGGAAATGAGGGAATGTGGTATCTCTCAAAGGGTAATAACAAGGCTCCTTGCCTGGATACAAGAACGATGAGTGCTTCAGAAGTGCTGATGATTAAGGCCCGTGTTTAGGACGCTTGGAAAAAGAGGTCTCCAAGGCGAAGCAGCCACAAGCCAGTTTGCTCCGCCGCTCACCCGCCTTCCTCCCACATGGCTGCCATGTGGGGAGGCCACAGGGAGCCCAGGCCAGCGTTCCCAGCAGGAGGCTCCCGCTCCAGCTGTGCCCGAGCACGCAGGGGCTGCCCCTGCACAACCCGCCAGGCACCCGGCACGGCCCGGCTGCTGCACGGGAGGACAACCCGCGGGCAGCCCAGCACATCAGGAGCACTCTTATGGGGTTTTTAGTTCTTTTTTTAGGAAGTCTGCAACTTGAGCTCACTGCCAGTAACTGAGAGGCTCGGCTCCCGGCAGAAGACAATAGGACAGTGGTGGGGTGTGCGGAATGGCTGCAAACACAAAGGCTACAGGGCTATTTTCTGCCTAAACAAACTTTTCGAGCTTAAAAATATGATGATACCCTAAATAGTATCAAATTAACTGATAACTCCCAAACACTTCATTCTGTTACTCTTCTGAAGGCCTGCAGGAAGCACACCCATGGCAGGGATTGCAAATGCCTTTGGCAGGCGCTCCCCTGAGAATCAGGCAGAGCCATGCCCCTTGTTCCTCACATGCCATGCATATGCATAATTCCATATAAATCATGGATCTGAGCAACATAGGAGCACTAAACAAAGTTGAAGGTTCACAGAAACACATTCAGAGTGACATCTTATTCCCAGCTTTCAGTAAGCACGTTATACATTGAAGAGCTGCCATTCTTTTTGTTCTTCATCACCCAGGGTTTTGGTCCCCTCCTCCTCACATGTACCTTCTTTTGACATTTCTGTCTCCAAATTCACTTCTGATGCAAATGATTTCAATGGCACTTCAGAAACATACGCAAAAAATGCAGCCAGATGTCTTCCTTGGATTTCAGGATGGCAGAGAAGTGTCAGAATGAAATCTGGATGGCTATGATGTTGCCAAAAATAGTTTCTGCACTCACCCTGTGTCTGTGAAGACGGATCTCAAGGCCAAACACAGAAATTAGCTTCCATATCAACATTTTACTGTCACTTTCATCGCCACGCCAATAGATTAGTTAAAATAACATCGTTTACTGGCACGGAGTGTTATTGCAAACAGATGTCATCATTAGGATAAAGATGTGTTCTACAATTTCATCCAGGAACTTATTCATGGAAATTTTGATTTTTGTCATTGAAATAAGAAACAGTTTTCATCCTTTGAAGCTTTCATCCCTGAAAAACACTTTTGGGTGGGTTGTTGGTGTTTTTTTGTTGTTTCCCTCTCCCATAAAGAAGAAATCAGCATTTTGCTTGACATGGCATAGTTCTGGTGGTTATTTTCAGTTAAAAGTTTTCCTCCAGTGAAAAGCAAATGTTAGTTGGAAAAATACCTATGATGAGCTGTAATTTCCAGTATATCTTTCATAATTGTGTCTAATTGCTTTCTGCTTCCTTCAGCTCTTCTTCATCTGGAGTTGAATAATACTAGTCTCAAATATATTTGGTTTTCCATAGTCATTGAGTCACCTTCTCTGTGTTATTCAGACAAAGCTGGATATTTATTTGCAATGTCTGGGGTTTGTTGTCTTCCTTTGTTATGAAGGGAGTCTGTATGGATAATGGATGCACATTGGACTTCACTCATTAGAAAGGAATTTGAAACTGTGCAATGTAATGAGAACAGCCACCAGAACACAGCAGCTCAGGAGGGGTAAAGCAAGACTGGACCAGGCAGAAATCTGAAAGCTCAGTCCTGCTGGAATGAGAGGCAGTGCTCTGGTTGACTTCAGCAAGGATTCTAGGATTTCATCCTGAGAATTTAATAGTGCTGCAGTTCCAAGTAAGTTCAAGCAGAAATGCATGCTCAGTGGTGTAGAGTAAGGCTTCAGTCCTACACAAACAAAAGCCTATGCGTTTAAGTAAAAGAATTTTGAGCCCCTGCACTTTATTTATTTAATCTGCTTACAACATATTAAATATTAAAAACTACGTTGTAATAGATTCTTTTTACCTCTGAGAAATAACCATAAAAATCACCCAACACACAAAAAAATGCAATAGTGGCCAATTTGTATTCTTACTCAATCTGCTCCAGAGGAGAGAGAAACAAATCAGGTCATGTTTGGCACCTAGTTTCGTGTAATATGTTGACTCATTGCTGCTCTCTGGATCTGTGTATTCTTTACACCATGGCTTATAGGTTGTCCATAACTTCTGCATGAACCTTGCAGTGTCCCCATCGCATGAGCCCTAGTGCCAAGACGGAAATTCCCAACACTCCAACACAGCCCTGGCCTCTCTGCTACTGCTCACATCAATTGAAAAGTTCCTTTAGACCTCAGTAAAGGAGGGTCCATCACTAAAATCAAAATTCTTTGGAGAAAAAACCTACTATAACCTATTTTTAAAGTCCAAGATCTTCTTGAGTTCTCTTATAGTATGTGAGAATGGACACTGGCAAGAAAAAGCAGCTTTGTTATGTAAGATAAATGTTTAACTTGGGAAAAAATGGGAAGAGCTTATGTTAACAACCCTAGAGTGCACACAAAGTCAGCTTGACTCCTGGAAAATCCCAAGCGGATCTCTGGGCACTCACAAAGAGCCTGGAACAGGTGCAGGTGGCGCAGGACCAGCTGGGCAGCACTGAGGTACAAATCCCCACCCCACTGGAGTGGACAGGCACCCAGGTACCCTGGAAAACACTGAACTAAATCAGCCTGACTGCAAAGGTGCATAAAGAAGGACAGAATGTTTGGAGCTTGAAGGGACCTCTGGAAATCACCCGGTCCAACCCCCCTGCTAAAGCAGGTTCACCTACAGCACAGGTGACACAGGACTGTGAATATCTCCAGGGAAGGAGACTCCACAGCCTCTCTGGGCAGCTGTTCTCGTGCTTAATCACCCTCACAGTAAAGAAGGTTTTCCTCATGTTCAGGTGAAACTTCCTGTTTCAGTTTGTGCCCACTCGGTCATGTCTTATCCAGTCTAAACAGCCCCAGCTCCCTCAGCTTGTCCTTGTAAAAGATGCTCCAGTCCCCACATTCTCCTCTGGACCCTCCCCAGTAGTTCTTTGTCTGCTCACTACCACTAACCCTCTCCTCGTTTTTCCAGCACAGGGTGTCGTCACAGCACTGCAGCTTTCTGGGATAGCCAGAACAGGCTGTGGAACAGCATTTGCCTTCTGTCCTCACTCACAGCCCTGTGCTGAGTTGCTTAAATGCATAAAAATCTTGATCTTGCATCTCCTGTGAGTGCCTACAGGGACCACCGCTGTGTCTCATTACGCTGAGCTGGGAAAAGAGCAGGAGTTAGTTACCGACAGCAGAGCAGCCCCCAGAAACTCTAGCTGGAATTTCTATCTCCTTCTGCATTTGCCTTTACTGTAATTATGTTTCAGAATAATTTCTGTGTCAATCTCCCACTTCCAAATATAAATGTCACTCCTCTTGCCCAGATTCAAAACAAACTGTCAGTTTGAAATAGCTTCTAACACGTTAATAATGAAATACCGTTTTACCCCCACTGAGAATAAAATGCTAGGACTAATCATACCGTTCTAAAGGGCTTATAAATCAATAAACCAAGAGGCAGTGAATGAACAAAATGCTGATTGAAATCATAAGCACATCAAGTATCTGCAGATAATCAGCGTCACATGTTTAAAATAAAAATTTAAAAAAAAATAAATAGTTTTCCCTAAACATGTGGATACACACAGTGCCTTGCTAGATTTTATTCTCACAACGTGGTTTGATTACCTCACCAGGGTAGATGAAAGCACAACTGAGTGTTAGAAAATGAGGGCAGCAGATCACTTTGTGATGTGACATTCACAACCTAAGTGGTACAACCTCATCATAAACTGTTCCAGTAGCTGGGACTTTTCCCGTGTCTCTTTCCCCCTTTGCTGCTGGGATGCCAGCTGGCAGTGCTTAGCTGGCAGCTGTTCTGATGCAGTTTCTCAGGTCAGGGCTGTGTCAGAGGGCCAACATCACAGCTACCAGCTAACCCACCTGCCTGTCTGGGGTCACAGGGTGGGAACTGCTGGAGCGAATCCTGTCACACCTCAGACCCTGCTGCCCATTAACCCAGCCCACACTGCAGCCTGGGCAGCTCAGGGCTCAGCTCACCTGCAAGGTGTCCAACAGAGTTTCCTGTACCTTTCTCCCCCTGAAGCATGCGTTTTGTGGCCATTGGCCCCGTGGCAATTTTGGGAAGCAGCTCCACAGGGATGGTTACCTCTGATATCTTGTATAACTCACTCGTTCAGTGTTGGCTGTTTTGGTGTCCTTAGCTAGATGCACAACACACCTGAAATTCCTCCCTGGGTGAGTCACACTCTTCCCCATCTCACTGAGCCTAAGGAAGATGTGAAGATGTGTAAGTTTGGTGCTGGGGAAAGCTTTTCTCAAGTTCATGGTATTGTCTTTAGTGATTCACATGACCACAGTTAAAGAACTTCTTCCCTGTTTGGGGGTGTCTGTGAAGCTCTGACATAAAAAATGTTGTCAGGCTTCAGTTTCTAAGGATTCCCAAAATGTTGGCACCATGGAGGTGTCCAAACACTTTAGTTTGGGCCCAGGAGCCCTGGCAACACAATCCAGTGTTTGCAGGTGTAGCACCTTCTGTGAAAGACCCTCCTGAAGAAAGGAGCAGCCCTTTGTCAGCTGACACTTGATCACCAAACCTACAGCTGCTCTCCCTGCCTTTGTCACCCAAACCCCATCCCTTTTGTCCCTGGAAAGGAGCCTGTGAGAAATATTGAGTACTTTGGAAGTGGCACATTGCCATTTTTAGCAAACAAACCTTGTTTTCAAAGTAAAGGATGGCACTGGGTGTAGAGAGAAATGTTAGATGCAAAATAGCAGCAGAGCAGCTCCTTGGTTTTATGGAAACTGGTGACAGCAATTCCCTGTGTGAGAGTAAGAATGGTTCTTATTTACAGTCAACTCCAAATTATTTCCTCATATACTTTATTGAATCTTTCTTAAAGATAGATTCTGTAACCCTCATTGAATCTATTTCAAGAAAAGAAGTTTACATAATGCATCAAGAATCATCTATAATTCTCCCTCTGAATTCTGATGCAACATATTGAATAAAATACAATAGAAATGAAGACGCTGGGAATTCATGACAGAGTTTTTAATTATAAATCTCAGAGTAAATGAGCATGAGATTGTCTTGCTAGAGAATTGTAAATTAACTTAATGGATATTGAGATTAAGTCTTTTTTTAAAATTTATTTTGCAATACTTGATGTTAATAGAAACTTACGTTGTGTATTAGTCCAAGTGTCTTTAAAGACTTTTAGAGTCATTATTCAATGATGGATGCATGTTTTAAAAAATTTGCATTTCTGAATAGGTAAATGGATTAATTGAGAGAGGATCATGAAAAGCTTTGCAAATGTGTGTTGATGAACCTGTTAATAAAACATCACATGAAACGTTTTATTCACAACAGATAGGTAGGTTCACCCCTTGTTAATATTCAGCAAAATTAAAATATTCCTGTGAAGTGGCACTGAGGCATCATGATCTTCAAGTGATATGGGGTAGGAACTTCTTTTAACAAAACCTTCCGGGGAAACACACCACATCAGTGCTTTAAAGTCACCACATGTTTGTGTCCCACAGTACATGTTATTTGAATTGTGTCACTGAAATGCTGCTGCCATTCGAAACATTTCTCCCCGGGTGAGAGTAGCTCTTCACAAGTGAGGTATGTCTTAATAGATGCTTTAAAAACATAGTGGAGGATTCTCAGTATGGAGCATCTTTTTCAGATGACTGATATTTCTTCGTCTCTCACTTCCTCTAATAACGTTCAATGAACCTATTTTTTCCACAGGGGTGATGAACCCACAACTCTCAGTCAGTCAATGTCTTGTAGCAACGTGCACTTGTTGGTTCCAGTGAGCAGGGTAGCAGAGCTGTGTTGCACTGAATACATCCTGCAGCATTATGGAATTCAGGCAGCAATCCTGCAAAAACGACTCAGAAGCTCAGCCTCTGCTGGAATTCAGTGCAAATATAACCTGGTGCCTAGGAGGTGGATGTTTCAGTAAAGCCAAGAAGCTGAACCATGGATTTTTAGGTATGTTGCCTTCAGCTATACCAAAGCTCTTGAACCCCGGCTCTGCACCATTCTACAGCTCATCGCTACAGGTCTGTCATTATTCACCACCATTGCTTTCTGTCACTGGAGGCTCTAATTCTTTTTGGGACCTCAACTGAAAATTAGGTGTGTGCCTGTGTTTGCATGCACAGGGGCAACTGAGGGCTCAGAGAACATCACAGGGCACCAGGACAGTGTATGTAACTCATTAACGACAGAGCACTAAGATGAGAATGTTGTTATACCCTGGGAAACAGAAAAAAGTTGCCATTACCTTGCACATAACCTCACAATGTTTCTCCTGCATGCCCTTCTTCACAGTCCGCCCAAGCTGTCACATTCCTGTCTCCATGAGCATGGGGACTGCCAGCAAAATCCCTACTGCAGGGCCATCAGTCACATCTAAAGCACTCAAATGTCGGGAAATGTCAGGATTTAAGCTGCTGAGAGAACCTTATCTCTGCCCTTTTGTGTGTTTGTGCTGTACAGGGTAAAGCACTACTCCAGCGAGTAAAGCCAGAGATCCTCAACTCCCTGTAGCAATATGAATGAATTGGGTCACTAATTCAAATGTTTCAAACAAGTCTACTGTCCCTTCAATAAATATTTAACACCTACTTCATCACTTGCCCCTTCTGAAGTCACTTTGCAAATTTTTGAGCCGTACTTCAAAGAAGGAAAAAAATAATTAAGTAACCTGGCTGGCAGTAACATTTCTTCATAGAACGGAGCATTCCCTCTGTCCCCGGGCCAGAGAGCACCTTGTAGGAATGAAAGGTGAATAAAGGCTGACTTTGGTGGTGTTTCTCCATTCTGCAGCTTCCACTGACACCTGCTGGAGGCAGGCGCTATCATTTTAAATTCTGTCTCCAGCCTGCGAGAGGGCTGGGCACTGCTGCATCCAGATCTGGGGCACCACACACAAGAAGGACATGGAGGTGCTGGAGTGAATCCAGAGGAGGTCACAAAGGTGTTCAGAGGGCTGCAGCACCTCTGCTATGGAGACAGGCTGGGAGAGCTGGGGATATTCAGTCTGGAGAACCCTCCAGGGAGATATTAGTGCCTAAATGGACAGAGTTGGAGAGGGACTTTGTACAAGGGCTTGGAGGGATGGGAGAAGGGGGAATGTCTTTGACAGAGAGCAGGTTTAGATTATAGATAATGAAGAATTTCTTCCCTGTGAGGGTGGTAAGGCCCTGGCACAGGTTGCCTGGAGAAGTGTGGGTGTCCCATCCCTGGAAGTGTTCCAGGCCAGATTGGACAGGGCTTGGAGCAACCTGGTGCAGTGGAAGGTGTCCCTGCCCATGGCAGGGGTTTGGAACTAGATGGACTTTAAGGTCCCTCCTAACTCTTTTCATGTTAGAACTTTCAGCAGGCTCCTGATGAACATCTGAGGCAATATAGGGAATTGCAGTAAAAACAAAACAAAACAAAACAAAACAAACAAAAAAAAAAACACACACACAAAAAAAAAAAAAACCAAACAAAAACAAACAAAAACAACCCACCACACTAAAATATAGGCACAGTCCTAGAACTTTGAAAACTAGAAAATGTATGGCCATTTTTACAGTAGGTTCTTTATGTTGGTGTAAAGTGTTCCTGCTCTGCCCAGCCAGGGAACAGAGCCAATCTGATAGACCTGAACCTTGCCTTCACTTCCAGATTGACATCACAGTTTGTGCTTTTGTAAACACCAAGAACTGAGTGAAACTGAAAATGCCTTTCCAGGGTTAGCTCACAGCATCTAGCTCATAGCATTAGATTTTAACTAAAGTCTCAGACTACTAAAAAATTAGAGGTCTTTACAAAAATTATTACATTTAGAGTGCTGTCCAACAGGGGACATCTAAGGCGAGGGTGGCTTTTGCCTGTTGGGAATGAACAGGCAGTTGAATTTTTGCCTTAGCATCTTTCCAAATCCATGTAAAGCTTTTATTACCGCGTCACTCAAGTCTCCCTGGTCGCATCCAGGAGGTGGCAGTGGAGGAGCATCCATCGCTCCCAAACGCGGGGCTCGGGGCTCACGGTTCATTCCCGATCGGGAGTCAGGGCTGGGGCAGCTCCGCGGGTGTTTGGACACATTTGCCAGGTCGTGACATGATGGAACAAACCGTGCCTGGATTGTCCCCACAGCCGGGCTCGGGGGAAAAGCAGTACCAGAGAGAGAAATGCAGCCGGGGGGTTCTGATGTGTCCCCTACAGAATGCGTATAATCTTCCACTGAAGAGAGCAGGGTCAGGTCACACACAACACTAAAAACCCTCCTATTTCAGGTGTTTGAGGGCTATTTGCATTTCCCTTAATTTTCTATACAGTAGTGCTTAAATGGAAGCTTCTTTCTTAAAAATCCCTTTAGAAGGAAGAAAAAGGGAATTGTGAAAATCGTACTAAACCCTTGATTCAATTTAGCTTTTTAAAATTTGTATTAAAGATGTAGAAAGAAGGAAAATAAATTTCATGGGCAAGTGAGAAGTATGAAGCATGGCAGTACTGAATCAGACTCCAGCTCTTTTTATTGAGCAGCACAGGGACACCGACACCTTCTCTTCTCAGCACATTGCAATTAAAAGGACAAGTTCTGGAGAAGATTTGGAAACATGAGGAAAAGTCACAAGTTCTTCAATTTAAAAACAGAGAAAGTGCCTACAGAATGCAGTGGCTAAATGACACTTCTGTCACAAATATCAAAGAACAGCAGGAGCAAGCAGAGTCAAAATTTTAAAAAGTGAAGGTACAGAAAAGGATTTTACAGGTGATATCAGGAACAGCAAGAAACAATTCTCAATATACATTGAGAAACAAAGGGAAAGAGACCGCATAAGCTATTGATTCACTAGCAAATTAAAAGGAGGGGTCATCAGCAAATTTAAAAAGGGCCAGGAAGCCCAAAGGTGTCTGTGTCTTGTTTTGTGTTTCTAAGGGGAAAGACCAAGCGCAAAGACTTCAAGCAGCAGCACTAGAGCAGGAGGAAATCCCCATGGAAATGCACAGGGAGGCATCAGCACACTCAGAGAACTGGAAAGTTTCACACTGCCTGAGCCTGATGCATTTTATTCCAAGGTGCTGCAGAAGAATATGACAGAATTAATGTCAGAACCACTTGGGGTTATCTTAGGGAAGGCATGGGATGTAAATAAGCATCAAAAAACTGGAGAGGAGCAAATATATTCAGTTTCTAAGAGTGGAAGGAAAAGATTAATCAGAGATTTGTCTATCAGTCAGCTTACCTTCAAATGCCAGAAAGTCTTGGAAAACACAAAATCTTTGTGAGCAATGAAAGAAAACGAGGCAATGAGGAAAGTCAAAATGGATTTTTCAACTGCAAATCCTCTCAGAGCAAACTCAGTTCTCCTTATGAAAGGGATAGGGATAGGGAGACAACAATAAACACCATCTACAACCACAGAATGAGCTTTGATACCTTCTCAACAGTGGAGAAAAGTGGTTTCTGCATCAGACTCTGACATGGCTACAGGCCAGAAAGGCTGACTAAACATGCTGGACTAATGAAAATGGAGCAATTTTCTTGCAATGAAGGATACTCTTTTCTGAACAAAAGCCATGACATGTGCTTGTAATGGAGTGACATTCATGCAGCACAACACTCAAACATACCTTTGAGCCAGAGCATGATGATCCCTTTCCTAATGCCCTGTCCCCTCACAGAGCAATTAAACAAAATCGCTCATGTTCTGCGAGAGCCAGCCCTGCTGGAAGGGACTGTGATAAAGGAAGGGTCTGCCTCCACTAATGGCACAGACTCACTTCCCAAAAGCTGAAATCACTGAGTGACCATCAGTAATTAAGGGGCTGGACACATTCTAAAAGTCCGTTTCCTGTAATTGGCCAGTCTTGAACCTTCCCTCTGAGGTGCGCATGAAGCCAGTGCAACATTGATTCAGCACCTTCACAAACCTTTTAGCATGGGCACAAAAAACCCAGAACTTTCTGCCATAGCTTGTGAGAGGCAACCTTCATGAGCCAACATTGCTGAATTTTAACATCATTTTCTCTTATCTAGTTACATAGGAACACAGGCTTGGCAGAAACATCAAGCATCACAAACAATGTAACCTGTTATTTACTACAGAAACAGTAAATAAACTCTAGGAACCAAATCACAGCCTGCATTAATGCAGCTCCTGTCTGTGCTGGCAGACGAGGGTTACAGTTCTGGAAATATATTACAAATAAATCTTCAAAAAAGTCCAAATGAAGTGTAGTAAATATGAATCCATCAAGTGTGAAGGGCCAACAAAGATTGCCCCAAAGTCTCTGTGTGTCCTCCTGACGCAAAACAATGAGTTGGTAGAGTTACCTTCTTCCTCCACTGCTGTAAATATTACATTAATTGTTTTTGCTTGGAGATGTACAAGGGAATTTGCACTGAAAGCAGATGAAAAGAAATGGAAGGAAACAGCTTTGGAGGGCAGTGGGCAGACTGGATGTTCTGCTGGGAAACACCAGAGGGTAGCGTTGCCTTTTGCTGGAATGTGCTGGTGGGGACCAGTGTGGGGCTCCCGTAGTTTTCCCTGTGGTGAGGCTTGCTGGGGTGGAGCAGGCTGCACCCTAAGGTCCTGCACAAACACAAAACACATTGTGGAATACAGAAGTCCTGTTTTGTTATGGATGCAGTCCATTGGTAGGATGAGTTTTGATTTGGTTTTTTGTTTGTTGCTTGTTTTTATTTTAATGATCCTTCAGTTTTTGGGGTTTTCATGTTCAATATGTAGGATAAAAGTGAGCTTTATGGGTTTGTGCTGTCCTGATTTTCACAGCTCTATTTTGTGTCTTGCTAGCAGGCAGGGCTGTGCTGGAAAAGCACAGATTTCCTTGGGGAGGAGTGCTCCTAGGTGTGCAGGAGGAGCGAGTGGGAAAAAATGTGAAAACTTACTATCTCCTGGAAGCTCAGTAGATGAAATAGTTTAAAGCAATAGCAGTACAATTTCTGACTGCTGGCAGGGATTTTCACGGTGTGTGCAATGGGTTCCTCGAAGATGTGTGATTGCATCCAAAAGGTGAGGCAGACTTCAGCAGGGAGTGCTGGCAGGGAGAGAATTGCAGCATGGCTGGAAAGTCAGACACCAGCATTAAAGTCCACCTTCTCTGTCCCAGGCCTTCCGGGGCCAGCAGCACTCCTGGCATGCCTGTGTTCAGGGGTGAGGCAGTGAGGGGCTTAGAACTGGGAGCTCTCCTGCATTATCCTTCCAGGCCTAACGTGCCCTCCTTCTGCAGGTGTGGACCCTGCTGGGGAGGGACTCTGAACTGCCCTGAGGGCTGCAGATCTCAGAGTTGCTCTGTGCTGCCTGATTGCAGCCCAAGCTGCCTTGCTGTAGAGCTGTCACCAAGCAGCAATGCAGTCACAAGTGTCACAGCACTCAGGACCTGCAAACACCTCTGCATGTTCCCTGTGCCCTCCCTCTGGTACAGTCTCCTCTGCAGATTTTGGCTTTTACTTAACATAAGGATTTTACTTCTAGCTGTCCTTTTGACAGTAATGGATCATTAACTAACAGCGATAAAACTGAAAGCATAAATCAGTCTCCTTTAGGAAATTAGAAAGCAGGTTTAGGATGCAGGCCATGAAGGGCAAGAGTTCACTGTAATCTCAGACAAGGCCCCATTAACTGTCCTTGCCAGGCATCCCCACCTGTGCCAGGTGAGGAACAAGAAGCAGAAGTTGAGGTTTGAGCTGCAGAACCATTGGCATCTGCCAAGGGAAAGCCTTGAGTCCTGATGTTCGAGTTTGTTTGCCAGGGTCTTCCCTGTAAGACAGTGAGGGGAGTCTGGGCTGCTAAGGAGTTCTCTCTGGAGACTGATGCTGTCTCTGATTGGAATTTGGGTGGTTTTTTCCTTTTTTGAGACAGGGTGAGATGAGAAGAGCCAGAGCTTTGCTCAGGTCAGAGGTGAGGGAGGAAAAAGCACAAGGTGTCTCTGCCCCAGAGTGCTCCCAGCCAGGCAGTGGGATGAGATGATGAAGCAGCTCTGCAGGCTGGTGTGTAGCAAGGCCAGTTCCCAGTCCTTTCCCTGGGATCTCCAGTAATGTAGAAGGGCTCTGCTATGTATCTGTGGGAGTGAGTTTGCTGATGACTCCCTTCACTAGACCTTGAGGTCAGTTTCCACTGATTAAAAAAAGTTAATTACCTTCCTCTTGCAGGAATGACTCCATTTTCAAGGTCTCCCAGGCCATTAATCAAGTATCTTCTTTCGAAAGCAGTTTTAATTAAAAGTGAGTTGTCATTAGAGCCAGGGTGGCCAAGTCAGAGGTGCATGTCTTCAGAGACCTAACTGGGCTCTGCTGTGGTGGATGGAGTGGTTCATGTTTATGCAGTCCCCACCCCCAGCCTTCCCCCCACTCTGGTGGGTTATGAGTAACCTTTTTCAAGTGTCAAGCTGAATATTTTAAACACTGTTTAAAATCTGTGATTTATAGGCAAATCTTCAGAAGAGTTCCATCATCTTGTGGTGCTGAGGGTGTCTCTGTCTGCAGCAGCCCCCACTGCTGTGCTTTGGGGTCAGACTCAAAGGGTCAAGGGAAAGACTTAAAATGTCAGAGTTCATGGCCAAAGTTAGATTCCTATCTTTGATTTAGGATCTTTTCAAGTTCATTTAATGCTTTTATTACCACGTCTCTCAAGTCCCCCATGTCATGCCCAGGAGGTGGCAGTGGAAGAGCATCCATCACTCCACAAACACGGAGCTCTGAGAGCTCACGGTTCACCGAGGACAGAATCAAGGACTGCTGTACATCAGAGCACAGCAAACAGCTGCACTTTAGGGTATTTTAAGAGGTGTCTTCTATCTGTGATGCCCCAAGTGCCAGAATCTGTGGCTCCATAGTTAATAACTTGGAAATGTGTAAGGAAACTTGTTCACTTGAAAGTCAGGAGGAGAAAAGCTCTTCTGAAAGCGTAATTGCAAAGCACTGGGTCTTAAGGCAGTTTTAATCATTTTAATTATGCAAATGAGTAAAACATCTGCATATCAAATCCACTGCAACCTACTAAAAGACATACAGGATTCTTACAGTGAAGCAAACTAAACAGAATTGTGCCAACATCATGTTGTAAGTTCATATTTGTTAATGAGCCTGTGGCCCCCTTTTTAACGGCCTTCATGTTGGGATAACTGCCTCCATGGAAATGCACAAGGAGGCATTAGAGAACTGGAAAGTTTCACACTACCTGAGCCTGGTGCATTTTATTCCAAGATGCTGCAGAAGAATATGACAGAATTAATGTCAGAACCACTTGGGGTTATCTTAGGGAAGGCATGGGATGTAAATAAGCATCAGAAAATTGGAGAGGAGCAAATATATTCAGTTTCTAAGAATGGAAGGAAAAGATTAATCAGGAATTTGTCTATCAGTCAGCTTACCTTCAAATGCCAGAAAGTCTTGGAAAACACAAAATCTTTGTGAGCAATGAAAGAAAACGAGGCAATGAGGAAAGTCAAAATGGATTTTTCAACTGCAAATCCTCTCAGAGCAAACTCAGTTCTCCTTATGAACGGGCTCTAGGCCTGGATAGAGAGGAAACAATAAACACCATCTAAAGTCACAGAATGAGTTTTGATACCTTCTCATTCAAAAGGGAGGAAAGTAATTAGTATAGATTTGTCTCCTTGCTCAGGCAGATCTCAGGTTTGCAGAGGACACATGACATGGTCTGAAGCTGAGGTGGTCTTCACATGCCTGTTTTAGGTGGCCAGTGCAAGAGGAAATAGATTAGATAATATCAACAGGAGCAAGAGACCCACTTGGAACAAGAAAGGGAATAATAAATCCATGGGGATGAAATCTGAAACTTTCTTAAAAAATTATAACAAACTGTGGACAGCATTTCAGGACTCTGGGAGAAAAGGGAGGTCTACGATTAAATGGAATGTCAAATTCTTCATGCACCCACAAACAGTTTGTGTCAATTTTCATTATTCTTTTCTGTATTTATTTTCCCAAGAGATGAGGAAAGGCTTTTTTACTCTGTTTTAATAGACTGCTTTATCAGTATCAGATAGTTACTCTAATCACTGTCTTGCATATGTGGGCTCTACCTGGCTTCATGTAATTGCTTCTCCTGATGACACAACCTTGACAAACTTGTTTAATAAGCTGAACCCTCTCTAAAACACTCCCTGCCTGCAGCAACACGGCCAGTATTTGACAGGGGGGCTCTGTGTGTGCTTAAAGGCTCTGCCTGCTGGGCTGGGGGGCAGCTGATGGTGGTGGGAGGACACCATGTTCGTCAGCATCATCATCAGAGGGTGACTTCTGATGGGAAATGAGATGTAAGGGTTGCTGGGGCTAGGGAAAACAGGTCTTGTTTCTCTAATGAAGAAAGAATTAGTGAGAAAAGAGCTGGCTAGCAGGTTCCAGGGAAACGAGATAATTTAGAAGAATACTTTGGTGAATAAAGACCCAGCAATTTTATCAAATCTATTAATGCTGAATGTTGAAGGGAAACGCATGTTAACTTCTTGTGAAGAGATGGTACTTGATAAACCTACTAGCTCCAATTCGGGGTTTAGTTTTAGCTCTGCATTAGGATGATAATTACATGTACTTGTGCTCTGCCTCATGGTTTGTGCCACATGGACTCCAATCTTCCAGAGCTGTTAGGAGGAGATATCTCAGATCTTGGATTCTTCCTCCTACTGGAAACTGTACAGAGTGTATGGAGGGAGGAGCTGCTGCATCCTGAGGGCTTCTGATCTATAGGGGGGAAAAAAACTACCCAAAAGGGAACTTGGGAACATTATATAACAGGAAACAAGTTGGAACTTCCCTTGTGTTCTGTTTTTCTTCTACTAATGCAGATTAATCTGTAGGGCTTGCCATTTCTGCAACTGTTTTAAAATAGGTGAGTTTTGAAACTCAGTGTAGCTCCACATTACCTTTTATCCACCTCATTGAGTCTCAATATTTGAACATAAATAGCTTCAGATTTAGAAAGCTGTACAGACACTCTTCGTTTTGTTTTCATTCACAGCTGTTAAAATTTTTAAAATTATTCTTGTGTCAACCCAGCCTTCTCCAAAGCCACCTTCCACCCCTGCTTTTAAACACCTCATGTTAGAACTGGATGAGAAAGCACTTGCCTAATTATCCCTATTTTCAGCAGTGTAAATTAAGCGGTTTGTTGAACATCACGTTGCAGATTCAGCTCGTCCAGCTAAATCATTTTAGCACTAAAAATCCTGTGCATTTTCTTCTTGCCATCAAACCTTTTGTGCTTTTCTGTTTATTCAGCAAACCCATAATTGTTTAGAAAAGTACCAAATATTCCACTTGGCCATACCTTCTTCAATGTTGAACAAACATTAGAACACCTTCTACCCCCCTCAAAAGTGATCTAAACCCCAGGAATCAAGGCATTTTAAGAACTATTTATTTTTTTTATGTGGATCCATTCCTTTAACATCTTGAGAGTCTGGGGTTGGTTGCTTAGTTTTTTGCTAGATAATAAATTTCACACGTCTAGAGAATATTTTTAGCCTGGGGTTCCAGGTTACTGTACCACTTCTGGAAAGCAGATCTGAACTAAACCCACAAATCAGACTTAAACTGTGTAAGAGTGAGTGAATGCAGACAGCACAGACAGCATCCCAAGGCAATTGTTTGTACAATGCTCCAGGAGAGGTTTCACCCAAAATGTGTAATGCTGAAGGGCAGAATATGCTCCTGTCTGGGCTGAACTACCTCACAGCCACTGCTGAGGGTGCAAAGGGAAAATGTCACTTCAAATGCTGCATCTCTGAGTTTGTGTGCCTCATACTGAGATGAAGGGAGATGTCTCTGCATGAAAAATAGCAGCCTGAATTTCAAGAGCCTTTCCTTAAAATATGTGTGGGGAGGAGGTAAGTCTTCCCAGTCAACAATTGAAAGACCACTTTTCAATGTTCTGGTACCTTTATCCACCCATTTAATGATTTCAAGGTCTAGGCAGTCTGGCTTTAAATCCCCACTTGTTTTATATCCTCCCCCCCATCCCTAAATATTTTCAGGCGTTACAGACATTTAGGCAGCATTTACAGGTGAACAGTGCCATTCCAAACTAATTCGTGGGAATAGTTTCTTCATTTAGCAAAAACAAAGAATGTTAAGAACCATGAAACATTGCAAATCTTGTCAGACACTGTATACGAGGTTTTTGCGGGGTCAGAACTGTTTGGAACAGTGCTTTCCACAATGCTTTAAAAGCAAAGAAACCTATATTTTTGTCACTACAGCAAAACACAGGTCTTCAAAACCTTCCCTGCACTTTGTCTGTGATGTTGTCAGAACTTTGACAGGTGATGATTTGTATTTCCTCTGTCCTCAGTCTGTGACAATTTTCCAAGAGGAGATATTATCAAAGCAATCTAGAATTAGCTGTGACAAGTGACAATTGCATGGGTGGCACAAAAGGCTTTTACAAATAAACATTATTTTATACAGCAGACATGAATACATGTTTTAATGAAGGAGTGATTCACAATGATAATATTATTGACTTGTTAAGATTTAACAGGTCTGCCATATGCTGTCTAGTGCTTCAGATGGTTTCAAATTTATTTTTACTTGTTTTAATCTATGCATATTAACAACAGATGTTGAATTTTAAAATGATCCAATAATCAAGAGGAAATCATTCCAAAGCTGACTGGTGAAAATTTTGTCTTGTTAATGATTTGAAATACTTTGTATGTAGTGTATACTGGCTATTTAGTTCATAGCTAACTCTTGCACATGACATCTGAACTATTTCCATTTTATTTCCTCCAGTGGCTGAGGAGTGGGTGTGTTGAACACTTGCCTTGGAACTCCATCCCCAACCTTTCAATTATTTTTATTAAAAAACACCCTTTCACAAGTGCATCTGCCTTCAACTCCTCTGTGTGCATGGACCTCACACTAATGTTCCTGCTTTTTCCTGGCTTGCCCCTGTTGCACTGAGGGGCTGAGGGCAGGGAAGAAAGATACCATAAAGCAAACACACTGAGCTGACAGGCCACAAGTGAGGGGCCACACTCACAAGAAGGCCTGAGTGGCTCCTACACTCATACAGGAACAGCCTCTGGGTGATTTCAGATTTACTCTTTGGCTGGTTATTGTTAGCTTGAAGTCTAAAAATATTATTTCTTTCTTTCTTTCTTGCCGTGCCACCATGAGCCCAAGATGGGGTTGGTTTACAGCACAGTCTGTTGCTTCTCCTTCCCCCTCCTGAACGCAGCAGGTCACAAACTCAACTGTGGGTGGTGGCAGCCTGGGACAGTGCACCACAGCTCCCATGTCATTTGCTCTCACATTTTCACCTGTCTTGTGGGTGTGATGGAGTAAACAAATACATCTCACTGTGGCTGAGAAGCCGTAGAAAGTGAGACAACACCTCGAGCTGATCAACCTCTCCAGAGCACAGCTGCATCGAGCTGAGCACAGCACCTTCTGGCTGATGCTTCTGGGAGAACCTGAGCTGCAATGAGTGGTCCTCAGCCCCACAGCCAGCACCAGCTTCTCACAAACCACAGCACTGAAGCCACTCCTGCTGCTGTGAGCCACAAGCTGCCTTCCCAGCATGTTATCTGGAAACCCAGAACTGTGCTCAGCAGGAGAGGCAGATCCCATCTCCATGCTGGAAAGCAGCAAGCTTCTCTTTGCCGTCCCCTTGCTGCTGCTTGTCTCCAGCACCTCATGGAAATGTAGGAATTGTAGGAAATGTAGATGTAGGGATTTAAGCCATCATCTCCTTTTGGATGTTCCCTGCAGAAATTAAAAAATAAAACCAAAAAACACAGGGAAATTACAATGTGATAATTAACGTAAACAAGATGCAAAGGATGGAGAGCCCAGCCAGCTGCAAAGAGATAGCAGTGATCCCAAATTGATTTCCAATGGGCTGGAGACATGCATCAGGGAGTTCTTGAGTGTGTGCTTTATTATTTATATAAATTACTGGTTTCATTAACCTAATTTGACAAAGCAAGCTATAGAAAGGGAAAGCCAATCCTATCGGTGAAGAGAGTAAATTTATAGATCCCAAAGGGACATAACTCCCACTGAGATATATTTGAGCTTCATGCCCTTAACCTCTCACTTTTTGCCCTGTAGGGAGGCAGCCTGACCATCTAGTAATTAGTCCTGAATCATTTAGGTTGGAAAACACCTCTAAGATCATCAAGTCCAACAGTTAACCCAGCACTTCCAAACCCACCACTAAAGCATGTCCCCAAGTGCCACATTTACACATCTTTTAAGTCCCTCCAAGAACAGTGACTCCACCACTGCCCTGAGCAGCCTGTGCCAATGCCTGACCAGCCATTTGATGAAGAAATTTTTCCTGATATCCAATCCCTGTGTAATCCTGTGTGAGTTCCTAAAAGAGAGAGTACTTAGATGTCTTTTTCTTCCCCAGGGAGCACTGAGAAAGTGCCAATATTCCTAATTTCAGGTGGCAACAACCTTGAGGCTCCTGCTTCTGCTGAGTAGTTGATCAATAGTTTCAAAATTCTGGGGGAGAGTTAGGAGAGCAGGGAGAAGAGAAACACATAACACAAAATTTAGTTGAAATCAGCCTGGGAAAGCCTATGTCATCTGGTTATTTCAGTGCATAGTAAGAATAGACTTCAAACCTGCTCTTGAGACAGGAATTGTGATAATGATTTCCAAAGGAAAAGTGCCATTAATACAGGATGGATACCTCAGGTGCATCTGCAGCTCCTCTCTGGGACTTTCAGTAAAGCATCTTGTTGCTGTGGAGGGAAATCAGGTACAAAGGATCAGAGCTAGTGATGGTTGTGACGCAAAATGAGGTGACTGAGCAAGGGGAGAGGTATTTACTTGATGTAAACACAAAAGCTGGAGCTCCAAGTGTCAGACCAGGCCAGCTGCAGACCCACACAGCAAATGGTTCAGTTCAGAGCCTGTGTGTCTTGCAGAAAGAAGAGAGAAAAGGATGTTCTTCATTTTAGAAAGCCCTTTCCCCTTTAGGAAGCCTTCACTTTCTGTATGCTTTCCATGAGGCAGAAATGTTTGCTTTGACCCTTGAGCAACCTTTTCTCCAGGGTAAGGAGGAAGAATGTGACTATTTTTTTTCTGAGAAAAGGAAAAGATAGTGGGCAGTGAGAGGGGAGGGCTGAAGGTAAAAGTTTGTACTACATTTCTTCATGCAGAAATGGCCAAGATGGCAGTGGTTTTACCACCAGCAGGTTGTTTTTGTCTCTACCCTTTTCTCATCTGGTGGGCAGATTGATTGATGAATTGTACAGCTCTCTCCGGTTTTGCACTTTTTTTCCCCAGCTGCAGGTGCACCATTTTCAGCTTTTATCACCTTAGACAACTAATTATAACTCACCACTGACACCTCAACAAGCAAAATTTGCTCAATTAAAGCTGTACAGAGCATCTGTTGTTCAGCAGGTATGAGAAACACCAGCTTTTCCCAGCCCATCTATCAGCTGTGAAACACTCACCCCACTCCTGTGAGTAATGACCTCATGGCAGGAGCTGCTTTTGCCCATGCAGACAAACTGTCATTCCCCAAACACAGTACAAATATTACCCTGAGTTTTCTTCAGCCAAGAACAAGGAAAACTTATTTAAAGCAATGCATTGCACAGAGAAGTTAGTCTTTGGTGACTGTTCTGAGAAGATATTCTTAAGGTGGGGGAAAGACCAACTCTACCTGACCCTGACTAAGGTTTGATTGTTTTCCTTTGGCTGCCTGATTTCAACTCTAGTGACCTTTGGTCACTTTCTAGTTTATTTTCTGATCAAACACTGATTCACTTTCCTATGTGTTTCATGGGTACATTGCCTTTTAATGCCAGCCCCACTTTTGACCACAGGGAGTAGCTTATGTTTGATCAAGCACTAGAGTAATTAACAGTTTTATCAAGTTTTGAACCAAGCCAGTCTACAAAACAAAAGCATGCCCTGATTTCTTAAACTGCAATTTAAAAATATACCACCAAAATTACCTCAGTGATGAGCCCTGGTCCTTCCAAGAACCACAGCAGTTCCCTGGGGATGGGTGGAGATTAGTAAACATGTTTCACATGACAGCTTTCAATATATTTATTTGCATAACTGGATTACAGAAGTGCATCAATGTGCCTCTAAATCTTATTATTGTTTATTACTCTGGATATCAGAAAAACAAGTAATTAAATTGGGCAGAGATTCTTGGGTCTCAATTAGGAGAACAGAGGCTCACTGAACGTGGCTGTGCTTTGTTCCCTGCCCTATGGAGCCCCCAGTCCTCAAGCTCAGGGCTGGACCTCCTTTGTGCAGGGAAAGCCTGGGGAAATGGCATTATAGACCACTGAGGTGGGCCAAGGGGGGTGTGGAGGAGAGAGAAGGAGCTTCAGGAGCCCACAGCTGGGAAATGCAGACCATTTCAGGGACCATCTGAAAACCTTATGAGGAGGGCCTGAAGCAAGGGCAGGCTCTGAGATTTCTGCTGCAAATCTGCATCCTGACAGAATCAAGGCACGTACAGGTTAAGCCAGCACTTAGATGAGGGTGCCAGCTGTGCTGGGCATCTCCAGGAGCTGCCAGACCTTGGCACTGCTCTAACAGCAGCTCCAGAGGCAGCTGGAAGCGAGATATTCCCAGTGTATCCATCACTGTGGGAACAATCTGTGCACTGAAAGGCCCTTCATTTCTGTCTCAAGGAAAATCAAATAGAGAGAGAAATCCTTGTTTGCTTCATGCAGGTCTCTGCAGTTACCATCTCCAGTCATTATCATTCAAGAGAACATGAATAAGTCAAACTGCAGTGATGGCAAATATAGGAAAAAATATGATGGGTAAGGAGGAAATGATCCCAGGACTGCTGTGGTTAAGGAAGTCTGGGAAAACTCCACTGGGCTTTGGATCACTAGATGACAGCACTGCCTGTATTTAGTGCAGGAGGTTGTAGAGATTATAAGCCACCTCAGTGTTAATTAACCTTTGCAAACTGAAAAATTGACAGTTTGAATTTACTTAATTCCACAGAAGAGCAATCTCTAAAAATCAGGATTTTTTGTTACTTGAAGCTGCTTTTTGCATTGCTGTTTCAGTGCTGTCTTGGTGTCCTGCTCTCTGTGCTCTTTAAAAGAGTCCTGAAAATAAGGGTGAAAAGCATTTAAAATTAGATTGGTTAGTTTGAAAGTGGGCTTTTTGCCTTTTCAAAGTGACCAGTTATTCCTGTAACTTGCTATACTGACCTCCAAGGACAAAACATTTCCTGAAATTCAGCAAAAGCAAAACACTCTTTAGAAGGTCACTCAGATCTTTAAATTGAGGTAAGCAAGGCAGACACACATAATCACAGAGTGAATGCAAGTAATGCCCACTTTAAATGGACCTTCTTCATTGAGTGCCTCTGTAGTCAGCTTTTAGTGTCCTCATTACCAGCAGTAGAACAACTTGAAATTCTAGGAAGCTCGTGAAATGGGATTTGAAAAGTTTTCCCAACACTTTTCCCAGTGTGTGCATGTGGATCTGGGGGATTTTTAATCAGATTGATCTTACTGGAACACAATGAGCAAAATGATATTCACAGTTTCACTGTGGGAGTACATTTACAAACTAAAGCAACCATCCTCTCTTTCTTCCCTCTCCCCTCATGTCCATTTTCATTGCCCCCAGCACAGACCTCTCTGGCCGTGTGCAGGTGTGGTCAGAGAAATGCCCTTGCTGACCATGGCCAAAACTGCCCCTGGACTGTGCTGCTTCCCTGGCTGATCTCAGTTCAGTACCAGGAAGTTTCTCATGCTAACCCAGATTCCAGCTGAGCAGGTTGGAAGAAACCTCTCAGAATCAATGTGTGCTGTCAGAACTCCATCCTGCACACTTAACTGTTAACTCAGATATTTTCAGGGAGGAAGAAACTAGAAACTATTAGGTTGATTATAGCTTCTACCTCACTTTGAAAGGTGAATGTCAAAGGAAATTGTTTCTTCCCAAAAGACTCCTCCAAAGGAGAGTGCCTGCCCCTCTGCTCTGTTCGGCAGCTCTTTCTTCGGCTGCCCGTGCAATGCTCATGCTTGGCTTAACATCCACAGCCCCTCCAGCCCTTTGTCTCTTAACAGACACCTCCAGAAGGGCAGTGCCAAACCCTCTGGCTCTCTCTGGAGATCAGATCTCATGGCAAGAGTGCCACATGTCAAAATCAGTTCCTCAAGGAAAGAGTGGAATTCATCTCAGCACTGGCAATGCTGTGAGGACAATGCAGCTGACTTGCAGTAGGGTCAGTGAACTGGGGCTCCATGAGACAGCAGCCCTAACCCAAGAAGGACTACAGGGATATTGTGAGTCCTCTACCCTAGAGCCTGTGCTAAGGAATGGACTCTGGGTAGATACACAAATTTAATTTTTTGCAGAATCCAGAACACTCCCTCTTTGAGATATTTAGGTTTCATATTCATCCTTGCCTCTTTTTGTCCGCAAAACCTATCTCTGTAATATCCAGAACAGATAGGAAGGATCCCTGTATCTTATTGTGCTGACATCTCCTTGCCTTCTAACTCCAATCAAAGAAATAAAGATATTTTTGAGGCGTGACATCTGCCTGTCATTAGAAGTGGAGGTGCTGGGAAAGAAGCACGTGGGAATTGTGTTGTTATAATTGAGCCCTAAGGGCAAATGTCAGGAATGACGACTAATTAAAAGTGGAAAAGACTTACAATGTAAATGTACAAAGGAGTTGCACTCCCACCAGCTCTCATTTACAGCACCACACTGGCCATAATGCAGTTTGTAGCGGGTCCAATTTTCTTCTTCCTCCAGGCAAACATTTTTTTCAGCTCTCCCCTGAAGCTGTCATGGAGCCAGGCATAGAGGAAGGCATTGGTACAAGCAGACATCATTGCAAACCAGTGGCACAGCAGCTGGATGAAGTTGAAGTACTGCTTGTCAATCAGGCTGATGTCTATGTCCTTTATCATGTTGAAGATGTGCAGGGGCAGCCAACAGACTCCAAAGGCTGCCACCACTAAGACCAGCAAGCGAAAAGTCTTCCTCCTCCTGGCACGGTCCCACTCAGCTTGGCCCTGGGTGACATTGCCTGGCACTACACGGTTCTTCAGCTTGACTGAGATCCTCAGGTAGGACAGGGAGATGACAGCCAAAGGCAGAACGTAGGTGATGATGAGGGTGCTGTAGGCATAAGCCAAGCGATCTCTTTTCATGTGGAACCAAAACTCCTCGCAGATGGAGAAGTCCAGCTCTGGGAACTCTGCATGGTACGTGTGGACCAAGGCTGGGGCAGCCAAAGTGCAGCTCAGCAGCCAAATAGCAGCCAGGATGTAAGCACAGATAGGGATGGTGAGCCTCCTGCGGAATGGGTACACCATGGCACAGTACCTGTCCACAGCTATGACAGTCAGGGTGAAGACAGACACAAACACAGTGACAGGTTGCATCAGGAAAACAAAGTAGCACATGAAGCGCCCGTACACCCATCCCCGGGGCTCAAAGGCATAGGCCAGGGTCAGGGGCACACAGGTGGCACACATGAGCATGTCTGAGAAAGCCAGGTTGCCTACCAGAAAGTTAGTGACATTGTGCATTTTTTTTGTCTTGCAGATGACATAAATGAGAAGGTAATTCCCAATGACACCAATAAAAACCACCAGCGAGTAGCAGGGGATGATGAGTGGCTTGAAGGACTGAACAAACTGGAGCCCTGAGAACAAATTGCTGGTGTTGCTGTGAATCGCAGAGAGGAAGCTTTGGGAGGTTAAATTGTCCGAATTCATAATTTTCCTCCTTTTGTTGTCTGCCGTCAGCTGAGTGAAGTAGTTACCACTGCGCTGCTGCCGCACTCAATCAGTGGGGATAATGAATGGATTACTGTCCAGAGGTTACCACATGGATGGTAAACAGGCAGCCGTAAATGCAAAAGGTGAACTTGTAATCCTCGAGAAGCAGCTTTCAGCAATTCCTAAGAAAAATCAAATACAACCAATTTCCATTAAAGTCCTCCTGTATTTACTGTTAAATCTAGCTTTTGACAGCATGCCACTTAATAAACATTTAATGCAGTGAGTACTTACTGCTGTGAGTTTTTAATCCCATATGATTTTCCTGTGGATGCCAAGAAATGCCCTAGATGTCTGTCTTCTGCAAATCCAGGAGCGTGTGTGTGTGTGTGCGTGTCAGAGAGAGAGAGAGAGAGAGAGAATAGATGAGTGAGAAAGAGGGCAATGCGCATTTACAAGCTAAGTGGAGATCACTGTTTTTAAACAGTCTTCACTACTAGGTCATGACAGATTTGTGTTTAAGCTTTTATCCCCATTGGCTGTCCTGGGTATTACGTTGCTCTTTGCGTGTTTTTTACTGATAGTAATTAGTTCTAGAATATCCTTTCAAAAACTCCCCTCTCCTTCCAGTGCATCTATAATTGCCCCTCACAGCTAAAAATCAATTTACATTCATTAACGTGAGCCTGCACTGTATCTAATCCCAGATTCACTTTGCCAGAGCCCCAAAAATACTACCTGTAATTTAGTTGCTATAATGTGACTGTGAAACAGAATTTTAATCACATGCTGAAGGCAAATAAATGTTTATGCCACTAGAGGGTCTCAGCTATATACCTGTGAATGAAGCCAGGATTAGAAATGTGCATTTATCTTGTAGCACAAAGGATCTTATTTTATTTAAATTCTATTTTCCACTGGTGCTATAATGTTTGCTCATCCACTATATCTGTTTTCAGTAGGATTTATGCATCTTTTAAAGTAAACATACACGTGTGAGCATCTCAAAGGAAATATTAGCATCAAGTAGGATAGCTGTAAGGGTTTACCTGCAGAGAACTACAGCAAACTGCTACTAATATTGCAGCTACCCAAAAATATTTGGAGTGTTTCTTCATTCCTGTATTAGATTTGTTAACCTTTTCTATACCAGACAACAAATGTTAACCGGTCTGTAAAACAACCTATAGTTGTTTTGCTTGGTTCAGACATTAGAAAGCAAAAAAATCAGGGTAAGTGCTTACAGAACATTTAATCAGACATCCCCATGCAGCTCTTGTCTATTGTTCTAATTCTCCCTTAACTCTTCTGCATTTTAACCCGGGGCCAGGACCTCAGATGGTGAAAAAGAGTGAAAATCCACTGCATCCATCTGTACCAGTTAGGGAAATTAAAAAAAAATCCACGGAGCAGCTTAACTTCTGAATGCTTCAGAGCAGGGACTATTTTTCGGTTCTGCAAGGCACTCAGGGGATTTAGACACAATTTTAAATTACAGTTTGTGTCCTAGTCCGTCAGACTAAGGAAATACGAACCCATTATTCTCTATGAGGCTATGGGCAGAACCGTATCCTTCTTTTGATTTGATGCCATTTGGCATAAATTAGAAGTTTAAATAGATTTCATTTTTGTCCTACTCCTTTCCCTAATCCTAAAAGAGAAGCTAATCTTGTGTTGCCCTCGTTCTGACCAGAGACATTCTGCTTGTGAAGGGTGGGAAATTCAAACATGGCAAGTGCTGACTCTGTGCTGCTGCCTCCAGGGTTAGATTATGCCATGGACTGGAACATGGCTGTAATCCCAGCCCGAGGGGAGCACGGGCATGTAGCCCCATTGCGCAGGGGTGTCACCCTTCACTTTATGGCCATAGTAACCTACCCATGACCCACTAAAGATGGGATGTTATAACCCACTTCAGAGTCCAATTTTGCCTGTCTGAGCTGGATGGGACCCGGGGGAACACGGTACCTATTTATCTCACCCAAATCCAGAATAGGAGAGGGACCTGAGGGTAGAGGTTGCAAAGAGGCCAGGAAATAGGGGATTCCACTGTCACCCCCCAGTGCAACCACACTGCTTGGTGATAAGCAGCATGCTGCAGAATTCCTAACACCCATAAATTCAACTACTCCATTTAATGTGGGAGAAAAGTATGGCCTGGTTTAAAGTAGGATTGCAGTTGGCTTTGTACGTGGCCTCTCTTAGAAGCCAAAACACACAGAAAATGAAGGGGGCATATGTAAAAGGCCTTCATACTGCCTGCATCCTACTGGAATGGCAAGGCTCCTGCTAGGAAAGAAGCCTCACAATAATAGCATTGCAAACATAATAATTGAAAATTTCATTTTTAACTAAGTAATTTTTTTGTTTCGTTCCCAAGAGCTGCGGAAGAGATCCCATAAATATCCTCATTATATTGCTATGAGAAAAAGGTTTATTCTTCACTACGTGAGAAAAATCAAACACAATTTATCATCTCAAAAAGCCTTCAAGGTCACCTAAACGCTCAGGTCACAGAACTAACCTTATATGTTCTTTTATTTCAAGTTGTACCAGGCAATCTTCCTGCATTTTCCCCCGCGTTTCAATTTTTTTTCTTTGCCTCTGAAACCAGTAACCAGTACACCTTTTGTTTGAAGGCTGCCACCTATTTCTCTTAGTGATTTTCTGTTTGTTTTGGCTTCAGGCAGAAAATGTCTTCAGTTCAGCTGTATGACACAGCCAAGATTTGGAAAGATAATATTTAATAGGGGCTTGAATAGAAAAAGTATTCCAGCAGTTTACCCCAAGGAAATCATCTTTTCCCCTTCTAAAACTGCAAATATTAATTTTGTTTATAATTTCTGAGCCTGTCCAAGAGAGTCCTTCCTGAACTGACTGTAAGTCCTTTCCACATGCAGAATTTTCTCATTAGAAGAGAAAAGGTCACAGAAACTGCATTAGTATCATATTAGAACTGTTTTGACATTCCAGGTGTGTAAGGACAATGAGTGTCTGGCTGAAACCCTGGTCTTCCTTGAGCCAATGGAGAACATCTCCAGACCAATACTTCACAGAAATGTTTCACAGCTGAGCTTTCATAATCTCTTATGCCAACCTGTCCAGCTCCACACAGAAACTCTGAGTGCAGACATTGTAAGCTGCTTTTAGGCTTTACAGACCAAAACATTTTCTCATCTCTTTGAAGTCTCACAGTTTCAGGTGTTAGTTTTCCGTGTTCCTGTTTATTTGTCTTTTTTTTTTTTTTTCCATAGAACACAAATTTTCTTTGCATCACAGAGCTACTTTAAAAATTCTTTCACATTCTTCCAGGAATGCTCTGTGTAGAACAGGTCAGGTAGTTCTTGCAGAGACTATAATAAAAACAGATGCTCTGCATATTTTGAATAATGTCGAGCTGGGGGTTCCTTTACCAAATTCTCCTTTTGGCCAGCTGAGGAACATGATTTTATTTCACACAACAATTTCAAGTCAGGGCAGCCTGTCCCTCCCCCATTTAATCATATAAATGCATCCTGTCTGTCCCTGTTGTGGACTGAGACATCACAGTCCCTTAACTCTAAAAACCATGTTTACAACTAGGGCGTTTTCATTTGTTGTTTTGGGGGGTTTTTCGTTGGCTAGGAGTTTTTTGGTTGTTGCTGCTGCTTTTCTCTGATTCAAGGCATTGAACTTTGATAAACACAGGATTCAGATTAAAATAATTCACTATAACTGAAAAAGAGCATGTAAAGTGGAGGCCCTTTAGTCTGATAGCAGTTTTATAGTAGGTTTTAGACCAGATTTAAGGACAGAAGCATACAAGAGAGAGAGTAGATGGAATAGGATACCAAAGGAAGATTTTGTGAAATTAACTTTCCATCTATGTTGTTAAAATTATTTTCTCAACATAGAATATGTAGCAGTTCTCAGTTTGGGTTTGCCTAACGTATGAGAAACCATCATCTCTACCAGAGGAAATATCCTGAGAACTGAGAGGCAGGCAAAGAATAACAGCATCTGTGAAGAACTTGGACCAGAAGACAGCAACTATTCATGGTCCTCAAGAACCTTGCTTGGGACTGACCAGCCTTGGTGGCTCTTTTCATTTTACCATGTTAGCACAAAAAGCAGGACTGCACCAAATAAATTTGATAGAAACACCAAGTTTGGAATCAGAGATGACATGGAGGATGACTGCACAATAAAGCAGTGAAACTTTGAAACCCTGAGGCAGAATAGAAGGAAAACTTGTCATAAAAGATAGAATCAAGGTCACCATAATAAGAATTTCCACTGTGGCTTAGGATGACGTAAATTGTGTTGCAGGTCTAAAGAAAGGAGCAGGCAGTGTATTTGAAATTGCAAACAAAAGAAAATCTACTACTCTGGGAGAGTTTTCAGGCTGAATTTGCCTCTACTTTCTTATAACCTCTGGACAATTCTCTTGCTATAAGTGTCTATTCACCAGAACTGAATTGCACAGTATTCTTTAAAAGCACTGGGGAGGATGGTGAATTCCAGGGCAGGAAAACACATATTTAGAGAAAGAAACAGTACTAATGAAAGAACAAATTCACTGTGGTCAAATTTAAGATGGAAAGTAGAACACTTCTAGGTTGGAGGGCAACAAATTGCCCTGTGGAATTGCTTGCCTTTTGAATAAGTGTATTATGGGGGATAAAAAACATGCCTGAGGACTGACTTCTTGCATGGGGCTTGGGTTTCAAGATGTCCCTTTCCATCCTTCATCAACACAGACTTCAGACTATACTCACTCCAACTTGAAAACAACTCCACTATCACCTTTTTCAACAGTATTCCCATTGATAATAGGAAGATAGAATTCGAAAGATACGTTTAAAATTTATATACATGCACACCCACACACATGGGCACAGCTCAGACTAAATCTTAGGATGTTTCAAGTATTCTTTGTCATTTTTCAATGGGGAGATTGTTGCAGTAGTGCCTGTGAAGATCTACTGGAACAGCACTTGAATATTTGCCAGATGAACTTTTCCTGTTGCTGGTCCCAGCACCTGCTCAGAGCAGCTGGTTTGCAAAGTACAGAGAAAGGCAGGGTCACCACAGTCACTCTGTACAATCATTTCAGCCACAAGGAACTTCAGTCAATACAGTCACAGATTTTTTTCTCTCTGATCTGCTTTCCTGCAAAATTGCTGCTGAGAGAGTTGATACAAGCAGCCTTGATTCCCCCACATGCCCACCCCCTTAATATTTTCTTTCACAGACAAACCCACGCAGGAATTAATGACCAAGAAAAAGTTGGTTTGTTTTTTTTTTAATGTTGGGTTTTGGTGTGCAGTTATGAGGGACTTTTTTTGTTTCTCTGTGTGCATGCTGGGTTGTTTTTTTGGGACTTTTTTTGTGGGGAGGGGTGGTGGGATTTCTTTAATTTCTAAGTAAGCACAGGATAAACAGGTTGAACATTAGGATGATTAAAGAGGTATTTGTGTTGAATATGTTGCTTGAGCATGCTAAAGCAGAATTTGGCGAAAAAATAGGGTCTGGCTAACAAGTCCGACCATCTCTGGGTTGACTGGACAGACAGCAATAGAATTTCAAATTTTTAATACAGATTTTTCTGTAAATCCACCACTGAAATGAACCCTTATCAAGTTAAAGTAAGAGACAGCTTCTGTCTTCAGCATTCCCATCGACAGGACTAGGGAAACAAACGAACAGACAGACAAACCTCTGGGGCAAAATCTTTAGGAATGTCAGAGCTAGAAGTTTTCTTCTTCATTTGTTACTGCAGTTTTAGGCAATACTGCTGACATGTCATGGTAAAATGTGCTTGTTTGTTTTTATAGCTCAGTCAGAACTCACCTGGGAAAAGGTATCTGAATGTCTCTGATCTAAAGGTTGTTACAAGGAAGGATAAAAATGAAAAAGTATGCAGGCAGATTTGCATACCTGTCAGATCCAACAGTTCCTACCACTCCAGAAAAACTGGCTTTTCTCCTCTGCTCCCAGGTCCTGAAGGGATGCAGAGTGCAATACAAATACGTGCCCCAAGCCAGAGTAGACTGTGGGAATTGGCTGCCACCAACATCTGCAGATTGGGTGCTGAGCCCTGAAGAAACTCAGTGTTCCAACTGTTCCCTGCAGCCCTCAGCAGCCGGGAGTCAGGGTCACTGCACACCTCAGGGTCCTGCGGGCAGTTTAGCCTGCGGCACCAGAGGGCTGCCAAGAAAACCCAGCAGCTGAGGCTTGATGGGACAAAATGTTGCTACACTTCTCTGTAGCACCGCAGAGAAGCAGTGCCCTTCTGCAGCACCTTGCTGGCAGCGGGTGCGAGTGGAGGGGGTGCGTGAGCACCTTCCCAGAGGTTTCCCAGCGCCTGCAGCACCAGGGACAGCGAGGATCTGCAGCACCACGGCCAGCGGCACCTCCAAAACCGCGGCCAGAGATGCCCTGAGCACCACGGACAGCACCCGCCAGGCAGCCGCAGTCGCAGCTTCACCCAGGGTGGGCTTGGGTCCCCCTCCGTGTGACAAGGCAGGATAGCCCAGAGTGCCCCTGAAAGGCAAGGGCAGGGCTCTCAGAGCCACCCCTGTACCTGGGGGTTCTCCCACCAACTACAAAGTGTACATTTCCCACCGAAATCCTCTATGTGCAGTCCATGAAAAAATGTCAGAGCAGAAGTGATACTGAACCCTGAACCCAGTGGGGATCTCTCCCGAAGAACTAAAGAAGGGAAAAAGCATTTCCTGCTTCCTGAATGTCGTGGTTTATCACAGCAACCAAGCCACACTCAGCCACTGGCTCACTTCCACCAGATGGGATAGGGGAGAACCAGAAGAGTAAAAGTGAGAAAACTCGTGGGTTGAAGTAAAGACAGTTTAATAACTGAAGCAAAACTGCATGCACAAGCAAAGCAGAACAAGGAGTTCACTCACTGCTTCCCATGGGCAGGCAGGTGTCCAGGTGACCCCAGGAAAGCTGGGGTCCATCATGTTCAGTGGCCACCTGGGAAGACCAATGCCATCGCTTCAAACATCCCCCCCTTCCTTTTTTCCCCAGCTTTATATGCTGAGCATGACACCATATAATAGGGAATACCCCTGTGAACAACTGGGGTCAGATATTCCAGATGTGCCCCCCCAACTCCTTGTGAGGCCCCAGCCCCCTGACTGGTGGGGTGGGGCGAGGAGCAGAAAAGGCCTTGACTCTGTGCACTGCTCAGCAGTAACAAAAACATCCCAAGTTATCAACACTGTTTTCAGCTCAAATCCAGCACACAGCCCTGTATCAGCACTGTGAAGAAAATCAACTCTACCCCAGCCAAACCCAGTACACTGCATTATCCCAAAGTTCCCATCTACCCTGGTGATGGGTAAAGAACAGACGAGATCAACAGCTACCTGGCGTTCTGTAGCAACTGTGTTGCCATAAGTAAACCTTCTGTTTTCATGGAACAATGAGTTCAATTAGTATTTGTCAAACAGAAAGGAAAAAAACCCAGAGGACCAACATCATTCCATCCTTCCATCATGCCCTTAGCTGTCTATATAAAGTAATAAAATCCAACTTCCATTTAATTAACTGTCCCACTAACAACAATCTGCCCAGGAGCTTTGAAAGCTCTTAATACTAAAGGTTTGTCTGGAGGACTGTCATCTAGTTTGATTATAGTTTGCATAATAACATTATGTAGAGATAAGAACACTATTTAGAACTGAGTTGTTCTGCTCTCTCATGGAAATTCATGTTTGAAGAAAAAAAAAGAAAGAGGATAAGAGAGACTGGACTTCTATAACCTACATCATCAGAATAAAACCAAACTTAATAGACCTTCTGATGAAGCCTTATGCATGTTTTCAGCACAGTTACATTAATAATCAGGAAGTGTCGCTTTAAAAAATAAAAAATGAAACTTTTCATTTCATGTTCACAGCCAGGCTGGTTTATGATCACCTCCTCTAAAAATGTATAGATCTATATCTGCTCTCAGGACTATTCTCTCACTGTGCATGTGTGTGTGTGTATGTGCACTGATCCCTTTTAACCATGCTTCAGCACGTGCATTTATTCTCTTTCTTTGTCTCCATTTCTCTTCCACAGTAGAATTTGGTTGTTTATTTTTCTCTGTTCACAGTAGCCATTAAAGGCATCTGCTGTCGGATAAGTAAAATAAGTCAAAAAGGATACATGTGGAAGGAATTAGAGGAACCTAGAAGGTGAATGATCATTTCATGGTGACTCCTACTTCCATGACTTGCCCCCACACAGCACTTCTGTTGTTTATTCTTTCATGTTGTTCTAATATGTGTAGCACTGGTTATAAATGGCAATAGTACTGACTAAAGAATCTCTTCCTATGAAAATCAATGTGAATTTTGCTGCAGATTTCAACGTTGTTCAGTTTCTCCCCTGCCCTTTGCTTTAACATATTTGCTTTAGAATGTTTCTCTCCAGCTCTGTCAGCTTCCCCTATCTTTTTATCTAATACAAGGAGTTTGAAACCACAAAGACCATCAGATTTCCTTTGTTTTGAGTCCTTCTGTCTCACCTCTTTCAGCCCTTCCTTTGGATACTCTTCCACTCTTTAATGAGTCTTACCAAGAAGGAATACAGCCCCATCTGCAGAATTCCTCAGCGCATGTTTATAAGTCCTGTTATTCCCCATGGATACTCTCCCATTACCTGATTGCTCTAAGAGTTCAATCTCATAGTAGCTTTCCCCTAACATTCCTCTTTAAAAATTGTTTTGTTTATTT
Source organism: Corvus kubaryi (assembly GCF_017639235.1). Taxonomy (NCBI): domain Eukaryota; kingdom Metazoa; phylum Chordata; class Aves; order Passeriformes; family Corvidae; genus Corvus; species Corvus kubaryi. The sequence continues at coordinate 17,918,810 of NW_024580672.1, forward strand.
TGTGACTGCATTTGTGATGGGAGAATTGTTCTTATCCATGGGCTCTGTCAAGTACATGAGCAGCACTAAGAGTTACAGATTAGCTCTAATTTTATGAATACTCTTGTTTTCAACTGAATGCACTGATTGAACTCCCATCAATTAGAAATATTCAACTGCAGTTTCTCCTATAAATATCTATCCCATAATTTAGCCATTTTTCCACAGACATTTTTATTCCACAGAGAAAATTTGTTTTACTTTGCAAGATTTCTAGGTGTCTGTTATCAGTGGTCACTCACTTTGGGGCTGGATGTGACCACCCTCTGATGGTGGTGAATTACAGTGAAATCATACTCATCAAACAAAGCATATGGGAGTCTTAACCCGGAAATTGTTTTTCTAAAAAATTGCAATTAAGCACTGTGATGTCAAAATAACTAATGGAGCAGAGCTTGGCTGAAATTTGTGAGGTCCAGCATGTCCCAGATATTTACAATTCTTTACTTTACATATGTTCTGTTTCCTCACTGCAGCAAAATAAATATTGCCTATTAAGAAACTTAAGAGTTGTTCCAGATATTTCATTCCCAGCATATCCTAATTAGAGTAATCTAAAAAAGCCCCACAGAGGTATATGCTGTATGCTACATAGGACTCATTTATTATTTTAACCCTATTGCTCTAGCAGTTCTCCAGGTGTTCAGAGGGACTTGCAGTTGAACAAGGCAAGACCTGCCCAAACAGAAGACGATTTAATCACTGCAACAAGCCCAGAAGCCCAGAGCATTTTAAACACAAGAATGAACAGGTCTTTCTGACACCAAGCAAAGATCACTGTCATCTCCACACCAGGGAGGCTGAAACTGAGACTGGATAATTTTTACCCTGGAGCAGGACAGATATTCCTGGTAGAACTGACAAGGGAATCCAGATCTGCTGATATCCTATGTAGACAAACCACCTTTCCCTACTGCTGTGTGAGGTGTCATCACTCAAGAGGAACAAGAAGGCAAGAATTTCTTATTTACCATTCTCCCTTTCTCCTGTTTCTTTTCCAACATTCTAAAGCCTCGATTTAAGCAGACAAAATCAAAATACACAGCTCTAGGCAACAAACTACTCCAAAGCCTCTTCTGAAGATGCCCACAATATTGTACTTTCAAAAAGGCCAAAACTCTTTTCTATATCAGTAATGGTTCCTATTTTTGATCTAGTAGAAAAAAGAGCTTTTAAGCCTGGTTAGAGTTTTACTCAGCAAAAACATTATACAATATTCTGTCTAATAGAAAATGAAGTAGGAAAAAAGCCCCACTGAATTCTTGCTTCTCAACTGCTCTTTCTGAGCACTGAAATATTATTCCCATTCTTTTGAAAGCTTGGAGAGAAGTGGTGTACCTCAAAAAGAGTAAAGAAAACGTTGATGGAGGGGTGACTATGTAAGACATATATTAAAAAGCTCAGAAGGACTGGAGTACCCGTATTTATTTAAGCTTTTCTTTCTTTGTTGTTCCCATTGAGTATTTTAATTGAGAAAATACATGAGAGCTTCTAGAATATTTAGGAAAACATGCCATCAAATGGTAACTTTTTTCACTCTGTTGATTCCTGAAGAAACAGCAGCAGTTTGATTCCATGTTGAGTGAAGTGAAGCACTCAGAGGAGTTGCAGGACGACACTGCCATTGACATGGAGTTCTTCTGCAAGGCTGTGGGTCAGAATCTTCAAAAGAGAGTGAAAGGGTTACTCCTTGCAGCCAGATCTCAGGGCAAAAGAAATAAAGAGAGGTAGTGAACCAACAGATCAGTGCTCACAGAAGCTGTTCCTAGTGTGCAGATCTCATTTTCCAGGGTAGAGTTTATAAAATCTCAACTTTTATTCTAATTTATAGTGAAAATTAGGAGCTTTGAAATTATTTTTAGGCTGTTTTCTCTCCAGTTCCCCTGAAGTACATAACACCACAAAGCTGCAGTGAAGTCAACAGCTCTAGGAATGTGTTTCAAATCTCATCATTTGTATCCTTGGGAAAATGGAGCTGCCATGAGTCTGGAGTATGAATACCTGGGGTGTATTCCTCAATCAATAACTTTCTGCGTCTCAGACTCAAGATCCTATTTTAATCTGAAAACTTCATCTTTGCCATCAGTGCAATAATAACCCCCTGCATTCTGGCTTTAAATACTCAAGGCTGTCATTCCCCTTCACATGACCTCTGAACCAAACCTACATAGCCCTGGGTTCACACCTCGCTTCATGACAGAAAGTTTTAACAAATTGTGATGAAACCTCAATAGCTGAAAGCAAGACAAAGGCATCTTTTAATCGTCAAATTAGCTGGAGGGAAGAGCTGAAACTGCTTTCAGTCAGGAAAGAAGGGGAAATCATTAAAGGAAATCATCCCCTTTTCTTTCTCCAAGTAATTAGAAGAACCATCTGTATGTTCATTTCACTACAGTTAAGTCTGTGGATTAGCATTTCAGAGAGATTTGAGTTCAACCAGCAATACTTTCATGTGTTAACGTGAATGATGGTAAAATTGCTAAGGCTTTCAATGTTATACAAGTTAAAAAGGGTACACATGTCACTTTCCAGTCACTCTTTTTAAATGACTATTCAGCAGAGCCAAGTTTACATTCAGAGAATTTTCCTTTTATCTACAAAAGCATATTTAAAAAATAATATGTTCCCATTAAAAGAAATATATTGTTTACAGAATGCCCAGCTATAACCCTGTGAATCTGTAGACTATGCAGCACACACTGCCAGAATTAAATGAAAACTGTACAAAAGGCTGATAAAAAATATCCAGATGTAAATAAGCTAAATAAGCCTTTTAGTTATGGCTGCTTTTACTCAATGGGAAAAGTAACCGTTCAAATATTTCTTTGATGATTTACAACGGTATAGCAAAATTTCAGGCACAAAGTCATAAATAACTAAAGCACACTGAAAAGTGAAAATGAAAAAGTCCTACAGGCCTAGTTTCACATATATAAAACAACAATCTCTAGCTCTGGTTAATCAGGAGACAAATCTTTCCCATTATTAGTTCTCCAAGTGCTATAGAAATCTGCACTTGACCTGAGGCAGAATGGAAATTATAAGATAATATAATAGACCCTAGAGACCTCATGGATAAAAGACCATGGGATGTCTAAATCATTCAATACCAACCTCTCCATGATTGAGATTAAGTCTTATGGATAAGTGAAGCTGAATTCAGTTTTCCCAAGATCTTTTGTCACCATCCAGTTCTCTTAATACACTTGTTCAGGTCATTACACAAGGTTCTGTCTGTTTATTTACCAATAAACAGTAAACTCCAGCTCCAGCAAGGTTAGAATTGCCCTCTGTGAGGCCAAGTCTGTCCTCATCATCCATCACTAGAACTGACCAGTTAACTTAAAGTAAAAATGCACATCTGAGGAAAAAGAGCTTTGAGAGTTGGCCACAGCTTTGAATTTCCCAGCTACATCAAGAAAATAGCAACTTTTCTCTTGACACAAAATAAAATTTCCAAGTAAAACCACAATACTCCAGATCTGGGCATTGCAAAACACTGTCAGCTCTTACCATTTCGTACAGAAATAATCAGAGAGAGGTGTCAACCCCCTATTACAAATCTCTGCAATAACTTTGCTCCACAAATGGAAACAGAACACAGAGGATGTTAGTCCAAATGGCAGCAGTTCAAAACAGGAAGGATGATAAGGGAGGAAAGAAGTGATTTATTTTGCTGCATTAATTTTGTAAAAGAGCTGATCTCATGGTGTCCCCTTACCATCATGTCCAGGAGTCTTGTTCTTGACTTCTACAGGCCAAGGATTCTACCAAGACAATATTAAAATGAGAGGGCTATTGATTAATTAACTTTAAATTAAATGGTATATTGTGGCATATCAACCTGATTGAATTTGAACACACACACATACCCAAAAAGAAATTATAATCTGTAATGCCTCTCAGTGTTCATGATTCATAACGAGAGAGTTTTCCGCAAAACCAGATCTCAAATACAGTATGATATTCTGTGGCAGAGGTTCACAAGGACTGAATTTATTCCAGTGAGATATATCTCCCTGGGGTCTGTTGAATGTGACACTGAGAAAAGGTAGCTAAAAAGCAGCTAAATTCATCTATTGAATGGTTTGGAACCCAAATGTATCAGTCCCTTATCAAATGGGGTTTTGTTAGTTCTGGGATTTTTGTTATTCTGTTAAACCTAATTTCTTTGAAACCTGTTAATATGTCTCAGGATTATATTCTCTGATTAACACCCTTGATTCAATTACTCAGACACTCTTTAACTCACTTTTTTCTGTACAGCATATAACTTCAACCTCAAAAGGGCCGAGGTCAGATCTGAATGAGCAGAGTACAATAATTTAGTATAGCCACAATGCTTGCCCACACAAAACACCCCCTTACCAAGGGAGCAGTTTCCCCTCAGTCCCATTTCTCTCTGAAGTTAACGCTGCTCGACTACCATGAATCACAGTAGACAGTGCCCCATTATCAGAACAGCAGAAGTAGTCTATAATTCATAATAAAGCACTTTTTAACCCACTTGAAATGCTTTTTGGGCTTAGTTATTCTTTTCTTTCCCTGCCACGTTCAGCATGAGTTGCCTCTATCTGCTCTGGCAGTTTAGCTGCTGTACACAGACTTATTTTATGTCACTGAAATGACAAAGAGCTCAAAGGCTACCAAAATGCTGCAAAAGCAGTGAGGAAGAATCACGATTAGCAAAGAGATCACAGGAGCTGTGACCAGCTGAAAAACCTGCTTCATGTCAATGGGCTTGGAGGAGACATTCACAAACATTTGCTCATTTGTTAAAGGTGAAAGGGGAACAAAGCTCTGAGAGCCTGAAAGGCAAAGGCTGGGATAGCTACACATCCTTGCCATGGGAAAAGGCACAACAAAGCTGTTGGAGCAGTTTGTATGCACCAGGTTATCAAGTTTCAAACACCTTGTCCATAAAGAGAGGAGAGAGGTCTAGAAGGCTCAGCAGAGGAGTGTGTTTGGTGCAAAGGAGGGGGCAGAAGAAGCCGTGTAGACTCCCTTAGTTTTCACTGCACCAAATTGATGGAGTCTTCCAGGTCATGTAACAGGACCCCAGCCTTGCTGTTTATAGCCACCCTCACCCCTGAGAGCACAGCTGGAAAGAGCCTAAACCAGCTGCCTCAAAGGGCTGCAGCTCAGTGGCTCCCAGAGTCTGAATGTGTGGTAATTATCCAGCTGGGGAGTCTAAAATTATTCAGCTGGAAACACAAGACATTAACTCCAGCCAGAGAAGGAGTTATCCTGCTGCAAGACTTGTGAGGGGAGGCTCAAGCTGCTTGTAAGGTGTCATTGACACCAGGCAGGCACAATGTGGTCTGCACTGGCCCTACATACGATGAGATGTTTGGAGTCTTCCTCTTCAGTGATCTTTTGTCACTTAAACAACTTGGGGTCCTCATTGTCCCAGACATCTAATAAGTTGTTCCATAAAAAACAGAATTACCAAATCCTGGTCACGTAGATAGATATCTCAGATTTCCCACACCACAGCAGCTGTCTCAAAACTCATGTCCTTTATGACCTTCTCACCACATTGTTCTTGGCTCCCCATTAAAACCACCAACTGGTGAGGACTCACTGGCACTGGGAATGTCTCATAGTAAAGTTAATATTAATGATAGAGATGAAAAGACGCTGAATAATGAACTCTGCTGTGGAACTCATTTGTTTACCAGATGTTTGCCAGGTTTTCTAACCCCAAAGTAACATAATCTGTCACAGGAACGCCCTCGGACTCCAACACACAAACAGCTGCTAAATTTTACAAGTCAATAAAAGTTTGGTGTTGAAAGCTTGATATTTCTGCCTAAAATTATGATGCCTAATTATTTTGTACAGATGTTATCTGTGTATACACAGTTACTACACATACAGAGTTATAATATCCACACACTTTGAAACAGGAAAAAATACAAGTAGCTAAAAAATAAGTGATATAGATAATTTTGGGGGGCAAAGAGGCACATGAGTCAAAAAAAGCGTATGAGAAGAAACATGAAGAATAATGCAGTTAATGGAATATATAAATTATTATTCCTATGCCATATATAAAGCATGAATCACACATGCTTTCAATACTTCCATAACTTGAGTTCATGCCTCATTAAGAATATGATTCAGGTATATAAATGATACTTCAAAGATTTTAATATGGGAGGAGAGAAATAGCCCCATAACAGCAGGTTGAAGAGGCAAATTGTGACTATCAAATGAGGTGTGGCAAGGTAATGACAAGCCAACACTGACCAAATATTCCTGTTCTTTCCCCTTTAATAGTAGCTGTGATTATTGGAGGCACAAGCTAAATTTGTGATTAAATTAATTTAAAATGTGTCATAGAAGAATTGCAGCCCTAGGTTAATGTATCTTCTCCAGCAGCCTATCTCTGGTAGTGACTTTTGGGAGAAGGAAAAGGGGAAGAGAAACAGGATGTGTTGATGACTTCCCTGTGAAGTCCTTGCAGCAATCAACATTCCAGGTTCCTCTAAGGCAATGGTTTTACCCAGAGAGATCTGTTCCATGGCTTTTTCTTCCACTGATTTCTCTGGGTTTTATTCATCCATATCCAAAACAAACTGCCAAAAACATGCCACATTTTAACTCTGCAACTTTGGGCTTTAAGCTGACCACCTGATTGATAACTTTATGGATTTCTTCCTAGTTTCTGCTTCCTCAAGTTCTACCACATAGTTTGCTTGGTACACTTAATCCATAAAGGTATCCACCAGGCAATAGGCTTAAAAACCAAAGCCATGCAATTAAAACATGGCACTTTTTTGGCAGGCATCCTGTCTGATGAATTCCTGCATTCTTTAATCTACAGAAAAAGCAAAAAAAAAAAAAATTATTCTTGAGTACTGCTAAAGATGCAGCTTGAACTTCGAAACAGGAGGGTACAGACCTACATACCAGGCATTTCTGCAGAATTAGAATAAAATAAGGTTTGGATGTTGAAAATTGATCAGCATAACAGATATTACATGAAATACAGATATCTAGTAGTTAAATTTTAACAAGTTTTTGTTCTCCATCCCTTCCTCAGCAATTTTGTCCTGTCTTCATTAGTTAATTCTTTCTGCCTGAAGCAATAAGCTTGTGATGCTTAAGAAAAAACTAGAAAACCAGTAACTCAAGAGACCCTCAGAAGCTTTGATCATTTGTTCACTTTTTCTAACCTACAAATCTTGCCCTTTTTTGCTTTGAAAATTCTTGCTATAAAATCCCATAGGAGAGTCTCAGACTCTGCTGCTGGGGTCCTTTCAGGTGAATTTCTCATAAACACCTTCAATCCCATGTTGCTGTAGAGAGTTCTCCAAAGCAGCTGAATGCCACGGAATAAACACATTAACCAGAGAGTCAGAGCTTCTCCAAATCGTTGGGATATCAAAGATGTGAGTAACCTCAGCATTTTTGACTTGTAATTTCACTCCCTCAGCAAAAACCAGTAGAAGGCAGCCCTGACACCATGGTGAGCTGGACAGTTATTCACCAATGTTAACACTGCAATAAATCACCATGAGCCTCATCCAAAATCAATGACAGTGTTCATTTCTTCATAAAATGATCACTTATCATTTGTCCTCCAGTAACTTTATTAAGTCATCATTTAATAATTAAGAGCATCTTGCATCTATTATTCATCTTAAAAAGATCAGCCGCTCAATCTCAGATGAAAAGAAACTTAATATTTTTGAAAACTCCAGGCATATGATCTGGAAACAATATTGATTTAGTTTGCCTGGTTAGTGCTAATAGCTATAAATGCTACTCGGGGAAACACAAAATAAGTTTAACAGAATTTCTTCCTTCTCCAAGTAATAAACTGCATCATTGACCTTTTTGTTCAAGTGCTGTCTACATGAGATTCACACATTTCCCAGCAGAGCCACTGCTTTCAAATTAGGCAATTTATTGGAATTTAAACTAATTTGTAATTTAAAACTGTTCGTAACAGCATTAGGATTATTTTATTTACTGGATGACTGGAAAGTTAATATTGCAATGATGAGTTTCTCAACTTAGACTGTTTCCAGAATAATAATCACACTGCAAAAGCCTGAATATAACTGTCTTATAATATGTGTTAGTAAAATTCACAACCCCAGACAGAGGTACATTCTATGTTAGGGAGGATTTATTTGTGATATCAGTCTATTAAAACATCGATTGAGGCCAATTGAGGAGAGCAGCATTAGGAGACAGAAATTCCTGTATTGTCCTTATTATACCTTTGCTTGAACCTCAAGAGAGAAAGTGGTCTTTTTAGGTCTTTTAAACATGCAGAGTGCTTCAGGCACTTACCCCTGCAACCATTAATCACAGAATATTCTGTTCTGAAGTACTAAAAGAACAGGGATTTATTAGTACTGTATTCTGAGGATGTACAGGAGTCACTTTTGCTGGGAAGCCAGCACTCCAGATCCTCTCATGAACCCACCAAAACAGCATGTGACCTTCCAAAAATGTGTGCTTTGCTAAAGGTTACATATTCTGACCTTCCCAGACCTGTCAGTGGAGAGGAATTTGACTGACCCAGCACTTGAGTTCTGCATCTTTGAAAATCACTTTCCTTTTTTAGTTTCACTCCCCTTGCCAGCTCATGGTAACTGCATGACAAGTGTACAGCTTGACAGAAGAGTGGAATAACGGTTTGTGTTCAAAAGGATCTAAAGATCACCTCATTCCAACCCTCTGCCATGGGCAGGAGCAAGGAACACCTTCCACTAGACCAGGTTGGTCAGGGCCTCATCCAACTTGGTGTCAAACACTCCCATCCTTCAAAGCCTCCCAGCTCTGGTCCTGCACACTGTTAGAAGCAGGAGAGACTTTTCTTCTTCTCATGTTATGATCATGCCCAGGTCCAAATTTCCAAAAGCCTGTGCTGAGCTAACCATCCAACCAGTTTTGCATTTCTTTGGAAATGCAGTTTTCTTTCAAATAGCAGATCCAGCTGATTTACCTCCCAATTACAGCGATATTCCTGCCCCTCAGGTCAGCTGCTGGAACTGTTTGGGCAGCTGGTCAGTGAGCTGGGCTGGGGAACTGGTGTGATTTAAAAATAACACTGTGAAAAATAAAAATTATTAATAAGTAGGGTTGGTTGTTCTCAAACCACTGCACCTCTGACTCACTACAGAGTCCCAGGGGCTGAAGGTGGACAGGCCATGACTCTGACACCATTCCTTGTGCCTTTCTGATAGTGGCAGAAAATATGTGGGTGTTTGCAAAGCCAAAAAAAACCCAGGGTGCCCACTGTTCTGGTAAAGGTCTCCAGACTGAAATTTAGAAGATCTTACTAACAGCTCACTGGATCCCAGGAAGAGCTTATTTAGCAGATTATTTGCCCCTATTGCCCACATTTCAGAGCATTCACATATTTTTTTATCTTTTCCTTTTACATACTCTACTGCTACCCAATGGGTCCAGCTAATTTTTGCAACATCCCACATGCACACATATTTTTCAGTAAGTGGCAGCCAGATCCACATGACTCATCCTCAGAAATTATCCTATTCTACAAAGCTCCAACGGGTACAAAATTCCAGCCATCTCCTGACAACTGGCTCTGCTGCTGAGTCCCTCTGGTAAGTGGCTGCTTCAGTCATACATGTGGCAATTAGTGGTGATGGAGAAAGAGCCTTTTATGCACAATTCCCAGCTGTGAGCAGAGTGATTCTGGCTCTTGGCTGAGCTTATTGACACTCTGCTTGTTTCCCTCTCCACACATGGGAATGGAGGAGAAAATGAGGTCTGTGTTAAAAATTCAACACAGGCTCAATGCAACCTCTGTTTTTCAGCAGAGGTTCAGTGAGGCCACAGCAAAATTGACCACCTTGAAATCTGGTTCCACATGACTAAATCACAGTATAGGTAAATAAATATGCTCTTATAAGCTTCCCAGAGGAAGCAGTCTGCAAAATAGAGGCAATACAGAACTACTACATCTGCAGGGAGTAAAGTTCTACCTGTTTTTCTGAAACAGAAAAACCGTTTTTGTGCGTGCATGTCACACATGCATTTCTAATTCTTTCTAATTCTTCTTTCTCACCCTCTCTTCCCAGCTCATCAGCACCCAGAAATAAGTGGAACTTTTAAGAAGTCTTTTCAGACCCTTTCATCAGATAACAAATATTCTTGTCTCATAAGGTGGGAATCAGATTTACCAATATCCTACCTTGGACAATCAATAGAAATCCTTTGAACAGTTTGATCTGAAGTTCAGTGATTACACTGGATGATTTATTTTTTTTATACTTTACACATTAGCCTGTCATCACTTTTAAGCCCTGGATGCCCTCTATAACAATTAGCTTTAATGGGTACAATCAGATACAAAAGGGATGTTTATTTCCACAAAAAATATGACTAAGTATTTAAAGTGTCCTTGAGTAAAATTAATAAAAACAAATAGAGAAGTAAATAAAAAGAGGGAGTGACATACACTGAAAATCATTTGCACTTAGAAAGTATAATCCTATTGACGTCCATAGAAATTAAATCAAATGGAGAACACTGAAATGAAAATTACCCTTTCATCTACACAAATTATTGGAAAGTGGTTAGACAAGGTGATTGTTATGCAAATGTAGATCCAATGCAATCACAAGGCCTGGGAGAATTTTCTAAGAAAGCATGTTAACTCTTTCTAACACATTATATCTGCTTTGTCCAGAAGCCTTTGAGCCTGTCATTACCTGTACTTTCTAATCAACCCCATGTACTTTGTCTTGAACAGAAATATTTACAGTTATGAGCACTCACACACAAATACATTTGATGTGTTTCATGAGTTACAAATGTGGTTGATGAAGAAATGGGTGTTAATGTATATAAGCTTTTGTAATGCATTTAATGCAGTGGCACATGGATTAAAAAAAAACCAGAACATACACAAAAGCAATATATTGTAAAAAGCGAGCTCAAATGTAGATGATATGTACCTGTGAGAGTAAGAGGTTATCACACCATCTCCAGGGAAAGGTTTATTCAGTTGTTTTGTAAAATGTGCAGAAATCACAAGGGATAGGTTTGTACCAACAGAGAATGAAGCAATGACTCGTATCTCCGAGAGACAGAAAAGCAGACACACGCCAGCCTTCCTACAGCCTTGGCTAAGAGTATGGGGGCAGAAACGGCCACAGAACCCAAATTAACATTTGTCAAATGCAAAACTGTCTTGTGGACCAGCTTTAAGCTTATGGTATGAACAAGTAGCCCTTGGAGGAAGCTGAGAGAGAGAGAGAGCTGTATGACAGTCACCAAGTAAGGCTGTATGCATGCACAGCTACCACAGAGCAGCCAGAGAAGGCTCTGGTGGCTTCCAGCTGCTAGAGGTTTAACATGAGCCTCTGGCATCAAAGCAGAGGAATATCACCTCAAGGGAGAGGAATGTTTGATGGGAAATGATCCAGCCTCAGCAGTAGCAGAGCCACAGCCCAGTTCAGTGACAGCTCTCATGGGTCTTGTTGATGGATCAGCTGCAGTCCCTGACACCAATGTTTTCCCAGCCCTGTCCTCACCTTCTGCATGGCCCCACAGCTCAGACCTAAACGTCTCTTTTCTTGAGGTGCATAGTGATCTCCTAAGGTAGCCTATCCTTCCCAGAGTACCCATCTCCCTCAAATAGCCAGGAAAACCCTGTTGCACCAGGCTGTTGGCTGCGCCTGCCCCACTCCTGCCATTTATAGTACTGTGGCTGGGTGCTGGATGCTTGCAGGGCTATTTGTTCTTTCTGTTTCTCAATACCCTCTAAAAAGTGCCAGAAAACCAAATACTCTGCAGCTGCTCTTCCTAGAACTCACTGTTGTCAGGAAAGACTCAAAGGACCTCAATATGAGTGTGCACAGGAGGAGGTTAAAAGGTGAAGATGTTCTAATTCATACAGAAATGCTGAGAACATCTGGTAATGGAGGGACTATTAATCAGCAAAAGGCATAATGAGAGCTGCAGGCCAAAGCTGGAGCTGGATAAATTAAAGCTAAAAGTAAGGCACAAAACATCAGCTATGAAGTTTATTGGGCATTGGAGCAATTTTCTGAGAATATGGGCTTTTTGTTGCTCAAAGTCTTTCTAGAGGTTATAGGATTTAAGGGCTGGTTGCCTTTCTAGAAGATATTCTGCTCCTCACTAAGAGTTTACAGGCTTTAAGTTATGATTGAGGCTGCTTGTGCCATACACAGCATCCAATTAGTCAGACAAAGCTCCCCTTTCCTGAGGAAAATGCACTCCTGTGGTGGTGGGGGGAGTATAAATTCATGCATGCATTAAGAGTTAAACTCATCACTGTCTGATGCACATGCCCTTCTTCACTGCCTGCAATTTGATTGTGCATCTTGCTAAGAATTTTTCCTTCTATTTAAAGCCATCAGCAGAGGTGTTTGTGAGCCACATGCTACATCCCTGGGTTACAAGAACACGAATTTCAGATTGAACCTGGAATAAATGGATCTGTGGCGACAAGGGCTCACCAGTGAGATTAATTTAAAGCACAGGGACAGCAGCTGAGCATTTCCTAAACAAAAGACTGCTGCTGGAACAAATATTGACATGTTTAAAAGCTAGACAGAATGAATTCAAGAACACTGAGTGTGTTCATTGTACTGGGTAAAAGCATGCCTCACTCCTGATGCTATTTTAATCAGGCAGCAATACACAGAATTAAGGCACTCTTCTCCCATCAGACTGTCTCTTCTCTGTGTGCCTCTGCTTCTGCTCCATCTGTAACTTTTCCCAGCATAAAGAGAAATCACCACACAGCAGAGGAGTTACGCAGATTTTATATTAAGGTGGGGGAAGGCAAGAATTTTATATCCTTATGAGCTAAGCAGGGGACCTGCTCCCACATCGAGGGATAATCGTGGAAAAGTTCCTGCTGGTGACAGTTCCCTGTGTATCTGACCTATACTTCAGCACCATTTTTTGTTAACAATGCAACATACCTGAAATAGCAATGAAAATTATGCAAATGCGGTTTAGCACTCCAGTTTGGTTTTCGTTTTGTTTCGGCACCAGCTGTTAAAAAAACCACATGATTTTTCCTACCCATTGAATTTATTTCTTGAATGTCATCCCAGAGGGGAGTTAGAACTGTGTGAAGGCCTCAGATGGATCCATAGTCATCCAAAAAAAAAGCTCTGTAACATAAAACATGTGCAATGTTTTTATTAGTATTACAAAAGTAGACTCTTTGACTTTCCATCTATCACATACCTACTCCTTCTTGCTCCATAAATAATCAGTTTTGAGGTAGAAAATTGAAAAAATCTTCTACAAGCTTGGCTTAGGATGAATTTTACAAAAAAAGAGGGGTTTGACAGGAGTGAAACAAGGAAGAATCTACAAAAAATTCGTTCTGGGCTGTGCTTTGCCCATCTGGGGTTACTTCAGCTTTTCATCCAACATAAAAATATAGTATGTCAGTATGAAAAGCAGAGGTTGCTGTTTGAGAAAAAAACACAGCAACATGAAAATTAACTATGTGGGACAACTTTGGAGTGAAGCTTTTTCAAAATGCTGAGAAAAGACATGTTTTTAACATTCCTTCTCCTTCTCTTCACCTCTGGCAGAATCTGTTTCCTAAGTTCAATTGAAATTCACAAGCAATTTCTCTCCTACCCACACTCTGAAGAAACCCTCCAGCCTTGTGAATTTGCTACTCACAAAACAGACTTGAAAGACTTAAAATGCATAGGAGTTGCTACTGTTCAGAGCTGAAATAATATAAACAGGAAGAAGTTACAAAAAAAGAAGGAGAACGACTTCTTCCATAGTCAGGTAATGACAGGAAAAGGGGAAGCATTTTTTTACTAAAAGAGGAGAGATTTAGACCAGACGTTGGGAAGAAATTCTTTACTCAGAGAGTAGTGAGGCACTGGCACAGGTTGCCTGGGGAAATTGTGGATGCCTCATCCCTGGAAGTGTTCCAGGCCAGGCTGGACGGGGCTTGGAGCAACATGGGATAGTGGAAGGTGTTCCTGCCCATGACAAGGGGTGGAACAAGATGATCTTTAAGATTCTGTGATGACTAGGATCTCATCAATGTAGTAGTCCAAATAAAAGCCAAAGTGTTCTTCTGATGGGATTTGAGCCCTCAGCCAGGGGTTTCCAACAGTTTTGTTAGATGGTCTTACAGAACAAAGGAATAGGGTAGAGCATCCTCTCCTTTTCCCATCCCCCCTACATTTTTTTCAGTGTTACAAAAGAAAGGACATCTGTAACACCAGAAAAGGGATGATGGGGGGAAGTGGCTTCTTTGCCCTTGCAGCTGCACCTGCCCACCCTCCTGGCAACCTCCTCTCAGGATGATGGCCATCAGGTACTCTCTGTGCCTATCCCTATAAATAGATCTATTGCCACAAGGAGTAAATCATGCTCATACAGGAGATGGAATCTGAGTTTAAGCTCTGAGTTTGTGTTCCTCAATTAACTGTAATATTCCCTGGGGTTGTCATGCCTACAGACCCATGGCGCCGTTTGGATAATGACTCTGCTCCTCTGAGCAGCAGCTGCTCTGTCCTCATGATAACCAAACTCCAGGCCTGTCACTGCCTGGTGCAACCTTACAAAAGCTTGCTAAGTTGCAGTTCTATGCCTGCAGCTCACGGGCTGTATCCTCAGACAGCTGTCGAGTGTTTCACTGGTGAGCAGATTCCTGCCATCCCTCAGCTCAAACAGGTCACTGCAAGCCTTTGAAAGGAACAAGAAAAGCACACTAGCAATGCCATGGAAGAGGAAGAAATGCCATATAGCCATCTGCAAAAACAGTGGTATTTTCAATCAACGAGCACAGTAAATCCTGAAATTAAATGGATTCATCCTGTCCAGACTGCTGCTCTTCTCAGAAGGTGGCAATGCTGCCCAGACCACACTGCATGACTAAAGCAGCAGCTGGGCTACCTTGGGGCTTGCAGTGCCCGATGCCAACGGCAAACACAAGTAGCAAAGCCCAGCTGTCCTCTAATCTTTGACTCATAGTTTTATTTCATAAAAGAGACTAAACCAAATTCTCTTCCAAGTAAGTCCAACTGACATGGCAAGGAGTGATCTTGGGGAGGGCTTTAGACTGCTAGGGAAGTAAAAAGTGCTTGTTGACATTTTTCAGAGAAATTTTTGCCAAAAATCTGGGCTCTCACCTAAACAGAAATTGCAGTACAAAGTATCTGTAGTCCACAAAAATTTGTATTCTGAATAAAAGATGAAAGCCACACAAATCTGAAATATTCTCCCAGGTTACTCCCTGGCAATTTGGATTTAGGACTTGAAGGGAAATCTAAGGCACTTCCTCCAGCTAATTAATAGAGCCCCTTTCAATAAATAGATTCAGCTAAATATTAAGAGCATGTATGTTTTCTGTCTATGTCCCTCTTCTAGAGGCTCTGGTTGAAATCAAACCACTGCAACAGGAGCCTCAGCAATTTGCAATTGAATAAGCCTGGTGACAATTTAGTGATAACATGGTCCTGTCCTCCAGCAGGGGGGAAGGCTCAGCAATGGGACCTGAAATAATGGCTGTACTTTGGTGGTTCCGTGGGCCCGGGCCTTGCACAAGTTAAAAAGGGAAGCCACATTGGCATTAGGGGAATACCACGGTAGGCAAGAGCAGACTGGCTCCTGGTTGTCCTCCTGTTCCTTCTCCAGTCCTCAAACCTGTTAATTTCTACTCTGATAGCTGAACACAGGCTTACATGGGAGCTCAAATCAAGGCTGTCTCACGCAGAACCCCATTTGCAATGGCACATAGTTCATGATTCCAAAGAATTATTCTAATAATTTTATAACAAGGTAAAGAATATAGTGAATTTGAGATTTTTTTTTTTTTTTGGGTCAATATTTGGCTACTATGACAAGATTTCAGAGGAAATGTTGTGAAAGTTGTTCATTTTTTCAATTGCAATCCGGTTCCATAAATCATTTGCAAAGAAGCACCTGGGTCTATCCCAGGGTTTATAATTTGTGGGACAATTACAAAATAAATCCCCCAGGCAATTTAAAATCTGGCTAGAATAACCTGGTGTTTTCCAAGATTATGACAGAAAGAAGTGTAATAGAGAAACGGTTCATCAGCAAAATGACAACAGCAGGCCAATTTTGCTTTTGAATATATATATATATCAGCACTGCTGGCCTTTGTCAGACAGACTGCGAAGAGTGAGAGGAGGCTCTTTTTAAATGTGCTCGTTTCCACTGGCAACCAATGGAGCAAAAGGACAATCAGATTTAATCAATTGATCTTAACGTGCCATATTCAAAGAAGTTTTCTTTAAATGATTCAAGAGACAAAAGAAGGGAGAGAAAAGTCAAGCAATAAACTGTAATGATTCTTATTAACTGCTATGAATCGACTGCTTCATAGTTTAATTTTGTTAGGAACTCTGAGCTTTTCATATTTTCATCAGATAAAATCTTTTTTTTCCAAGCGAAGACACAAAACTTAGATGTAGGCTCCAATCCCTTTGTTTGGATGCTGATTTTTCAACTCAATTTTCCCCAGAATTGCAAATAATCAAAATACCTTTTCCTGTCTAAAATGCCACCTACATTTTTCTTAAATAACTCTCTATACATGAATCATCATCTGTATTTTTACGCTGTTGCCGAAACGACGTAAAAACCTTCCACCCAAACTGGGAACGCAATGAGGCTGGATGACATTTGCAAAGAGCGCCTTCTCAGAATAGTTTTCCACCTAACCTTTAATAAGTGTGTTTTCCATATATTTATTAATGTCAGGAGAAGAACACGATGTTCTGGAATAAAATATTTACGGAATCTCTGTGTCTTTGTTGTGTAGGGCTCCTGGTTCCAAGAACCACTCAGAGGCTTTTAAACTGTTCACCATGTCACTCCTGTCAAGTGGCACTTTTGCTGAGCTCTCTGTTGGCTTTTTTTCCAGTGCATTAACATGCACTGGGATAGTTTTTCTTTGAAATCTGAAGTGGCTTGTAACAGCACCACAGAACACATCTACCTCACAGACCTTACATTAGTCATGCTTGATTTAATTTTTAAACAGACCTAAATCTTTGTATATCCTGTTCAGACTCCTCAGCTTCCAGTTCAGCATGCCTTGGGCAGCTCCTGACTCACAGCCAGCATGGAACCAAGCCTCTTACTCTCTCTTCCATGCTGCTTTCCTATTTATATTTCTCCACCCTGTATTAACCCTCATGTTCTTTGCTAATTTTGCCTATTCATTAGCAAACAGGCACACATGTTGTGGTGCTTCTTTCTGCAGGAGCTGTAGCGTGCTCTGATGCCCTGACATCACAGTAGCTCTTTTTGTGTGTGTGGTATTTCTCCAGGTTTATTTTACCCCATTCCTGGTTAATGCCCAGTAAGTTTGTTACAAGGAATGTGAGTAGAAAGGGAGATCCTTGCACTTACATCCTGGGTTTGTTTTACTTGCTTCCCTCTGATTTCCCCAGTTCTTTTCTTAATCCTTTTTTTTTTCCTCTTTTCTTCCATGATTCCTTTAAAGCTGGTTCACAGATGCACAGTTCATGTATAGTCTAACAGTACATTCCTTCATAGTTCTCAGGGGGAAAGAACATACAGCAAACAAAACACTTGCTCTTTGATGAAAGAAAAGTTTGTCTGATGTTTTCCAAGCCACCACCTTGTGACGAGATTTCACTAGGGAATTTGACATGATAGCCTAAAGTGAGAGTAGGATGTGCACTGCCAGCCCACACTGTTCTCAGAGCCTGCAAACCAGTTCCAGTTCCTCTTTGAAACAGATCTGTTGTTTCAAGTGTTTGTCAATATTCATAGCCTTTTCTCAGCACTTGCACAATTCTTCACATTTAATGAGGAGGTTGAAACGTTGGTAAACAGGTTAGGAATGTGTAAGATAATAAAGAAAAGGTCAGACTGAATAAAGATTGCATTGCATTAAGGAGGAATGTAAAGGTGTTCTTTGTGATTCTGTCAGAAAAACAATGAACCAGTCCAGATTTCTGCATTCTCAGGACAGACAGTAATTTTCTGCTGGACTGAGGGTGAGATATGACACTGGTAGACATGAAAAGCAGGTCAGGAAAACATTAATTACATTGCAAAGTACTGGTAAAAAGATCCTTTCAAACATTCATTGCTGGTAAGAGAGCAAGAACAGGAGATCAAAGTTCAAGCAGGATTTTAATTAGATGCCTTGCTTACTGTGGTGTGTCAGACACATGCTAAGAATAAACTTTTCTCATCTGCAGCCATGCTCTACACAGCACTTTACTTCCTCTAGCACATTGGAAGTTGGCCAGATGCAGAGGAAAGCTGACACAGAAATATAAATATGTAACAGCACGGAGGCACTCGGGATACTGACACTGCCTTTCTCCACACAGGGCACAGCCCGACTCCGATCCCAGGCAAAGGTCACCTACCTTTTGGAGAAAACATGCTTTTTAATTTGTTTTGGATCCTGACAAAGCACATCTCCCAGGTTCACTGTGGTTTGCCACAAAATAAACAAGCCCCAAGGTGAAAATAGAGGTGTCAGAGCTGGATCTCAAGAGACGGGACTGGGACATGCAGGGCCACAGGACTGGCAGCAAGCTGCTCTAGCAATAAGGTTTCAGGCTATATCCTGCTTTTTTCTCTCATACTAATTAATATCTCACTCTGAGGAGGAAGGACGACTATTCATTTTATAAGATTAAACAACAGATCAATAAGGGGAAACTATGACTCATTCAATACTTGATGACAGATTAAATAAAAAGCATCATTCTGAGTCCTCCCTAAAGTAAAAAATTAAAAGATAAAAGTAGATGTCTAGGGAGATGTAAAATCACAGCAGTTTTCCTCCCTTTCCTCCTTTTCTGTCTCATTAGAACAGAAATTACAGATGGTTTTATTATCCTGTGTTCAGCAGACAAGCATCATGACGGTGAACAGTAAAATGATCTTTTTAATGAAATTCATACAACTGTAAGAATACAAATGTGAAAGTGAAGCAAAGAAAACTTTTGGGAGAAGATTGTTACATTCCACATAAGTTTCAAAACATTGCTGGCTGAGTCACTAAACTGAGATTCAGTGGAGAAGGAGGCCACTCTCCAAAGTCTTTTACAGCTCTGTATTTTGCAAACCATAAGCCAGATTTGCCATTCTTCTCATCTGCTGTCCTTCAGCCAACCCTGTTGCTAAATCCACTACACAACAATCTGTCAGGGACTTGAAGTTATTGCAGCTTTTTTGTGCTTGTTGGAGAGATTATCAAACAGATATGTCAATCTACTGGCTGCTCAGAGTTTTGGGCTAGCAGTGAACAGGCAAACTTTTATGGAAATACTTGTGGCTTGATGGGCTAAATACCACATTGAATAGGGGACTGTCTGCTGGTTTGGAGGATCTGTTCAACTAGAGAAGGGCAGGGACTGTCCATCTCAAAAGTCAGGAGATTGCTATACCACTGCTCTTGATCTTCTCGACTCCACACAACTCATACCCACAAGACAGAGCATATTGAGAGAGGAATATGACAGTGAATATTTCTGAATTATAGTAATTAGGCTCCAGCTGTTTTCATTATCCTCTGATGGGGATAGAAACCAAACAAAGTCTAAACATAATGAAAGACATTCTTCTGTTTCATGGCAATGACTTTTAAAATGTGTCTTGCATTGGGGTATAGAAATATTAAAAATGTGCCTGCTTGCTTCTGTGAAGAGCCAAGTATTGTGCAACACAATATTGGATTTCAGTAATTAATTACATGCTGCCAAATTCAGCTGTGGTTTTCCTGAAATGCTAGCAGTTGTTTCAGCTAGTCTTTATGGCTCTGCCTCGAAGTCCATTAAAAGGGATCAAAATCTCTCCATCGACTTCAAGTGATCTTAAATCTGATCCTCAGTGTCAGGAAGACTGCTGGGGGGAAAAAAAAGGGACCAAGAATCTAGTCTTATTCACACAGGAATGCAAATGAGAGCTTTGGAGTACAGCATTCATTAAAGTAACAGTATCCAGTTAAAAATAAATGAAGTTACTACTACTGCTACTAAGAGAGAAAACACAGGCAAAAGTCATCTCTGGACCTCTGAGCAGTCTGAGGATTTTCTGTTAGCTTTGCTGTCCAAAGCCATCTGGAACTGGAGAACTGGAAATGTGTTCTCTTTTCCCTGGAACTGAAGTAAAAGAATGGCTCATCAAAATGTTCTGCAAGTGGTAGTTTCTTTTGAACAACAATTTCAGGACAGAAATGAAATAGTTTAATTTAAAAAAAAATGTTGCTTTGGTGCTCTATGGGAATGGAACCTTGGCTTCTTTACACTTCTAGTCTCCTATTAGATAAAGCAGCAGCCAGACCTGGAAAAACTTGCAGCTAAAGGAATGTGATCCTGGTGCTTTAAGCAGATCTGGAGAACCAGGAAAACCTATGAGAGTAAAGGAATCCCATTTAAAAAATCAAACAAACAAACAAACAAAATTAAAAGGAACCAAAGAAATAGCTTTTGAGCTCAAACAGTGAAACCAACAGTCCTGGAAACTGCAGGGGAATTGTGCCTCTGGAGGCTGGACTGCTGTGAGCCCCGGCAGAACACACCAGGAGCTGCCTCTTGGCTCTCTCCCCCTCAGGGCTCTCTCTCCTGTCTCACTTTAGATGTACTGTGAGACAGCCTGGTTTGGAAAACAGCTGCTGAACACTTTAAAGAAAAACCAAACCCTAATTCTAACAAGCAACTTTGCATAAAAGACATGCTAATTCACTTTTAATTGAAGTGTTGACTTTAAATATGGGACTTGGATTACATTAACAGATATCCAGACATCTGAGCAAACTCATCCAAGCTGCAGGATCCCTATATTACAATTAGCTTGTGATGCTGTGTGACTCAGGAGCCTGCACACATCTCTTGAATCTGTGAATCCGTGTCCAGCTGAGCATGAAGGAATGCTGCAGCTCAGTGAATCCTGCCCGGGAGAGCAACTTTGGGCAATTCCTGGAAAATTTTGTTTTCACTAACTTCTTGTAACTTTACTTCTATGGGAGTAAACTCATCCCTCCTTGATAGAGTGAAAATAGCTGGGGATAAAAAAGTACAGCAGCACTGGCACTTGGTAGGGATTCCAGAGAAAAACAGAATTCAGGGAACAAAGGAGCTCTTTTTGTTCTATCAACAGCAGAAGAAGAAGCCAACAGCAGAAAGGATTCCTGGAATCTCAGGAGAAGTCACATGAATAATTAATGTGTGAATTTTGACTCCTTGGAGCCCTTGTGGCCAAGAATCCTTCAGAACAAGCAAGAAAAAATTCATGTCATTGCTTTGATTAAGATGCGAATGGGTGGATTTTGAATATTGCAAAAAGCTCAGGGGTCTGTTGCCTCTACTGGCACAAATCTGTGTTGAATGCCCATGGTCCAGGCTCTGAGGTACATAAATTGCAGAGGTCTCTCCAAAGAGCAGGGTGAGGCTTTGTTTGGAGGGTGAGGGATCACTGGGCCATTTCCTTGGTTCCATTCACAAGATCCCGTTTCCTTGAAGAGGTGAGAGAAGTGACACCTGCAAGGAGATTGAGATGCCAAAGAGGTGCTGCTGAAATTATTTAAAACTATAATAGACCGACCACGGCTGAGCAGGGAAAATTCAACAGTTGAAGTGTTATAGGGAGATTCTTTATGAGAACTTTCCTCAGTACTGATCTTACTCGTGGCTTTATGACAAAATATACCAGAGTGATAGAACAGTGGTAGAAAACTCAGTGATAGAACTGGGCATGACTGTGATTTTGAGAGCAGGAACTGCAATTGATTGTGCCTCTTGGATTGATTAAAAGTCACCACCTTGTTAGGACCTTAACAAACAGCAAAAAAAAAAAAAAAAAAAAATTACCATTTCACATTATGTACACTTGTTTTTAGCAGTTGTCTCAGCAGCACACCTGGGAACAGATATGCCACACTGGGACTGTTAATCTCTGGGTCTGCTGCCTGAGATGTGAAAACTGTCCTTGTGGATCAGGTGGCTCAGTCAATCTGAATGATTGAAGCTGCCAATGGAATGCCATCAATCTGTGAAATAATACTCCTTGGGGTTACAGTTTATCAGCTTCAGGTTTGCCTGAACTGGGAGCAGCCTCTCACAGCATCTAACAGCTCACTACACACTCTGTCGCCTCAGAACACCAAGACCATAAATCACTGTTTCCAAAATCATTTATAATCTACATATTTGAGCCCAACATTTACTCCTGCAGTTGGGCAGGGAAGGGATTAGCCTTTCCCTATGCCAGGAGTTTGCCTTGCATTGAAGAAGATAGCACAGGCCCAGGAAATTATGAGCTTGGTGCAGCGCCAGCCATGTGGAGGTTGAGTCAAATCTATTGATGTTCACCCGAGGCAGTAACTCATGTCACAGCCCAGAGGCCTGTGAACCAAATAAAATTTAGTTTATGCAGGCATTCCTAACTCAGGCAGAATTCTTCCCCTGCATAGGGAAACACATTTCTAAGTTGACACCTGTAGCAGCTTGTGGAATATTTCATAGCCAGGCTATTACAGCCTTTGGAATAGAAGTAGGGAGGGTCATTAACAAAGCCAGCACAAGCACAGACATTGCAGAGGAGCATCAGAGAACAGCCAGGGTGAGAGAAAAATATATAGAAATATACTGATGTCGAAATAGATTGATATAGATAAACAACTATATAGATAGATAGATTCTATAGATAGATGTAGATATAGATACAGATATAGATAGATATAGATATAAATATAAATAGATAGATATAGATAGATATAGATAGCAACTCCTGACATAGAAAGAAACTCTTTCCAACACATCATTGCAGATTCTGGGTGGAAGAAGTGGATTTACTCAGCAAAAATCTTTTCTAATACCAGCTTCAAGAGTTTGACCTTACAGTCATTGTACAACGGGTTTCCAAATCATATGCTTAACATGTTTTCATGGGAAGTGCATCTTACTGCTTTTTTCAGCCTTAGGGGTTCCATGCTGAGGTCAAACTATGTATTGTGTATTCCTCTGGCTCCCTGACCCACCTTGGGGTGCATAAAGTCCTATCCCCAATGACACCAGCTTTTAGCAGCTTTTATTTTGTAATTAATTACTCTACTCACAGAGTTTAGCTGGTGGTGTAAATTACAGCTTTGGGGATGGAGCTATTCTAAAAATCAGACAGTATTCAATAATAAACTTTTTAATTTCATTTGAAGTAGCAGAGTAGTTCACCTACTTCTGTTTTTAAATCCCACTCGCAAGTCTTCACCTGTCTGATGCAGGAACTGGAGCTTTTTTGTTGTTCAAGTTAATCTCAGAAACTCAGGTAATCAAGTTCTCACAGCACTGAGTATAGCCAAGGAGATTTACACAGATGATTTAAAGGTACCATGCTGATCTGTTATTAAATCCAGGCTGTCAAGAGTTCAGAAATTAAATCAACAAGAGAAAACACTAGGGCTTTAGCAGATTCTTTAAGTTAATCATACATAAAAAGATGTCTTAGACATGAACTTTTATACACAATTTGAATCCCTTACACTGCAGAAACATTAAAAATCATTGAAACATGTCTAACTTTGGTGTTTTATCCACTGCAATAATCTCAAATAAACATCTGTAATGACAGTGGTTCTATAACAGCATGCCAATGACACTGAACATTATTTATAATAGAATGATGTAACCAGATTTTTTGGTTAATATCTGCAGTGTCATTTCTGCACTTTATACCCCCTTGGAACACAAACAGGCTTTATGAGGCTGCATGTTTGTTTGGGACACTCTAGGGCCTGATTTGCAAGATGCTGAACACCCACATGCCTCACTGTGGTCCACAGGGACACCTAATTCCTTGCACCATTCACCCTTTAGTCTCCTTGCTTGTGTTTCCCTCCCTCAGATTCCATTTGGCACTGGAGCCATCAACTTGTTTGAAGGGCAAGAAGTGAGAAAATAATAGGAAGCTGAAAAAGCAGAGTTTCTGCCATCTCCAATGCCCCCTTTCTCTGAATGGGTCTTTCTCTATCATACTAATCCCTCTGCCCAAAGGAAATCACAAAAAAAACCCCAAATTACCAGTCCATACATCCACATGACTTCTGCAGCAGGAAGAAGCCTGTTGTTGGCAGGGGCAGCACCTCTCCAGTTATGAGCTATTGTTTTCTAATGATTTCATGTCCAGAGAGCACCCGTGCTTCTGAAGATGATGCTTTTTAAACCAAGAGCTGAAACGTTGGCTCTTCATCATCCACCTGAGAAGCTGTGGAGGTCCCATCCCTGGAGGTGTTCAAGGCCAGGCTGGATGGGGCTTGGAGCAACCTGGTCAGGGGTTTGGAACTAGATGGTCCTTAAGGTCCCTTCCAACCCAAGCAGAGGACCAGGTGGTGAAGTTTGATTGCTACCTGATCTGCAACAGATTATTTTGACGCAAGCAGTTAATCCCTCAGGCCCCTTGTTACACCTCATAAAATGTTGCAGCCCCAGTTCTCCCTCATCGAATGCTGTAAGCCTGTGACTCCTACCAACAACTTTTAGCAACAGCTTTTAGGGGTGTGCATACAGCCAGCAATGCAAACGGGAGCTGATCCAAACAAATCAGGAGACAGCTCTTCACAAGTGATGCACCATCCATAATTTTATACTGAATCAGTAAAGGCTTCATTTAACACCTACAGGTAGGTACTAGAGAGGCTCACAGAACCAGCAAGGTCAATTTTTATGTCCAGGGATTCAAGGTGGTAGAGTCACTGCAGAGAGTTCAATACCTGTGCAGCAGTGAAACCACTGAAATTCTGCATGTCAGGAGGCAGAGCTAAATCTCTGCAGACAAAGCAATCACCAGAAAGGAAAACAATATCCTGCAGATAAAATACTCCAGATAAGAAAACATAAATGCAGGCAGAAAGATCCAATCCAGCCTTGCATATCATGGCTGTATTAACAAGGCTTGGTTTCCAGAGATCAAAGGACATTGATCCTTCTGCCAGATCAGTCCTTACAGAGAGAAGTAGAAGGATTTTCATAAGTTAGGCAAGTCAGAGAAAAGAGACAGCAACACAAGTCCTGTTTGCATTTCTCTGTCTAAATTCCTCACTGTTTTCAAGTATTTTGAGATTTACAGTTCAAGGTCTCCTGTTCTCCACACAGCTTTTCCACAGGCTGTTCTTGTGTAGCCAACTTGTTTTATTCCCAAATGAAACTTAAAAGAATCCTTTTGCCAAAAGCATGTTTCTCTGGGGATCATTCTTGCTCAAACATGTTTGTCTCTAAACCTCCCATTTGACTGTGCTGGTAAGAGTGCAGGTCAGAAATGCACTAAATTTCTTCATAAAATAACCAAAAAGTATTTTCCTAAGGGAATACTTATGTGGAGTTTGTAGTTCATATCTTTACCCTTTGTATTCTGCACTTTGGATTTATTAAGAAATAATAAATGTTCTGAGAAGAGTCATTTCTGAGGCTGCTCAATCACCTGTCCCATCCAACACACTTGGAGTTCATGGATGCAGCTACAGAGTCTGAAGTACCCACAACAAGAGAAATCATTCTGGGCCCTTTCAATTTCAAGTGGTTGGACTGGTTTGCCAAGGTTTATCCTGTAAGGTGGGACTCCACATTCTCCAGTGGGGATCAGACTCTGGATGAATTCGGATGTGGCAGCAATATAGTTAATCTAGTAACCATAACAACCATAATCCTCACTGCAGGACTCTAAAAAACTTGTCTTGCTGCTACTTCTCCCTAAAAACGTTTCAGCTCAAGGAAGATCAGGGTTTGCTGAGGTTTGGGGAGCACAGAAGAGCATAAATTGAAACGAGGAGGGTGAGGGAGGCTAGAATTAAGAAAGGATAATGAAAAATTAATCGGGATACAAAGGGCTGTACAAATACCAGAACAAAGCACATCCTTTGGTCCTGCAGCAAAAGAGATATTAAATACCCCAAGAGGCATGTTGGAACACCTCAAGGAACAGCTTAGGAAGTTAGGCACTTTTCTGTTCAATCACCTTGTCATGGTTATAGCTCCCCAAAGCCCTCTTTAAATATGATAATAGGAGTCTGACTAGTCTGACTTTGTCATTTTAATTAAAAGCTCTATTCTTCATGGCAGGAGCAAGTAAAAAAATACATACAGTTGGAATCCTACTGCAACCCCATGGAAAATACGAATGCCTTCCTCTGTAAAATGGTAAATGGGTGGCACAGCTTAGGGATTGGTCTGGCCTTTGTTCCACATGTGAACATCCAGAATTCACCCTCAAAAATGGAATTTAATGGCAAATTCACTTTGTTAACATGAAAAAAAAACAACTATGAACCCTTTTTCACCCATCAGAGAACTTTAGTTTTTCTCCCTAGAAGATTTTTCATCCAGGAATTTCCAAGGTTTCCAGCATTAAAAATCAGCTGAGCCTGCCAATTTTATAAGAAAGTTTCCACTAGTTTGAAATTTGTTTTCAGAATTTCATTCTGCTTGAAACTGTCACACTTTATCCAAAGTGTGGATTACCCATTAAAGAGAAAATTCAGCTTCCAGCCTGTTCCATTAAGCCACATGATTGTGCAGAATGTGATAGCTTGAGTTCATATCCTTACATTTCTCAAGCAAGTCCAAACCCACAGATTGCCAGGCACAGCAGATAAATCACACTGCCACCACACTCATTCCCACTATCTGGATCACAGCTTCTAAAACGTAATTCACTCTTTGTCAGACCTGGGGAACTCCCTCACTAGTCACAAAATCCAGTTTGCACCTATTTAAAAAAATAAAAGTCACTCTGGCATGCATACAAGGAGAGGACAAACCTTATCAGTGAATAAAGACATCATTTTCCAAAGTGATTGCTGGCAGCTGATGCTGCCCTTTCTGCCTTCAAAGGGCAGAGATATTTATCTGAATAACTACCACATAGCCAGCTCTGCACACTCATCTCCTGCTGTATGTTAACTAGCTACCCTCGTCCTTTTTGGTGCCTGCAGACAGGACTGGAGTATTTTCAGATGCTCTCTTTTTATCCAGCTGAGCAGTTCCATTGTGTCCCGGGTGCTCACGTGAACCTAAGAGGTCGAAGGCAGAGCACGCTGGCATTGTCAGGCACCAGTGGGCCAAGAACCTTCTCAAGGGAAGCAATCAACATTCAGAGAACTGCTCAGATGACAACAGCAGAGATCAACAACAACTCTGGCTAAGAGGGGTGATAGTCATAATAATTTCACAGTAAACTTCTCTATCTGCAGAGGACACAGGACAACTCACAGCCTATAATATTTTAGTTGCTCGGGAAATAAAGATGTGCACTCACTGCATCTTCAGCTCATGATGTGAACTGCTGCACCTTGTCCATTTAGATGAGGGATAGAGGGCAGGTGGGAGACAAAGGGACAGACACAAACCACCTTTCCCAAGAAGAAGAGTTAACACTAGAGCAGTAACCACACAAACACCGCTCTTTAGCCAGGGCAGCCCATGACATCGCGGTCCAGATAAAGATACACATTTCTCTTTCCTAGAGCAAGCTGTAAGAAAAGATCCATCAGCATCATTCCCTTGTGCCCTGAGCTCTCCATAAACACTCATGCTCTTTATTAATTCATTTTCTCTGTTGTTATTTATTAAAACTTTTTCCTATGCTGCTTTCAGATGTTATTCCACAGCAAACCTCTTCCCACAAATCTGTTGGTTTCCTTAGCCCACTCTAAAACCCTTGAATAAAATATTTAAAGGGAAAAAAAATTATGGAAAATTAATTAAGAGAGCTTCAAAAATCATATAGCACTATGTGTAGGTATGAAATGAGTTCAGATATAGGCTGGGATTTCTGAGGAAGGCTGTCACCCGTAGGCAAGCAAATCTCCTGCCTGCCTTTGATCAAACTCCCTGGGGCATTTAAAGTGGGCAGATTAGTTTCTCCATCACATGTTTTTTCAATAAACACTCCGTTTCTTGTAATAAAAATTAGGCCTAATTGAAAAGCAAACCCAAGTATGCTTATGAGATGAAAGACTTATTTTTCTCTTACAACCCTATCCACCAGTCCATCGCTATCAGAAATGCAAAACTCCTTCCTCCACAGAGCAAGTCTAGAGGGGTGGCTGCCAGAGGGCTCCGTGAGGCATTCAGGAGGATGTGTGATGCATTCCTGGGCCTGCAGCAGTCCTGGTGGCCAAGAGCCAAGGAAGCAACAGCCCAGGTTTGCTCACAGCCGAGGAGCATGTGTGTGGAAGTCACCTCAAGAATGAGGTACTTCAATCTTTGCATTTTTCTTCCACTCAGATCTTCATGGAAGAACACAACAAGTCCCACAAATCTTTGCTGCCTCTTGTTTAGGAATGCACTCCTCTCCCCCAGGGGATGTCCACTCTTTATAAAGAGAATATTAACAAAACCTGACACTAGAAATTATTTCGTTTCAACACCTGAAAAACGGTTTTCTCTCTCTTGAGAGAGCACAGGAGGTAGAAGCACACTTTCCTTTCTGATATTACATCAGTCTTGTTTGATCCAGCTGTTATGGAGACATCTAGAAATGAAGTCTGTGACTGCAAACACCATGCAAGAGAATATCTATTTTTACCTTGACAGCATTAAGAACTAAGACATTTTTGTGGGAGGAGATAGTAGAAATCTTTGGAGAAATCCAGAGACTAATTTTTGGGCTTGGAAAAAACAGACCTGGAGGAATAGCTAGGAAATGTTTCAGCAAGACTATGAAACCTTTCAGAGTTGTCCCAGCCAAATCTAGACATCCTTTTAATCCCTCCAGGGATGGTGACTCCATTAATTCCCTGGGCAGCCTGTTCCAGTGCTTGACAACCCTTTTGGTGAAGAATTTTTTTCTGCTACTCAATCCAAATCTCCCTTGTCACAACTTGAGGCCATTTCTTGTCCATTTCTGTCACTTGTGACTGACCTGCACCTCACTACAGACTCCTTCCAGGCAGCTGTGACAGCCAGTGGCATAACCCTTTTTTGGATTATATATCCTTTTTATACACTCTTGGCACAGCCAGCACTCACTGGCAGAACAATAACACAGTCAGGCAAGAAAAGCAATATCTAAGAGTTGCAGGTGCAATAGAAAAGCCACTGAAGTTTGAAATTAGTACTGCATTCAATCACTGGAGCCTCAAGAAAGCACTGAATTTATAAGTTTCTGTTTTCATGAGAGCTGTTCATTAAAATGAAGATTGCATCGTTCAGAATTTGCTCTGTGATAAACAGATCAAGATTTATGACATGGTATCTAATTTGCAGCCACCTAGGAAAGCCAAAGCAGTGGAGGTTTAAGAGTCACTGCAGGAAATGCTGAGGGCTGGAGGTTTGGGGTTTTAACAAATGCTTTCACCATCACATCCCCTTCAACACCCAATTTTTCACTATCTCCACTGTCTTTCTTACAGAATTTGCTAAATCACTAATGGACAAAAAAGCATCCCTATGTCCAGGCTGGGCACTGCAAGCTTCTCCTTCTCCCATTAGTCATTCTTTTCTATAGTTAGGCTTTCCTCACATTTCAGGATATTTATTTTTAAATTAATCCAGCAGGTGTTGTGAAAATAATTATGACTAGCAAATGGCTTCATTGAACCAGTTTGGCTCCCTTAAAGGCCAGAAGCAGATCATACCCACCCTAGAGAAAGCCTTCTTCCAGCACAGTTACCACGAGCCACAGCAATAGAAATTAAGCATTCTGTTCAAAAATGCCTGTGGTGCCCAGCAAGGCAGGCACCCTCATGTAAGACCCTGTATCACACACTGTTCTTCTTAACAGATGTCCTTTTATTTCCCTGCAACTGATTTTCAATGTGATGATGTGGGCAGGAAATTGTTTCAGGGTGCACTTGGAAAAACAGAAGCACCAAGGACTGGATCTTGTAACCTGTATTTGTAATAACCTTCAGGCTCAACACACGGGGAAGAGCTGAGCTGGGCACTGTTAGGAGTTCTTGCATTTGCATACTCTATTATAGATTTAAAAATCAAAAGCAGGAACTCAATGGACCTTCCTCAACCTCTGGGTGGACAATTAAATAATCCCAAGAATTCTGCCAGGAAGTGAACTTGTCATATGCAGCACCCTGCTGCCTTTTTCTACTTTCATTTCTACTGAAGCTGCAGGTTCCTTTAATTATCTAAGTGAAAAACTTAATGATAAATTCCATTCCATCTCTGACAGCTGAATAATTAAGGAGAATTTTAAAAGGGAGCAATAAAACAGACTTTTAAAAAATTCACTTTGGTTCTATCTCATCCTTAATTAAGTCAGTTCTGGAAAGATCCAAGTTCTAAAGGTCATTGAAAGATGTTGGCAAATTCATCAACTACATTAAAATCTAAAAAAAAATTACATAGGTTCAGTTTCAGCACTCTAAGGTAACCTTAAAGGAAACTGTATGTCATGACCAAAGTATCCCTATATATTAGTTTGAAATGTAAAAACTACCTAGGGTTAAATGTAAAATGAATACTTCTATTTTTAAATTGCACTTGCAATAAATTTGCTTTAGCCAAAGTAAATGATGTTGTTTTTCAATTAGTGACCAAAACTTCATAAATAATGATTTTTTTCAGGGGTTTAGGGTGAACTTTGGAAAGCAGTTCCTGTCCAAATAAATAAAGCTAGAAATTTTTGTTTTCAAGTCATCACTGAGACAAGCAAACAAGAACATTCTGCTTGGAGTCAGCCTACAAAATTGTTTGACTTGAAAGGTCATTAAAACCCATTTACTAACATTTGCTGTTGGATCAAAGTTTAAATAAGGGAAACTGTTCAATAAAAGTCAACATTTCAAATAAAAAAAGAAATCAGTGCTGCCAAATAAGAAAGTGATTCTTTTTCTGCCCAACTGAAACAAGTCACTAACCTTTCTCCAAAATCACAGCACACATTCATTTTTTGGGGTCAGTTCCCTCTGTTGAGCCCTTCACCAGATCAGGTTAAAACCTGTCAAGCCAGTGGAGTCTCCTGCAACCATTAAACAGATGATTAAAATATTCATCTGCTGCTCAGTAGGATTGTTACAGAGGTAATCTAACAGGGGTGCACTCCTGGTTGACCATACTTTAGGCAATGACAAGCATTCATGAAAATAAATGAATATATTTAGAACTGTTTTACAACCAACAGGGCACCTGCCCTCATGGGACGGGACTGCACTTAGCAAAAATCTTCTGGAATCACATTTTCAGCCTAAATGGATTAGTACCTAAATTTATTACTTTTTTAGTTCAGACTGGACAGCAGCTCACAGGAAAATTCATCATCCCAAATCACTCCATCGGCCAAGAGCAAGACAGAGTGCAGATCTCAGAGCAAATGCAGCTGTACAGCATTCTAAGAACTGGTTTGGGCCTGACAATCAGAAACATTCACTCTCCTGTTCCCAGATGAAGCAAGTTTCCAGCAGCTAAACAAGCCCTGGCTAATTTCCTGCTGTTGTGGAAATTGACTCCATATCCACATGCCTGGTGAAAATGTATTTTCTCCTTGTGACAACCCAAAGTCAGGGAAGGTCATTTACAAATAGTGACGATTTTATGTAAAAGTGAAAGCAAACCTTGCACTGAGTTTGCGTAATTTGGGGGTTGGGGATTTGCAGCCTGTTCCAAGAAGCAAGATTCCATGTAAATTCCAGTTAAGACAAGAATCCCCATCAGCAGTGCCATCCAAAAACCACGCAGGATTAAAAGCAAAACAATATCTGGAAAGCGGCGTTGCTCATCAGCATTGCCTGCTACCATCCACGTGCCTGCTGATTTCCAAATCTCCAGCCTTATCTGCCTCTCCAGCAGAAGCCAGTCACAGCCTGTATGCAAAAGCTGTGGGCCATTTATCACCCTGGAGTTATTCATCCAGCTTCTCCCTTGGACGGAGGGATGCTGAATCCACCTGAGGCTTGAGCAAGGACCGTGCACCAGCCCCACCCTGCGCAGGAGGAGCTGCTGTCACCACGAAGGTGAGCTGCTTTCTGCTTCCACAAGGACAAACCCATGGGCACAAGCCAACAGCACAAAACCCTCCCTCTTCTCTGTTGTTCACCCCCTTTTTGGGAGCTAACTCCAGTCTGCAGCGTGGTCCAGACAGGGTCTGCCCTCTGCACCTGCTGCCGAGAGAAAAGGGGTCGCCCACTTCACAACAAAAGCCAAGGAACAAAATCCCAGCTCAGACCCAAAGCAGCAGGTGGGTGGTGTTTGCCAAGCCTGAAAATGTGATGCCATGCTGCCACCTCAGCAAGTCCAGAGGAGGAGGAGGTGGAGGAGGTGTCTCTTTTGAAGAGATAAGAAGAGCCAAGAGAGCAGAACCTCCCCCCAAGCTGCTGGGTTATTCCTGGGCAGGAGGAGAGGATGGATGCTCACGGTGCAGGCACAGTTCCTTGGAGCACTCCAGCAGGGAGGGATTGTGCCAGAGCCCCTGCAGGGGTGAGGAGCCCCATTCACCCCCTGCCACCTCCCACCCATCCCCACGGCCCCAAGCAGGAACTGTTCCTCCTTGAACAGCTTGGTGCCACCATGGGATGCTCCCAGCAGGGGCATGAAGGAGCCACCCACAAAGGAGCTTTGTGCTGGGACAGTGTCAGATCAGCCAGTGGCACATTACAGGGCAAACCTGGGTGATTATTTATGCACAGCTGCACCACCTCATTTCCATAGACTTACAGTGGCTATGGGGGCAAATTAGGGAAAAAGGCTCTTTGCAGGCAAATTCCCGTGGTGGTGTGTACAAGCAAGACAAGAGAGCTCCCAGGACAGCCAAGCAATGGAACAGTCCACAAAAAAAGCAGAAGGAATGAGAGACTAAAATGAGATGCAAAGCAAAAGAATAAATCTGTACAACTTCTCCTTGTGGGATTTACAGAAATACCAATTTGTCTTGCGTTCAGACTGAGATATTTCATTCTGCCAAAGGCCGTGGCTTTTTTTTGTTTGTTCTTAATAAGATCAGGGGTTTTTTCAATGCTTACAAATCCAGACAGACATTTTAATGTGAGATATGTTCCCCACATTTTGTGAACTTGGACCACCACCTCAGAATCACGGAGCAGCTCACTATCTCATGTCTCCCTGCTTGAAAAAGCTTCCCCTCACTCATGAAGAGCAGCAGACAAATCCACTGCTTGGATATCACACTCAGGGAGTCCTCCAGTTATTCTTGGCTTGCCTTGCCGGGGAGAAGAACTCAACATCAGTATCAGGCCAGTCTTTGATTCCTGAGATGTTACATCTCTTTGGCTCAAGCTGGTGTTTTCACCTTACGGGTGAGCAGAGGATCTTCTCAAATACAAAGCACAAGCTCATGAAACCTGGGGGCTAACTTGGGGCTTGGTTTTGAGCTTGGTTGCATTCCCAAGCTCGGCAAAGAGCACATCTTGTATGCATTTTTTGCAGTTGCCCAAGAGCTCACTGGAACAGTCCAGACCTGGATGGGAAGGAGAGGAACAGGCAGATGCAGAGTCATTGCCCACTCGTTTTCCCCTTGCAGTTTACACCAGATGCCTGGAAGGCAAACACAAAGCAAACAAATAACAAACCTGATCTCTTTCCTTCTCCTCCACACCCAAAGTCCACTGTTTGCTCTTTGGTCACCTTGAGAGTCTTCCCTTTCCCTTGAGGAATCCCCTCTAAAATGAAGGTGAATGAATGCACTCCTCTCAGCAGAGCCAAGGCATGTACTGGTTACAGACTTGCTGCTGACAGTGCTTCCCTTGCTGAATCCATTGGATCTGCACGAGCACCTGCCCTGGTTCCAGCATCCCCCCAGATGCCGGGCATCTCACCACTGCTGCACCCAGGGAAGGGGCAGCAACCCCGGATCTCCAGCTCACGAAAACTGTGCAGACTTCACAAAGTGCAGAGGGCTTCCTACTGAAAGGAGGTAAAAACCTGTCTGCAGGTCCCACAGCCCAGAGAAACTCCTCAGGGCAGGAGACAGACCCTTGCCCAGGGCACAGGACTCTTCACATCTACCCCATTCCCAGCACTGCCTCCTCTGCCTCTCCTCAGGGGACATGCCAAAACTGACTTCATTCCTCAAGCTGTTTATTTTGAAGCCAGTGGTACCAGAGTTTGGCTTCATCAGTGCCACCATCCTGAGTCTGTCCACATCCACGCTGGGCACTGCCAATGTAAATGTCAGTGCAGCTCATCCTCACCCTCAGCATACATCTGCATTCCCAGCCAGCTGCAACAGGCTGAGCTCATCTCCTCTACCTCAAAAACAGAATTATCAGCATCAGCATCAGTAACACGATGTTCTCCTTAACGGATCACCATCTGGCTCCATACCAGCCTTAGATGCCTCACCCGTGTGACACAGCTCGTTAATCAGGGTTCACATGATGGCTGTAGGAGTTTCACTACACATGTGAACCTGTTCAGAAACCTGGAACTTGCCGACTCTAAAGCTCACTAAAGGACTCTCACAGGAATTTTTAACGAAAGTATCTATAGCTCCTCTTGGAAATGTTTACCTTCAGTAGGGTTCGTGGGCAGGACCAAGCTCAGTGGCAGGCGATTTCTCCCCTACCTGCCTCTGGCCCACTGGGATGGGGGATGTTTTTCTAAGCAGATGTTTTAAAGCCCAAGGACTGGGCTTGTCACACAGCAAATCTGTTCCTCAGACCAGCCCATAGACGAGGGTCACACAGAACCGGTGGTGGAGCAGGGGGATGAACACACAGAGGTCCCTGAAACACCCTCACATGTAGCTGCAGCCTGCCTATGCTGGAAGCAGCAAAGTCAGCAGCTGACTGAGGAAAAATTTGGCAAAAGATGGAGTTCTTAGCAATGAGCCAGTCTAGACATGGAGACATCTGGATACAGAGAACCTGCCACCATCCCAGCAGCTTCTTCCTGCAGTTGGTATCATAAAAAGAAATTGCTCCTAATTCCTCCAGCTTCACTTCTGATCAGTTCCTCTCTCTGTTACTTATGTTGCTATATAAAAGAGCCCTTTTAATACCAAGAATCATCTCCAAGGCTTTAGCCTGCTCTGATCAAGTCAGTATTTCCATTAGATAAACAGGCATGTCTGCTTGACTCTTGCTGCCAGGCTGTTTTCTTGCCTTTGGTTCTTTTCTGCCCATACTCGACTTTTCCTCCTTCATTTTAAGCCCACGAATGGTGACCCTGCCCAGGGGTGGTCCCACCAGCAGCATACACAGGCACCACGCCTTCCCCCTGCTTCCACACACTGCTTCCCTGCTCAGTCACCCACATTTGCCAGCCCGTTTTGCCATTTATTTTGCATCATGATTAGCAAGAAAAAAAAATGACACCAGCAAAAAAATAAGCACTGAATGATTCCTGTTCATCTCAGCACACTTCTCTGCTTTCTAGCAATTCATCTCTGTATTAAAAACAAAGTACTAATGACCATCATCCCATCAGTAATTACCTTAATCTGATCAAAATTCCCTGCAGTTATCAATCACTACAAGTTCTCATTACCCTTTTCTCTTTCTGCTCTGTTATCCCAGAGGCATCTCCACCACCACCATGGATAATTTTCTTTTATTCAGAGAGCCTGTTAAGGATCTGTAAATCAGAGCTACCAATTTACCAAGCATGCAGCAAAATCACATTTTTTCCTGGTCCCAGAATCAATCACCTCAGAGTGCTTCCAGTGATAAATTAAACTTCATATCTTATGTGCAAGATAGTGAAAATGATTGTTTTCCACTTGAGTAGATGCACAAAAGGGTGTGAAAGCCAGAACATGCCATTCACACAGCAAGAGGTATCTCTAAGGACTCCCGCTTTCAATTAATGGCTTGAACAGCATCTCCTGGCCAGGCAGAAACAGTGTTACACAAATAACTGCTGTAGTCAAATTGCTGGAAAATTGGAGAAGTCTAGGAACGTTTATTTTGGTGAACTGTAACCCTGAAAAGCCAGTGTAAGACGCCAAGCCGTAAATAGCCTTCCTTCAAGCAATAAATGGAGTCTTTGAAGAACTTTGAGCCATGGCACAGGTGAGATCTGCAGCATCTGCTGCTCACAGGGCAAGTGGGAAGGGATGCAGCACCCTCAGGAGTCTGTGGTTCAGCGCCCTATTAGGGATTCCGTGGGTCTGTCTTTGCAGAGAAACACTTGCCAACAATAGAAACAGAGCCCACAGATTTTCCTGCAGCCTGTCCTGAGCAGCAGCCACTTATGCACGACTTTCGATGGTTTTACCTTGGCTGCAGCACCAAGCCCGAGGGCACGGATGAAGGTGTGACAGTGCAGACCTCGGGGAGATGAATAAGAACAAAGGAGCTGTGTACAGCGCAAAATCTAAATAGGGGAGAGGCAGTGGAAATTACCCATTCCCAGACAGCCCAGAAACTGAATTCCTGCCATCAAAAGGCATCCCTAAGATCTTAATGCAT
Organism: Corvus kubaryi; assembly: GCF_017639235.1. Taxonomy (NCBI): domain Eukaryota; kingdom Metazoa; phylum Chordata; class Aves; order Passeriformes; family Corvidae; genus Corvus; species Corvus kubaryi. The sequence continues at coordinate 17,955,183 of NW_024580672.1, forward strand.
TAAGGGATTCAGCAGTCCTTTAAAGGTTAATTGCAACCAGGATCTTTCAATGAAGTTATGCCAGAGAATAAAGGTTTCAGGAAATTCAACCGCTGTAATTAAGAGATTGATATCACAGATTCACATCTTCCGGAGCTTTGGGCAGTGCCTAACAATGACTCCTCAGTTTTCCTCTGGGATTCAGAGCAACACAAACAAGTACAGGTCTCTGCGAGGCTGAAGGCTTCAAAATCCAGCCGATCATTTCTTCTGGGTCTAATTGCTGAACCCCGGGGTGTATTTGGAAGACTCCACCCTTTTCCTTAAAACTCCTGGATGAACAACAGCACCCCAGATGCAAACATTTTAATCTTTCTTGTGGCTTTTTTGTCAAGAGTTTCACTTCTCCTGCAGAAGTTCAAATTCCCATAGTGACCCACAGAGGGCTATGCCATGAGAAGCTCTAGGGAAGGGGTGTTGCTTCTCTCTGCAGCAGACAGGAACTTGGTTTGTTCACTTGTGGCAGCAAAACGTTTCATCACACCTGTATCTTTGTGTTTCTTGGGTGACTGCTAAGAGGCCCTTGCCTGGGATTAAGGAAAGTGGGGTAGATGTAAGAAAGCTTCTAGATGTGACACTAGAAATTGCTGGACATGATAGATAAGAGTGTGAGAAGCTGATGAGCCTTGCAGACAGCACAGAAAGGAAGGTCTGTGTTGGGGGGTGGTGGCAGAAGAGTTACATGAGGAATGGCCAAATTTCACATAATTGAGGTACTGAGCTCCTGGTGGGGTGCAGAGCCAGCATTGCCCAGGAGATCAATCACATCTGTAACATCAGCTGCAAACCTGACAGCCACGACATCCTCAAGCAGAGCTGGATAAGTTTCCTGTCCTAGCTCTGCCAGAATCAGCTCATTCATTTAGTGTTTAGCCCATTTCATACACGGGGTGCTTTGAGAAGAGTGTTTAGGAGCAAACAGACAAAAACCACATAATCTGCAGATCATCTGCCTGCTTGAAAAACCAGAAAATACTCTCTTAATCATCTGGTGTCTCATGGCTCAAAGGCTCCTACATTGGGACAGTGATTTTCCTCACGGAACAAGGTAAGAGCAGGCTGACATGTGGGGCTGGCACCCAGAATCAGAATTTATTCTTTCTGGATCAGTCTCTTTCTAAAGCCCAAGTCCATTTTAAGAACAAAAAAGATGCCCCAAAACAGGCACAAGGAAAGCTCTTAGCCAAGCATAAAGGATCATTTGGACTAAGCTTGAGCACTTAAAGCCCACTTTTCCCCCTGCTGCCTTCACATGAGTGCCCAGCAGGAGACCAGAGAGGTGGTGGATGCCCTATCCCTGAAACATTCAAGGCTGGATTGGATGAGGCACAACTTTAGCAGTCCACATCATTATTGGGATTTCATTAGCAAGGTTACTAATGAGAAATGGGATTGAGATGCAAGTGAGCATTTTACTCCCATGGACAACAAGTTGACCAAGACTCACTAAAAGGAGCAGTAAAAAGCAGGACGTGGGTTCTGTGCCACCTGGGCAGTTTCCACACAGAACCTGTCTGGAGTCTTACCAGACCTGGAGGAATCCACCTGGCCTCCAGTAAGAGAATGTGTTGCAAGATGCATTTGTACCTTCAGGTTTCAGTTTTAAGGTACTCCCTAAGCTCAGGATTTGGGGTTGATGGGTGAGAAGGGAGCACAGTCCAGGCCTCTCCAAACCTGGGAGCAGCCACTGCTGTCAGACTGAGCATCCTGCAAAGCCACACTTGCCAGGAATGTCAGAACTCCACAGGCTGGCAGAGGTGAGCCTAAAACTTCATCTCCACGAGATGAAAATCAAGAAGAGCTCATACAGTCTTGCCCTGGCAGAAAGAACAGCAAAACAACCAGCCCTTGACAGGCAAGAGAGACGCTCTGTAACACACTTCTGGAAAGTGCCCTGCTGCTCTCCTGACATTACCTGCTCAGCTCAATAACACCCACAGAACAGAGAGCAGGCAGCGGGAATGTCAGGTGGAAATTAGATTCCAAAAGAGACACTGTGCATTTAAAATTCTCCAGCCTCAGGAGGACAGAATTGAGTTGCTTATTCAGGAGGAAGCATGTCTGGCTAACATTGAATTCGTATTTAATTGGCACTGATGAACAATAAAGTTGCAAACTCCTTTCACCAGTGCATGAATGTGCAGAAAACAACCTGCCACAGAACATTATATAGGAAATATTGTCCTTCAGCATCCTGCAGCCTTCTGCCATGTGAATCACAGCCCATTTAACAATGACATGGATGCTGGGCTGCTCGGAGGAGGGAACGGCAGCTCTGACAATTACACACCAGCCAACATCATTAGAGTCAATTACCCTATTAGCACTGGAACAGACCTGATACGTGAACAGGGAGCCTCAATGCTCTTCAAGTGCTGCTTTCAACTGGAGATCAAAAATGGGCACAGGAAAATATCCAACTGCCTACAACCAGCACTCAGCACCCGACAGCATTGGGTCCCTAATTAGGATTTAATAAGCTGGTAATTGTAATGGCAGTGGTCTCATTAGCCTGATGCCTCATTACTGTGAGCACAGATCAAGTTGAGAAAGGCAGTCAACCTTGCAAAACTTGGTAGTCAACCTTGCAACCTTTCCAAACAAGCAGACAAGAGCTGATTAAAGCAAGCGCTGCTTTTGAGGCAGTTCCTAATGAAAAGTGAATTCATGGCCAATGGGAAACCAACAGTAATTTGTGTCACTCTTTTAAAGAACATCTTTAGTGAGAGGCATGGGACCAGGAAGTTTGTTAATACTAAATAAATGCCCAAAATAAAAAGGAAGAATTTGTAGTCAGCACTACAAAGTAAGGAACACCGAACTGAAAAAATGCTTGCCCCAAAGAGAGTGTGTGGAAATTACTAATGACTGCTCAGGGTAAAATCTCTAAAGCAGACCAACACGTTTCTGAAATCTCAAAGAACTTCGTGGCCCTTGGTTACTCGCTGTTTATTTAAGCTGTCACTTCAGGTACACACTTGGGCACTGCTCAATAGCAGGTGAAATCATGTTGGGTTTTCACTGCAGTGCTCAGAGTGTCTTTGATCAAACAAATCTCTGACTGCTGACTCTCATCTGCCTCTGTTTGTGCAAGATCATAGCTACAGGTCTAAAATAAAGTTGTGCATTTATCAATAATGCAATGTGTTTTATAAATACTTTTGATTTCAGGAATTTAGATAAAAAAACAGACTATTCCATGAGCAACACTGGAGCGTAGATGCCATCTCATGCTGGGTAATCCCCTAGAAGCCAATCAATCAAGAACTTCTGAATGCAAATCAAAAAGCCTTTAGGCTCTGTTGCTCACCTTTTTTCCAATCAAAAAAAGTAAGTTTACCAAGGCCAGGGTTTTGCAGCAAGTCATTTTACACCACCTTTTCATCTCAAGGGAGCAATGTGAGCAGGGAGTTGGTAAATGAATTCAAAAGAATCAATTCATTAAAAATAAGTATCAAAGTGGCTTCATCAAAATCAAATCTCTAACAAAAAAAAAGAACATTTCTGAGCTTGATTTGTAAGCATCCAACTAGACATTTTAAAGTGCCTGTGAGTGGTTACCAAGGCAGAGACATGTAAAAAAATCTTATACAGGAGGGAATTGGGAAAACCCCCAATGACTTTTGATAAGTAACTTTATGGCATAATCATAAGGAGACCTTTTGTACCAGTCACAAGGTCTCCCTTCCCTCCCTTAAAATGAGATTTCTCTTGGTGTAACTCAATGACCTCCACAAAGCACAGTTACTCACTAACATCAAAATTAATGTTAATGCTGGAGTAATGCAATTTATGAACAATTCAAAAAAGCATTCAGCACTTAGAATTAGGACATAATTACGAGTTTGAAAACAGCACAAATACCTATACCTGCTTTTCCTCACACAGATTACTGGTCTGACAGTCCCTTGCACAACAATTCCACAAATCCTTCTGGAGCAAGTTAAGTAGGGAAGTCCTGGTCTTCCTAATGACATTTTGTATAACGTTATGTTGCTACTAGAACCCACAGCTTTCCCTGTGTTTACCCAGAGGCCAGGCAGCTCTGTTATCTGATGGAGAAATCTATCTATCCATATACTTGTAGGCTTGACAAGATTGGATGAATTTTGCCTCCTCTGCCCAAAGCTACTGGGCATTTACCTCATGTACCCCTCAGCAGCACCATGGTGGCTGTGGAGGGGCAGGGAATGGCCCAAAGAGCGCTGGGCAATCCGTGTTTGGCAGATATTGCAGGCTGACCACTTGTATGGCCACAGATGTGTTTTCTTTAGCTGGTTCAGTTCTGCCATCCCTTAGGAGCTCTGAGCAGAGCCATTTCCTTGGGGAAAGCCTTTCCACCCCTCCACCACCAAGGCTCAGAAAACACTGCAGGCAAACTGAGCCCACATCATCTCTTTTACCGTTTCTTGGTGAAGGAAATGATCTGCAATGAACTCTGAGGTCAAAGACCTCAGCAGACTCTAATAAACTGTGTCATTTATTGTCTAACCAGACTCTGTATGGATCCTTCACATGTCCCAGTTTAACACAACATCCCTATTTGGTTTGTACATAATTTAAGGAACAGCTGAGTGCTGTTTCCTTCCTTGTGCAAGAGTGGCTGCAGCCACATGTCTGAGCACTTTCCTGCACAAAGACCTCAGCTCAAAACCGCAGCATTTGGTATTTTGCAGGGCAGTTCCTGCCGAGCTCAGCAGGGGCAGAGCCTCAGTCTGTGTCTGTACCCCTGGCACCCTTCACCGCCGGTTTTTGTCACCTTGTTTCACTGTTTTCCTCACAACCGTCTCTTCATTTTGTGGTGCCAGTTTTGTTCTGTGATTTAGAGCAACCCAAAGTATATTTTCTTATTAATATATGGACAAGAAGTTACTCTGTGGTGAAGCAAACCCCTGACACACTGAGGCAATGGCCGGCACTGCTGGCTGGCCAGACACATCCAACTTCAGCACACAGATGTTCCCAAAGAGTGGCTCTTAGTGTCTTTCAGCAATCAGGCAGATTACTAAAGCTGGGTGTTTTTATCTCTTCGACTTCCAGGAATTTTCCACCAAGTGGTAATAAGCCTTTCTGACAGCTCTGAGTCAGAGTGAAAGCCAGAAAAAGTGACAGGTTTGTATGACTTGAGAATAAAACCAGAGAGAACACATCTGCAACTTCATACATATTGAAGTAGGCTATGAAAAGTGACAGCAAAAGAAAATCATACAATGTAGGAACCTACAAATCAGGAGAACCTGACTGACAGCACAGCAACACCTAGAGAATAAGAGACTAGAATTGCTGGTAGAAAATTTAAATATATTTAAATTAATTCCCCCATTCCCGAGAAAGCAATTATGTTGACGTTAGAAGTACCTAAGATTTCAATCTGTTTTGAAATATCAAGCTGTCAATATTTTCATCCATTTTGCAAATAGCCGTTAAGGGGAATTAAAATGCAACATTGCTCAAGGATTGCCAGTACATCATCCACACAGGAGAGAGATTAAAGTTGCCTTGACAGCTGCAGCCTCACCCAGCTGCAGCAGATGAACGGCCCACTCCAGAGCAGCACTCAAGGACACGCAGGGGAAAGGATGCAGACAGCTCTAAGATGGTGTAAAGGCTCTCCAGAGCACGTTTGGACAGCCAGAAGCACAGATCAGGATTACTAAATCCAGAGGAATTCAGGTCATGATGTTTCTCCTCAGAAAGGGACAGAGACCGCCTACGTGCATTGCTGCTCTTCCTTAACTAAGCAGTCTTGTCCTGTCCCAGCCTTTCTCCTCAAAGCACCTGCTTTTAGAGACACACTGAGTAGTCCAGACTCTGCCCTGGGCTAGGGGGGAAGATGAGGATTTGAAAGTGTCCAGCATCACCCAGGATTCCAGGCACTGGATTTCTGAAATAGAGACAATGTTTGACAACCACATGAAAAACTACAAGTTTCAGACACAATTCAGCCGACACACTGCAGAAGCTAAAAAATACTGAAATTGTGCCTGTTGGGGCACACACAAGTTTTTCACAGCCCCAGTATGTGGTGAAAGATAAGAACTTCCAAGTGGTGAAGTGCTCCCCCCGTTCTGCTCATGAGTTGTCATGTCCAACGTGACCCTGGAGTTTTATTATTAGCTCTTTGTGATTCTGAAAATTCTCAGAGATTAATACTGAGAGCCAAGCCTCAAATGTTTGAAATTTATCTAGCCAAGAGAAGAATTATTTCTTCTGTATGAATATCCTTCTTTTGCTTTAAATTCAGTTTATTAGCCTTAATTTGGCTGATCTAAAAATCAAATAAGTCACATGGTTCAATTAAAAGCAGCCAGACATGTTGGGTTTTTTCCTGTTCGAATGTAGCCCACAAACAGAATAATATAATAATGGCCAAAGCATTTGTTTGTATTCAACAGAAGAAGAATTCATCGGACTAAAGCAATCCTGACCTGTCACTCTGAGGATGCAGACCAGCAGAAAGTTGAATTAGCTCCCCTAGGAACTAGCTCCAAATCTATTATGTTTTAAAAATCAATGTATTATGCTTTTAAAAATCAATAGAGCTCTTGCAATACTTTATATACAACCAACAACTGGCTGCAAAACAGCTGAATCAGTTTAAGGGTGCCTTGTCCTACCCTGGGAACAGCTAAAAGGAAGCACAAGTACCATTTGGTTGTACAAACAATGACATCCTGCCCACCCCAGCACATACCTCCCCCACCCAGGCTGAGTAGTCCTGCTCTCCTCAGCACACTTTTATCAACACATAGCTCTAAACTTTGGAACACGTGGAAAAGTGCACTCAACCAGCCAGGAGCAGTCACTGCTGCTCTGGCAGGGCACTGGTTTGGTAGCTTGCCCAGCTTGATTCAGCTTTCTGCTCCTTTCTTCCCAAAAGCCCATGGGAGAGTGGTCTTTTCATAGAATCACAGACTTGTTTGGGTTGAAAGGGACCTGAAAGCTCATCCAGTGCCACCCCCTGCCATGGGCAGGGACACCTTCCACTGTCCCAGGTTGCTCAGAGCCCCGTCCAACCCGGCCTTGGACACTGCCAGGGGTGGGGCAGCCACAGCTTCTCTGGGCACCCCGTGCCAGTGCTTTACCACCCTCTGAGTAAAGAATTTCTTTCTAATGTCTAATCTAAACCTGCTCTCTTACAGCTTAAAGCCATTTTCTACTCACTTGTATAAATACAGAGCAAAGGACAATCTTTTGTTTCCCTGTTTATTAGGCAAACCACCTCCCATCCCTGAAGCTTAGCCCTGGGCCATACACACAGTCATTACACCTGTAATTAAAACTTTCCTGCAGCACACATGGCCCACGCTTCAGGGACCTCTGTGCACCCAGCCCCTGCCAGCTGAACACAGACCCTCCATGCCCATCCCACCCAGGATCCGGAAACAGGAAACCACGATTTTGATTTCTTACAAGAGCCCATAGATGATATAGCTCAGGAGGGGCACAGTGGTTTTGCTAAACGTGCCTCAAAGGTGATTCCTGACATTTGCAGATCACAGCCTGTGGCTTATTTTAAAGTAACAATCAGAAAAGCAAATGTGATGATGAGGAATTAAAGTGCCTTGTAGATGAAACAGCCCCTTCTGCAGCAACTGAGGATGTGAAACCTCAGCCAGAACAGCTGAGGCTGCTGGACTGCTCTGCTCAGTCTCCTTCGCTCAGTTTGGACCTTCAGATGCCAGGAGATTCTCACAAGATGAGCAGCTGTGCTGGCAAGCTGATAAGAGGGCCTGGCAAGTTATAAGCTTGTCAGTCCGAGTTCAGAGAGTTTGCAGCAGATTTGCAGAAACTCTTTGCTAAATAGAGTAGATTAAATATTATGCTAAACATTTTTCTTGTTTCCTTTCACCCAAGGAAATCCCCAATTCATCAGCAGGGTCAGAGCATGACATGACAAATTTCCACTTGCACTTTTGTCACCTGTGATGTGAGAGTTCAGACCCTTAGGTCTGCCCTGCAATTCCTACAATGGAGAAGCTTTTCCACATGAAGAAATTGCCACTGGGAAGCTACAGAGCAGGAATTGACAGTGCTCCCAACAGAGAGAGGTCACCATCACAGTACCACAGCACTGGGGTCCTGCCCATTGCTGTATTAATAATAAGGCGACAAGAAGGTGAACAGTGAAATGTGACGTTCCTGCACCATCAGCCAGGGAAGTGCAGAACTTTGACTACAAAGAGCTACAGGACTTCATTTCACTCAGCAAGGGGGTGAGAGCTCCAGACCACATCTGATTAGTGACTTACAAAGTGATGCACTGGGAAAACGTGATCCTAATTCTGTTTTCACAAGGAGGAGCTGCTATTACTCACAAACGACATCTCAGCACTCTAACAGACAGCTCTAAGAAGTGTTAGCTTGGTATACAGCAGTTAGTAAGAACAGGCAAAATCAATGCTGGGAATTTTTAAAAAAGAAAGAATAAAACATTATTATGCCAGAACATGAATGAACTGAAGGATAGTGCATACAGCTTTTCATTCCATGTCACATTCCCAGATGGAAACACGAGACGGAAGTATGAAAGCAGGATTTCACTTTACTCTGTGGGTGTCCCTTCCCTGCATATCTGTAACTATGGCATTCTGTGCAGAAGATCAGAGCCGTAACTGGAAAGCACATTTCACTTGAATATGCATTCAGAAGTTGTAACTGAGGGAACAAATAGGATAACGAGATTATTTCCAAAAAAAGTAGATAATCACCAGCTACAACGCATCTCTGTATTTTAAGGGAAATTATTATTCTGTAGCTTGGATGGAATTCTGATCCATTCCAACAGACATCCAAACTGTGTACCTTAAACAAGTCAGGCTGTCTAAGCAACTGGGAACAGCAGGTACCTGCTCAATAAAGACTTAATACAAAAGTAATTAAGAAACAGAACCAAACAGGCCTGTTTTCCTTCTGCTCTTGCACAGGTAGGACTGGCCCTGCCTGCCAAGTTCTGCTTCCAGCTCCTTCCGCGAGGTGGGTTCAAGTACCAGCAGCCCATGGCCAGTAACTGAGATCCCAAATCAGAAATCTGGGAGTACATCCATTTACTGCGGTGTGGTACCTGCTGGAGAAATCTTCTGTTTCACATTGACCATACAGGGAATTTAAGTCAGGAATAGATAATCCTTAGATTTCAAGCCCTGACCTGTTTCAGACGTGTTGTATGTCACTGCTCAGCCACTCCTGCCACAGGAACAGGCGACTGTGGAGGTGAGAGGTGAGTTTACATTCCATCAGCTCTCCCATGGTGACTGTGTAGAGGCTCCCATCCTGGCAATGCAGCTCATCCACAGGGCAGCACCTACCGACCATCCTGAGACATTAATTTATGAACTGTTCTCTGTCCAAACCCATACAGGCTGCTGATAGATGGCAACTGGTGCAAACCACGAGTAATAGCAAACAAATTACCTGCTGCTCTCTAATAGAATCCAGTGCTGACCCAGGTCATCATAGGAACTGGAACAGTTTTTCCTAAGTAACGACTAATTGAAAAACAACACTAATGAGGCAATAAGTGCTATTACTAAATCCGTTCTGTTGTCATCATTAGGCTAGTGAACATTCCTGTTCTGTGCTAATTAGGTCAAATAGCAGAAGCCCAGAAAGAAGAACATTAACCAAGTGTATCTGGAGCATTCCAGAGACGGAGAGACAGCCTGAAGGGATTTCTGAGTACTCATTGCCTATGAAATTTTGGAATCCCCTTAAACAAGTCACTCCAGTTAGATCAAGACACATTGGTTTAATCCCTTCCCTCACTCTCTCTAGCCAAGTACAAAGCACTTTGTCAAGTTTTCAAGTGAGGCCAAATCAGCGAATTTGTCTCGTTTTGCTCATGAAGTAATGCTGATTTTCTGTCCCTCCTGGCAGAGACAGGGGACAACTTCCCCTCACAGGTGACTCTGGTCCCCATTCAAAGCCAGTCTGTTTCAGTGCTACAAGGATGGAATTTAGATTCTTCAGCCTTGTTCTGTTAACAGGCATAAAAATACCTTGTTGGGCCAGTATCACACTAATTTGTGCTAAATCCCCTGGGACAAATTCCCATAACCTGTAATTACTGGAATGACACCTGCCAGAGTACACCCACCCGTTTCACGCCTGCCATGGTTACCAATACCTGAAGTTTGTAAGCTACCAAAAAGATAATTGTTTATGCCAGATGGAATCCAGGATGGTTGCAGTCAACTGATCCTAAAGACCCACACTGGGAGCTGAACTAAGTGCCCTCTGGATACCTTGTGCATGTCAATGCAGCACACAAAAAATCAAAACCAAACCAAACCAAAACTCTTTGTTTTCTCTCTGCTGGAGCTGGCTTGATGACAGGAGTCAAATTCAAGTGGTTGTTTTTTTATTCCATAGTTCTACAGAATACTCCTTTCACTGGGGTTGTCACAGTGTACATGAAAAACATTTTTCAGTCACTTAAAACATGCCTTTGTAGTTCTTGGGAGTTTGTTTGGTTTTCTTAGTTTTTAGAAAGTAAATAATCATGTCAGGGACAAATTAAAAGGGATGAGTCTGGCTGATGGTATTTCTATCAAACTGCAGGAGTCAAAAACTTCTTCTTCAATGCATTAAACTGTAAACATTTCCCCAACAACTGCAGGAAGGAGATGCAGCTGAAGAAGAGTTGGGTACTTATCTGGTTAGGCCCCCCACCCCACCATTTGTGCCAAAGACCATCTGAACCATGTATCAACAACTGCTGACCATTAGTCAGCATGTGGAATTTAAATAGTTCAACTTCTCAAATAAAGAAATGAAATTAATCTAAAAATATTTTAATGTAGCAAGCTTGGCTATAGAACCAGTGCAACATAAAGAGGACACCCATTGTATAACCAACTTTACTGCTTAACAGAGTAAGCTACAGATGCAACAGATTCACCACAAATTATTTGGTTAAATTAAATACTGAAGTTAGGATCATGCTGTTGGTAATTGTGGCTTTACAGTACCAATGCTCAAGTTGGCTGTGTTAGTTTGACTGTAAGTAAAATGCAAGTTTACAGAGAAACAAAATAATTTAGTATAGTATCCTGTATTCTGTTCCATGCTCAGTCACAATGATAATGTCTTCAACAGATAAACAACATTTCAGCATTATGTAAATAATGCCAAAACATACAGGAATTGTAACGCCAAATTTACAACATAATACAGTGCTTAACAAACAGATTTCTCAGGCATTGGGGCCAGTGGTGACAGTGCTACACAGGACTAGAAGCATCCAAGCCCTACTCAGTGCATACACAGTGGACCATACTGACAGGAATGCTTTACCTTTGATGGAATTGTCACTCTAGAAGTTTGTGTCCCAAACATAATGCAATGGAAAATGAATGTTAAACCCTTGCCTCAGACATGAAGCAAAAGCACTACATGTTACTTACAAACCTGAACCAGTAAAACTACTTTAAGAACACAGAAAAACTGATCCCTTGACAAAGATGACAGAGCTTGGTTACTGTACTGTGTGAACTAGGATGGTAATAAAGTTGTAAACAAACTTTAACCAAATTAGGTTAATGCATCTATTCTTAACTCAAGAATATTGCCATTTCAGCAGACAGTGATTTTTAAAGCTAAGGACACTATCAGAGGTTTTATCTTTGTTTAAAGCCAAAACTTTAAAAACCTGGAAGCTGGCAAATTGTTTTTGTTCCTTATTAGCCTTTATTAACTTCTCCACAGCACACTTCAACAAAATTTTCAAACCCCCTGATTTTATCTAATTCTGCTCCATTTTAAGTACCTGGTAGCAAAGTCGAAGCAGATACTACCAACACCTGAAAACCCCTACTCAGAGTGGCTTGGTTTACACTACTGGGGATGAGTTCAGACTGCTGGCATTGTTCCACATTGAACACAAAACACTGAAGCATTAGGTTTTCATTTTAAAAGAAACACTTCCTCAAAATTAAACAGGCTTTGCAAATATGCCAAGAAACACATAGGGAAATCATATTTGAATCTGTCAATCCCAGCAGTGTCAAACTCATTCTTCCTCCTCCACCCTCCAACCAAACCACATTGCCAAAGTGGCTGATGAGACACTGATGGAATTCAATTCACTGACATAAAGCCTGGATACAAAACAAAAAGAAACTTTGTCCCTGCCGCATCTATTTTTTTTCTTTTTTTCTTGCATTGTGTAATGAACCCATACAAGCATGAAAGGAGTTGTGTTGGTATTTTGTGTTGTTTTTTGAAACAGGCATAAGCGTTGTGCCAGAAAAAACTGAACAAACTTTTATTTCACTTCAGAAAGACTTTTTATATTACCAACCTATTTCTCTTCGTAACTAAAGGTGATAAAAAAAAATCCATAGGAATGAAAAAAACCCAAACCCTGTAATCAAACTGCTTTTTCAAGTATGTTTCTCCCCTCATGAAAGAGCTGCATTAGCCATACTGCTGATTAAAATCCACATCACAATGAGCAGACTTAGCCCCTAGGCCCAGATCCCCTGGAACTGGGCTCAGCTGGATCTCCAGTACACAAGACTGGAGGCAGGAGGCAGATGGGCACATGAACACGCTACACCACTCCTCAGATCCCTGATTCTGACTACATCCACTGTCACAGCCCCATCACATCCCCCCCACCAGGAGAAATGGCACAGGAGCCACAAGGTGATGTTGGACAGGTACCATTGTTCAGCCCAGTGCAAATCTTGTCCTGATGGAGATGCACTTTGGTGACCTACCAGACTGGAGAGTTCTGCCCACAATGTTTCTACAGAGCACAACATAAATCACATCTTGGTATTTTGTTCAGTCTGGAATTTTCACCTCCGTCTACTGCAATTATGGAATCATAGAATCACAGAACAGTCTGAGTTGGAAGGGACAAGGATGATCCAGTCAAACTCCTGAGGCCAATGAAAAGTCAGCAAGGGGGATTCTACAAGAGTTGGTCCCTGCATTAAACACTAATACATGTGAAAAATAAATGGGGACAAACTTCCAAGTCACTATTAGTGATGGTGACAGGTTCAACTTTTCTTCCTTCCTCCTTATATTCACTCCCCACTAATGCAAGAGAAAAGTGCAACTTTGCAGCATGTTTGTTCACATCAAGTTTTTCCTCAAGAACACATTTTGCAGTAACAAAATATGGTCTGTAAAGTCGCAAAGTGCACAAGCTGAAGGCACAGAGTACAAACACATAGGAAAACAGATTTCAAAATACCAAGTAACAAAAAAAAGAGCTAAAAGAAAAATCTGGAATTCAAAACTCCCTGACAGAAGATACATTTATATGGGACCAACTCTTAAAAGGTGACAGGTTTTAAACTAACAAACAAATACTGCAAAATAATGAAACTTTATTCTTATTATTTAAGTAGAAGCTCCAGAAAATAACTTGAAGTTTAAAATCTAATACACTGACGTGTTAACTAGTTTTAAGAATGTCCTTAACATTAAGAAAAGAGTGCAAAAAGGATTCTTCCATTCTAATGCTTCTGGAAGCTGCTGATTTCGGCTGCCCATTTCCACTTCGAAAGGATTGTTTTTCAAGGTGCATTCCTCACAAAGGCTGCAGAACAAGAGCTTGTTGATAGGCCAGACCAAGGAATTGTGTCTTTCAAAGTCATCCCAACTGTAGCAGCAACTGACATTTTAATATATAAAGAAGAAAGTCCAAAACTCTTCTTTGAGGCATAGTTCATGTCAGAGCTTGAGTATCAGCAGTTGCCAAAGGAGGCTCCAGATACCACCTGTGCTCCTCCAGTGTCTGTTCTGGCTAGGAATAGAAGCTGATCGAGTATATTCACTATCTGTATCCCCTGGAGCTTGCACAAGCTGATGAGCCATCTGAAATGATATAAAAAGTAAAGAAATTCTCTCATATTAAAATTCCACATTATGTCCCTCGCCACCCTTCCCCCAAAACACAGCAGTGTCTGTGAAACATTAACAGTGTAAACAGAAGCTGATACACCACAAAAATGCCCATTCGCTCATTTCAGCCTATAGTAAGAGCTCATCTTAAAACTGTATGACATTTTACGGTGGGGAATAAAGTGAACATACTCAGCTGAAAGCACAAGAGGAAACTTGGTGGAAAGAGGGCCATAAAATGAGCAGAAATTAACAGCACTACCAGAACAGATACCATTCCCCAATGGCTCTACATCCAAGCAGTTTGTACCATTTCTTGGCATGGTAAAGGTTACATTGCAGACAGCTGTTACATGCAGAGATGCAGCCTCTGACACCCCACGACCCTGAGAACCCAGAAGTCCACCACAACCTGTATGCCCAAGCTGTGAGGGGCTGGAGCACACTGGAGGACAGGGTTGGATCCATACTTACTGTAAGTTAACTCTTCTCCAGCTCTCTTGCGTGACTGGTCACCTCTGGGAGAGAAGGCAAAGAAAAGGTATTTTCATGAAAACCTCTGTTAAAGATGTCCCTGCTCTTCACACGGAGGTTGGACCTTTAAAGGTCCCTATCAACCCCAACCAAAAGAACTTCACAGCCAAGTCTCTCTCATTTTCAGGTAACTAAAGAAAATTTTTCAAAACCAGTTTGGTTTTGTGGATATAGACTGTTATTATTTGAAATGTCACGTTTAGTTCTCTAAGGAGTGTGCAACTGGTGAAATGCACTTGTAAGCAGAGCTATTATCAGCCACCTACGGAATTAGTAAGATTGAGAGCAATAACCATGAGGAACACAGCACAGTGAGGAGTATTCAGCAGCAGTAATGGCACATCAGCTTCTAGCTGAACAACAGCAGCTTATCAACACCATTAAGTGCTAAAATCTGCTTAAAGAGCAAGTGTTGTCACCTCAGACTTGCTGAGAGTCTGTAAGATTCAGGAGCATCTTTTCAGACTGACAGATTAAGAGTTTTTTCACACAGTTTTATAAACCACCCAAAGAACTTCAAGAGCCAAGTCTCTCCCATTTTCAGGTAACTAAAGAAAAACATTTTTCAAACCAGTTTGGTTTGAAAAACCAGTTTGGTTTTGTGGATATAGACTTACTACTTGAAATGCCACGTTTAGTTCTCTAAGCAGTGTGAAACTGATGGAATGCACTTGTAAGCAGAACTATTATCAGCCACCTACAGAATCAGTAAGACTGAAAGTTTGACAACACCAAATTGTTCCCTTTTTTGTTTTGTTCTGTACATTACAGTCTTTTGTCAGCATTAAATGCCTACTTGGTTACAAAGTCTCACACTCCTATTTCTTGGGCCAAATGCACTGCTTTTCTCAGCCCAGGGTATTAGGGTTTTGTTTTTATGCTTATCTCTCAAAAAATTATTTTCCTCAACAGACAGCCTTACAAGGAAAGAGTCTGCACCACGTCATTTGCATTTGGGTCAATAGTAGAGCTCTGAAGCTCAATAATTTAACAAGCTTTGAAGAGAGACGTGACCTTTGAGGAAAAGCATGGGGTATGAAATGCAGGCATATACCCACCACTAAACATACCCACATCTACTGGGTGTTCAAACTACAGGGCCAGACTCTCAGCATTGCACAGGTAACTTGAAAGATGAAGATGTTTTCTCTTTAGGAAGAAATGAACCTCCTGGGAGTAGAGCACGAGGCTTCCCAGCCTGATCTTAGATTGTCAAACTACTGCAGAAATGGTGGAAAGTGCTGTGCCTTTGTCTGGGCAGAAAAATAGAACAGCACAGAGCAACAGGCACTTCCCAGAGGGAACAATTTACAGTATGAACAGTTTCTGCTGTGTCTTTTACTGTTTGTTCTTCTCCCTTTTCCCCCTCCCCAATTCAATACTCAGATGGGAAATGCCTGTTTAAAATAAACATCTTGACTGTATAAATAACGCTGAAAGTGAAGTAAGGAGAAAACCGACATTTTCAGAAGCACTACGAATAAAAGAGAGCTTATAGAAAATAAACAGCCAAAGTAAAGGTTGAACAGGAGCATGATCATGCAATAGAAACACAACCAAAACACAGGAATGCATGAATGGCAAGCAATCTGATAAAAAAATTTCAAGCCTCCCAATCATCTACTTTTTTGGTACCATCGGCAGGGTTGTTAGTGCTCAAAAGACATTGAAAATAAGGCCATATTTCAGATACTGAATTGTGAAGGTTTTCTTTATTAACTCTTAAATTATTACTTCAATATTTTTAGGTGTATCCATTTTTACCATTTCAGCACTGTCCTGCATAATCACTCCTGAAAATTAATAATTATTACCTAGTAAATCCATTCTGAATAAGCTCTCTTTGAAGTTTCTGGTCTTGAGCAGCATATTCCTGAAGCTCAGATTCCACAGCAGGGGGTAGAATATTTGGGATGAATTTAGAAAATAAAGCTGGTGCCATCTGTACCCATTCTGTAAGAACAGAGAAAGCAATAACAAAATACACGGAAGAGATATTTTGTGAAAATTTTACTGTTTGACAAATGTAACTTTATTTTGAATACATATTAGGATCTTGAATTAAAATAAAAAAGAAAAAAAGAAAAACTCCAAAATCCACAGAAACCATGCCTTAAAGCAGAACAAATAATGAGACTGTTGAAATCAAATGTTTACATGCAGATAAAAGAACTACTATTTTTCTAAACCTCATCATCAAATTGAAATTCAGTTCCTGCTGCATCTCACAGGACCTTTGGACACTCTAAAGGACAGACAACTGATGATCAGCAAACCCACTTGGATAATTAGATAATGATTGTAAGACCTTACTCCAAGAAATTTATCCCCAAAATGTACCCTTCTCTTCCCTCAGCCTTTCTTCTAAAAAGCACAGTAGTATCACTATACAACCCTACTGCTCCATCCCCATTTCAAAGGAATTCATGCATTTCTCTCACTGATCTTCCAAAGCTCAGACAAGCACTTTTTTAATGTTTATAATGTAATTCTAACCTGTACTAGTTCAGCTTCAGGACAGAAATGTGATTTCATTTCTCTACACTGATTTCATTCTCTACATTGTTTTACAGGAGCAAGACAATTTAAGGCTTCAAGGCTTTAAGCACACGAGGAAAACTGGGTTTACAGCAACTGTATAGCAAGTTCTGAGAAAAATAAATAGCCCTCAACTATTTCTGCAGCCAGACCTTCCACAGGCTGTAGGAGTTACCTTAAATTTGATCTTTGCTTAGAAAAAAGGGATGCTTTAAAATTCACTGAGGAACATCACAAATTTTTATACAATTCCCACTGTCCTGTAAACCAACACTCAAACCTCTCATCCAGATCACTGATAGAGGTTTTAAAAAGGACTGGCCCCAGTACCGAGCTAGAACTAAAAGAGATTCTTCTCTGGCAACATTTGAAGTCTGACAGCTGTTGGATACCTTCAACCTGAAGAGAAGACAAAGGAACAGAAAGAGAAGGGGAAGCCCCTGGCTGCCAGCCACGTCTGCTTCGCTTCTCCTTTTGCTCTCTGCACTGCAGACACTTCACAGGCTGCTCTAAACCTTCCACTGGCCCCACTTTCTGCTTTACCTCCCAGTTATCTGCCCACCAGTCCCATGATACATCCAATGGAGCAATCCCACAGAGAAAGAGAGCAGCACTGCCTCAGAGGAACCCTTGCTCTGACTGTTTCAGAATTCATCCACAAGAACTAGGATCACCAAAGAACAGCCTTTTACACCAAGAAGTCTATCCTGGGCTCTTCAACTACTCAGAATCTGGTTAGGCCCATAATACCAACCCATACCAGTGTCTGCTGTGCTCTGAACAGCAGGACAGGGATCATCTGAAATGGAAAACTGCGAAATCACAAGTCCATCACCTACAATATGAAGTGTGGTCAAAGAACAACCACCTGAATTGCTTTCAAAAGAGTAACACTTTTATACTTATGTATGCACCCTTCTATCTTTGGTCCTGAACACTTTCTAAAACTGAAATTAGAATTGTCTTAAAATTGATGGAAGTATGTTAATTTTGCTGATGTAAAATTAATCTTTGCTTACAGAAAGTGTATTTTGTGAATAGAGAGTCCTGGTTTGTACACATGCTAAATATTGCACCAAAGCTTTTTGTAAAGGATTCCCATCCTCATTTCTATTGCCATAAATGGGGACTGCAAAGCAAAAATAGACTGAAGCTCAGGCACAATCCTTCTCTCAGTCATGCCAAAGTAAGAAACTGTCAGTACTGTAAAAGCAAGGGAAACAGGGACCACTTATTTATGGATATTTTGAACACTTCCTGTTTCTAAAAACTTCTCAAATACAGGGTAAGGCTCTCCTCAGTTCTCCAAAACTTAGGGAATCTCCAAAGATTCTCATCCAAAATTGATTAAAATCTGCAATACCATTTTCCTTTCAATATAACTGTTGTTTGCATAAGATGTCACAATGTGTTCATGAGTTAAATTAGAAATAATACCAAAAAAAAAGGCTTCATAGAAGAAACTTCGGCATGCAACTCATGCTGAAGACCTGGCTGTTTGAAGAGTGACTCTTAACACAACTTTCACCATTTCCATACTTCTAAATTTCTGCCCTGACTGACCCATTAATATCCTTCTTTCTTTATTTCTATAGAGAAGGAATGGATCTTCCCTTTGTCTCCAGAAGAGAGGGCTGGCTTTTTTTTTAAAATGTATTTGGTATTTACATGGTACCTTGCCCAGGTCACCAACAAGATGGGCAACAAGAACCAGGGTAGAACTGAGCATTAGGATGCACAAAACACAACACACTTTGACTATTAACAGTGCATCCATTAGAGAGTAGACACATTTTGGCAAACAAATGACAATCACAAGATGAGATCAATACAAACATTTTTCCTTTTTACCTGGTCGTAGTGTATACAGGCCTTTCACAATATTTGCCATGGTTGAAGGAGTTATTTGAAACGGTGTTGACTGAGCTTCCAAAAGTAAAGCTGCAACAAAATTAACACAATCAGCAACTTTTCCAACCTAGAAATACAGGCTCTTACACATAGATTTCTTTTTAATCAAAATAATACAGTAATTGTGCTTTTTTTGGTACCTGATGTCCTCACAAAGAAAACAGCCATGTGTCCTATTTCAACTTCTTCTCAAGAGTAATAAAACATCACCTTTAGATAGAAGTATCCTGCTCAAATTATGTATAGTGAAAATGTGGAATAACTTCCTTTTCATTTATTGGAGGTAGCAGGGGTTGGGTAAAACGAAGCATTTGTTTTAGCTTTAAGTATTCAGACACAGAACTGAAGCAAACAATTTATTTTTGAAAGCACTCTTATACCAAGTGTGTTAAACACCTGAAGATCCACAAATCCATACTTCACAGCATTTAGAATTTTTCACACAAAACTAAGGATGGATTCAAAGTCTATGCACATGTAGTGCTAAAATTGTAAATGTTGAAGAAGAAAAGTTGTTCCTTTAAACACAAGTTAATAACTGCACCTTCCTCTTGAGGAAAAACCTGGCAATAGCACATTTACTGTTTATGTTATGATATACAAGTTTTTATCCTTATTTATATTTATAGGAGCTTTGTACATACATCTGAATTACAGAAATACACACACAAAAAGAAATTAAGAAGGTGTAAACAAACTGCTACCTCTTGATTTTCATTTCTCTACCAAGCAGTTGAGCACCTTTCTGCGCCCACCATATGGAGGAGAACTGACTCTTACAGTTCCACCTAAGGGACATATCTCTTTGGCTTACACTGGAGAAGCTCTGCTTTTTAACCTTCAGAGCATCTCCAATTCTGGCTTCAGCATCTGCCACTAGAATACTTAAATAGAACGAAAAATCTTCAGTAGCATGTTTTTTCTTATCTTTCTGAAACTGTTTAAGTGCTCATGTCATAGGGAAATTAAAACAAAGTACTCTTTTGTAACCTTCAAGTAATCACAGTTGTTATATTTAACTGTTATAGATGCATTTATTTTACAAAGAGCCATCTTAAAAGTGCTTGCTCATTTCAGCTGAAGCCTTGAGGGTGTGAGAGCCTGTGATTTGTTCTGTAATGACATATTTACAGCCCTTTTCCTAAAGATTTGTCAAACAGCCTCTTGGCAGCCAAGAAAGTTGGAAATCATTGAATTAAAATGGGCATAGTGCTTTATAATGTGACAGTAATGCACAATCCAAACAATGTGTGTGCATACACAAATATTTATATATTTAATTAGACTGTGGCCACTTCAGCCTAAGCATCACCAATAGAACTGCAAAGTACCCAAAGAACTGTGAATTTGTTCTTAATATGTGCACATTAAATTACTTTCCTAAAATATGCAAAACAAATTATTTAAAACAAAAAATCTTCATCACTTTATTGCAGCTTCAGAAATTAATATTTCCTATCTTGCTTTCTGCAAATGCACACATCACCTACTACACTGCAGATTTAAATCACTCACGCCTGACTTACAGTCAATAAATAAAAGCATGACAGTATCATATTCAACAATGTAACAATGCAATGGCATGTATTACCTGATTTTCAATAAAGAAAATTAAAGAATAACCTGTTCAATAAGCCATACAGTTTAAACTAACCCAGCTTGTCCAAAAGCTGGACATCAAGCCTCGAAAAATGAATAGCACTGCTGTAGGATTTGTGTTTTCAAAACAATTTCCATAAGAATAAGCAAGACTCCCCTCTGGATAGAACCAAAAGATCTCAATGTAAATTAAAGACAAAGCTGTAAATTAAGATGCAAAGATGTAAAACTTCTTTGCACACAAATTCATTTTCAGTTTTGCAATGAAACAAACTTCGACATTCATTCAGTCCTGTATGACTTCTTGAGAGGCTCACTCAAGGAATAGAAACAGCTCTGCCAGACATGCTGAAATTATCTCTGTTGTTATTTTACAATCTTATAAAAGACTAACAAATACTAAGGCTTTGACTCTTGCTTTATTAGAATCATTAGTGAGAGTCTGCAACACAGAAGTTGCACAGACTCCTTCTACCTACTCCCAGAACTGCACCTGCAGCATTTACAAAGATAGAGGAGGGAGAGGCAGAATAAAACTGAACCTCAGCTGAATGAGAGTGGTAATGACACCATGATACCATCTGACCACCTCCAGAGTGTTCATGAATTAATATCACATTCTACAGACTAACTAACATGCAAACAGGTTAATTAACCTGTAAATAGTCTTGAAAATAACTCCTGGCAGAATCAAAGAAGAGAAGTGTGGGTTCCCATGATGAAATGCATTAATTGCAGAAAGGTACAAGATGATTTGAAATATCCTTGAACTGAGGTAAGACACAATACCCAAAATGGCTCAAGGATTTTTGAGGAACAGTGAATGAACAACACTGGAGTAAGTCAGGTATGAACCTGCAACACTTCAGATACTCTGCAGTAATCAAGGTACCTTGTTACTGCACAGCAGCATTGGAGAACCCTTGATGAACACTAAGCTACTTCCTAATTACAGTGGGGCACTTGGGGCAAGATCCAGGAGCCCAGTAATTCCAGGAGTAGCAGATGATATCTTAACAAGCTCAAATTCACTTGTTTATAACTCAAGATTGACTTCAAAAACTAGGATTTAGCTGTTCTAAAAAGCTTTTTCTATTCTTCAACAATCCTTTGAAAACAGATTTCTTTACTTAGCAAAGATGTAACCTTTTTGGCAGAAAAGTGAAACTTTTGCATGTTAGTAACCAGGGGTTTTTTCCTCCCTTTGTAGTAATTTTGACAGAACTACAAAGTAGGCTATTTTAACAAATCATACCTAAATCACTTCTGCCCCTTGGGAGGACCTGCAGATCCCACAGAGTCAAATCTGTACTAGGATAAATTGCCTTTCTCTCAGCTAAATTATCCAGGGTCCATCTGACCACACAAACCTTTCCACTTCACTGTCATAAAATCCCATTCACCTTGAAGATGGTTCCTTTATCCCAGTCCATGCAAAGCACTGGATCGAACCCAGATGCCAACAGCAATTAAACAGGGAGGGAATTGCCACTGCTGGCGCCCAAGATGCAGCTGAAAGTTTTTGTTGTTGCCATTTTGGGTTGTGGGTTTTTTCTCTAAGGTTGGTCAGGTTTTTGTGCTTGTTTGTTATTGCTGTTATTTGGCATTTTGGGTTTGTTGGGGTCTTTTTACCTGCTGCCTATTTTATTATTAAATTGTCTGATGAAGCTTGATCATTTATTACCTTTTCACTCCTTTAATCTAGGTACAGTTCCTCCATGTTAATTACTGACCTAGAACTTCAAAAGCCTTTTGAATGAAAATTGACTTTCTCTTTGGCTTAACCCTCACACTTGCAGTTACATCAAACTCCTCATGATCCTGGTATTTTATCTTCCTTTAAACAGAACTAAAAACAAATTTTTACCAACTTAAATTCTTTATAAGTTTGTAATGAATTACAATGTAGATCAGAAAAGAAAAGAGATAAAAATTTGGTTTTATTACTAAACATTTGCCACTAGGCATTTAATAAAGCCACAGTCTATTTTAAAAATACTCATTACATAGACCAAAAGCTTTATTAAGTACCTAATAAAAATGCTACAAAATAAAAATTCCGAGCCTTAATCACACGGAAAATATTCAGTGTTGTAAAAAGAATAAATATGAAAAACACAGCTATAAATGTAGAGATATATGCTTTGGGACTTGTATAATTGGAAAATAAGGTGGTATTTTCACATTTATATTTTTATGAGGCCTTACTGAAATTGGAATATTACTCCTATTTCTTTGACAAGGAGCCAGATTAACCATGGTGGTCATTACTTGAGACTGTATTTTCCAACTTAATTTGAGGTGCTGCAACTTAATCAACATGAAACAAGGAAAATAAGAAACGTAGCTGCAACTTTTTAAAATGTCCTAAATTCTTTGATGAAAGGTTTAGTTCAGAGGCAAAATTTGCATGTAGATTGCTGTTTAAAGAATTTGAATGTGTTCTACAGTACTTGGTAACAACGCAGACTGCTTCCAGTATTGTTACAACACAATTACTTAGTCCTTAGCTGTCAAATTACAGCTGCGACTTCAGTATTAGCAATGGCACCCTTAAACTGCTCAGTGTGTAAATATTGATTATTCCATCAGATTTGCAGAGCACAGGGGGTGTAAAAGATTAACAGCTACAAAAGCTACTTTATTTAGCCCTGGAGAGTGCAGGGTTAACTGTTGAAGTCTAAGAAAGGGGTGACATTAATGTGACAAGAGTTTTGAAGGAATGGTCAACTTTTCTGCAATAGCAGCACCCCAGTACCCTCCCCACAGGCCAGAAAAGAAGTGGAACAATACTGCAGTTGATTTCCAGATTCATAGATCTCAGTTATCCGTATCTACCAATATTTGGAAGGAAAGAAGGAAGGAGAGGAAGGAGAACATTGTTTATAAGGTTAGAATTGGAAATTTGAAGTGATTAAACTATTTGCCAAGACGAAATAAGCTAGAAATTAAATACTGAAATTTACAATCCTGTAGATGCATAAATTTCTTTTAAAATTATTTTTAATATGGAACTTCAGAATAAATGCATCCTTTCCCTACATCTTAAAAAAAGGACCTTTTCTGCTAGAGAACCCTCTTGCCCCCCAAATCATTTACTGTCAGAAGCTGGAACCTCAACAGCTTTATAGCTGGAGAAAAGGCTACATTAGCTTTTTGTTTCAGAGGAATTCTAACAGAAATCACCCTGTTTTAGTCTAGCACAAACACACTGGAATTAATTGTTATTTCCTCCTAGTGCTCCACTACCTTTCTTCATTTTTAAGGCCCTGAGGAAGAAATATTTTATTTTACCTATCCTGACACATATGCTAATTCTAAGGACAGAGACACTCCACAGGCCAGTAATTCTGCCTTTTTTAATATTTATTTTTTAACGATATCTCCCTTTGTTTTTGTCTCATTCCTAAACTTAAAAAGCAAGAGATATAGTTTATGAACGTGGCAGAGTGGAGTTGTGCAGATTTTCTTCTCATACTAACTTTTCAGAGTTTTAGGAGAAAACAAAGCAGTGTCTAGAGGCCGAATATCATCCAATGTATTACAGAAGGAAAGGGCCTCAGTAATCCAAAAAGACATTTTTAAAACACATTGCTTCTGTCATCACTCTGTGTCCCAAACCAAAAAGAATAATGATTTCGAAAGCCTGAGGGCAGTTTCTATATTAAAGCTTTAGTTCAGATTAGAAATGTGATTTTGAAGCAAATTCACTGATCATCCCCACTTTGCTGCTCCTTGGTTGGTATGACAGAGCTGCCTTGGAGCATATTACTTCAATTCCTTTTGGGCAAGATTAAACCAGATGTGCTCGAACTGCTACTCCTTGGCACTCTGTCCAAAGGAGCAGACATTAGCAAGTGGGAAATAAAACTCTCCAAAAAGCAGGGAAAGGTCAGCACTGGGTCCTCAACATCAACACAGAGGTGTTTTATACTCTGCTCCCTTTACACCACCCCACTGATTAATGCAGACAGCCTAAACCATGCAATGAAACCCCCAGCTTTGCCTACAGGGCCCAAACTTTTCAGATAAAAGCCCATGGTTCTGCTGCACCAAACCTATAATGATGCTCTAGGCATTTCTGTCAAAACCAACTCAGGACAGACATTCAAGAATAAGATCATTTTCCTTATGAAACACAGTCATTAGATGTGACACGGAAATGAGAAGCACAATGAACAACTCCTTCACTGTCAGCAGCACACAGAAAGGCTGGGGGCAATGCTCTCTGCAAGAAGCTGAAACACCATGAGAGTGTTTTCTCCCTTTGTCAGGGCATTTTCTCCACAGTTTGTGCGTCAAGGCAGTAACAGGCTGCTTCTCATATGCAGATTGTTTGAGACAGATGTCAAAATGGAGGGAGGGGAAAGAAATGTCACCTCAAACAGCGTGAATGTCAATTCAATCCATCTTTTTCTTGCGTATCTCTGCCAAAGGGTGAGGCATGGGGAGCGAATAAAAAAACCCCAGCACACTTCAAAACAAACCCTGCGGTCTCTGTTGTAGCTGTAGAGTCAGGCCATGAACTTGGCATCAATCAGTCCTTCTCTCAGCCTTTTGCACTGCTCCTCTCAAACAGAGAGCTCTGTATTCACCAACAAAAGCTGGATACGGCATTTATTAGTGAAAGGCATTTTGTCAAAGCAGCACACAGCCAAAGAGATGAGGAGGGTCCCTTGCTTCACTGACATCAACAGGCTTTGGGAGGTCAGCACAGCAAAACACAGCTGCTAAATACGTAGGGCTGGGTGCCCACAGAGCAACAAACACTCCTACTGAGCCACTGCACAACAACAGGAGAATCCCTGCGCAGGCAACATCCTGCCAGCTACATTCATCAGCCTCTAACAGCTATAAATAGATTCATTCTCTGTAATTTTGCATTACATTTCTACTGCTGCATCAAAAATCTGGACAACTTCATTGTTAAAGAGCTGTTAGCAACCCTTTCCAATGCTCAAGTAACTTTTCTGGTACTTTTTAGAAAACACCAATGCAGTGGAAATATCTTTCCTGTTTTTATAAAGGAAAACCTTTTCCAACATAAACCGCTCTTCTATTGAACTTTAATACACCTCCAACAAAAAAATAAAATGGAACAACAAGATCTCTTCCCCTCATCTGAATCCAAGTGACCTAACTGGGAAGAAACAAAGCTGTCATATGTAAAAATCTTCAGAGAAAAGGCTTCCTCTGTAATTAGCTAGAGGCTGAAAACATAATGAAGTAGACTGTGAGTGGTCTCCCTTCTCCTGACTTTTTTCAAAGAAGTTTTCCTTGGAAAACCATGAGAAAAAGTTCTACTTCAGCAAATTATGTGATGTATTTTTACACTGGGTTTTAGCTCTGAACCCACACAGGCACTGACATGGAGAACTACACTCTGCAACTGCCTGCGTGCCTTTAGAATCCACACACAGTAACCACTCTGTGTGCTCAGGCTTCAGCGGCTGATTCTGTAATTACCCCAGGCAACAGGAACAAAATCAGAAGTGCAGCACAAAGCTATTTTCCTTCTCATAAAGTTCACCTGACTTCCCAGTTGAGTAACTACTGTACAAAAGTGCAGACAGATGTTTTTTTGGGAAGAACCAACTTGTACTGAACGATCTGTACCAGCACATTGCTCTTTGAAGAGTAAAAAACTTCTTGAACTCACAACAATAATGTCTAAGGCAAGAAACAGCCCCTACACACACAGATATAAATGGCTGAAGTACTACAGAGATATGATAAGGCTTATTTGGAAGTGCCCTAATCAATCTGATACATCCTACTACCCCCACAAACAGTGCTGTAAGCAAAGAATTCTATATATATTCAACTCAGACTGCCCTCTAAACCAGCTTTCACCTCTATGACCAGCTTGGAGTTTCTGTTGCTTTTTGCTCAATATGGAGATGCTGGGAACCTCACCAACCTCCCAGAGCAGGATTCCAGCCTAGCATTCACCCTCCTTTCTTTAGTTTTCAGGAAGAGAACAGGAATAATTGCAAACTCTTGTAATTTAAACCCAAGTGATCTCTCCACCAAGGAGACACAACACTATGCCCTTAATGGCTTTTCTTCTTTTGTTAGATTCAAAAGTGAGCTTGGTTTGGGCACTAAGCTGCCAATGTCCAAAAGGAGAAGAGTGGCAGTTACTTGCAAACACTCTGCCATTGAATTTTACCCACTGCAAGTACTAGAAGTAGAGAGTTTCAGAAGCTGTTATGCACTTTCATGCAGTGATTGCCATTTTTCTAGATCAGAATAAACAGGCAGGATGTTTCCAGGGCACGGAAATTGCAGTGCAGGACTATCAGAAGAGACAGTGGCTGCATAAGGAGAAAATAAACCTATTTCTGAGCTTTTCTGCTTACAAGTCACCTCATGCAGGACTGTAGCAGGAACAAAGATGACATTCTCCACCACCCCTTCCCTAGTGACATGAGGATATTATCTGCACCTTCTCCCCCTCCCACCCTCATTTCTGAAGCTTCCTGTAAATAAGATGCTGTATCTTTGCTTGTTACATTCAGTTAAGCACTTCTACACATGGCAACTTCTCCTTTGCCACTGAATGCAGCAGTCTTACCAGCAAGAGCCAGCTTTGGCTTTGTAAGGAAAATAATCAGGTTATATTCACTTAGTTCAAATGCACCCACTTTAATTTGAAGAGCATTGACTTGATAAATGTGTGGGTGTAAAAGTGTTTCACAAACACAACTGTGTTCATGGATCTGTGTATTGTGGGTTTTTATTATGCATTTACTTTAACTGAAGTGCTCCAGATAGTGAAGTGCTTTTTTAAAAAAAAAAAATTTCATCTATCAAACCCTAAATGGAACCAAATTGGCATTGGTACAGGAAAAATTTGTCAAAGTAATGTTCACTTAGGCAATATTTCCTCTGTAAATAATGAATTGACACCTTGATCGCTCTAATTTTTGCAACCAAGTGCTCAGAGAAGTGCTCCCAATCACAGAGACCATTGTTGCAGCTGTTGATCTTGCACCTTCCAGCCTCCCACCAGCCAGCACAGGGACAAGGGAACCCAGCCTGGGGGAGTCTGAGCTGATCAGGGCTGCACTGCTCTTCTGGCTTCTTCCCCCCCATCTTTTTGGAGTGGAGCAGGAACTTTTTCAAAAATCAAATGAACCTGAAATGTACTTACAGTCCTTCCTGAACACAGCTTCAAATAGAAATGCCAGCTTCCAGGCTCTGAGAGAATGACAAGGTACTATAAACAAAACCCACTTCGTACAAAAAAACAGAGCAACAAATTTCAGGAGTGAGAGCAGATGTTACTCTGAGCCTCCAAGTCTAGATCACAAATGGATTAAACCAATTTTGTAATTTGGTTTTTTTTCAAACAGAATGAAGGCATCCTTCTTCTCACTGAAGTGGCAGTTGCAACATCTCTTAAAAAAACAGCCCCAGGATTTCATTTCTCCATGCAGATCACAACTTCCTTGACTTTCATTTCCAAAGCATCCCCATTCATATCTGCACTTTTTTCCCCTCACAATACAGAAACATCTTTTTGCTGAACCAAATCTGTATCAAATATCAGCAAAGAGCACCAAACGCTGACATTGGGAAGCAAAGCAAATAACAAACACCAACTTGCATTCTATTTTCATAGAGCCCTGACATTTCCAAAAAGGAAGGTTTGAATTTCAGGAAGCTAGAAAAAAAGAGCTAAGGAAGGCAGAAAAAAATACAATACTAGAAGTTTTTCAGCACATTTGCAGTACTACATCATGTGCTGTGTATCTTCAATTATTTCCCAAGAACCTGTTAGCAAGTTTAAAATTTTATTTAGGCATACTTTAACTCAATTTATAGATCCTCTTATCCAAGACTTAATTAAATCAGATCACAGTTAGGAGTTCACGCCTGTCAGTATTTATCATCTTACTTAGAAGGGACATAAAATCCAAATAACACAGCTTTAACAAACTGATGGTCAGACTGAAATGAACCCAAGGAAGCTGCTCATTAAACAAGACACTTCATATACAGCAACACAGACAGCTTACTTTTTTTTTTTTTTCATTTTTTTCTTTTCATTTTACTTCTGCAATTAACAGAGCTGGGAAAAAGCATTTCTGATTACACACACACAACACCACAGGTCTTTTCCTTTCAACAATTCATCTGCAATTTCTATTTGATTCTGCTATTATCACTGCAGAAAGTTAATTACTTAGCAACACTCATCTGACATCACTTATGTCAGGTTTATTCAGTGTTACACCTTTGCTTTGCCACTGGAAAAAAAAAATTGCCTGAAAAATCTGAACATTTTAAGGCAATATCAGCCAAATTTTCCACGATCTTGTTGCAGCAATCATCTTACCAGGTTTCATGATACCAGTAGTTCTCTTTGGCACACAAGAAAACATCAGGCCCATGGCTGGGCACTCCTCATTGTTCTGCTATTTCCAAGGTGATGTGATCTGCTCTTTAGTGACTTTTCCAGATGGCAAGAAGAAGACCTCATCAGAGCTGATGATCTCCCATCACTGCAGAATGCCAGGCTCCCTGACCTTGTAGACACCCTGTTCACCCACCCCTTGCCCAGGATGTCACCTCTCAGTGAGCCTGAAACAACAGCACAGCTCCTTTCCCTCAGCTGGAGGGAGCAGGGCATTGCTACCCGAGCAAAGAAAAAAAGAGCAATAAACTCCACTCCAATTGCTCTAATGCTTTGCTAGCTGCCCTTCTGAAGGGCAAAGCAGGCCAGCAGCAAGCTCCCTGTGCTCACACAGACACTCTCAGAGGTGGCAGGTTTCAGACAAACATTGTGGTTCACCACAGGAGTCACACTTCCCGTTAAGTGCTCCTGTGGGTATCACTTGAAGCACATTATATTTGCATTAACCCATTAACCTTAGAGAGAAACTGCTGTCATCATTCTGCAGCTCACCAACTACAGCAGTACTTGAGTACATCATGGCAATAACCCCAGAGGTATCACAGTTTTTTGACCACACCACGTTCTTAATGACACCTGTCAATATTTTGGTAAGGAAGTTAAAAAGCAACAGCATAAACAACAGAACAATAAAACATTCATTATGCCATAATCACAAGTCATAGGGGAAAACAAATACTGGTTCCCCCAGATCTCAAGCAAACCATTACTTCATACAAAGTCAGATTTCTGAAAAAAAAAAAGTTGAACTGTGCCACATTTTCTCATGCCTTAAAGGAATTTGTATTGAAGTTCACTAATATTTGGCATTTTATCCCTATTTGCTGTGGATTTTCATAGTGTCTGAAAGCACTGTGGCTCTCCAGGCTTCCATTATAAGAAAAGTCAACAGCTTTACTTACGCATTAGGTTGTAAATGTGCTTTTCCGCAACATGTTCCGTAAACAGCTTTATAAGGTCATCTTTTAAGTCTCTGTTAAGCTTGGTTTCTATGTAAAATTTATTCTGGAAAATAAGACAGAAGTTTTCAAGTTTGTTTCTCATAATAGCAAATAAAGTAAACTTTTTTTTTCTCCCTGAATAAAAACAGTTCAGAATATTAAAGCCGTAGAGTATTTCACCTGCAAAGTGTTTCCTTGGTGACTGCATTTAAACTAAACAGAACATTCCTGTACAACAAAAAAACATTGGTGACAAACCTATTTACATACAGCCATACCTATTTATTTTGTTTTCTGTATCTACAACTAAATCTCCATATTGATCCAGAATGGAGAGCTTGTACACAAAATACTTCATTTTAGAACTTCTAAAAATTTTATAAATTCTCTTAATGCCAAAATACAGCTGGACATTATGTTTGTAATGAAAGAAAATATTTTTTCCAATGACTAAAAGCAATTAAACCATTAAAATAGATAGGTTACAATAATAAATCCTCAGTACAACTATCCACTTCTGTGGTTCACTGACAATCTCAGAGGACAGCTACTCAGAATTAATCAGCTGTGGAAATAAGTGATATATATAAATCTATACAAAAATGAACTACATTAAAATTTTTAGGATTCCATTACTTTGACCCATTCAGCATTAACAATTAATTCATCTCTTTGAGGGAAATTCAGAGATAATTCTATTCAGGAGTTCCTCGAGGGCCCCAATACCTAATTTGGTATCAATGCTCCATTTCCAGCCTGCAATTAATAGCAAGATTTCTTGTCTGTGTTTTATTCATAGACGTGTTTTAAATGCTGAGGGAAAAAAATTGCTTCAAGATAAATCTCCTATCATTAAAAAGCTAGCTTGGAAGTGGAATAGCTGAATTAAATAATTTGGACAAATGGTGTAAAAGAGTTAAACAGATAACCTACCAGAAAATCAACTCAAAAATAACCCACTTATCTGAGGCATTTACTAGAACAGGGATATCTTAAGGGAGAAAGGTTTTTCCACACTTTAAATTAAGTTTTTCTCCTGTTCACTAAAGCATTTAACACAACTGGAACAAACTCTCAGAACAGAGAGCAATCTTCATGTTTTTGTGTGAAACCCATTCTCTTGGCCATTACCAAAACTACAAACACACCGTAACAACCTGTCCAGGCAGAAACCCCTTAAACTTTTGAGGCAAACTTTCACCAGCAGTTAGTCACCTTTAATAAAGACTGAACCTGGTAGAACAAAGGCAGTCTGAGGGCTGAATACATGCCCCTATTGTAGTTTAAGTTTGTTGCAGCGATAGACAACAGCCTTAAAAAGGTGGTTTTTTAAAATTTAGTAAACTTGCTGCTGATGGTTCCCTCCTGAAGGTATCCTGCCTGTAGAGGTTTTATCAAGGACTACAGCTCAGTTGTTTCCCCTCACCTGGACCTGTGAACAAAGATTGAGGGAAAGGCTCTGCAGAGAGAATAACCTAATTAGACTAACTTATTTGTAATGGTTTTGATCAATGGTGAATTGCCATTGCAACAGAAACCCACAGCAACTAAAGATACACTTTGACAAAGTGTTAAATTACACACCACACTACAGCCTTTCACCAGACCATTTTCCTAAACCATTTTGCACAAGATGGCCAAATTATGGTGCCTCATTTTGCTCAGAAGCTGGAAAGCTTAAACTTTTAATTCTAGTAATTTCACTAGGAAAGCAACCAAAAAAAACCCCCACAACCCAGCAGTTACAAGACAGTACAAACAAAGAACAAATGTAAAATATTCTGTACACTTGGAAACACCTTTCCAAAAATATGTTCCACTTGTGTGAGCTTAAATAGACAAAGAAAGAGCATCTAACTTAAGTGCTTCATTTCCAATCCACAGTGCTGAAAGGAGAGAGCAGAAGAGCTGTCACCTTCCCCATCCTTGTTAGGGGTAAATCAGGAAGATTTTCTGTATAACACGTCACTACCTAGGCTGTGCCAGTATTTCTAGAAAAATGTCTCAAGTCACATAAAGGTCTAACTGGCAGCTAAAAGGTAAGCAGATGTGAGTAACTGAGAAAGTCAGGTATGATACAAACATTAATTCTACTAAATACCTTACGATAAAGCAATCTGGCAAATCTTAAAAGATAAAACTCAGTTAATATTAAGAGGAGATCAGTAAGTACTTGAAAGAAGAAAAAACAGTATATAGGAGTGCTTACCACCTCATACTTGCATATACCTGGGTATACAGACACACACAAAATGCCCTCTGGCTGATAAGCAACAAAGTGCAATACCAGTAGGGATAACAATATGCTGCAGGCAATGAAATAAATTTTAACTATCCCAAAACCACAGTGCTCACAAATGTTAGGCTCACATAATGTGATAAAATAACAGATTTTCAGCTATATCTCAAAGTAAAATGAAAAACTGAAATTCTGTAAGAAAAATATACCATCTAAATTCTATTTTTTTATTCAACCGGAAATATTTTTTCATTCACGTGTATAGCATACTGTGATATGTACAACCTGTAAGCACCCAGAATAATCTCACTTAAATTTATAAACCAGTTTTCTGCTAGGAATAAAGCACTGTGTATTACCCTAACTTCCAGTTTAATTTTACCTTCAGTTACATCCCTGAACTTCTGAAGGAGCGTAAAGCCACAGAATCTCAGAGGGTCTTTTGGCCTCCGTGCTTTTCTGACAAACCTGCTGCAGCAGCCTAAGACTGAAAAAATCCATCACCAATGAAAAAAACAAAGTGCTCCCAGCAAAAGAAGGAAAAAGAAAAACTCCCATCAGTTGCAAGGTCAGCCCTCTCAACCATCCCTCCTGATAAGCTTGGAAACACCCCTTGGTCACCATACACACACAGGGTAAGAAATCACCTTTCCTGCTTTGGTACGTATCAGGAAAGAAAAGTGCTGCTGCTGCTATTAAGACACACAGGACTAAGCCTAAGACAAAATACTATGCCATATTCCAGTTCTACATAAAAGCTTTAGTTTTTCCTCAGCTTCATAGATTTAAAAAATATTTAAATGCACATTAAAAGTTCTCCTAAGCAGCAATATAATTATCCTTTCAGAACTAAGTCCTCAAGCAACTCAACAGCCTTGGAAACTCCTGATTAAAGCAATCACAGAGAAGGAAAGCCTCGTCACCTCTGACATAAAGGCAGAGTTTAACAACTTAGTACACTTCAAAACTTTGTGAAAAGTATCTATTAAAGCAACTGCAAAGCTGTAATTTAGACTGTAGAGTAATTAGGCTTTCACCTCTTGCAGTTGTTTTTCAGTTGTATCTTTGGACCAAACAGAGGAAACTGTTGTTGCTATATGAGAAAACTTGATTGGACACTACAACGTAAGATTGCAAGAGTACCTGCACATAAAAGTACTTCCAAATACATACAGAAAAAACTAAGAAACACAAACATTTTTCATCCTGACTTCTCTAGAGGTATTTCCCACATCATGCACAAGACTGATTAATAAATTATTTCAGTGAAAAAGTTTGACAGCTGATTTGCCATTAGCCTTATAAACCAGCTATACAGCTGAGCCAAGTCAGCATTGCTTTTGGCAGCAAGAAGAACCAACAGGTAACAGAACCAAATAAAAGGGCAGATTAGAAAACACCAAGTTCCAGAAAGGCAAATTCCTCTTTTAATGCAACAAATCTGTATGGTAACATTATGCCAAAATACTGTAGCAAGTTACCAAAATTCACTGAAACACAGGAGATCCTTCTAAAGGATACTGCTCCCCAAACTCTGTGAAACTACCAATCAGAAAAACTTTGAAGAGTTTGAGGCTTATTTAATCCCTTTTTTTTTTTTTTTTTCACTTCTAAGCGATGCCAACACGAGGAAAGTTTCTGGGAGAAGGACAAGTTTCAAGCTTAAGTTATTCACTACCACCAAAAAAAAGGCAATAAAAGTTTTGGTACTTTGACAAAAAGGATGTAAATTATTGGTTTCTGAACCACTCCAAGTATGCCTGACAGTGCTGTAAACATTATTTTGTCTTCATCTATCCAACACTCTAAACAGCTTTATCAAGTACCAAAAGACATTTCCAAGACACATTTCTTCCCATCTTTTCTGAATCTGTTCTATCTGAAAGTAAAAAACAATCATCTCCACAACCTGCCCAAACTAAGAAGCCAAAACTTAACAAGTCAATAAATTATCTCTGTTCAAAAAGATATAAGTAATGAACTATTTGAGATGGCTTTTTTCCCATCAAAATCAGAACCATTCTCCCCACTCCCAGAAAGAAGTATTAGGGCAGAAACCAACTGCAAAACTCTGCATTTAAAAAGCACAGCCTCCCCTTCCTTTCCCCATACAACTTGATCAGTACTGTTAGGCAGGCACCAAAACTAGGCATGAAGCATAAGTTTTACATGTCAAAAATCATTATTAGCTGCATTTTATTCTTTTCACTTTCAGTCAGCATCTTGTGTATGGACATATTCATTTGAAAAGAATTTTCTAAAACTTACCATATATATGAAAAGAGGCACAATGCTCTGCAATGCTCCCATATACTGTCCAAGAGCTACGTTAAATCTTTCAATATAGAGATCTGGAGGGCTGGCCTGCAAGAAACCGTAAAAGTCAGGTTGTAATTTGAACAAGAGAAAGATCTGGAACAGCATGGGCTATGCTTTCATAGCAAACTCAAACAGCTACAAAGGATTTGATACAGTAGGTCCACACAAAGCAAGCCACACATCATTCCAGAGTTTCTGCTCTAACTCCCTCCAGCAAAACCAATCTCCCTTCAGTAACTAGGTTTTGCCTAGGACTATACATCAGTGCCCAGCACAAGGTCCATTCAGTAAGAAATACAGTGAGCCTGTAACAAACTGACATTTAGCATATGCAAATAAAAACACTTATTAAAGACCAGGGCTTTGTTTTGAAAGCACCAGCTGTCATGCCTAGAATCCATACCCAAATCTGCACAAGTGCTGCAGTGTGTGTTCCCACCCCCCTGAGCTTTTCCCACCCACAAGAGCAGGGTGGCATTAAGCTGCTGCTTTGCAGCTGAGCTGGCGAGTGGCACATCTTCCAGCTCCAGGGAACACTGTCCTCCACAGAAAACCCTTCTAAGCTACTGCTGGGTCACCTAAGGAAAGGCAAGTGTTCAGGGGGTTCAGCTGGAAGG
This sequence comes from Corvus kubaryi, assembly GCF_017639235.1. NCBI lineage: Eukaryota > Metazoa > Chordata > Aves > Passeriformes > Corvidae > Corvus > Corvus kubaryi. Next base: position 17,990,202 of record NW_024580672.1, read on the forward strand.
ACCACAAAGAAAGCAACATTTTCAGAGAGAGTTCTGCATGCGGGTCCTGTGCTCCAGGTCAGGCCTGGGGAAATCCCCTGACCTGCTCCAGCACACTGCTTCCTCCTGGACCCCCAGCCTAAACTTGGCTACACAAAATCTCAATGTGCTATTTTCTGGGTACAATACCCTATTTCTCAAATTAGGGAATAAGGAAGCTTAAAAGATCTGTTCAGCAGCAAGTGAAGTTAAACTGAGAAGAGAACCAGAAAAATGGGAAGCACTAACCACTGTTTCTGTTACAATATGCATTTGGAGGTGTGCAGGGGAGCTGCACTGGAGCATTCAGAAGTGCACTTAGATGCCCACAGATGGAAGTGGAGCTACAGTAACCCGTTCCTCCACTATCCACTTCTCCACCCCAATCCTTCCCCATACACTGCTCTGCCTCTGGCTCAACCCCTGCTTTTGTCTTTCCAGAGGGGCTGGGTGGCTGCCTGAGTTCCTACTGTTCACATAGAGATACACCTATACAAATGCAAGGGCAAGGTGTTGCTTGTTAATGAGAAGCAAAACTTCTCTTCCCCTGCACTGTTTTCCCCTCTGACAGCACCAAGCCAAAAGAAGATGGAGAATACAGCAGTAACTGGGACCTTGCAAGAAAACAAAGATTTTCCGAAAAGCCAAAGCATCTGTGGCATGAGAAAGACTCAGGGCTTAGCTGCACCTTGACCACCTTATCAGAACTTAAAGCTATCTCCACAAACATTTTCAGCCTTTGTACGGACACTCACCAGGGGCCCTAAGAGAACAGTTAAAATTTATGTGGATATTTTGCTCTATTAAGTGTTCTAAATTTATGAAAGGGGATTTTTTCCTTTAAAATAGCTTCTTTTGCCTCCCTTCTTAATATGCTTAATGAACACATGGGTAATTTTCACAGCAAACACCAATACAGAGCAGACAGTTCAGAAAGGAAAGCAAAACTGGCAAAGGAAGAAAGAGTGTTATTCCATATGCAGTTGCCAAAGGCTATACATGGTTATTCCTCATTTTGATCATAAGGTTTTAATCTTATTGCAAATGCAGTTTTCAGGGGTGGCCAAACAAATTTTAGTTCAAAATGCCAACAACGTATAAAAGTGGCTATGAGCTCCAAGGACTCCCTTTCATATACACATTACATATATAATTTGTTGCAAACAACATGCAATGAAATCTGCGTTTCTAAGCAGTATGTATTCCTGCTTCACTCCTTTACAACCTCAACTTTAAATATGGTTATATCCTCTGATTGGTATACAGCTTCTAAGATCAAAGAAAAAGGAAAATTCTACTTGAAAGAACACGTCTGACAAACGGAGGCCATAGCCTGACACAGGGCACCACTCTTCTCTTGCTGCTAGATTGCCATTTGCATTAAAAAAAACCCAAAACAACAATAAAGCCAACAAGAAAAAAACACAGAAGCTGGGCAGTGCAGATTTAATCTCAGCAGTGCACACAGCCAGTCTGCCACACTTTCGACAGGGGACATAAGCACTGATACCCTTTTTCTCCACTGCAGATGAGAAATCTGCTAGCTCCGCTCCCAAAGCCCATGTCACAGTAAGGGAGGCTGTTTATGAGGGAACAACGTCTGCACACCCAGCTGTCTCCTGAGAATGACCTCAGGAGTGTTTTAATGGAAGGATACCTGGGAGCTGTCAACCACCACCACACCTTGCAATCAGTGGAAAACAACTGCTCTGGATAAAACCAGAAAAAGCTAAAAGAGGTCCTGACAGCTTCAGAGGAAGCACCCACTAGTGTCAGGCAGATATCAGGCCTTAGTTTTAACCTCTGCAATGCATAAATCATGGTGTTGTCTGCTTTATCAGCATGAAATGTCACTTTTCATTTTTATTCTGGCAGTGTTTCATGTCAAGCCTCAACAGCCAAGACATTAACAGCGATGGACAACAACAAAAAAGCAAGCTTGACAATCAAACTCTGCTCAACTAAAGCTTGACTTGTAAATACCAAAATACCCAAGCCAAATAGAAATCAATAATAGTATTTTCACAGCTCACCTATGAAGTACTGTAATCTGTGTGGGGAAAACAGAACAATCTGTTTTCTGTTCATCACAGTTATAGTACGGCTGCTCCAAACTGAAATCAATTATTTGCTTGAGCACAGGATCTTTCTCCACATCTCTACATCCACATTTATAGGACAGCAACTGAAGCTGGATTAGTTTTATACAAACTACTTCAATTTTGTGAACTAAAAAGCAGCACATAGCAACAAATTCATGAGTAAACAGAAGTTGCTAATATTTTTATTTTAAGTGGCCATCATTAGAGCATAATTTCCATTTAAAATCTATACTTATTCACATATAGCTATTACAAGAAAAAAACCCAAAAAACTGCTTTGGGTGACACTTTTTACTCCTGGTCCTAGTCCAGAAAAAGAGAACACATACATTCAGCTGTTTAAATTACAAGGGGAGGGGCAGAATTAAGCATGACATTTACTTCTTACAACTCCACAGCAACTATTAAGTCTTTACATCCACTCCTATCTTACCTGAAGGATGTATTACAGAAGCTTATTCAAAGATACAAAATACACACTCCTAGCCTAAGGTTTTCCAGGAAAGATGAGGATCCCTCATTCCTTCACTCCTCATCCTGAATCTTATGAAACTGTCAATTCAGGGGTTTGGGGGTGTTTTTTTGTAAGTTTATTGGTTTTTTGGATTGTTTGAGGTTTTTTTAAAACACTCCATACAGACAGGCAGTAAAAATCCTCTCCTACATTTGCTCTTATCTACCACTCATAAGGTTAAGAACAGTTTTCCAGCAAAAACTGTATTGTGTGTCTGTCCACAGGAGCATTCAATGTTTGGTTGGATTTCTCAAACTCTGATGCAGTTGCATTTGTTTAACATCTTCAGCTTGGTTGTGAGTCAACTGCTTCTTAGAATAAAATATTATGGTTGCTGTTTAAAAGCTGATGCTAGAGACACAGTTTCATCTCCTTATACACCACAGAGGACATCTCAGCACCAACAGAAATGAGAAGTAACAAGAAAACACATTTGAGAAAGGATGACATACAAGAGATAGTCAAAACAAGCAACTGGAGATCCTGCATAGTGAATTACCTTTCCCTTATTTGAAATCTAATATGTAGGCATTTCAATGCACTTGTGGGCAAGAAACTATGTATGTGAAAAAGATCTGGGTTTTTTCAGCTTGAAAAACAGTCTCAATATCACTCTTAAACTGAACATATGAAATCAGAAGGCAGCTTCTGGCTCAAGACGACTTGGAAATGGCTCACAAGAAAGAAACAGAGACAACAGCTCTCTGCTTGAGGAACACAAAGCTAATCTATTTATGAAGAGTCACCTGGCACAATCATCGGTATGTTTAGTAGAGTTTACACTCCTATGGTGAATGGGCAGTTCCATTTTCCTGGGAATATGCTCACTGCCAAAATGCCAGCACATATGCTGCAGCATCTCTCCCACGCCTGCCAAGTGAAAAGGGAGAATGGCTATGACTACACAAATTAACCTGTTACTCATGTAAGTGGTCTGAATCTTCTAAACCACTCTTTGTTCTTTCTCAAGAAAATATAATTTGTTTACCTTGCCTTGCAATGTATGTGATGCCCAGGTCTACCTCACTAGACATGGGTATTATTAAAACTTTTTACAAAAAACAGACATCAAACCAAAGCACAACTGATTCAAAGGCTGTGTCTTCCTAGTCAAGCCTGCACTCAAACCTGTTCAAAGCTGTACAGCCTCATGACATTTTCTCACGTAACTGTCTTACAGCAGGTTAGCAGGTGTGGGCCATGTTCCATTCCCACTCTACATGCTTGTAAAACAAAAAGACACTGTATCTAAAGACCATCAAAATCGTTTAGCAGTAAGAAATCTTCAGAAGCTTTTCTACCTATTAAATATATATTAATTAGTGCTGTATTTACTTATATCTTTCTGTAATTGCATCAGGGTCTGCAGCCCCAGTGTAGTGTGACAAGGCACTAAACAGAGCTGCAGGACTACAAGCCTTTCCAAAAAGCTGCAGGCAAGAATGCTTCTCTCAGCTTAACTTGCTGATGGTAATGTCAATTTTAATGGCAATTCTGGCAATATGGTCACCCCTACTACTTAAGTTAAAAGCCATCTTTTTGATGTCCACACATAAAGATACAAACATTTATAATGCTTCCGGTTTCCACCATCTGAGTTCAAATCATCCATTTGATCGGATTCAGTTCAGTGGGATTCACAGCAGTAAATGTTTCACAGACACACACAATTAAGCAATGTTCTCCCAGAAAAACTGATGGATAAATACCTACAGCTCTGAATATTTGGGTTTGGTTTTTTCCCATTTTAAATATTATGGACCAGATAAATGCCCAGTCTGCATCTCCTCTTGAAAAAATGAACTGTTGATATTAACAGATGGCCCAAATGGACTCCAAGAAACACCATTGATTTAACATAATTATTAAGAAAGAGTTAGAAAAAAAAGTTCTCAATTTCCATTCTCCACCGCTATTTCTGATCTTTTCTAAAAGCAGAGCATAGAGGAGGCAGATTTGTTTTCTATTTAAGTCTTTGAGAAACTGCTAGATCTACAGATATTATTTCAGGGAATCAACTGATTTCAAATTACCAGAGGTAATTTAAGTGTTACTTCTATGCTACAAGAAATAAGCATGACTTTTGAAGTAGGTTCCCTGTATTTCCTTTAGCTACCAAGTCAGACAATGCCCGTACAAACAGTGTAGTAAGAATTGGCTTCTTCACATGGGTGGAGCAAATGGCCTCGCAGAAGTACATTACTAAAGTCTAATCATGCCTGCATTAGCAACCTGATTTACTAAGTGTACACAAAAAGCAGCCACAGATGATGCTGCCAAAAGCTGTATTTCACAGACTGGCATAACTGCTCCATTACAATACAGCACTTTATAAAGGTAATGTAATCACCAGTGTACCTTGGAGGGAAGGCAAAATACATCTGCAAAACAATCTGGAGTAAAACTACCTTAAAGTGTAAATATCAAGAATGCTATGAGATGGTCCCCTGTATGTAACTCTGCCCATAGAATTAGAAATTCAGTTTTACCAGTCCCTCAAAGCACTACCTGGATGCATTTTTACGGCACCCTGACCACATGCAAAACCCACAGGGTAAACATGACAAGCCACTTAAGCTTCAATAGACAACGGTTTCTAAAACACAAATAAAGTAGGAAGTTCAGAACCTCATCTGAAGTTTGGAATAAGGCATTTGTATTAACCAGATTAGTGTTTCAGAAAGAGTAGGTGCAGGAGATGACCGGCTCCTCACCACTGGCTGGAAACTCCATATAATCACAGGGGACAAGGGGAAGGTAAACACAAGACAGCAAATAAGACAGGAAAAGGCAAGGAAAGAACAGATTGTCCACAACAAGATATTGCTAAGCTATACTTGAAAACAGATGACAGCAGTGCCTCCTTTAACTCTGTGTGTGTTTAGGTGTGAATGTGCCACAGCAAATACACTGGGAATGCTGCTCTCTTAGATTCTTAAGTACATTAGATTCACAGGCAAGACAGGCCTGTGAGTTATTGTTTTGCTTATTGTAAATTCTATAGAATCTTTTATTAAATTGTTTAAATTAGGCTATTGATTAAGTGCTGTTAAGTTTAAATGCTGTTAAAACCATTAGGCCTAAACCGCTGGTCAAGTTGGAGGCTGAGTTTGGCAAAGGGATCCACTCTGAACCTTGTGACTTATTCTGAGGGTCTCCATCATTCCTTCCTATCCTTACCCTTTTCCTATTCCCTGCCACCACACAGATCGTTTCTGGGTGATTTTACTTTTAGACCGCTTGATTTTAGTCTGATTTTTCTCTGCGTGCTTTAACCATATAGTAGTAATAGTGTGAGCCTTGACAATGAACTCTGTCATGCTTTCACTTTAATATTAAAGCTGCTTTTCCTGATACCTTTACCAGGGGTTCTTTGAGCACCCTAAAATCCTCATTGAGGACACCTGATTCCCATGCACATTCTCCCAAGGAAACAGCAAGTGGGACAATACTTTCATGCACTGCACTGACTGGTTTGAGAGCCGACAAGCCAAGAGGCTGAGAAGTTGTAAAGATTAATATCAGGCAGGAAACCTTTCTGGCTTTGCACAACGAAGACTATAAACCTGCAGGTCCTGGGGGCCAAACAGCAGACATGCAAATTATCTACCAACACCAGTGACTCCTCAGTGCAGTCATGTTCATTATAAAAAAAATATAATACATTATCATAAAAAAAACACCCCACCACAAACAGAAAACAACAGATCCCTTTTTCTCTCTCCTCTAGATAAAAAAAGGTGCAACATGACAAATAAATGGCTTTCAGCTCTCAGTCATTTCACAAAGGAAGCACTGAGTTTGTTCTAACTAAAAGGAAAATATTCCACTGCACCTGCACAAAAAAGCTATGTTTGTAACAAGCCAGCTCAAAGCCACAGCACATTCTGATTGTCAATGCTTTAAGTACTTTCCACCATCTTTTGCTGAAGAGATATGTAATGGGAAGAGTGCTTGATTTTAAATTACTTTATCAGAGTGCATAAGAATAAATTAAGCCAGAAACACTACTGCCTAATGCAAATACAGTTTTACTCATTTTAAAGAGAGACGTATTTAATCTGAAAGCATATGTTTGTGTATCCACCCTACCTCATACATCTGAATGACTCAGCAATTACCCACAAAAACAGCTGACATTATTTCAAACCACAGCATAATGAACCATGTCCATTACCAGTGAAATGTTTCCAAATACAGCATCCTAGAAAAATCATCTGTATGCTACAGGCTTCACAGACCTCAAGACAACAGGAAACAAGTTAATTTGTGTTTTCTGCAGCAACATGTTATTTTTTTTAAGATGACAAAATCCAAAATTCCAATCAACTCAGGAATTAGGGAGATTGAATACTCAATTACTGAAAGTTCCACATGGCAAAACTCAGTCTTAACTAATGCAGAGAAGCTGGTCAGACATCAGCTGCAGGAAAGGAAAGCAATCCTAGCTCGGAGTCTCTCCATAGCAGCCTCAAGAAAGGATCACCAACTTACAGATCCAGTAATGAGGGAGCTGGAAATGGCTTGGCATACAGGAGGCCCCATATCAGCCTGATGACAAGCAATTCATCTCATCTAAATGTATCATTACTCACTCAAAAAACCACTGCTCACTGCAGTGAGCACCCAATGTCCAACATGCAAAAATACACCAGCCCAGCCACATTTTCCTATGGCCTCTGCCACCACTGAAAGTAACTCTCTCGAGCTGAAAAGCTGTGAAACAATCCCTCAGAAATGCACAGGGCAACACCAACACCACACAAGCTGTCCTGCAGTCTGGAAGAGCAGAAGTCACACAGGATGACCAGGGACTGTTTGACTGTGCCAGCACAGTGCCTGGGACACCCAGCTCAGGACACCCATGTGTCCATCACTCTGCTGACTCCAGCTCAGGACACCCACGTGTCCATGTGTCCATCACTCTGCTGACTCCAGCTGTGGCCAGCTGCTCAGACAACACACACAGGGAGGGGGGAAATAAATATATATGGGGAGTTTCTGCAGTGAATGCCCTGAAGAGAGAAACCAAACTCCATTAAGACTAAATCTATGCAAGAGCAAGTCTGACCAGTCCCCTGAGGTGCTCCCACTTTTACTGTTTGGTATCTGGGTTTTACTGGTTTGGCTGTTGATGAGTGGTTCCTGTAGGAGACAGCTTGCTCTGGCATGTTGGTTACAGGCAGACATTCTGCAGCCCACTTGCCATTTAGCTGTTATACTGCTATGCAAAGAAGGTGCTGGCCTGTCCAGAGCAAGACATTGCACTTGCCTGACATTTCAGTTTCCATAACCATCTGTTTTCTGACACACACCAACATTCCTGCTTATACTGGGATACTTTTGCATCTCTGAACATTAAAAACTAACAACCTGCATCAAGTCATAGCTTGCCAAACAAACAGAACTCTCAAATGTTGCTGGCAGGTGAATGAGATTATGTCAGAAAGCGAAACACCACAAACTGTGCATTAAAAGGATTCACATATATAGGTTTTTTTATTGTTTGCCTGTCTGAACCAGAAACTTCCAAGCAACTAACATTTACAAAGTAATTTGCTGTTGTTGCTAGGATAAAGATCTAGAACTGCATTTTCAACATAAACCCCGAGTGACTGAATGTCACCAAAATGTATTAAGATCAAAGAAGTATCAGGATAATAAAATACATTGTAGTAGAGTAATTTCTTAAGAGTAAATTTCACAACCCACAGCTAAAACAGTTTCTTTATAGAACAATTTTTGAGGCATGTGAGTTTTACCTCCAGCAGCTCAAAAAGATCCATTTGTCATCCAAAAGCCAAGTCATGTTCACACGTCAGACAAAACTCACATAATGCACACAAAGATGGTATCCTGTTATATTACAGGTGTGTCTAACCTACATAAGGAAGCTTTTGCAAGGCTAAGATTGCATTAAACAGTTGTCAACTATTCTTTCAGCAAGCTGATGTTCAGAAGGCAGCCTTGGTTTTAGGCAGAATTATTTAGGCTCATATGTGCTAAAGCAAACTTTAAAATCAGCTGCCTCAGTTCTGGGACTTAAGAGAAAGGAGTCAAGGACTAGCACAGAGTAAAGAATTTGGGGTATTCCCAAACTGAAATCAAACTAAAGCAGTGTATTACCATGGGATATATCAGAAGAACTGGTCAAACCTATATAGCTGAAATGAATCATAGTTCTCACAAACAGGAGAAAAAATGTACAGGCTGCACCGGCTCAGCAGAACCAAGGGAAGGCTTTATTTTAAATACTATGTTCACCAACTCCAAGCAATTTTTACAGAACACTGAGGCTGTCACTCCATGAGGAATAAAGAGAACATAAAAGAGAAAAGAAGAAAGAACCTAGCAAATACCATGCCTATTAAATGCTGGATAGTTATTTTTCTTTATAAGGAAAGCCACAAGAGGAAAACAGTGCAACAAAAAGGACATCAGAGAGATCACAGTGCTATATATTTTCGTGGGAATGCACGTTTAGCCAGAAATATCTGATGCAGTTAAAGCATTAAGAGTGTTTTGGGCTGACAGAAATTAGTTATCAATGTGTTAGAAGCACTGAAGAAGCTGCTGTAGTTTAGAGCTTCTTTATATTTGGCATCTCTACTTCATGCACTGCAGTTGAGTACAGAACTCAGACATCAGTTACGGAAGTGAAAAAAGCTGCAGGGAAAAATCAAGCAGTGTTGCTGCTACAGCAGTGACAATTTCAAGTACATATCTGGAGATTCTAGTCTAAAAGGAATGTTCAACAAGGAATAGACATGAAAACAGCCATGGATGCACAAGTAAGATGCAGAGAAGGATAGGGAAATACAAACTGTATATATTACGACTGCTGTAAACCACTGACATCTAGAGATGGGCAAGAAAAATGCAGAATAAGCTGTAACAGAATTCCATATGCAGTAATTCTTAAATTATACTTCACAATCTATATTTAATTCACCTAAATTTTTTCCTTTAGATTTTCCGTTTTGTGCTGCTTGTGGTGCACAAGAACCATAAACAGTTTATACACATTTACACAGGAATGGCAGACATTTATCTCATGTGCTCAGATCATGTTTGACTGAGGTATTTACATCCCAGATTATACTTTAGATTTCCCATTCTCCATTCTTTCATTCTGTACCATATATTCAGGTTTAGCCACTGCACTCCACATGGTTGAGACCTCCAAGGTCTGGCAGTGCCAACCTAGTAGTTGGTTTTCTGTCTGACAGCCCATTAGTGAATGAAGTAGTAGACAATTTTGTAAGTTAATGTAAATCAGTCTTAATAGCAATCCCCTCCATGGGCCACCTACATGCTGCTCTGATATAATCACAGATCCCAGGAAAGAGAGAATTAGATTGTGCAGCTTCTTACCTGCAGCTCCTTTGAGACTCTCTCTAAGTGGTTAGTTATCTTTTTTATTAGGTCACTATACATCTGCTCCGAATGCTGCTGGCATACACACTTATACACACAACTGCAGAAACAAATATAGGAACAAACAATGAACTTACAACAGTTTGCAGTGAAGGGTAACAGACTTCAAAACATTTTGTTCAAGTATCAGTTTAGAGGATAATAGAGTTAATTGAATGATTGTTGAACTTTTAAATACAGTCCGAAGCTTGGAATGAGTTCCAGCAGGCTCTTACCGCTCCCCTGGAGGCTCCGGGGTGTCCATCCCATTCCCCCTCCCCAACCTCATTTTAACTCGAGTTCTCTTAACAGTGCACTTCAAAACAGCCAGGACAATTCTGTCAACAGCACATTCCTACTTCTGGCTTTGTCTCTCCTATGTGAATGAAGTCTCCATTACAATAAACAGGTTTAACAATTTTATGAATATTCTAGGGCAAAACCCTTACTAAAAGAAGGGTAACACTGACAAGTATTATAGAAGTTGCATCAAAACCATGGTAGCTTTAAAAAGAAATGGGAAAAGTTCTAAAATTACAGACCCAAGCATGTTACTTCATTCTTTGTTACTTATATTTGAAGAAAATTCTACACTTTCACAATAAAGATAGATGCAGAAAAAGAGCAACAAAACTTTAATTCTGCATTCCATGGCTTTGCTGTGTTAACTCTGGTCTTCAGTGTTACCTTTGCTTCTTAAAACTTTATTGCTCTCATATTGCAATATAACATCTGCAAAATAAAGCTATTCATTGAAGACATATTTACAGCAGTTGTAAAACAAATACATGTATTACTTTCAGCAAGATATTATTAGAGTAGTCATCGCTGTCAGGACTAGCACCAGTATTCATCTGTACCAAGCAGCTTTTACTCCTCAGTCAGCATTCTGAAATTTAGCTGCCAAACCCAAGAGGCCCAGGGAGACTTCACCTGGTATCTTGAGCAAGTCACATCTCCTCTGTTCTGCTCCCCTCTCCCCTCCTCTGTACCAAGAACTGTAACAGCGAGCAATTTAGGCCAGAGACTGCTCTTAGGACATGTGCAAACAACTGACTTCCAGGGAGGTCCAGACCCCAGCCTTGAATTCTGCAGGCTTTCAAGGGCCCCAAAAGCCCAAAGCTACGGGGCAGCAACACTGTGTACAGGAACTAAGACTTTCCAATTCTCTGCTGAGAAGGTGGTGCTAAGACAGGCGAACTACAAAGATGGCAAAAGTCTGCTTATTTCGTGAACCATGTTATTTCTTAAAAACCAAAAGACACCCCCACACCTCTGGTATTATTGTATTTTAAAAATAAATAAGTATCTGTAGTTTGATATTATTTAAATATTATCAGTCAAGGTCATCCTTTTTCTTTCACATCAAGTCTACCAATAGCAGATCCTACATTGAGACAAGCAACTGCAAAAGCTATTTTGGTACAATACCATTTTCTAAGAGCAAAAATATCAGCTTAGTTTGGATCAAAGAGAGAAACACTGATAAGAAAAGTGAGACTGATATTTGTATCTCTTACAAAATCGGCCAGCTGGGTAACCACAGCAAATGGCCATACATTTGTTTGTTCCATAGCTAACTAGTACACAGCCACTTTCACAAGCTGACCGCTTTATTTGCATGCAACTAAACTGAATTTTAAAGCACACTTCTCCTTAGTGTTACACAGACTATTGCTGCCTCTTTTCTGCAACATGTTCTGTAGTCACACACCAGTCTTCCCATGTACACACAGGGTATGTTTACGTTTTATTTGAACACTTCTATTTAGAGATTCCTTCCCCATTTTGAGATCCTGTTTTCAGTTCCTGATTGTGGGCTAATTCTGTGAATCATCCTTACCCTGATATTACCCAAAAGAAGTCACAAGCCTGTTAGTTCTTTAACATAACCAAACACCTTAGGAAAAGGAAGTCCCAAAAAGGACATTGGAGGGTAAGCAGTGGTTGACAGGGATGAACGCTCAAGCTCTCTAAGTTGTCCTGAGGAACAGAAAACTGCACTGCACCTGGGAGGCAGTGCAGGCTGCCAGAAGTGCAACTTAGCTGAGCACATTTTCCTCATCTCAAACCTTCCTTCACACCTCTCTGCCAATTTATCCAACCCTTTTGTAACAGAAAGTGACTATCCACAGGCAGGCTTTGGGCTCGCAGTTGAAAACAGACACTAATGACACTTTGATACCTTACAGATCAACTGGTCCATGGTAATTATCTGCATACACACCTTGGAAGTTATCTCCCAGCTCTCACAGCTGGGGAGTAGGCAGCTACAGCTATCACTGACCATGTCAAATATAGCAGTTTGGGTTTCTAATAATGTATTTTGAGTTTGCATTACGGAAGCCTCAATTCCTTTAGTTAGCACAAAGATGACCAAAAATACAGTAGTATTTTCACCTCAGTTTCACTGTGAAGGAAAAAAAAAAATGTAGCTGTTTGAACCACTTCAAGAAACATTCTATCTTTCAGACTAAAGAACTGGCCTAGTTCTTTAGGCTGTTCTTCCAGTTCTAGAAGCAGAGAAGATCTAAACTCCAAGTCTGCTACAGACTCTCAACAATACTCCAAGCAAACATTCTTATTAAACTCAATTAAAAAAAAAAATCAGTTATTCTTCCCTTGTCAATCTATCTTTGTCAATCAAAGGAACAGTCTAAAAATATTAACGAAAAAACGAAAATCTATCTGCCTGGTTGGAAGAGGCTGTGGCAGAATAATTACAACCACAGACATAAGTTTTTAGAACAAAACTGACACACACCAGCTTTACCAGTAACACTAAACTCTGGAAAATCTTTAGCTTTGGTAATAGTAAAACACATGTAACAGTTATCCATGCATCATTAGAGTCCTGCACCAAGTGCCCCAGATGTACAGGGGTTATCCATGCGAAACTGAAAACCCACCAGTCCTTCAGTAAATAAAACTTTTGAGAAGTAGAAAGGTGACATGGATAAACTCCAGTTATCTGCAAACCATAACTAGATATAATTAAACCATTAACTTTGCACACCTACTTTTATCAGAGATGACTTCTGAGATATGTCCTACTGCAGATTGTTTGCACATTGGGGATTTTGAGCTGGGAAGGTTTTTGATTACTTACACTAAAACCGTCTCTCTTAATTCAAATGACCAACTCAATTATTTATACACATGATATCTGAGTCCTGATAAAAGTAGTTCCAAAAGTTTGGAGAGGAAAGAGGAAGTTTATTGAAGTTTTCAACAGGAACTAAGGGGCAAAACTAAACACCTGCCTTTTTTTTATCTGCTTCCCTAATCCAAAGTTTCAAACGGCAGAGATAAAGTAGCTAAGAGCAAGAGGCAACAGAGCTGCAAGTCTCTAAAAAGAGCCCTCAGTGACAGAGCTGGCAGCATTACTCTGCAGAGGGCAACACTGGTGAAGAAATCCAAGACAGCAGTGCTACAGTTATGATGCTGGCAAGGGCCAGGGGTTTTAACAGTTATCTTGGCCAGTAAATCCAGCAGCAGTCCCCCACTTCCCATCCATTTCACCAACACCCTGAATACCTGCCACCTACAGAACAACAATCTCCATTTTAGTTAATCTCTTAAGAAACTGCCAGGTCTCTAAAGCATTTAGCATTTTGGAGCAGCAGTACGATGGGCAAGCAAATCCCCCACCACCACCAGTACTGAGCATTAGCTTAGCCTGAAGGGCACTTCTGGTGCGTGATTAGATCCCTTTTAAAACAAACTGCAGCTCCAAGACAGGTACAGCCCAAGCCTTCTCCAGACAAGAATGGAGATGCAAAGGAGCGTCCTTCAACAGCCTGGAACTGCATATGGCTGGGCAAGAGGAGAACACACCAAAGCCACCTCAGGCATAACACACAAATGACAATTTACATCAAAGGACGTTGGCACCAGGTGCTTCTACTTCCTTCTGCACATCAACCACACCAAATTAGATATGACAAAGAAGCCTTCTGACACATTAAGTCAACTGCCTACCATGCCAATCTCTTTGGAGAAAAGGATGTTGAGACTTTAATACATTTCCTAGTACATTACACTAAGCAACTGTGATGGAGTTTATTTTAATGTTAGTGTTTTCAGCATTTTAATTCTTTAATGTTTATTCCTGTTAACACAGTATGTTAAGATATGTTATCTATTACTCATTCTAACTATTTAAACAGTAACCTTCCCATTTGTCTATATGTTCCCATATGCATAGGCAGCAAGATCAAATAAACATTTCATTTTAAAGAAAAAATAAGTTGTGTAGTACTTAAAGTATTTCTTTACCTGTATATTTGTTCATAGGAGATAGGGATGTAGTCACCAGGACTCTGAGTTAAAAGCTGATCTATGGCACTGTCCAACTTTGGCCAATATGTGCTCTTATAGTCTTCAATTGTTATAACATTCATTACTGCAAGAAAAAGACAAGAATAGATTTAGTAACTTCACCTAAAAGACCAGAAGCAAGTGAATGCTCTGTGATTTCACACCACACCAATAAGCAGGCCAAAAAACCTGGGAACAGCTCACTTCCACCAAGACAACCTCATCTAAAACTAAAGTCCAGACTTGAATTTGTATCTTTGTAATTACAAAAAATGAAATCAGGAAACCTGCCAAATCAATGCTTGGGTATTTCTCTGGGGCCCAAGTAACAAGGAAAAGCAAACCCCTGGGAGTTCTAAGATGAAAATATAATGACAAAAATTTATAAAAAGATTAGTTCAGATTAATGAATTATGTAACTTTGTGGCAGTTCAGAATCAATTATTAACATGGCATCTTCACATTCAGGAGAACAAGCTCTGGCCAAGACTTACTATTATTTCTGAATAATCCTTCCCAGCAGATGTATTAATTTCACAAGTCTCAGGTGGGACCAGCACCTTCCTTGGTCTAAAAGCTGATGCAATTCCCTCTGCCTTCAACTTCAGTTAGGCTTCCAGGCAACTTTTTTGTATCTGTATTGCAGTTCCCCTCTAGCAGGGACAATTACACTCCTTTTCCAGATAAGGATCACCGCAGGGAAGAATAGGAGGTGTTTAAATTAGCGTTCCCCACTGCTCCCTGATCTTCCTCCTGAGCTTCCCAACTGCACCCTCTTGCACCAGTGACTCAGGGTGCCTTCAAAGCCACAGAAGGGTTTGGATCTCTCTTTTCAGGGAGGATTTCTGAACCAACCACTCGTGGCTCAGTTCCAACAGGTTCACACCCTCCCTTCAGGGCCGTACTCTCAGCACTACCTCCCTGCCTTGTCACACCACCACGGCTTCACAGCACCCACTCAAAAAAGCCCTCAGCAACCAACAGCACCTTAACCAAACCTATGATTTGAATTCAAGCTATGAAATCAAATCAAATCTACCAAAATAAAAAAGGATCAAAACTATCCAGCACAGGAAATCTAAAATAATTTCTTCATCTGAACTGCGCATATAAGTCTGGGCTATATGGAACAGAGAATAAAGATACTTCTCACCCCACACAGACCAGTTTAGACACAACACTGGAGAGAAATCTTTTGGTTAGGGATGAATTTTAAATACACATTAAAATGTAGATTCACTGCTGGGTTTGAGAAGCAGTATTTTTGAAAGGTATTTTCACAAGGGGTTGAAAGGAGCTGAGTGATTCACTTTTGGCAGCATTGTGAGGAACAATTCTAAGGAAATTGGCAAAACAGTTATGAGTACCGTGCGGGGAAAAAAAAGATTATAAAGAGAACCTGGAATAGAGAGAGGTGTGAGACAAGGAAGTGTTGGAACTCTCTCTGTACAAGCAAGTACTACAGATTTCTTTGTGTGTCTTGTTAGGGTATTTCAGCCAGAAACTTTGGTTAGAGAAAGATGTTAGTGCAGCACTCCCGGCTCCTCTTCACCCAGCTATAGCCATGGGTCCACCCTTGCTCC
Source organism: Corvus kubaryi (assembly GCF_017639235.1). Classification (NCBI taxonomy): domain Eukaryota; kingdom Metazoa; phylum Chordata; class Aves; order Passeriformes; family Corvidae; genus Corvus; species Corvus kubaryi. Next base: position 18,006,155 of record NW_024580672.1, read on the forward strand.
ATAGCTGTTACAGAATCACATCTAGCTAACCTCAAGGTGTCTGAGCAGTGGCCAGGTCCCCACTACCACGTGCTGCAGGACACTGCCCCAAGAGCCCAGCGTGCAATCCAAAAGGACATCCCTGTTTGCTAACAGGTGAATGGTGGTCACAGGGCTGGGTACACAGCCACCAGCATTTCAGTTAACAAGTCCAACAAGTCGGCTCCCCCACTAAAAGCATCCACGCAGTCAGCAACAGCAGAGCACCTCCCTGGCAGTAAACTCAGCCTTTATTCCTTGCCTTGCAATGCCTTGTTTGAGTTCGCATCCCTTACAGAGCCCATGCTCCAGGCACATGTTCTCAGGAGCAGCTCCACACAGTACTTTCACTATTCCTGCTTACACTCAGCAGTAAGACTTGAGTTTTTGTTTTTTACTTTGTTACCCCAAAAAAGATGGGCCTCCACAGAACCACTCTGTTCCACAGAAAATATTACACTGAAGTCAGCATAAACATTAGACCAAGTCCTGCTTTAAGATTTCAATTTATAGTCACGCCCACATCTGGTTTAACATATTAAATGAGCCCTATTAATTTTTTAAAAATAGTCAAGTAAGAATTGAGAATACTGCAAAGTAGTTTTACCAGGCTGTTGAGATGTTAATTTTTTTTTTTTTTTAACAATATGGAAAAAAAAAACCAGCAGCAGACAGGAAGGTCTGCCCATTAGACATGCTGCACAGGTAAAGGACAAAATGCTTTTATGAACAGCCCCATGAGACTTGCATAGAAAATGTACTGATAAATTCACAGTAACATTCTAGAAAAGCTTCATTCTCATTCAAAAGTCTGTTACAAGTACTATGTAATTTGATTTCCACACTTCAGTTCTGAAACTAAGCCTACCACAATATTTACATAGCTAGAAGTCCAAGACTATAAACCGAATAATCACTATTTTTATTCTTTTAATCCAGAAAACAAAGTACTTTAAAATTTTAATAACTACCACAAGTTAGCAATGTCCTTTTTCTCCTGGCAGTGCTTACACACACAAAAGTGAAGGGTGGCGTAAAGTAAGACCTTCCAACTACAAAGTCTGCAAGAACAAGGTCGAGACCAGGAAGGAAGGAATCACACGGATCCTTAGCAAGGAAAGACAGACTGTCCTTTAAGTTTTTACTTTTCTGTCTTTTTAGGATGTCATGCTTAAATGCTTATCCCTACATTAGGTATTCAAGATTTAAAAGGATTTGCCCAACAGCTTCTGCTCCCAAACCGAAATTTAGTTGGTTTCTGGGAAGTGACACTGATATTTTGTAAGCAAGCATGCTAGAATGCAGGATATTACCCAACTTCAGCAAGTTTGGGGGGGTGGGGCTGGGTGAGAAATCATTCTGATAGAATCGAAAGAAGTCACTATTTTCCAGAGAATTATCAAAGACTTCACAAGTAAAGCTTGAGCAACAACAGCTGCTTTTCCATACACAAAAAAGTTCAAAAGGAAAACTTTAAGTGAAATGCAGCAGTGAAACCATTTAAGTAAAAAAGAATATGCATGAGCTACCATAACCTAGATATATCAGTATTATAGTCAAAATGGAAACATTGGCTGCTTCAAGCTACCAAATTCTTTGACATCAACTTCAATAAAAAGAATGGCAAAACCCACTAAGATTAAAAAAAAAAAATACAACAACAACAAAAAACAAACCACCAAGAGTAGATATAGATCTCCCACGAAACTGGTAATAAAACCTTACACACATTCATTTTTTCAAATCTGTAGCTAAAAAACAAGAGACAGAGCAGGATGGCTGATCCAACCTACTGCCAACTATGTAGACATCAGTCTGACAATTATCTGTCATTTATTCTGGCAATAAAAATGAAAGAAAGCAACTAAGCATCTTTCAGAAGCTGTATTTCATCTCACCAAGTGACATACACAAAACTTCACTGCTCAATTAGCAGTGCACCCTACAATCCTCTGTATTTTGCTAAAGTGTACAAACTCTTCAGGCAGCTGTCCAAGACTCATCTAGACTGTGGCCCTGTGCTTTCCTTTTTCTCAGCCCCCATGTGCATGTTTTCACAATAGATTTTGCTCTGCCCCCCTGCCTGACACATCCCAGCATACATTAGCAAGCTTATGAGTTTGCCCTGTGGTTGCTTCCAATTCTATTCTATTTTTATAACCTGTTTCTCAGCCTGCATTAAGGCTGGTTAGTAAAAGCAACTTTTTCTTCATCAGACCATTTGCCTACGCAGCAGTGCACACACACTGCACTGAACAATGTTATGCAACAGGGAAGGCAACAGATTTAATGGATATGCCAGTGCACACAGCCACCACATGTGCCTGTGCCAAATGGCACTGGCATCAACCACATTTATAACCATCCCTGCTTGAAAAGGGTAAAAGAAACAAGAAGGAAACTCTTCATTGTTCACCACAATCGAGTTATGCTGCAATTACTGTTACAGAAGAGTTTTCCTTAAAGTACTAAAAGTTCTTAGTCTTCTTTTCTCCCTCATGTGCTTTGCAAAATACTATTCACAACACTATTGCCTTATAAATCCACAACCATGACTGAAGCTGATCAACTGTAAGTATTTAAAGTTTACCATAACACAGAAGTTTTTCTTAAGTTGCTTCAAGAAGAAAAAAAGCTATTTAAGAAAAGCTATTTAATGAACTGTGCATTATTCCAATTTTAGTTCTCAGTCTTACCAAAATCTCAAGGAAGGAGAACTGGATTTAGCCCCTCTGAAAGACAGGAAGGATACTCTGTCCAGGACAGCCTCTGCCTCATGAAGCAAGGTGGGACTTGTTGCTCATTCAACTCCAGAACTGCCTCATGCAGCGGAGGACAACTTTCCTATCAAGCTCAGGACTGGCAAACAGCTTCTCCACACGTGTTCTGCCATTACTGGGACAGAGCAGGCAGCAGGGATCCAGCACTCGCTGTTTCCCTCTTTGGGAACATTTACATCCAAAGCGACCTCTCTCCCTTTTTTCTGTGTGTGAAAACTAAACAAAGGTGATTAAGGGGATCCTCTGTCAGAGCCAGGATCAGATCAGGCAGGATCCCAACTCAGCTCCTTTAGCTTCTCAGTCAACACTACTTCACTGGACTTGTTCTATTCATTTCCATGTACCATCACAACTATCCTCAACACAAAGGAGTGGAAAAGTTCTAATGAATTTCACTTAGAGAATTTTCTATTTTGCAGGAAAATAATTTTAAAAAAAAGTATCAGTAAGATATTACATTGGGATACCAGTGCTGGAGAAGTGAAAACAAGAACTCCAAAACCACATCCGAAGCAAAATCATGCTCTCCTGCTGCTTCTCCCCCTCAGACATAAATTGTGGATTAGCTGGAAAGTCACCTTCTCACTTGCTGGAGGTCCAGCTTGAAAACCATTTTCATTCTGACACAGAAGGAGAAACTAAGATTCTGAATGTCTGGACTAGGACAAGAGCCTAGTTTAGCAAGGTTGAACGACATCTCATTTCAACTGTCTCAAGTGTTTAGAAGCCACCCCAAGCTACCTGGAGCCCTGACAAGCAAGGCAGGCAAAGTACCAGGGAGCTCACAGAGCCCGGCAGTCCCAACTTCAAAGCAGCCAGCCTTGGCCATGTGCCACAAAACCCAGGCTACCCGAGAAGCAGAAATCCAGAAGCCTGAACTTTGAGCCTTTGATCATCTCTGGACATGGACAGGTGAGAGAGCACTGGGGAGCACAGGGAGGGCACACCAAATAAAGTGCATTTCCCATCAAAATGTTATCGTGGTAATTACACAGTTACACTTCCAGGAGTGCTTTTAACTATCCAAATCCAAGTTTTCCGACATTCTACGGGAAAAAAAGGTCTATTTTGCCCAGAGAAGTGACTTTCGGAAACAGAAGTAGAACTGAAATGTATAGCAAAACATCTTCCCTTCCCTCGATCCCAGCTCAGAAAAAAATAGGGGGAAAATGCCATTTTTGTTAAAAGCTACACGTGAAAGCCATTTTGGAACCCCTCCAAGGCCAGGAGAGAACCTGGTCTAGAGGAAGGTGTCCCTGCTCACAGAAAGGGGGTTGGAACAAGATGGTCTCTAAAGTCCCTTCCAACCCAAACCATTCTGTAATGTTATGATTCTATTTTTGGGGCTAACTTGGGTAAGTTAATCCTCGGTCGTTCTCATCAGGCCTTTGCAGATACCTGTCCCTTCTGGGATAGCATGCCCCTTCCAGGGGCTCTGCCCACATCTGCCACCAGCAATCCCAAACTGGCTTCCAATTCATCTCTAGGTTTTTCAGGGAGAGAGACAAAGTCTATAGGAAAGTACGATCTAAGCTAAAAGGCTTCAGAAAAAGCAGCAGCCGAAAACCCTGCCGACGCTCACTCTCCCAGGTCTACAGCCAGATCTACCGTGACAGGAAAGCAGAAGTTGGGGCGCTGTGCGAGGAAAGGTTATTTTCGCCTTCCAAAGCGCCTTAACCCGTTTGACTTCGCTTCGAGAAGCCTCTCGGGGCGAGACCCGCGTCGGGGTAGGACAGCGCTGAGCCCGGCCCCAGAAGGGAGCGGGGGCAGCGGGTTCAGCGGAGCAGGCGAGGCCCCCCCGCGCCCGGGCCCGGGTCACTCACGGAACTTGGAGGTCGAGGCGCTGATGTTGATGGCGGCGATGGCCCCGGCCGCCCCCGCCCTGCCGGCGGCTGTCCCCGGCTCGCAGCCCCGCAGCCCCGCGCCGTTGTGCTCGGGCCCCGCGGGGCGCGGCGGCCCGGCCGGCGGCAGCAGCCGCTCCCCGAGCAGGTGCCGCCCGTAGCCGCCCGCGCCCCAGTTGTTGTGGTTCTGGTCGTCCATCATGGCCTCGCCGCCCTCCTCCTCCATGCTCTCCTCCTCCATGGCGGGCGCCTGGCTGCGGGAGCGGGACGGGATCAGCGCCCGCCGCCCATCGCCGCCGCCTCAGGCCCGGCGGGGCTCGGCGGGCTCGGCCCGGGCCCCAGCCCAGCTCCGGCCGCGCCGCGCGACACTTCGCGCGGGGCGGAACACGGCGACCGCGCCGGGCGGCACCGGCGTGGGGCATGCTGGGGGATGTAGTCCTATGGGGCGGAGCGACTGGCGCAGCGCGGAAGGAGGCGCGGTCGGCGCGGGTTCCCTCCCCGCCCGCGCCTGGGGTTCGCGCTTCCCGGTTCTCCGATGCCACGGAGGTTTTCCCTGGAGCGGGGAGGCTCCGGCAGCGCCCGAGCGGAGAGCGCGCCCCGTGCCGACAGCGCCCCCTGGCGGGCCCGCGGCGGCCGGGAAGGGACCACCCTCTGGAAAAGAGACCGCCCGTGGATCGGGATGTCAGCCCCCTCCCCGCTCTTCGGCACCTGCCCGGGCTAGTGCGAGGTCTCCCGCCCCATGGCGGGGCTTGGAGCCAAACGATCCTTAAGGTCCCTTCCAGCCCAGCCCGTTCTGGGACCTGTGAAGTCCCTGCACAACGCTGCTCCCTTACAGCGTTTCCCTTCTCCTGTTAATAGGCGGAATAGCCTGCACAAATAGTGTATAAAACCGTTTGTCTTGCAATAAACGATGTAACAGTTAAAAAGTACTTTTTAATATTCTCCTCGCCGAGAACTGAAGTTATAGGACAAGGATTAATGGATACAAATTGAAAGAGGGGAAATTTAGGTCAGGTATTAGGAAGAAATTCTTTCCGTGAGTGTGGTGAGACACTGGAACAGGTTCCCCACGGAAGTCATGAATACCCCATCCCTGGCAGTGTTCAGGGACAATTTGGATGAGCCTTGAGCAACCTGGCCTAGTGGAAGGTGTCCGTGTCCATGGCAGTGCAGATGGGACTAGATGGTCCTTAAGGTCCCTTCCAACCCCTTCATGTTCCATGATTCTCTGATAATATTGCCTAGTTGCCTTCAAGTACACTTACTTTAAGTTCTATTTTCATTTTCACCTGGGTACTGTGATGGAAGTACGGAAATAGGTAGTGGGTTTTTACTGAAAATAGATTTCCACTGTGTCGGTTTTTGATCTTGCTTGGCAAACAAAAAAAAAAGTGAAGAACATAGTTAAAATCAGAGGTGCCTTGCCTTCTTTCCAAAATGTCTCATAAAAAGTGAAAAACATGTCATTTGTTTTTCAAATAGAAGCACCAGGCTCTATTTTAGCATGAAACAAAATCGTTCTGTTTTATAAAAGCAGAAGATGCCACTGATTTCACAGCACTGTGGAACCATCTCAAGTCACTTTGGTAACGGCAGGTGATGAAAACAGTTTGTCCCTGTTGCTTGGGGGCACTTTGAACTAACTAAAGATTTTTGAACTAACAGTGTTTCCCTTAGATGTAAAGATCACACCTTGAACATCAATGCTCTGCTCAAACCAACTGACATTTCTCTCCAATTTCCACCTTGGTAAGCACCAGCAAGACACAATTTGGTCTCAGAGTCCAAAAGCTGATTTGGCACATCATGCACAGATCTCAGATAACAGGTTCAGCATATTCACAGGCCTGCTTTGACTGTTGATTTGTTTCTATCTGCACCTTAACCACATCTGGAAAGAGAACAGACAGGACATTTTTGTTCATTCTGCTACAATTTGTGTTTAATGAGTTGAATGTGCAATGTAATGCAAGCACCAGTAGAGTCATTTATAATGGATGTTAAACTTGGAAAGCTAAAGCAGCAAACCATTTTCAGCTTAGGTAAGTGTTGTGATTCTCTGATAACCACGAAGAAAAGTAAATGGAGTTTGCATATCTTCACTGCTTCAAGGAAGACATGTTTGTGTTCTCAGCCCTCAGAGCAACTCCACTGTAGCCTCCCACTCATCTGCTCTTGCTGATCTCAGGAGTGGGTCTCAGATTGTTTGCCAGTATTTAAAAACATCGTGACCTGAGGAGGAATCAGAAACTTACTCTTATCAGCAGAGTTTTATCTTTGTTTTACTGATTTCAAAACTGCTTATGTTAACATCTAAGAGCAGTGGAAAAGTAAGACAAACCCAGCATTTTTCAGTTCTAGAATTTCCTCTTTTCATTTTCAATTCTAAAGAGCCTTCTTTTCTCTTTCCTGCTCTCTTGTTGCCCACACCTATTTCTGTTACCATCTCTGTAATTTATTGACCAGCTGTGGGTTGGGTTTGGTTTGGTTTGGTGCTTGTTTAGGGGTTTTTACCACAATCTTTAAAGGTACCTTGCCCTTCTAATTCCTTTTCACAACGCTCCATTCACTTTGAGTACACTCACTGCACTTCCTTGTGGCAGGAATCCAAGAAAGCTTAAGAAATACTTCACCAAGCATTTCTCTGCCTACTCTCCTCCATTGTCTTGTGCAACAAGGCAGCTCATCTTACCAATCAAACAAGAAGCCCTTTCTTGCCTCCCATAAGGCAAATGACAAGCTGCAACAGTCATCCAGGGCTCATGCTATCCAAAATACGCCTGCACGCTGATAAAGGCACTATCAAATTGTTCATCACTGCAGCAGCCCTTGTTTTTGCACGCAGACTTCTCTGTGCCGTTTCCTTTTTTCCTCATCAGCATGCGAAAATTCGACTCAGGCTTTAAATACTTTCTCGGCAAAGTTACATTTTGAAATACCACAACTATAATTATTTTCGCTAATAGCTGAGAATACCACATAAAAATGCAGTTCTGTCAAGACCTGAGGATCCTCACATCTCTGTAACATCCTCGGAGACTTGAGACTTGTCTCTATTGTAACTAGTTCATCAGTAGACTGCAGCAATTTTGATGACAAAGTAACATGCAGATGTCACACTTTCATTTCAGCCTCCTGGATCTGTATGTAATTACCCAGACAAGTATTACAAGCCTTTGTTACATCTTCATCATATTTTTTTCGCTTCTTTTTTTTTTTTTGGCTCACAACTTTTGTTAACCAGGTCGCAGCCACAAGCTTTGCTACAAATTAAAAAGGAAGATCGAGATTTCCTAAGAGTACCCATCCATGGAAAGTGTGAGGCATTAAAGAGATATTTTCTACACAGATCTTCACAGAAATGAGACTACAAGGAAGCTTTTCCTTCCAGGTTCTCAGAAGCAGACTGCATGTTTCCTCTTGCATAATGCTGGATGTTTCCTCTTGCAAAATTTCAATTTTATATGAACATTTCTATCAATCAGATAAGGGGATTTTGTTTTTCTCATCTATTCGTGTTTATAAAGCAGAATTGTTAAGTACCCCAGGAGAGCTGTTTCTGCACTCTGTGTCCCAGCTGGGTGTATATAGGTAGCAGTTAAATGATATATGAGGCATGTTGGGAAAAGACATGCATGTTTTGGTTTATTTCCCACTATTGGTAATAAACATTATGACATGGATACAATCCTTATTTTAATAGACACTTCTTCGTTATTTCCCAAGCACCAGTTCCACTGCAGTCAGTAGGAAAGCACTCATTGATTTCAAGGGGGTTTCAATCAAGCCCTAACACAGCATGTAAAATGCTTTTCAGATTTATTGCTCTGGTTCTAAAAACCAAATAAAAAGAGAAAATAATTCCGACAAGAAAGAAAAATTAATGCTAAGCAGAGCCTTAAATAGCAGTGTGTCAGGAGGAGCATGCAACACAGCTCTTTCAATGCTTAATAAGACAGCCCCTTGCTGAGTGCTGGCAGAGAGCAGATAAACCTAAAAGGAGGTTTAGGTGCTCGTTACTTTTGAGACATATTTTGACAATTGATGATTTGCTCAGGCACAGGGAACTGATAGGCCCTCTGCAGTCTGGCAATTTGTGGCATACCCCTTTCAATAGCAACTCCCACTTTGGGCAAGATGATCAGTGTAAAGTCTTCTTGAAAACGTGCCAGTTAAAGGATGGAGAGACCACCCTTAGTGTTTCATGACTATATATAATCTATGCACACTAACTATATACAGTCTCTTGCATTGTATCACAATGTCTCAGTTGGTCTCTGCCTAGGGGGGAAAAAACCAAAAAAACACAGTTTATGTGGTTAGTCCTTGGGAAATAAAGGCTGTTCACACGTTTTACCTGAAGCATCAGTTTCTGAGTTCGGTGGAAGGTGTCACAGCACAAGCAGAAATCACCTGCCTCAAGAGGAACAATCCTTGCCATCCTCCACAGGCAGAAGGTCTATTGTGAACAAAGGAAATTCCAGCTAATTCCCACCAAGACAGCAGGAGCGTGCTCTTGCCAGGTGCCAGCAGAGTGCCTTTGGTGGGGAAGAGAAGTGCACAGCTAGGGAGCAGGCAAGGAACAGGCAGAGAACAGCAGGGTAGATGTGAGCTGCTGATCAAAGCCGAACATGGGCACTCCAGGGATGTCTGTTCTTTCCGTGTGCTGTCCCATACAGCTGCTTTGCAGGGCACAGCAAAAATACAGAGTCAAATCAGCTCATATTCTCCTGAAATGAGCAAAGGAGTCGCACCATGGTCTGCTCCTGGTACCCCTGGGTGCATACGCAAAAAGTCAGCTTGACAATTTGCATTTAGGGTACATGGGATAGTTTTACACAAGGTACAAGCGTGTCTCTGCTTCTGTCCTTCAGCAAGGCTGTATTCTACTTCTCAGCCTTACAAAGAGGACAGAACCCAGAACTGTGTGAAAATGTTTAAAACACAAATGCATTTTCAAACCAGCTCCCCTTTCTCTGTCTGAATGCTCTCACCACCAAGATATTAAGGGCACAATGATTACAGGAGTATATGCACTGAAATTTTTCCAGTTTCCCCCACTATTGGTCCAATTCCCTGCATCATCTGTGCCTGGTGTGAGGGTCCTGAGTACACTAATTTGCTATAATTAACAAGACCAGCCTCACCTAGCTTCCCATAAAAGTAGTGCCCTTTTATCCACAAGCTCTGTTTAAGGTCAGAGCTTAAGGTTTGCTCCATACCTGCCCTGTGTTGTGTATGTCCTGTCACCTTTCTCTGCCACGTCCTGACATGTTCCTCCCTCATAAATTATTTAACAGGATTATCTCAAGGTCTCTGTCACTGAGTTCCTGCATATGAGAATAGCTCAGTATTTGGCCCATGGGAACAGGAGACAAGCCAGCCCTGCACAGCCGTGTTCCCTGGGCCAGAGCCACAGCTGAGCACACTCTGGATGCTCTGTCACATCACTCAGGCACATAAAAGTGTCCTAAGCCCAGCCCTGAGGGCTGCAGGGTGGGTGGCATGTGTACCCTGTAAAACAGGACATGTATTTTGCTCATCTGGGTTTGGTTTTACAGCACCAAGACAAAGCCCAATTCTTTTAGCATAAAGCAAAAATTGCTTGCACTACAAGCATTTCTGTGGCATGCGATATGGGTTAATCCTTCTAACTACAGGCATGACCAGACTATTCTGTCCCATAAGCCAATATCAAGGGGAGTTCCTGTTAAATAATAAAATATATTGGCTGCTATTCATTAGTAACCTCGTTTTGGCTGGTTTTTGGGCCTTTGGTCAGCCAGTCTCATTTATTTGGGTGACATTGGGCCAGGGCAAGCGACAGAAAAGACTCTCTGAAAATGTGTTCAGTCCCTTACAGAACCAGGCAGCTGGAGCTGCCCAGGCTGTTTCCTTAGTGCTGTTTCCCAGCCTGGCATTAGCTGTCCACAGCTGGGACCACGGGATTGGGAAGGTCATCCAGCACGTGGGCACATCCAGCAACAGGCAACGTTTGGAAATAAACACAAAAGCCCCAGTTTTATTAATGCAAAAGGAAGAAGCAAAACAGCATGTAAATTTTCTGCTGTTTCATCATGTTTTCCCATTTGACTTGCTCCATTATCTCCCAGTAATCTTGTGCTGAGCCTCCACCTCCACTGGGGTGTGCAATCTCTTTTAAGATCTCTAAAAGCACCCCATTTATCAAATAAGTGCTTCTTGACTAAAAGCAAAAAGCAAACTCTATAGACTTCCCAGAGCAGATTTTGTTTATTTTGTCATTAAGTATTTAATTTCTTTCTCAGAATGCATTCAGAGTGTATGTGAGAGTCCATGGAAACTTTGGTTCCAGTAAAATAAAGTACATAAAAGTATGCACTAAGTGACATTTTCAGAGAATCTCCCAAAGCTTTTGAGCTTTAGTCTTAAACCCATGTTTCCCTTTCCAGCTTTTTAGCAGAGAATGCAAATATAAAAATGTGTTGGGTATAAAAGCATGAGAACTTTTGTCATTTGAAAAAAAAAAAAGTGAAAAGTGAAAAGGGAAAAGTATTTTGATATTACCTGATGCCAACAGTATCCTCTCAGTAGTGAGGATCGTTTTTTTAAAGGGACATTATCAACATATTTACGTAAGAAGTTTAGGAAATATTTGGGAGTTTTTCATGATAAGAGTGAATAGAGTGAAAACTTTCCTTCCTCCTAGACTTTAATCAGGTAAGTGTAACAATAGAAATGTGCCTGTGACTGAGATCCATCGATGCAACAAAACATTCTGGTTTGATTTCTCCAAAATGAAAATAAAAACCTGAGCATAAGCAGCTCTCACCCTGTAGAGCCAACTGTAATTGGCCTAGAGGTGGAGCCAGTCATCTGCAGGGCTGAACACAGAGGAGAAAAGGTTTTCTGAGCAATAACACAGGAAAACTGATAAATAGTGATAATGTAAGTCAGGGATTTGCTTGAATAACGGCTCTGTGGGTGCGATACATCCTCACCAGGAGTGAGCAGCAGATTACTGGAAGGCCTAGAATATAGTTCTGGTAGCCACAAGTGAGTTTCTCAGGAGGAAATGTGGGAAGGGAGCCTGGGGTGGGGAGGAAGAATCACTGCACAAATGAAAACCATACATAAAGGAGAACAAGTAGCACCTTCCTTACAGAGCAATGTTTTGCTGCCCTACCGTGCAGAGCCCTGCTGCTGATTACTGTCTTTCACAATGTTTTTAGGGGTTAAGCAGCAGTTCTCTTGCTATTTCAAAAATAGGCCTTTCTAGGGCTGTTTAATCAGACAGGAAAGCTTTCTTCATCACATCTTTCACTGGGTTTCACATCTAAGGCATTCTGGAAAATAATTTGCACAGCACTTATCTGGGCTGGCGTGAGCTACCATCGTGCAGCAACAAAAGAGTGCGCGCCCAGTCTTTGTTTTGTATCAGATACTGGATATCGACTTCCTCATTATTTGTATTTTCTCAGAAAATGGAAAAATAGCATCCACAGTTCCTCCTGCTGGAAGATAATGCATGAATTCATCATGCCTTCAGTTTTAAACCAGACTGTTTTATTTCCATGGTTATAAGAGAGGAGATACTGGTCCATTAAAACTTTTTTTCCCCATAAGCTGTCAAAGTGGGGAAGGTTGTAAAGAGAATTATTTTTCATTTTTAATTTTTTAAAAGAGGTTTTTTCATCTGCTTTCAACTTAATACTCTCAAAGGAAGGTACACCCATGTATTCTGTGGGACCTGCTGCTGCTTCCCACTTTCCATTTTTGCATCGTCCAGAATTGACACCTGCTCTGGTTCACTCCCAAATCTCTGCAGGCCAAAATTAGTGTCCTCTGTAAAATACTTTGGGGTGAAAGGAATTACACGAATAAAAGAGGTTTTAGAGACAGTTAAACACAGAAATAACAAATGCAAGGGGGTTTTATGTGTTGTTATTCAAGGATCAAAGGCACACAGTGCCGCCTCTAGCCCTCACGATTATTGCTCTTCCCAGCACAGCAAGTGGCCTTATCTTAATCAAACTTCTCTATCAGCGCTTCAGCCTCATCCTCTTCAGTCTGCCCAGAGCTGTGGCATCATTCACCACCCACAATCTTGTCTCGTCTGGCTTCTTTGCTCAGTACTCTCTAATTTTGTTCCTACTTCTTCAGTTATTTCTTCCCTTCAGCCTCTCCTCCCCCGCCCATGTTGTGTTTGTGTCCCTGGCTTCACTTTCTCTCCTCCCTTCCTTTCTGGCAGCAATACAACCTCAGCATATCAAAAACCTCAAAGATGTCTTTAACTCTCCCTCTGGACTCACAACCTTATCTCCTTCCCTTCTCTTCCCTGGGCACAGTCCCACCACTCCACCTGGCTGCTGCCCTGGCCTGGGCCTTCGTGTCCCACATCCTGCCCTTCTTGAAAACTGCTTCAGGTAGCATTTTGGCATCCACCCTCTCTTGTTAAGTTCTCTATTTGTCGTTTTGCCTCTGATTCACGAGTTCTTGTACTACTCAGAGTTCAGATTTAAATGCAGGAGACGCCAGGGTTCTTCTTCTAATTGATGTTTATTATTTCTTATCTATAGCACAGCTGTATGGAATATGCCTCTTAGGTTAACAAGGTGGAAAATGGTCCCGAGTTCTAACTTCCAAGGCCATTTAAAGTCCAATCTATCCAATTATGGAATGCCAACTAATTTATTTTTACTTATAATCCAATAACTAATTATTCATGTTCTGCACTGCGGGTTTTTTGAACCAATAAAAGAACACCCAGATTTGTGAAGAGGAAGGAGGAAAGAAGAAGAACAAACCCACATCCAAAATCCTCCATCTTGTTACTAAATCCCATAAACCTAATTTTCTACATCTCTACATATTCCACCCAGTGACATAACAAATCTCTTTTTAATTACACAGTAACAATCTCAGTGCTACCACATAATTTGGGAAGCCTTTCCCAAGGCCTCAGGTCAAATGCAGTGTGCTTTTGAAGATCATTGCCTGTCAGCACTGAAAGACTGAATTTCTCTGAAGTCAGGATTCTAACACTCTCTTACTCCCCCAAAGGTGCAGGTCTCCTGAGCAGGTTCTTTCCTTTGTTACAGTGGCCTGGTTTTTTCTCTTCCCCTCAACAGACGTGGCTATTTCCCCCCTTTATCCATCAAACCAACCAGGTTACTAAATCATCTCAGACTCCTCTTGGGTTTCTGGACCCTCTTCTCCATTGCATCAAACAGAAGCTTCACTTTCAAAGTTCTTTATGATCCAGTTCTTGTCTTTCATTAAGTGTCAGGAAACCAACTCTGTCCTCTAATCCATTCAGGATAAAAGCCCTTATCTCCCACTTGTTAAAACACTCACTTAGGCACCTTTGTGCTTTTTCCCAGGCAGCTATAAGTATCTGTGAAACTATCCTCATTATCCTTATAATTCTCCTGTGACGTTGCGTCAATAAAATCCTTAAGTGTCAGGCTGTGGGTTTGCTGCAACTCTCTGACTCAGAGTGGCTCATATGTCCTGGTGCCTCCCTCCCTGTCCATATCCATTCATTAGCTCTGTCTGATAGCGAGGTATGTGAGGGATAGACGTCGCCTTTCTCTTCCACAGCCCCCACCACAGTGGGTCTTGATCCCTGACCAGCTGCTGTATCACAACAGTAGGGAAGTGAATCAATCCACAAAATTATGCTTCAAATTTTTTATTTCTAATAGCAGATTTGTCCCAAATTTGCCACAGATTGCAGGAATTTAGATGCAAATGACACATATAACACTGTGTAATAAGAGGAAGCAATGAGCTAGCAAGAACATTGACGAGCATTATTGAAGACTAATTCTGACTTCATGCCAGAATGAAGGAAAAAATAAATATGGAATTCCTGGCAGCATATCAGCAGAAAAGTGATAAGAAAAGGCAAAAGCATTCCTAGGAGGTTTTTTATATGTACCACATTTTAAATTCACACCTTTGGTTCTGTCAACTATTTGTAGAACTGGTAGAACTTATCAGGAAATAAGAATACAAGAATGAGGCTTTTCAAAGAGTCTGTGACTAAAGCACCTTTTAAATGCCATCTTCTGATGTTAGAAAAAGTATTAAATCCCATCCTGTTCTTTGGTTTTTCCATGGCAATAAGTAGCATTAACAGATTACGCTTCAGGTCGATCAGTTTCTCTGCCACACCCTCTTGCAAGCTGCTCCTTCCCTGCTTCAAGACTGATTCACCAGGACAGATTCTATTCCTAAATCAGAGACCTATACACTTGGCTTCATAGATGTCTCTCTTGAAGTGAAAGCAGAATTCAAAGAAAACACTCTTTTATATTCATGTGCTCAAAACCATTCTGTTTTGCTGTTAGACAACAATTTCTAAGCCATAAATCTTTACCAGGACAACTTTTGCTGGCAGAATTATGGCGGCAGCAGAGCCAGTATAGCATTCCTAATTCCAAACACCACCAGCTTGACGCATGCCTAGGTCTAGAACAGAGGGATTAAGCTTTTAAAGGCTTAATTCAGTGCTGCAATTTCTTTGATAAATATCAGCTGAAAATGTCACGCAGGATCAAAATCATCATGGAGGTGCTAAAAAACAACACAGTGAATGGAAAACAATGCAGGAGGAAATAGAAACAGAATAAGCTTTATTTACAGTAAATAAAAGGGACGGGGAACAATAATAAACAAATCACTTCTCTTTATGCGTATTCATTAGTGTGGCTTAAGGCATGTGGAAATTTCACTGCAAAACTCAGTGCTGTAATGCATAATTAAGAAAAGCAGAAAAGAGGCTGCTCCACTGTTACAGCAAAAAGTCTCAGCTGAATCTAACCACCCTTCATAGAGTTTTCCTTCATGCATTCTCTGATGAGGCACAGTAAGAATTATTACTGGTGAGCTTTTATCTGCTGCTTTATGGAAGAAGCTAACTTTTGTGTGTGAAAAAAACAAACAAAGAAAAGAAAACACAAACAACAAAAACCCCAAATAAATAAATCACTGTGGAGGAACTAACAGAATTAGACAAAGCAAATTAAATACTTAGTAATCTTAAATAACTGACTTAAATAACAGAGGTCACAAGTAGCCTGTCATATGCATTACTTTCACAGACAGCAATTACTTTAAGTTCTCTTTAAATGTTTCTTCTGTAAGTGAAACAGGTAAAGAAAAGCCCATGTGACAATAATAAGGGGAATTAGGTCAGCTTCTGAACACATCCATCAGTGAAATGCAGCATATCTCCAGCTCATACAATTCCAAAATCATTTAAAGTGATTGTTTTCAAGTCAATCTTCCATCACCCACCTTTCTTTTTGCCAGAGGCCAGAAATAGCACCTCGTAATTTATCTTCTATGTCAAGCTTTGCAACAGCTGCCCCCTTCTGAGCCACTGAACTCATTTTGCTGCATCTGCTTTCAATATACACACTGGAACCACATTTTCTCTCTTGCATTCACCTGTCAGATATGGTTTAGGAGAACACACTTCAGATACTGCTAAAAAATGCTACATCCTCAAGACTTGGAGCTTAGAATTCAGTGTGTTTGTGAACTCTCTTGAAAAGCTTAAGGAACTTCAGCTCATTGCAACGAACTGAAGCTGCTGATTTATGGGTTGGATGCCAGAGACAAGTTGGCTGCTGACTTTTAAATTCATAAAATTAGAAGTTGCCTTGGAACCAAACACTCAAAATCTCCACCTAAATAAATGTGAAAGCTTCCATATTCTTCTCCCAAACACCCTGCATTGCAAGCAGTCTGGGACACTTACTTCAGATAAGTAAGGAGTTCCTGGAACTTTTCTTAGTTCACAGATCTGGGTGCGAAACCCCTACACGTGCTGGCTCTGTGAAGATAAGGCTCAGGCCTAACAAGCCCTTTTCCCTCTCCATCTTGCCCCTGATTCTCTGCTTTTACCAGAAGAAAACTTGGCTGCACAGGTTGAAAGCAAAGGCACTTTGGGCAGGTGGCAGTTCTGGGCAGTCAGGAGAAGGATGTACCACGGCTTGTGTTTGCCATTTAGCACTGATGTACCATCCTTCCTTTTAGGAAAGCTGATTACAAGATCTCAGGGAACCCATGCTGCTATGCACAAGCTCTTCCTTCTCTGCACCTTGCCTGGAAGTGTCTCTAGCTTTCCACATTGCCCTAAAGGAATTTAGCCTGATCCAGTAGGAACAACACTGGTGGAAGGGACTACAGCACTCAGGCCATTTCTCATCTGTTGCAGGAGTCTATTGGAAACACATGCCCAGTCCCAGGGCTCTGATGTACCAAGCACCAGAGGAGAGAGTAATCTGACAGCAAATCTCTGCCCTGCACAATTTACTGAGCAGATGTTGGACAGGATAAAAGGAACAATCCAGACAACGGGAGAAGTCTCCTGAAGCTGAACCTCGTCGTGCCAGGTTCCACACCCTCACTGCTCTGAAGCCAGAGATTCACAATTCCTGTATGAACGTGCACAGTAAGACTCAGGTAAATGGCAAATGGCACACAGCAGTTCAAGTCTCTTTATGCTGTTATCTGCTTCTTCATCTTTCAAAAAGCAGAAGCAGCAGCCTGTCTGAGCTGGAATGCAACCAGCTTTGTGTTGAAAAGGGAAGAATTCCCTTTAAGAGGTCAGTATCCAACCTCAGCTTTGTTCAGCACCACCTTCTGAATAGCAAGAATTATGTTTGAAAGGTATGTCCCTTTGAGCAGCTCCTGAATAGGAAAAACTATAGGAGACTGCACATTTTTACAAAGAGATAATGTGCTCTTCCCCATTTACTGATGCAATGCTCAAAGAGCTCAGAAATCACCTCCTGCAGGTGCCAGGCTTTGAGAACAAAACAAAACAAAAAAAGAAAAATGGATATTCTGGTAACTAAGGAGAGGCTAAAAAAACCCTTTTTTCTAGGTCACTGAAAGCAGGCAAAACACAGAAAGTGTTTTCTATTGCCACTCCACTCTCCCCTGTGCTCCCCGCAAACATAAATAGTTCTGTGATTCATTGCAAAGCTGCTCTTCCCTTGTTGAATTTGAAAGAGAATATAATTGCTTTTTCCATACACCAGTAATGATGACAGGGACCAAGATGCCTTTTTGACATAAAATGGTATGCCATTCATTAAAATTACTACTGCCTGAGTGGGAAGTTTTCAGCAGAAGTGTCATCTTCTCAGAACATGCACTGAAAGGAAGTCAGATAAATAGAAGTTTTCTCCTCTTACTTTTGCACAACACATCACACTAGTTTACAGCTTAACAAAACATGTCTGCATGTTCTCATAGGAGCTGTGGGTTTGTTAAAATACCAGCCTAAAGCTGGTATTAAAAAAATTAATTCTCCGTAATTCGAAGTGTGACCAAGTCAGTTCCCAGTGAAATATTTTATCTTTTATAGTTCTTTGCATTCTAAGTTTGTGGATTTAGACAACTTTTGAATAAACACACACCATTTGTTACACCGCTGCAATCAGCAAATGGCAAACTGTATTAGGTTTATTAGAGTTAGGGGTGTGTTTTCAACAGTGAAGGGAAATAACCAGGAGACGTGGCCAGTGAAGGAAGCAGTGGACTCTGTAACCAGCATCACCCCCCAATGAACACTCTGGCTTCTGATGAAGTGGTCTCTTCCAGCTTCAAAACCTTCTAGAAGTTCTCTCCAGTGATCATCCCCCCACCACTGCCTGGTGCCCAGTGTCAGCAGCAGAGCTGCCAGACCTCGGTGGCCTTCACTCCAGGAGAACTTGTATCACACGGAATCCCGGAGCTCTCATGCAACAAAAATAACATTGTGCCCTTGGTCAACAGCAATTTGTTCTGTCTGTCAGCTCATTCCCTGCTAGAACCCAGTGCCCATCACACACAGGGCTGCAGGGCTGGGAGATAAAGGTGAAACATGCTGTTTATTCTGAAAGCAGAGTTAGAGCAGAGTAACATCCTTTTGCCTGTGATGCACCTCACTGTACAGCAAACGCAACACATCAATTGCTGATGCTATCAAAGGAAATAGCATTTCCAGCCACATGGGAAATATGTCAGCAAAACAAATGGATTCAAATAAACAGCAGCAGAAGGCGCATAGCAATATTGATTCATGGCTTTTTATCCTCTGTCCTTTTGAAATGGTCCCTTTCCAGCACTCAAGCTGCTGTGATAAATACCTCCTCCCCCTCCTGTATGCTTGACTACTGAGAATATACTTGATGTGATTTTTTTGAGCAGAGAGGGAAAAAAAAAAGATTAAAAAAAAAAAGACATCTACACTTTGTAGTGATTCTGGTTTTGAGCCATTAGCTTGCCCTGCAGTATCAAGCATTGCTTTGAACCTCTCCCTAATACAACAATGGCTGATTTGTATCAAGGTGCTTCCCAGTATAGGCAAGGCATTTGAGAAGAACACTGAATTATGTGTCATTTTAAAAAGGTTAGCAGTAGAAATACATCAAAGGAATCAAGATCAAAATTACTGTAAAGTGAGCAATTGAAGCAACTGGAAAAGTCCTTCCCATTCAGATAGGTCACCTATTCAAGGCCAGCCTGAATCAAAAGTGAAAATGAGTCTTCTGTAGCTTTGGAGAAATGAGACGAGGGGTCTCTCTACTGGGTTTACATTTGATAGACAGCCCCATTGCAAAATTATCTGGTGTCAATTTTAGCAAAGGATGGGGCAAGGTTGTAGGTTTGAGTAATTCAAATTATTTGAAATAAAAATATTATGCGATTTTTTTGAATAAACAGCACTACCAGAAGGACATTTTTGCCACCTAGCCATAAAAGCACAGAAAAAAATGTGCAGATGGTGTTTGCTAACTCCTGGTTTGTGAATGGATAAGAGTGAGGCCAAAGGTCAGGCAATGTCTGAGGGCTGTGAGCCTTCAAAAAACCCCGTGGTGAGGGTCTCAACTGCACAGGATTGTCAGCTACCACTGGAAGTGCCATCTCCTGCTTTCCTATACCAGCTTCCTCCAGGGAAGGACATCTTGCTCTGGGGCTTGCAGACAGGATTGTAAGAGAGTCATTAATGCCAAAATAAAATGAAACTTCGAGGAATACCAGGAAAGCTTTGACCCCTGCCCTTCAGCACACCTAGTGCTCTGGTACCTCGAGCAGAGCAATGCTGCCAGTTCAAGTCTTGCCTGTCCCCCATGCGAGACAATTTGTCTTCAAAGGGGAGGCAGAAGAGACGTGGCTGACCCAATCCCCATGCCCTGAGTGCACTGCTCGAAGACTGCATAGGTACAGGAAGAGAAAAAAACCCTTGTAAATCTAAGGAACTGTTTGTGCTGACATCAGGTTACCCTGGCTGGCACTGATGACAGGACAGTCCTTTCTGCTCATTCTAAAGCCACAACTCACTAAAACCCCCTCCTTGAGCTCTAGGATTCACAGCCCATAGCACAGTTCTTGGGCAGGAATGTGGGGTTTTTAGTGAGCTGTTGTGCTAAATGATTTGCAAGTGATTACTCCCCTCCTCCAACCCTAGCTGTCCTTTTTCACTGCTATAAAAATGTTAGCATGACTGCCTCTGATGAATTTCAGGAGTTTCAACACATAATTTAAAACCAGAAGTCATTAGCAAGTATCTATTTGATCACTGACAGCTGAAGCAGTGAGAAGAGCTATCATTTAATAACAGTTAAGGTTAAATATATTCCTGTAGTTTGTCATCATTCACTTTCCCTAAGTAGATGACTTCAGGTAGTAAACTCTGAAGAGAAGAACTGTGTGAATTACACTGTGTGGCAGGTGTAGCCATCAGCAGCAGGCTTTAACCTCAGACCAGTCCAAAACAGGAGGCTGACAAACAATTTCAGGGGATCATCATATGACATTAAAGCCCTCATAATATCATCCTTTCATGTGTGTGATATATTGGAGGCAGCTCTTGGGTAGTCCTTAATGGCCCAGCTGCCACCACAGTGATATATGCACTGTGTATAAAGGAAATGAAACAGGAATTATGCACAGTGCATCATTTCTCCTGCTGGTGTCATTGGGCAGGGAAGACTGCAGC
The DNA here is from genome assembly GCF_017639235.1 of Corvus kubaryi. Taxonomy (NCBI): domain Eukaryota; kingdom Metazoa; phylum Chordata; class Aves; order Passeriformes; family Corvidae; genus Corvus; species Corvus kubaryi. The sequence goes on from NW_024580672.1 coordinate 18,026,776, forward strand.
ACCCTGTTGCTTCAAGATAAAACAGGATCCTTAGTGCTTCACTGATGTGGAACAGAACATTTCAGTTGGAAGGGACCTACAGTGATCATCTGGTCCAACTTTGTGCAGGTGCAGCAGGCCCAGCAAATGAGGAGAAACACACCCAGAAAGACCAGATCCATTCAGAAAACCACACTTCATGTCATGAAATACCAGCCTGTGCCTTTTCCAGCTGTAGTCCCAGAAGGTTCACTTTACCAAACTCAGCCCCCCAAACAAGCACATTTCTTCCCTGCTCCAAGCTCTGCTCCGTTCCCTATTCCAAGGATGAAGTTGGGAGGGTAAAGAGGTGGCCACTACTCCCTGATTCAGAGCCTTCCACACCCTGGACTGGTTAGAGCAGCTTTTGGATGCTCCAGCATCCAGCATTACCCATTCAGTAAGATAACTGAAGTCCCTCATACCAGTATGAATGTGGAGTATTAAATACCAATCCGTAACTCAACTTTTGCAGGAGAATGCCAGTGCACAATAACAAAGCAAAAATAACAGCTATGTCTGTCACCTCTGCAGCAGCAGGAGGCAGCTTTTCAGTCCAGCTTTCCTGGGTAGTCATTTACAGCAGCACAGAGCAAGTGGAAATCATTGCTGCTCTGATCTGGTGGCATTTCATACCCACTCTGCCCAGAGACGATCACTATAAAGAGATAAAGAGAGGCAAATACATAGCACAGTCTCCTGAAGACAAACATTTGGCAGCACCTAGTTTCCATCCTCACCATCACATACCTGCAAATAAAATTAGGCTGCCTGGGCAAATGTAATTGTGAGATGCTCTGGTGGGGTGACAGGCATTGGTTTAGATACTAACAAGCACATCTATAGCACATCTAAGAGCAAGTGATAATCCCAGCTCCAGCCTGCACATCCCTCCCCAGGTCAGCTTACCTTTTGCAGGTTTTCTCCCTGCCTGGGGAGCAGGTGAGGTGAACTCACTCCTCCCAACAAATTTGCATCTGTCATTCAGAATCTATGTTTTCCTATTACGAAGCTGACAAAGTGACAGCAATAATTAATCTTACTGTGCATGGAGTTCATTGATATCAAGAAGAATTAAACTATTGTAATCAAGTTAGCCTGTTGCAGATGTGTGAAGTGCTAGAGTTTATCAAATTCTGCAGGCACACAATTTGATTCTGCATAGCAAGGGAGGACAATGCTGACAAGATAGCAGAGAGCCAGCAATATGATGCAGGATTTCATGACTGCCTTTTTTAGCTCGTAAAAAGTGCCACACTTGTCAGCTGTGCAAAAGATGCCATGACATGTTAATGCATGTCATATCAAAATTGTCAAAGGATGCTGCACGCTGGCTATATGGGGATGTGCTCTGTGTCCAAATCAACACGTGCCTGCACAGGCTTCTTGAGAGACACCTGAACCTCAGCAGCTCCTGGAACCAAATAATGGGGGTAAATGTACAGATCTATGAAGGTGTGAAAAGATGCTGCCAAGGGGGATGTTGAAATAGATCAAAGCTCAACAAGGGCAATTTTCTCTGTCGAAGGCTTTTGGTGATCGATGTCAGCTTCTCTCACAGTAGGAGTTGGGAAAACCACAACATGAATATTTCATTAAATTAGGCCAACCTGAAGTCTCCACCAGGGCATGTGATGCCAGGGGTTTTCTATGAGATGGCAGGGTCTCTCCTTCGGAATGGATTCCATCTTTGTCTTGCCTCACCACTTTCTTCTTCGGCTGAAATGCTTTTAACACTCCTAACAAAAGGCACAGCTGGGCAGTGCCAGGGATATCTGGCACCCTGTGCCAGCTCAGCTCCCTCCCCAGCATGATCCCCACAAACCTGAGGTGCAGTTACTGTTCATGGGCTGAGGGCACAGTCAGCTGAGCTGATCCAGCAATTGGCTGCCTGCTAATCCAGGCAGCCCTGCTCCTCATTCCACCTCTCCTCCCCAGTTTAGGTCTGTACATTCCTGCCCCTTTTTTCTCAGGGCTGGCCCTTATATTAACCCCCAGCCTCCTTCCAGCTGATTCCACACCCTAAGCAGGCAGATATCAAATCTGGGGGACAAAACCAAGAGAAGCTTCCAGTGCCACAGCCAGGATGAGGCCAAGGGACAAGAACATGAGCGAGGATGCCAGAAGAGGGGAAGAGGCACAACCCCTCTGGCAGCACAATGGAATGGGCTCAGCTCTCCCAACAGCCAGAGGAGCTGTTGTGTTCAGAAGGAGCAAGTGCTATCAGACCTTTATTTGATGCACCTCAGGCAGCTGAACAGCCTGGAGATTGTCTACCCAGAATTTACTAACCCCTTGGCATGTATTCCCTTTTCACTCATGATGCTCTACATCTAGGCCAGATGATAAATGTCCTGTACTCAATCATGCTCTTCCTTGCCTTCAGAGAAATAAGCTGCTCTGCACTCCCTTAGGCACTTTGTGCTGTTAACAAATCAAGCTGGATGTTTGCTTGCAAAGCCTAACCTGGAGGGAATGGCTTATTTTCATGAGCAGCCTGGTCTATTGTTCAACACAGATCCTAAACCTGAGGATGTAATTCAACCTGCCCATTCAGACTCCTATTTCAAAGGCTTTTCTCCAAAATAGCCAGCCTTTTCTGGCAGGTGCCACGAGAATTGGAATGTCTTGGTACCTCAAGCAACTCCACTGACCATCCTGCCAAGCAGTCACCTCCCCCTGGCCCAAACATACCTTCACAAAGAGGTACATGGCCACCTATGCTGCTGACCAACTTCTCCCACAGCATGGAAAGAGAGCTTTCCAATCCGCTGAGGCAAGGGAAGCAAGCAGGAGTGGGTCAGACAGGGAACTGGATGTTTCCTCCCTAAGGAAAAGCTGCTAGGGCTGGGAGAGACCTTCTAGCTTGCTAAGACTCACTCCTGCCATCACAAACAGCTCTTCCATGTAAAATGGCACATAAATTGATCAAACTCTCTCCTTCAACGAGTTAAGTCTGTTGCATCTGTTGGAAGGCCACCCTTCCCTAATGCCTAAAAGCTCTGTCAGTTCCCAGCCTCTGGTCCTTTTGCAGATGGTTTACACTCATTTTCTCTGTTTACTTTTAAACAATTCCATTGGCTGACTCCGTGACCTCATATTATTTAGTGTTTCATTGTGTTCTTTCATGCCCCAACACTAACAAAAGGAAGTGCAAACATAGGAGAACACATCAAGGAGCAATAGGAAGAATCATACAGCTTTAAACAGTTATGAAGGGGTGGGGCAAAAGGTAGAGAATGGCCCAGAGCTGAACATTGCAGTTTTCCATATAATAAATAAATAAAGAGGGACTAGAAAATTTGACCTATGAGTTTGAACTGAAACAAGATATTCTTCCTGCAAATGGAACAGCATAAATAATATCATACAATGGCCACTTCTGTGTCAGAGCTGTATTAATAGGGCTAAACAAACACAGATGGGGAATTAGCTTTGGGGAAGAAGGGAGACTTGAGAAAAAGAAATTCAACTGTTGGAAAGAGCCAAGTAGGCAAATTTACTGTTGTTGGAATAACATGGTAGAACTCAGCAAGCAATCCCTGTAAATGAGAGGTGGGAAGTTATGCTTCCTGTGCTCTGCAGAGGGAAAATGAAGAGGTCACGTCTTGCCCCTAAGCAAGCAAGAGCTTTTAGGGTCGTCTGATTCCATGGGAGAAGGACCAAGGTTCAGGAGCTGGGGAGGGCCCAGGTTGGACCCAGCCAGAACATGCTGGACTATGTAAGAGATCATGTCCCTGCAGCAAACAAGGCTTCCCCTTTTGAGTGGTTTGCTCTTGCAAAGAAAGCCATTCTCTAGTCATGCCTCTCCAATTAATAGCACTCCCTCCCCAAAATTACCAGAATGGACAGTACACAAGAACAGTTAAACAGAGCTCTTAAAATAGAGCAGCTTCATTCCAGTGAAACTCTCGAGTTTATCTTGTTTGGCTTTCAAGACACTTGTTTGCAACACCTTTTAATAACCAAGATTCAAAGTTTCCAAAGACTTTTATGAAAAATGTCCTCAAATGTGTCACATAATTGTAACACTTAACGGCCTTTCAGAGAACATCTTGAACCCAGGCAATGGAAAACATCTTCACAGGCAAGGAGCAAAGAGGTAACTTAACAAAGACTCATTATAGGAACAATTAGGCTTTCAGCTGGTAACATCAAAGAGTTTATTTATTTGTCACAGGGCTGGAAAATAGACCAGAAAATGTTCCAGCTCATCTGAGAGCCAGTACAAAAGCTTCATGTGCAGTTGTATCACCCTTTCTAAGCTGAAAGCAAATAAGAGCCTGTGATGAATTCTGTGAGTACAAACCCACAAGAAGCTGGGGTCTGTGACCACAGTGCATTTAAAAATCTGCAGAGATGTGACTTGGTTTAGAGAAGTACTTGAGAATGAGTCAAACCTTTTTCCTTTCTCTGTTTAAAAATGTTTGAGCATTTTTGAAGTTGCACTGAAAAACTCAAAGATTGATTTTTTTTTTTAATTTAAGACACAAAAGCTTAGGGTTTAGTAGCTGCAAAACACTTTTCCCATATTTTTTCTCAAATAAAAACTGAAGCAATCTGGGAAAAATGGTATTATGGGTGCAATTTCCATTTTTTTGTCAAAGCTTTTGCCACTGGAAATTCTGGCAAAGGGGTTTTGTTGTTGCTGGCACTATTGCTCCTTTGTAAAATTCAGGTGAATCACTAGAGACAAGCACAAGAAATTCTCTTTATTGCACTATATGGTAGTTTCTTGTTTTGTTTGAAGGTACTGCTGGTTTGCTCCAACACAAGAGGTTCAGGAGGAGGTGAGCAGGGGATCTGACCTTACTCATTCCCAGCAGTAGGAGCTGACATGGTTTTTTTCTGGTGAAAGCATTCCAAGCCTTTCATTTTCACATTTTCTGAACAACATATTGTGTTCTATGTCAAAGAAATGCTTGGGCCAACGCAATCCTTTTTGGCTTTTTTATTTTACACTTCTGTGGGAAGATGAAAAAAGTTGAGGGGATCAACCCACAAGCATTTTCCTCACACATTCCTAGTTCCCTCAGCAAACCAAAAAATCAATTCTTCATCCGTTCCTAGTGCTCAGGGTCACTAAAAGTGAAACACATTCTTTTTCAGTAAGTCATTCCTAATAAAAGGCACAAAACTTAGTGAGCTAATGCCTTTTGTGTAGATCTGGAGATATACAAACTGAAATTAAACCAGTGTCCAGCATTTCTTTCTCCCTATAAAAGGCAAATATTGAAGGGGAATTGTTTTCTGGAAGTTAGTGGATGTGTGGGGTTAAATTGTTCAATAGGTCTTCTGATGATTTTGGTATTTGTTCAGCATAAACAGCATTTTACCATAGCAATTTCTTTACAGAGAAAGGTGTTGGATGTATTTCAATGAAATATTTTCCTAATCATCAGTATTATGAGGTTGTTTAATAAAAAAATGATAGCAGATGAATGGTTCTGCTCTCAATGTCCAATTTTCTTTAAATCCTCTCTTCACAGAAGGGGCCCTTATATTCATGTAGAGAGAGAGGGAGGCAGCAGAGTGAGCAGATTCCTTGCTGATCTAACATTTTCTTCTTTGTAGCTACCCAATTCCCAGTATGTCTCTGCAATAAAAAATTCTAAGCCTTTACACAGCACCTATCACCATGGTGGGGAGGGGACGGTTGGATTTTCACCGCAGGAACCCTCTTGCATTCATCACAGCACAATTTAACAGTGATACTAAAATCAAAGCAAAGCTTTTCACAGCGTAGGAAAAGAGAACTCGCTCCTCTCCTGCTTCAGCCCACACCCTTTGTTCGACCAAACAAGGTGACTGAGTTCCTGTCACCTCTCCAAAACCCAGGGTTGTTTCATTTGCAAGGGTTTGGAAACTATTTCCACTGTTTTCTCACAGCTGGCCACCGAGGAAGATCTCTTCCATCACTAACCCAGCAATCCTGAGCACGTCCTGCCCCCATCACATCATGTCCCTCACGGCTGCACAGCTCCCAGCACAAGCAGTGCAGCCACTATTTTTTATCTTTTTCTACTCACAATTTCAGGAGACAAAGCACCTGCACAACAGCAGGTTTTTGCAGAGCTGCAGTGGTCCCACATCCTGTGCCACTGTCCTGAAGGTAGCCTGCCTGCTGTTGTGGCAAGTGAGGGGATGCTCAGGGGACAGAGGTGTGGCACCCACAAGACACAGCCACTGCACCTCAGACTGCCAGCTCTAAACCCAGCTCTGCCTCCTTTGCCTGCCTCTCCCTTTGCCCTGGAAGAAGCTTTGGTGCAGTCCAGCTCTTATTTTTGTATTTGGAAAGTTCAGTATTGCCAGCATCGCTAGGAGCCAGGTCTTGGAGCTGCAGAACCTGAGGTGGCCACACAGAGTGCCCACACCGATTGTCCATAGCCAGTCTGCAGACCCCTGCCTCCACAAAGGCTCAGGGACAGCATCCAGACACATTCTCTCCATTTCAGGGTTACGTGTATACTTCCAGGAATAATTTTCTCATACCTCCTAATATTAGGAGGTACAGAGCTGGCATGAGAAAATTAATCCTGGAAGAGTGAGGAGGGATTCACAGGGTGGGAGGGGACCTGGCCAAATTTCTTGCATCAGTGCAGTCCACCGTGTGTTCAGCCTGTAGCTCACTCGCTCTAGGACACCTCTGCAGCTGTATAAAAACATGACTTTTTCTTACCCACAGGCACACGCACACACACACTGAGGATGAAGCTGGAGTTGTAACTCCATGGTATGGCTTTGTCACAGCTGTCACCAGCTCAGGGAAAAGAGTCGTGAAACTCCTCTTCCATTTTGAGCTAACCACGGAGCAGCATGTTAATTTTCTGGGTCAGCATCCCAGGATTTTCCTTTTCCTAGCATGCTGTTCAGTACTCTCCACTCTTTGACATCATGTACAACTTCTACAGCAAGAGAGTGCTTAATCCTCTCTGAAGTAATTTCTTTCTTCTTTTATGAGTGGAGCTCTGGACAGTCTGTTATGTTTCAGCCCCGGTGCTATATTTAACTCAACCATCTTGTTCATTCTTCCTCTCATCTACAGCTTGGCTAAAAGGAAGAAATTGCAGCCATGAATAAAATACCAGGAAGAAAGTCAAATTGTACAACACACTATCAGGCAAATTCCAGCACCTGCAACATTCCCCACTCTGTTTAGGAAGGATGTGCATACAGCTTACTGCTTGGAAGCGGAATGTGAGAGTTAGGAATTTAAGAAATGGGACAGAATTTGAAACAGTGGTGAGACAGCAGTAAAATTACTCCGGTCACAGGGAGCTGCCTCAGCCTCTTGCCCTAAGCTGAGGGCTTGCTTCTACAAGTCAAGTGACAGCAGATGCAATGGCCCATGTATAGATTTTACTTCCACAGTGTGGATTTCCCAGAATACTTCCCAGCAAACTTTGCCTACCTCTGTACAGCCCTGTCCAAGCAAAACTAGTTCATCATGGCATCTGGCACCACTTCCGAAACAAGAAAATTCCATTTGTCTATGCTTAGATGCCACAGCAGTGTGCATAGCTCATCCTTTTCCATGCTAGTTCTGACACCCTTGCCAAGACAAGCACCCTCTCATTTTGTTATATCTGCTGGATGCAGACATGACACAATGAAGAGGAAGAATGTGAATTAGAGCTGCCTGGATCTGACATGGATCATAGGCTCATCCTACCTCAGCTATTTGATGTGGATACACCCTTCACCATCTCATGCACACAACAAGGAATGACCACAATTCACAGCAATCACAGTCCTGAAATGTCTTATGCACAAAAATTAAATATTTTTGGGGTTTGTCTCAGTACCAATCTTCAACATCTCTACAGTTTATTTGACGCTGCTTCATTCATGTTCAGCAGAGGCATCTTTTCCTGACATACATGGAGAGTGCCTTGGGGGAAAAGAGGAGAGATTTTCCAGATATCTGTGCCTAAAATGAACCACCTACCTACATGCAAATACCCATGAATATAAACAATCTCATCTTCAGAAGTATGGTAGATTCAGATAATTTTTAATGACCCAGGGGAAAAAGGTGCCAGTTCTGTTTCTATTCAGTTGGTTTTCTACATATGACATTTTTATTTTCTGTTTCACTGGAGTGTGGACAACAGAGAGCTCCAGGTTTAGGCTTTGAAATGTTGGTACAGCTGCAGGGTGACAGCTCACAGAGCAGACACAGGCACACACACACACAGCACAAGTGTTCAGAGAAGTCTGTATTCACAAAAGTCTAATGTGCTGGAGAAGTTCGTCAGCAGTCACATTTTTAAACAATTTCAATCTGCTCTGTTTAGTACATTTCTTTTGGTGACAGCAAAACCTCATGCAAATCTGCTGCAGGGTCCCCACAACAGAAGAAGCTGGAGCTAAAACTCACCTACAAAAGCATGACCCACATGAAAGACTTTCCATTCCAAATTTGCCAAGAAAGAACTGCCTCTGCCCTGAATCTAGACCCCTTTTGATTGTTCCCCAAACGTGGAACTGATGCCAAAACCACACATGAGACAAAAGCACCAATATTTGTTTAGCAGCCAGTTAAAGGAAGAGCAAACTCCTTTCAAACTTCAGATTGGTCTGACAAATGCCAGGGAAAAGGAAAAAGATGAGACAGGAGAAACTGAAGACTTTAGCCCGTGACATCCGGCTCTCAGCAGGGACTTCTATCACAGACAGATGCTCCATATCCCCAAGCCATCTTAATGACTCAAGTTCTAACTGCAGCAGAAATGATGTTCCCTGCACCCTTGGCCACAGAGAGGACTGGTGGGAGACAAGGCCTCCAGCCACCAGCCAGGGAACTCTTCCCTATTCCCATTGCCCCTATGACAGATAAGGGGGTGTGGAAAGGGCAGTTGCCTTGGACCAGGCTTTGCACCAGCAGGGAGGGAGGTTGGAGGAAGGCCAACCTCCTCATTGTTCTGTGAGGCTGCTCACAAAGACTCTTTTTTTTTACTGTTTTGTGTCCGTTTTGTTCCACCAGACCCGCTCTAAATAGGCATTTTGTTTGCCATTAATGAAATCTGCTTCAATTTCAAAAGTTCTGTTTGCAGGCTGTAATCTCAGTCCCAGTCCAATTTAAATATCTGTTGTTTTGGTGGTGGACTTCTGGACTACATCCCTCCAGCTCAATGCCAAAAACATAACGGAGAAAATTTCACCCACCGTTAGGAGCCATCTGGTTCTGCTGCTCTGAAAAGTGAGACAGATAAGGAGCTGTATGATACCCATGTAAGGCAATTTGCTGGCCTGTTTATCATACCTGACTCTGGGGTGCACAGCTTTATTTTGATTTGATAAAAAGCAAAGGAGTGCAGCTGCAGCACACTGCTGCTTCACTAAGTCGACAGATGGGCATCACTGTAAGGAAGCCACATGGCATTTTTTTGTTAAACTCAGCTCATTAGGTTTTATCTGCAATATGTTGCTGTATTGGCAGAAAACCTTTCAGCGAGCAGAAACATTAGCCAAAGTTTGTCAACAGATACAGGGAAGATCCTATTGTGGAAGGATATGTGCTGGGGCAGGGGTGGGCTGTGATTGCTTCTCAATGCTCACAAGTCAACTCTTAAAATGTTTTTCAGCTCACTCTATAATTTGTGCCATAATGGCAGTTCTGACTTGCATATTAATAGAGCTGCTATTCACAGCTTGCAATTGTTGGGGAATTTCGAGACAGTTCACAAATCACTTTATCTGAATAGGTGCAGGAAGTTTGTCAGCAAAACCTGGGAAGTGGGAAATTTTCCATGCCTCTGACACATAAAAAGATAGATGCCCAAATTCTTATAATAGTGAAAAGTACATTTCTAAGCTGAGAGCCACAGGCTGTATTATTTGGAGGCAGTTTGGGTTGTAAACAGTCCTTTCCTATCTTGAGTCACTGGTTTAATTCCAATGGGCCAGTTTAACTTTGAGAGAAAAATGAAGCCACATTCTGTGTGTCAGTTTTAGCTACATATTGGCAAATGTGAAAAGCAAATCAAAGTATTTTCAATTCACAGAAGAAATATCAGAAACTGTGAAAAGTTTTCTCTAGAGAAAAGAAGTTTAGGGCTGCTCTGTGAGCTCACAGGTATTTCAACACCTGCTCATGTGGAGTCCCAGCACCAGCCATTTCAGACTGAGGTCCCAGTGAGGTGTTAGGAGCTCTCTTCTGACACACAAACATGCACCAAGTCATCCAAAGCTATTTAGAGAGCCAGGAGACCACCACACCTACATCTTAGTACAGGTCATAAATGTACTTTCAAACCAGCCATCCTGACCATTCCCATTTTTTGATGTCCACAACGGGGTCTGGGAGCACATGCTCTGGATTCCTCTTAGATGGAACCAAGCCACCTGCAGCAATGCCCCACTCCTTAACAGGCACTCAGTCCTCAGGACCAAATAATCTGAAACATCCCCCAGAAACACACACAGTTTGGATATCAGGGCTCAGCACCCTATCGCCCTCCACCTTTCCAGCACTGGATAGCTTGCTAAAGCAAAAGCGTTGAAAAATCTCTCTTGTTTTAATTTACAGGTGGTAAATTTAACTTTACATCAGGGGTTTTCATTTACATTAAATTCTAACTAAATAAAATCAAACTCAACCAAAATCTAATAACTCCAGCTTAAACTAAAGTGGGAATATCCACTCAGTTTTCTGGTTACTCTAAATTTACCAGTCTAATATGATATTTTGAATTAAGCCACACCAACTCAGGATCTAAATGTAACCTTAGTGTCTGTAAAAGAAAACATTTTTCAGTGATACAGCCAGCTGAGCTATGCTTTCCATTAGTGGAAAATGTGATCATATTCTGAGATACTTTATATTTTTATACTGGCTTTTATTTTTAGCCATTTCTGTGTTAGAGCGCTGCCCATTATCTCACTCTAATTAAAGGTCACTGCTCCTGTTACTATCTATAGCTATAAAACTTCATGGTAGGTTGCCATATCTTGACCCAAAATTAATAGATGTATTTTAGATCATACATTTCCCCCTTTCTCAGGCTGCCTGGCCCGTGTGCATGTCACAGACACTCTCCAGCTCTCAGCCATTTTAGGAGTGGATCTGAAAGACGCTGTGAGAGGGTGAGATCGCAGTCTCTGGGGACACAGTTCTCACCATCAGTGGGATCAATCACTTGTGCAGCGTTCACCAGCCAGGAGCAGGCAGAGCTCCTGGGAGAGAACGTGCCAGCCCTGCTGGTTTGCTGTCTGCTCACCAGGGGAGCCTTGACCCCTTGGTCTCTTCCACAGGGAGCAGCTGCAGTGCTGGCGTGGCAGGGAGAGCTGCTGCCTTTGGTAATCAGGGTCCTGCACCTGACAAACCACTGTGGGATCCACTGCCTTCAACCCAAATCCCTTTAGGGGGATTTGCTTTTTTGCTTGATTTCTGCAGTGCATCCAGCAAAGTGGAATGCTAACCCATAAGTAAAGTTCATTGGCATTTTGTAATTCAAATAAAGAACACATTGGACTTGCAGCCAGCTCTCTCTGGCCTTACTTTGCTGCCATGCAGACAGAGATCACTGTACCATGGGTAAGATGGACTCTGTGAAAGAAAAAGATGGTTTCATGTGTAGCAAAGAACAGCTGTAAAGTTTGCTTTATGCTTTTGACCTTTTGTTGTCATGATGATCTGAATCAGGTAACCAACGGTGCAACTGCAAAACAAGAGACACAATTATTCCCTCAGAAATTGTTCTATTTCCCAGTAGTCCTTAAACTCCCTTCGTTTCAACACCAGACATTTTCCTCCATCTTGAGCACAAGAAATTCTTCTGTCCTTTTAAATTTCAGTCTTGCTGGAGAAAAAAAAATACAATATCTAGTCACACATGAAAGAGATAAGCTCCATGGTAATTGAACAGCAGAGATTCTGCACTCCAAATTCTGCCCGAGAGCCTGTGTGGATATTGCCTTTCAAGGGCAGAAAGGGGAATGGCTTTTCCTGATAACCATTGTGTGTATAGATACCACAGAAAAAAAGCAAAGAGCTATCAGCAAGATGGGAGGGAGTGGGAAAAAGAAATGGCAGGCTTGACTTTGGAAGAAACACCCCCATGTTTTACCTGAGATGGGGTTTGAACATAGAATTGGGTCTCGACTCTGCTGAAAATAAGAAAAATCTTCTGGCATCCAGCTTGTAATTGATAGTCATGAAAATGTATGAGATTAATGTACTCACTTGGCACTGCCCTTCAACCTTGTAATGAAAGCAGTCAGGTCTGCGAGGAGGTGGCAGAGAATAAAGAGGGACAGGAAAAGTAGAAGTGAAACTGTGAAGAGGAATAAGTGAACAGAACTGATTGATTGAAATATTTCCTTTCTGTGGTATTACTGGCCACATGCTGGTCTCTTTTGAGCCACAGAACACTGGGGTTAGATGAGATTTACCCTGGTGGCCTGAGCCACCCCAGACCTGTGCTCTTCTCTATCGTGCATCAGAGCCTGCAGCCCAGAGCTGGATGCAGTTTCCCAGGCAGGGCCTGTGTGTCCATGAGATCTCTCAGAAGATGAAGCTGTCCAGTGTCCTGACATGCTGCTACTTTTTGTTTGTGCTGTTCCCTCTGTCCTGCAGAGGGTCAGCAGCGTTGCCTTGTCCTTCGTTTTGCAGAAAACACAGGTCCATGTCCTACAATCCCCCAGCCACTCGTTGGAGGACCTGGCCCTGTCCTTGAACACTGTTACTCTCCAGCAGAACATTTTCAGCTCTTTACATTGTGCTGATTATCTTGACAAGACTTTCAACTCCCTCTGCTTTTGAGGAGGAGGAGGAGGGTGTTAAGAGATAGCAGATCATTCTGTCCTCTGCCAGTTGTCAACCTAAGGGACATTTATGCCAGTGTTGGCCATGGCTTGGTTCGGCCTTTTCATTAACAGCTTGCTGGAAGGACCAGACCGCAATATGGTACTCAGTGAAATGTAACTGTGGAGCCAAAGAAACCATCCTGACAGCCTCCAGGATTAGTATCAGCAACAGTGTTTGCAGTACAACCAAAATAACCACACAAAAAGGGTGTTTCCAAAAATAAAAGAGCAAAAACGCAGCTAAAAGAGCTGTAGGAAGGACCTTGTTCAGAGGCAGGGGCTCAGTGAAACCATCCTAGGGAACAAAATGGGAGTGATGCACACCTCCCCTGTTTATAACCCATCTGGCTCCACCTACCCTGTAGTTTCTTCTCCCAAAACTGTGGAGTAGCTCAATGGCTGTACAGTAGATAATCGCCTTCCCTGCTCAGCTTTGCTGGCACGCCAGAACAAATGTGTGCAGCACATTTGACACCAGATCTAAGCTGCTTTACAGTGGGAAAAAAAAAATCCAGAAACAAACTTGAAACTTATTGTGGGAAAGAAAAAGTAAAAAGTTAAATATCACTACTGAAGTAGTTCCATGGAACCTCCTCTGAGTAACGTTCCTGTGCTCCAAGTTTCTCTGGAAGCCATGTACCCTGTCATCTTCTATCCCCATCACACACTACAAAATATTCTCCAGGGCGAAGAGACAGCTGTTAGTGGTGCAGGAGGGAACAGCCAGTCCATCTGGGAAATAAAACTCCCCTGACATCCTTTCAATATTTCTAAATAAAATGTTGTTTCCTGTTATCTGACTTAAGGGAGGCAAGTAAAGGACAAAGTAGGGATTTTCTCAAAAAGTTTAACCTAACAGGAAGTCCAGTTTGTTGTTAAAAGCAGTGTCAGAGGATGTTTTTAGGCAAATCTAACAGGTTTCTTAAGGCTCACAGCAGAGTGTGCTGGAGGGCACTTTGGGGGAGTGCAGCGGTGGGGGGGGTCTGGGCAGGAGCTGCTGCCAAGAAACTGAAGCAGCTCTGCAGACTGAGGCATCTACTGAAATAACACAGATGGGAATTTCTTTTTTTGTTGACAAAATCTTAGCTTAAAACACTTCCACTTAAGGATCATGAAAGAATATGCCAAAACAAAACCTGCCTGTACTGGGGGATGGTGCACATTTGACTAAAATACGAGACAATATTGCTTTGGGCCCCACTCACACTTTCTGTGCAGTAACCTCATCTCTGCACATGGGTGCTGCTGCAGGAACTGCATCTCTGCACACACACTCTGCTGTCCTCTGCCCTCCAGTGCAAGGAACACGCAGGTGGGTTGACCATCCTCTCTCCATGAATGCTGCAGTGAAAGCTGGCAAGAGACTGAAGGCTTGCAGTTCCTATTGACCCTGGTGAGAAGGAAGGGGATTAAGAATCCCCTCTGAGGTCCTGCTTTCCCCCTGTATCTTGCTTAGAAGGGTTGTTTGTACCATTATGAAATAAGTAGGTCACAGACAACCCTTACCAGTGTTCCAGTCTACTCACTTTGCTGCTGATGCGGATCAGCACTAAAAAAGTAACATTACTCTTTTCTCACGTGAGGATGCAAATTACCTTCTCATGTTTGATTCCATCACAGGAAAAGGACAGCTGAGCTCCCCACATCTCCATTTGAGTCTCCTTCTGTATATTTTTTGCCAGGTTACTAGGACTTCCCTTCATCCCTTTTGTATCAGCACAGACACAGGACCTTGTTAGGTTGCCTCTTTGTATTTAAGAAACTAAATCTGCCCCCCTGCCAGCATTGATAAACACAGAGGAAAGAAAAACACTTTTGACCTCCAAAGGATTTTCTGAATTAAGTAAACCCTTTCTTTTTCACCAGGAAGCACAGAACAAAGCTGGTAGTGATCGGTCTGTATGAAGTCAAGAGATACCAGGAACCGGTGCAACTCAGCATTCAGTGTGCCATTACCCCAGAGACAAATTCCCTCCAATTTACCTTCCTGGTTTTGTTCCTCTCTTCTTTGGCCACATTGTCCTCTCTCTGTGCTTATCCCAGTGCTGAGGAGGGACAGCACTGAGGTCCAAGCTGATAAACTGCAAATGAATTCTTTCTGTACTTTAAATGACTTCTGAGGTCAATGAGAGCTCCATAGGCCAGGTTTTCCTTATCTCCAGGGTAACAGCCCATATGGAATGGACACATTCATATCCAGCTCCAGGAGTGGCATAATAACTATATTTATCTTTCCAGGTGATTGTGCCAGACTCATCACCATGGTACCTGCAGTGCACTGACTTTTAGCTACAACCTTTTGCTACAGAAGGCTTTTGGTGACCCTCAACCCCCTGCTGGGAGCCAGGAAGTGCAAGGGACCATTGATGCTGCTCTTGAGTTATTTGGGGAGGAGGGTAAATGTTAGTCTTGCTAATCATTTCTCACTGTTTGCACCGTGGCTCGCTCTGGTATGCTAAGTGCCTGAGCTCTCCTGGCAGGCTGAGGGCTTGTGGATTATTAATCACCCCTACTTTCAAATATATAAATCATGATCCCAGTAAAGGCAAAAGACGAGAAGCAGCAATCTCCTGTTAACCCTTCCAGCTCAGAGGATGCTGTCTGTCCTCGTCTGATCTCACCAGAAGTCCTGGTTTGTCCCTGTGCCAGTCACTTCTCCAAGAGAGGCCCCTGTAGTTTTAAAGCCTCCCTCAAACCTACTCAGGCAATATTCTCAATATGCCAGTTTTGGGGTTTTAGGCCAGGCTCAGAAGATGACTGAGAGTTCCCAAGTGCCAGACTCATATAATGAGGGAAAACAGCTGGCTGGACATCAGACCCCACTTCATTCCTTGTGTGAGAGCCTGGAACAAAAGCACACAGCACTGCTGCAGACAAAAATAATATTGCAGAGGCAGAAGACACATTGGGCATTGAAAAAATGCAGGGAAAATAAGCTTGATGGGATTCTCAGATCCATAGAAATCAGGATAGTTTAATAAAAATTCACAGATTATTTGATGTTAATACAACTCTCACATAGAAAAGAAAAAAAAAGAAAAAAAGAAAATTTCCCCCTTCATTCCTTCTGAATTATTCTACCTTTTGCCTGGGCTAAAACAGTATTTCTGAACCAGAGGAGACCTTCCTCAGCTGATCTAAATATTATATCCAATAAATAGGTATTGGGGTAAGGCTGCATCCAAGCCAAGCCCACAGGCTAGACAGTCTTCTAGTTTACAGGAAATCTTTCAAACTGCACAGCCCCTCATCAGTGCCAGAAATCCATGCTGACTCCAGTCCCAGCTAATGCTGCTCTCAAAAGCCAGAGGAAACCAGTGCTCAGGCTGGACCCTCTTTCAAAGCTGCAACAAGGTCTGCAATCCAGGAATCACATCTTCAATCAAGCTTCAGACAGCACATAACCACACCATGTGATGTGTCACTGCACTCCTGCAGCTCATCATAGCTAGGAAACAATTGAAGTTCATTCTGAGTAAGCTTGCAGTAAACAAATAGGCTTTAAAAAGGGTTCTTTTCAAAATGTTCATGTTTTTAAACAACATTTTACAAAGCATTGATATTTCAGGTTAGGAAAGAAAAAGGAGTGCGTAGGGTAGGTTTTTGAAAAGAAAAGTGTTTCAATAAGATTAAGATGTAGTACTAAAACAAAAAGATATTTCATGGCTGGAAAGACAAAATTTGCGAACAGATATCGTTTAAAGTGATTTATCAGCAAGCTTCAGCTCAAGTGATGTATCTCAAGACAACAGAACCAGCCCTGATTTCTTCCACCTCAGTTCCAGGGAATAACTGCCAGCCCAGAAAGAGGACAATGCTCACTTCAATTCCAGCCCTAGCTCCTGCATGAAATAGAGATGCTGCTGAGATCTTCAGAAGGCCCCCTGTGGGGGGAGGGAGCTGGCTAAATCATCAGGCCAGATCTACAGCAAAAATTTTCCACCAGTACAAGATTTTATTTCAGGTAGACCTCTCCTTCCCCAAATTTGTGTATAGACATGAGGTCTGTCCATGCCAAGCATCTTAGGCTGGTCTGAGAGAGGAGGAGCTGCTGCTGCTTAGAGCAGAAGACAGCTATTGCAGAAAAAATCCACAGTACATGCACTGGTAGTATTTTGTCCAATAGTTTGGCCACTTAAAATTAAATATAGCACAGAATGACAAATTATTGCTAATTGCCATGACTTGTGTGCATGTTTTATGCTACAGCACGGATTAATGTTTTGGGGTTTTTTTTTCTGTTGTGCTCCAATGTTAATAGCTAATAACAGTAAATCTGTTTTTTTATGTCAGCCATAATGCTCCAAAGGCCTTGCAGCAAAGAAAAGCAGCAGAAATCCTAACTACAGGGCTGATGAGCAAGAGCTGTGGTCTCAGTATTTCTCAGCATCAGTTTGATTTCAGGTTGAGCTGTACCCTAACTAGGCATGTTTATAAGAGATCACATAGGGCTGGTTTGTGAGCTCATACAGCCGGATTCTCACGTAAATCAGCACAGCCCTGTTCCAATCCCCTGGAGCCCTGAGCTCCAGCCCCAGGGGAAGGGTTGGTGTCAGTGGATCTGCATCATTTGCAGCAGCACAGCTCATTCCACTTAACAGTTTGCAGCCCCATAGTGGGTCTTAAATATTGAAGGTTTTATCCTGCAGTGGGCTAAAAGGATTCACATGTCCTTGGAGCAGCAGGCATTTAGTACATCTCTGGAGAAAGGCAGTCCTCTGCCCAGTCATTTTCTGTTATCATCTGAGCAGGGCTCTGTACACACTGTCACGGAGGGTAAAACTCACCCCTGTGAACACACTCTGCATGGAGCACACCTTGGCTGGAAGCTCCCTTCAGCCTTTGAAATGAATACAAGTGAATTTATTCAGGGGAAAACTCCATCCTCTCTAAATTATCCAGCCCTGGAGCTAAAGCCCCGTGAAGCACAGAACTGCATTGTGAACATGCGTTCAAGATCTCTGCAGATGTGATTGGGTCAGTGCAATACCTCTGCTCAAATTTGGATTGACAACTACAGAGAGCAGCTGGAGCATTCCTAAAAGGAAAAATACATCTGATTCCCCTCTCTGCTAAGATTCAATGGGCCCAGCATAAATCTTCTAGAGCACCAGCAGTGCCTCAAGAGCCATAATAACCAATCTCATCTGCACACATTAATCAGGTATTTATAAATAGCTAATAAAATGGAGAAACTTGTGTGTGAAGCAGGAACAAAAAGACATGATTATGGTTAAGCAAATGTGAGCTGTTACAAAGTTTTCTCACTCATCTGTGATTGAGACATGGCCAGATTCAGCCCCTTGTGTTCCCACACAAGGGTGAGGATAAGCAGAGGCATTGAGATCCCACCTAGGGCAGCCTGGGAGGGTGGAAAGCCAATGTAGGTTCTCAGGAAAGGGTACAAATATTTTGCTTTTGGTTTGGGAATCCTATGGCTCACAGAGCCACACAGGGGATTGTTGGCTGGCCTCGATGTAGCTGGTAGAGATTTTTCACATGGCCAAGCTCTCAACTCTCCAGGCAAGGAGGTTGCTATCCCCAAGAGCTGCTTCAGGGAACCTGCTCTAACATACAAAAAGAGCCATTCTCTAAGTAATGGTGCCAGGAAGAAGTTTGCTTTATCTCAGAAGTTGGATTCATCTGGACATAAAAAATACAGCAGAATACCTGTAGAGCAGTAGCTGTCCCAGAATAGCTCAGGCAGTCAGTCAGCCTTCACAAACAAGCCATCAATTCATCCTCAATCATCCTGAATCGCTGAATCACAGAATTGCTTACATTGAAAAAGATCTCCAAGATTGTAGAGTCCACCACTAAACCACATCCCAACTAAACCATGTCCCAAGTGCCACATCTGCACATCTTATAAATCCTTCCAGGGATGGAGACTCCATCACTGCCCTGGGCAACCTCTTCCAGCGCTTGACAATGCAAGCTTTGGGCAGAGAGTGATTTTCCTGGATGGGAAAAATAATCAGGAAGGATTTGTAGCCTGGATGAAGCTCAAGTTGTATTTCCTATACTCTCTTTACACAATGAACTTCTCCAGGGCTCTTCTGCAATGCTCTGCTAGGCAGAGGGGGCAAATGTAGCTTTCTGCTGCATTAGTGGTAGTGGCTTTGCCCTCAT
This sequence comes from Corvus kubaryi, assembly GCF_017639235.1. NCBI lineage: Eukaryota > Metazoa > Chordata > Aves > Passeriformes > Corvidae > Corvus > Corvus kubaryi. The sequence continues at coordinate 18,045,736 of NW_024580672.1, forward strand.
GTAATCAGCAGATATTAACCTATTTTGGTTTTTGTTGTTTTCTCAGATGCCAGCTCTTATTTTTCTAATCTACCTAAGAGTAAATATTGCCAGGAGCAAGACCCTTCTTAGAAGAGCTCCTGAATCATCTCTCCTGTTTTCTAAGACCATTTGAATTAGACCAAGAAAGCCACCCCGTAGTCATATAAGCTGTATATTGAGCATACTCATTTGATTACAATTACTGTGGTTTCCTGGACTAACATTTAAATGGGAAAAGACATTCAAAATGAGCCAATATTAGATATAGGCCTTGCAGGCAAAACACTTATTGTGCTGAAAACTTGGAATACTGCAATATGAAGTCTGGGGGAAAAAATCCTGTCTAAGTGTTTTATGCAAATTGTAAGAATGTAAGAAGGAAAAAACCAATACCAGAAACACTACAGAATCCACCAATTGCATGTTGTTTTATGGGCAAGTTCTTCAGCAGAAAGCAGTAGCAACTTACATTTTCCACAATGCAACTGAAAATGCACTTGTATACAAGTATAGTGGATCATGACTTTGTGAAACATTGCAGGTTTTTTTTATTTGCTTTTGCAGGTAGTTAAATTTTAGCACTACTTTAGCGCCCCTCATCCCCAAATATAAAAGGCAATAAATTGCTTTAGTGTTTTCAATTTCTTTTCCTTCAAGAGATGTAAATTGATTGCCTGAATCCCTCTACAAACTTTCTTCTTACGAATAGGGGAGAATAATTTACAAGGCCATTGGCCCCATCCAAAGCCCCTCTAGCTCCAGTACACCAGCAGGATGAGGAGCGGGGCAAATCATCCCAAAGTGGGTACCCTCCCCAGATGGTTGGATTTTTCCAGGAATAAGGATCATTCCCCGAGCAAAGCCTTGCTGCCATTCATTGCAGAGATGCCACACAGCCTCATCAGCCATCCTGTCAAGGGACAGAAAGGAAAATGCCATCCCCAGGCCAGCTCCTGCTGCAGCAGATCTGCGGAATGGAAACCTGCAAAGCCTTAAATAACTCGCACGCCTCGGAAGGAGATGCCGAGATAAGGCTGAGATAAGCAGGATGAGCCGGGAGCTGAGGCTGACACGCAGCAGCAGCAGGGGTGCCCGGCTGAGCAGCGCTGCCCGGCCAAAGGCACGTCCTCCCCAGCCCTCCCCAAGCGCTACACACAGAGAAATCCTGTAACCCCACCCTCATCTGATGTCTGGTGACAGCCCATCAAACGTCCCCTCTGTATTAAATTCAATTGTGAACAAAATCAGCAAAGAAATATAGGGTTTAATTAATGTTTGCCTTCACCATAAATGAAAGAGAACTTTAATTTTTTTTTGCTGTATTTTACTAATCAGAGTCATTCAGTGTCTTGGATGATAGTAAATTAATTCTGAACTAATGAAGTTAGAGGAGGTCATTTGTTAGAGAAAACTGATTACATATCGAGATGTCCCAGGGACCTAAATGAGAAAATCATTATAATGAAAAAATATTTTAAATGATGCAGGTCAACCAAGTAAATCATTAAGGATGCAGGGGGGATGGAAATATTAATGACGCCACAACAGGGAAATGCCAAAAGGGAAGTGAGCTGACATAAGTAAGCAAAAAGACATTTACAGTGCTGGCTTGGATCTTTTTCTCATTTTAATGACTGAATCACATGAATTTCATTGCTTGCCTCAAATTTGTCACCTATGTCCAGATATTTCAATGACAGCAATGAACTAATGTGCATTATGCACATAAATTTATTTGTATGGCACATACACCTTTTTAGCACTATAAATCACAGTGGCACCTAAGCACCCAAGCCAAAATATGGGCTGTATTCTACAAGGCATGGGGAAAAATATGCAAGGGGAAAGGAGGGATCCCTGCTTCTCAGAGGTTTAATTTCAACGAACAAGCAGCAGTTGAGTGATGTAAGATTTTTTGGCACAAGAAGCCAGGCTAGTGCTTGAACAGTGGGAGCAGTGTAGCTTGGACGTGCAAGAAATACCCCCAGAGACTGCAGCTATGGTCTGTCTAGCCCAGAAATCCCACTGCCTTGGGCCAGGGCTCTCTGTTTAGAGACAATATCTGAGCCTGGCCACTCTCTGCAGCCTGTTGTACCGCTGCTCCTCCAGGATCTGTAACAGCTGCAGCAGGGACACAGAAAACACTGCTCCACGTGTTTTCTACTCCGTGCTCTACTACTCCTGCACGGTTTAGATCCACTTCAGACCTGCTGGATGAAATAAAATGTGTTTAGTTCCATTTTGAATCTATGGGGCAACACACCCCCGAATTTCACTGCCTGTTGTGAGAAACAGCAATTTCACCTGTCTGACACTCATTTCCTACCAGTTTCAAAGAGTTCCTCCACCCAGAAGCAGTGCAGAATTTGGTGAGAAACACTTCCAAGTCCACCTAATTCATGACATGACCTTACTAATTTTGATTATATCTTTCTCAGCAGTAAAACAAATCCCAATGCTTTGCTCTCAGCATCCTTCCCAAGGACACCCTGGACCCTGTGGCTGCCACTGCACATGGATCTCATGATTTCTAGGAGCCATCAGCAATGGCTCTTTCCTAACTTCCCAGTGCCAGTTCTGAGTCTGGAGTTGTGTGGGCTGGACTTAAACTATTCTTTTTCTTTATACATTGAGTACCCTCATGGGAATCCCCAAAACATCCCTTTTACCACATTCATATCAGCACTGCAGATGTGTCTGAGCCTAATCCTGCCTGGCAAAGCACACAGAATTCCACACAGTGGAAGCATCTAGATAGCATCCAAAGTCACGTTTGCTGAGTTTTACTGAGCCAGTTTACTGGGCTTCAGGACACTCGCAGGAAAAAAAAAATTAAAAATCAAAGGGGTGATTGAAAGTAGAAGCAAAACAAGGCAGAAAGTGCAAGTAGAGTCAACCCATGGGGAGTGGCAGATGTAGCTGGTAAGGAAAGTTGCAAAGTTGCATGGTATGGCTAGAGAGAAAAAGAAGTAAAAAAGAAAAGAAAAAGAGAAAAAAAACAGATCTCTTCTCTGTAGTGCAAGGACAGGATCCTCTCATGAATTCAGGAAGGTAGGGAGAATTTAGGGAATATTAGAGGAGAAGTGAATATACTACTGAAGGAGAAACAGCAGCACCAAGAAAATTAGTTGAAACAATCCTTTCTGAAACAGGAAGTACTGACACACTGTTTACAAAGGTTATCAGAAAGTTATTTATTCGAAGGAAAGAAGACACCATAGCGATCCTAGATCCACTAAATCCACTTTTCAGGATTTCTTTACCAAATTAGGCATAGAGAAATATATCAGTCCTACAGAGCAGATGCAAACTATTTAAATTAGCACATCAGGCAGTTCTATCACAAAGAGATGTAATTAGATTTGAGGAGCCAATACCTCGAGCAGAGCCTGAAAGAGTGATCAACAGTTTACAGCTTGGAAAACTCTCAGAGCTGGAAACCAAATCCTTTGGAGCATTTAAACAGAAACTCATCCCCTCATTAAATGGAGCATTTGCTGAAATTCCAGGAAAGGCTAGGATGGAGCTACCATACTAATGCCACACAGAAAAAAGGCAAAGCCATTAATTATTGAGAGTTCTTATGATTTATTTCTCTTTTAAATTCGGGCACTAAAATCAGTGCTAAAAGGCAGATGACAAGATGGAGATTGCTTTCTCCAGCAGTAAGCATTTCTGACCTTTTAGTGACCAGTTGTTTAATTGCAATCTCCAGATCAGCAATAAGAGCAATTGATTTGTGTTCATTAAAACTCTCTTGTAGAACCAAGAGCTAACACTGATGTTTTACAATGTAAAGGCAACATTAGGTCGAGTTAAGTGACTACATCAGTTAATATCATTATGATGATTTGGCTTCCATGTAAGTATGCCTTGTATTGAACCAAAAACTAGAATTCCTGTAAGAGCTTCATTAAATAAATATTCCTCAAGGATGGAATTAGCCATGACTGTTGGTCTCTTTTTAATTGGACTTTCAATGAAAGTCTTCTGCCAGCTGCAGATGAGAAACCCCCAACACTAACAAAGCAAACACTTTAAGACCCAACTCTATTTCATTGTGCAGGTATATCTCCATTTATATCCATTATATTGAAATATTATGAAAGCAGGTATTAATTAAAAAAATATATATTTATAAAACAGCTAATTACAGTCCAAATCATAAGGAAGCACTAAAGCTGAGTTTCTTTTTAGTTAAATGCATAAATCTTCCCCACCTGTAAAAGTTAGAGCAGCTATACAGTGGCTGTGCATGCCTGACATTACCATTCAACGTGGTTGATCTAGATAGAAAATGAGCAATGGTTTGCCACACTTGGTGTCCACATTTTGAAGGCAGGATATCCTCCATGCAATAATTTCTCCATTCCTAACCTTGAAAGAACCATATCTTTTTTGTATGTATATATATATATATATGTATGTATATATGTGTATATATATATATATTTAATTTAGAGGACAGATAGACTTAAGTTCCAATGGTGCAAAATAAAGTGCTCCTCTGACAGGTGTTCTTCACAGTTTAGTATCACCTCCCAAATTTCTTAAGATGTCTTTTAGTACAGCAGTCCCTGCAATGTACAAATTCCAGCATTTTGGCCCAGCCCAAGCTGTGCCTGCAGAAATGAGTTCTGGCTGCTGGTCTAAGTTCAGCTCTATGACTCAAAATGCACACATGCTCAAGCTGGAAGAGGACACCTGTGAAACCTCCTCTGATGATAACTTGGAAAAAAGGTGAAATTTATCATCAGTGAAGTACAGGCATTAAAAATATTTTTTTTCCTCATAGTTGGCCAAAAAACCCAGTGGAACCATTACTAATGTTCAGCAAAATTATTAGCTTAATAATAAAAAGAAATGACAAACAACAAGGGTGTTTCTGAGGAAGACCACTAACACTTGTTATTGAGGAATCCCTCTTTACCACTTGACACAAGATCTTCTTGCAAAGGTTATTTCTCATTTCTAAGAAAAGGGTAAAGCTCAAGAGATTTGTTATTAAGATACACCCAATAAATTCCTTCTGTTATTTTCCATGTTTGAAGGACTTCAGCCCCACTGACAGCTGGCAGCAGATCTTTGTTCTCAGTAGCTGAGGCGGTGCAGTAGAATTCAAGTGAATTGAAGCACTGTTTCAAAGGAAACTCTTCTGCCTCAAGTCCAAACACTGCATGACATCCTACCACGAGAGGCTAAAGGAAGTCTGGTAGAAAACCACTCTGGATTCTAATCTCTATTTCCTACAGCTGTCAACAATGAAAGCGTGGGGTTTGCACCACCTGAAAATATTGCAATCTCTTGGCTGTGAAAGAGGAATGTGGCTCAAGCTGCAGCAATCTACTTCACACCAGTCTAATCTTGGTGTAATTAGAGGATCACTGCCAAATAGGAGCATATGCTTTGTCCAAAAATCTCAATGCAAATCTCTCTGTGTGTCTATGTGTGCTGAATTATTAAATTCAGAACCCCATAGCAACATCTATGATGATATATCCTGCTGCTATTATTATACACAAAAAGCTCTAAAGTCACTTTTAATCAAAAGAGATCCTTTTAAATCTATACCTGGTTTTAGTGACATTACTCTTAATGCAGCTGATGAAATATTAAGCATGCAATTACTGTACATGCTCTATAAATGGCTTTCCTGACATTCAGGCTGTATAGAAGGCTGTGTCAAAATGAGGAGGGAGTTATTTTTCTCCTGAGTACCTTTTTCCCAGAGAGAGATTCAAGATCAAGTTGGAAACATTTCACTCAGAAGTGACAAGAAACCCAACCAAATAAAGAATTAATTAAAAAAAAAAAAAAAGATAAAAAACAGACTGAAGGAGAGAAGCCATCAGAATTCTCAACTGCTGTCCCACAGAAGCCTGGGCAGCCACACTCAGGCTCCACACCTAGTGGATCCCATCTGGTATGTGTTGAGTCACCCATAAAAGAAAGGGAGAGAGGCAGTCTTCTCAAGAAAGCTTGTTACAGCCTTGCAGGAACAAGGCACATACAAAAAACCACAGGATAAAGGTGATTTTGTGCTCGTTTTTCTGGGGAAACAGCATTCAGAAATGAGAGATGCCACAGTGCAGTTGCTGACACAGTTCATGCTCTATACAGAGTGAAAAGGAAGGGTCATTTTGCAGGCATCCCGTTGCCATCCCCCTTTTGGAACTGCAGGCGTAACCAGTATTGATTGATGGTGTCTAATGGCCTGATAGGGCTGTGCTACTGTAATTGTATCTGCACAGGCAGGTGTCAGAAAAGCACTGACACGAACATTTGGAGACCTCCAGTATCTGTCTGTCGAGCTCACAAGGCTCTGAGTAAAACAATATAACCAAAATACAGTTCCTCACAACAGTCAGCAGACACTGCAGCATGTGCACTGACAGAACTAACAATCATTGGCACAAAGAGGTAGAAATCTTACAAATCCAGTCTCACTGCAGGATGTTTATAACCCTTTGTGATTAGAAAACCCATTAGAAACCCATCACACGGTTGCTGATTGCTGTGGCTGTGGGCAAGCTGCTCGTTATTGAAACAACATGCACAAGAGCAAAAAAAGAAAAAGGAAAAAAGTGGGCCCCGTGTACTGTCATAGGGACAAATGTTCCTGCTCCTTTACACACAGCATCCTTCCTCTTGGACGCTGTCAACAGCTGCTGCAAACTGAGGGAAAAGTCTCTAATTCTGGGGTACTGCTGTCTGATCTTCCCACAATTCTTCCACTCTGAAATGCAAGAAGCTGGCTGCCAGGCTGGGGAATCCTTTCATTTCAACACCCATTCTTACTACTTTCACAGTTGTGCCAGAAACCTTCATTCCTCCCGGACCTGAAGCTTGTTCTTACATTCCTGGCTCCTGTAGCACAATTTTCTTTCAAAAAGAGCATCATCAGTCCCCTCTTATTATACAGAAGGCTTTTCAGAAAAAGGCATAGCTGGAAGCATCCCAACAGCTGGTATTTATCCAGGAGACTCGTAATTGTATTGCAACATGGGCCTCAAAAAATTATTAGACAGCTCTGGCTTTATAAAGATGTGATATAGAGAAGGTCAGGCTAAATGCAACATTCCCTTCTGGACTTAAATACTATGAATCTATGAAAAGATCATTTGTTTTATTCGGTGTCTCATAACTAAATGATTATGCTCACCCTTCCTCCCAGCACACCACTATCAGTGACAGATGCACAAAATAATACTGCTCCAGACAGAATGAAAGATAATATGCTCAAAAGAGGAAGAAAAAATTAATCTACAGTATTTAGATATTACTACCAGGAGGCGTGAAGATATTACTCATTTTGGTCTTGCATTGCACAGCAACATCTGCATCAAAACAGATGCATTTTCACAAAAGCAATAAAAAATTACCCAGCTGATACAACATCTGATATATTTGTGGTATAGTGCATTATTTCCATGCAGCTGGAGTCCTGCAATCAATATCCTAGTCCTCTGGATTTGGAAAGAGGTTCTTTGTTCCCTTATGAGCCTGGATCTGCGATACTGGATGATAATCTAAATATTTAAACTAGTATTCAAGTTGTTAATCTATTCCACTAAACAGTCTTTCTGGACATATTCCAACATAAAGTAAAATGCTTTGTGCTGTAATGGAATTACTGCTATTAAAGAGTTTAATCCCAAATACACCACAGTGCATTTCTTTATACACCCAGCAGAGTCTGAGGGGCTGCTATTTTTATCAGGGTTGTATTTTACAGATAAGCATTAAGTGCACGTTACAGGATTGGTTCACACCAATGGTTCCCCACTGTACAAAGGCAAAGCTTTGCAGAACCAGCAAAGCTGGGCTGTTCTTAGCTGGAAGTGCTGCAGGTTTAAATATCATTAACATATTTTCATCCTTGTCTCCCTGATTAGCCTTTTCACAGTCGCAGCTTTCCCTGGTGCCAGGACAGATTCACCAGTAAGGTTTTCAAAAGCAACTGCAGAGGATGAGCATGGACATGCTGGGCTTGGTGACACAGCCTGGGAGAGCCACCCAGAACCTGCTGCCCCACAGGACACAGCGTGGCACTGGGCAGGGAGAGCAGGAGGGCTCCAGCTGGTGGGATGCTGCTGGAGGCAGCCCAAGGACAGCAGTGACACCTGTGTTGGCAGAAACAGGAAAACAACACCCCCAAACAACAGCTTCCTAAAACAGAGTTAGAACTTCCTTTGGCAGCATCCTGGAGAGAAGTGTGGCAGCAGATGCACCATGGGGAAATCAAAGCTGAGTGGAGACAGGATTTTATTTCAGAGAGGTGTCCAGGGCAGGAGGGAAGGTTATTCACAGCCCGTGTTTGTCTCATCGGCTGCCCACAATAACCAGAAGGGAGGGAATATGGGATGTTAGGAATGAGGAATGTAGCAGTTTGAAAGTATTTGCAACTACCTCCCTCAGTCTCACTAGGAAATAATTGTTGTGGCTGTTTGGAGCTATTTGGGAACACAGTACATTTAAATGAAAGTGAAAGGGAGGAAAAATAATATCCAAAGTTATCCAAGGATTCAGGTAAATGCTACTGGCCTGTGTAGAGAATGGATGGCTGAAAGCAGTAAAGAAATTATGAGAAGAGAAAGCACTGGATGGGCAGCAGGAAATAATCAAAAAGGATTGGGAGACAGGAGTCTGACTTTATGAAGGATTTTATGAGGGATACAAGAACCAGTCAGGAGAAAGTCAGTGTCAGATATTTAAGAGCAGAGAATGACAGACTGAAGCCCTGAAGGACGCAATAGTAATAAAGTCCTCAGACATTACTTCAGAATAGAGATGTACAGCTGAAAACAAGTGAATATTCATTACAGAAGAGAGGATGGGATTAATTCTGAATCCCTCTGCACTCTGCATTTTTAAGGTAGCAGCGAAATACTTGACTGCAAACAATATGTTCACAAAAAAGACACTAACAGGCTTGTGCTTACAGTGATGTTTTTCAGGACATCTCTCTTTGATGCAGGCTTGTTACCTTCTCGTCCAAGCAACAGGAATGATGCCTATGCAGACAGCTAAAGATGCTTTTATTGCTCTTTCTCCCTGGTCTGATGCAGATAAAGCATAGCAGTAGCAATGAAAGTGTTCCCCCAGGAGAAGGACTTGCTCTGGGGACAATGAAGCCGGGTCTGGTTTGTTGAACTGGCCACTGAAGACTTTGGTTAGAGACCTATAGAACGCACTGGCGACAAATTAAAAGGGAATTACTCTAAACTGCTTCTTCAAAGAGAAAGGATGACATTGTCCATCCACGGACACTAAAAAGCAGATGAGTCACTAGAGAAGACGAGTGGTTGATTCAATTCAAGTCTTTCATATTCCAGAGGTTATAGAGGTAATTTCAGATGAGAGGAACAGACTTGTGCTGAAGAATCAGCTCGTAACTCTGGAACAGTGGCTTAAAATCCTGGCTTTGCTGCATGGTGTTCCCAGAGCAGTGAACATAATTCAGCTTAACCCATGCCTCATATTCCACATGCAAAAATAAAACACACATCTACATTTACATTTCAGGGACCTGGGAGAAGACTGGACATCCACAGGAGGGCTGGCTTCAAGAATCTGATGTCCAGACTGACAGAAAGCCAAGTAAAGGATGGATGTAGCAGTAGCCCTCTTTTTAGAGTCAGTGTGAGTATTTTTCATCTCAATATGTCCATGCCATAAAAACCTTTCTGATGAAGTCCAAGCTTTTGCTTTTGTAGTACCTGACAAAGCTGGAAGAGCAGTTCCAACAGGGCAGTGGGAAAAGCCCAACCATTGAAACAGTTTCACCCCACCTCATCCATCCCTTCTCAAGCAGGTTTTGAGGAGAAACTCTTATTTCCACAACAGGGAGAGCTTGTTCCTCCTGCTAATAAATTCAGATTGCAAATGGGCATCAGTTCATAAGTAATGGTCTGACATCAACACAATGAAATTCAGTAAAGACACAAATAGAAATCAAACACAAAAACCTGAGTCAAGGGTTACTGATTCAGCAGAGTCACTGCAGAAATGGAGGTTACTACAAACTTTCTGAATGGCCACCATCACACTGTACACACAAGGATGATCCTGCTCTGGGATGCACTGGCAGATGTGCGCAAGATGTGGGAGATGGACATTCTGCTCTACACACAGCTGAGAGATCTCAGCTGGAATACTGCAACTGGATTTGAGCATCCCACTAAGAAAAATGTAGAAAATTTAGAGATGGTTCAGAGAAGATCAACAAGAATCATAAGTTTAGACAAACACAATCTACAAGGAAAGGTGGAAACAATTGGTTTAATTTTCACTACAGAAGCAGAGTCACTTAACTATAATGCAAACTGGGTATCAGTCTCTAAACAATAAAAGCAGAACATAATTGACAAAAAGAGTAGATAAACATCTTCCTAGGCTAGATAGACCTGGTTCTGCAAAGGAGCAGTGGGAAGGAGCAGGGCTTGACCTCTTAAGTGCACTCCAAGTTGAGTATAGCAATGTATTTAATATATATATATTTTTTATATATAATAAATGTTTATATACTTATGCATATAAATATATATTTTTGGATATGCTATTTATAGGATAGGATGTACCAGTGAAATAAGGTGTCTTATTTGTTAAATACCGTGAAACATCACAAAATAAGTCTCAAAGCTGTTGATACACTGAAAAACCTGCCAAGAAAATACCTGCATACATGGGTGGCATAAGCATTAGGACATACAGGTAGCATGGCTTGATAAAACATCAAAATCAATTGCACTCAAAAATACTGTTGGTCTCAGCAATTGCATTTCTTGTAAACACATTTAAGGATTGATTCCATAATCAATCCTGGATTCATCCAATGAAACCACAGCCGGGAATATGCATGTTGATCACAAGGAAAGTTACTAAACCTCATTCAGCTAATAATGCTTTCTAGCTTGAAGCTTGATACTGTTATAGAATTTTAGCTAGCAGAGCAGCAGATGATATTCCTACTTTCCATGCAAATGCATAATCCTTTTCTGAAGGCTGCTAAGCTCTTTGCCACCAAAATCAGTGGAACTCCGGCTGTTTACATCGGATCTGTGAAAGGCTTTGAAGATGAAAAGAGCTGTGCAAGTGCTAAGTGTAGCTATTTTGGCACGGAATCTAGACCAGAAACACAGGCTGTTACACACAGGTCCTATTGTTTCCTGTCATCTTTGTCAGCATAAAGGCAGAAGCCAGCAAAACCCAGGCAGTCTGATAAAAAAGACAGAGAGAAAAAAAAAATCATTTTCCTAGGATACCTTCAGAGGCACTCTTAGCAGAGGGGCACAGTAAAACTTTACTTTGTGTCCATTACTAATCCTTTCTTGTATCAACTTTTTTATTTGTTCTGACAGGGTTTTTGACCAGTCACTAGGTCAGCATTTGAGCATCTATGAACATCAATTTATGCACATGAGTGGGAGAAGGGTGGGGAGGTTGAGATGAAGAGGCTGGTTGCAAAAAGAAAAAAAGAAATAGAAATGGAAATATAAGAATAGAAAGATTGTTTTGAAGAATCCAGAGCACAGCAGATGAAAGAATCCTAGAAAAGTTTCCTGGTTCAAATAGAAGAGAGCAGGTGCAGGGTTTTTTATTATCTTTCTTTGTGCTTTTTGGTTGGGGGTTTTGGTTGGTTTTTTTTTAGACTAAGGAGTCAAAAGTCTCAAGGTCTTGAAAAAAAAGTTCAAAAGAGAAAAAGGATTAAAAAATGGCATTGGAAACACATGCTACAAGCAAGTAGGAAATACACAGCTAAACCAATTCCTCAAGAATGTAAATAAAAACAAAGTAAACAATGAAGAGAAAGAAGAGGAATCAAGAGGAAGGTGAAAAAAACACAGCCTGCAGATAAACAGGCTGTGTTTAGGCAGGACTCAGAAAAAACACACCAACATAATATTTTAACAAAGATCTTGGAAAAGTCTGCAAGACCCAACTGAACCTGATAAATTAATTTCATAAAACCTGAGCAAAAGTGGATGAAAGGCCATAAAACTCAGCCTAAGGATTATTAGAGGACAACAAAAATTATGGCTCTAGGTTCAGGTATCCCAAAATCCTGAAGGCTCTGAGGGCTCCAGGTAGAGAACAAGAATCACAAAGATGCTGGAAAGAGAAGGATTAAGTTGCTACTGCTCACAAATGAATCAAGAATATTACAAGATCAATGAAATTAAAGCTGTGGTTTTGTTTTTTTGGGTTTTTTTACAAAATTCATAACTGAAGCAAGTCAGCAGCCTGGAGGGAAGCAAATGAAGAAAAAGCATTAGCTGCAGAAATTGCTTCAGGTAAATGGTAATGAAATATAGGGAATAACAAGGTCTAATGACACAGAGTGATAAGATCATAGAATCGTGAATTACATGGAATAACAAGGTCCAATGACACAGAGTGACATCTTATTTAATTTCTGTTGTTGCACTGCGTTAACAGACATGCTTCTCTTCCAAGTTTGTGGAGCACAGAGGTAAGCAACCAGCCAAGCCACATTTTTGTTGAGCTTTCCCATGTATCAAATGAAATGCAGTGTCATAGAAACATGGATTTGAGCCAAAGCCCACTGGGGCCAGAAATGCACAGCCACTCCTGCAGGTGTCTGCAAACCCCAGCCCCAGGAGGAGCACAGGGAATCTGCTGTTCCAAGATAACTGAGTGCCACTTTAGTCATTCATGGATTCAGGCCATTGCCCACAAACACAGCCACTGTGCATTTGCACAGTCTTTCATCGTTCCCCATCTTGTATTTGATCACCTCATGCAGCAGGTCAGGACGATTTCAGTGTGTTCCTACAACAGCAGAAGACTGAGGTGTTGAGTATAGACCTCTGTGACTGATGGAAGTGTGGATCTACTTTTTCTAGGATCAACCTCCTCTTCTTCATGTGTTTGCTTCACAGAAGAGCATTCAAAAGGCTCAGGGGAAGCAATCAGCAGGCAAGGGCTGCATGGTTTCCTCATCCTCTTCACCCCATCACGCATTTGCAGGCTGTGTGATTTGGGACACAGGACTTAATGTCACCTTGCTTTGTCTCTCTCCTAGATCCCCATCTCAAAAAGATGCAAAGGGTTGCCCTGGGCCCACACATCCTAACAGCTCTTGCTAAAGCCAAATAAAACATGGGGGAGAGTAAACTTAAAAGCAAATGCTGGCTGCCATGGTGAATTTCCAAACACTGTGTGAGTCACTTAGAGGAAGTTTCTACATGCTTATGTCTTCCAGCTCAAATAAAGTGATTAAATTATCTTAACTACTGACTGGAAAAAGCTTTGTTATTACAGCAGCTAGGTCTGCAGATGAATCATGTTGCCATTACAGAGCACAGGTGGTTTATCACGGAAGTCATCCAATTGTGTTTTAGGACAGGTGGCATTTACTAAGAGAAGAAAAAACAAACATGCTTTTCAATGTCTAAGTAGAAAATGCAGTCCCAAATATTGCCCATTCACAAAAAAATACATTGAAAAGGCAACTTTTAAAGGGGAGAGACAGGCTGCAAAGCTGTTCTGATACTAGTAATTAAATCCTAAGAATTTAAGCCTGTATTGCTTTACAGAAAGAGATGAAAAACCCAGCAGCCCATAACCAATACCTTTTGCAGGCTGAATTAGTGTTGTTCACAGTAAGATTTCCCTGGAACACAAGTGAAGAATGGGCCATGTACCATGCAAGATGTGGCCATACCACTGTCACAGGATATGCCATAACACAGTAAAAAACCAAAGCAACATGCAAGATTGTGCATTTCATTTTATCAAACATTTCTGGGGGAGGTTCTGAAGCAGGCTCTGTTTCCATGTCATCAGCAAAAGCAAGAGAATCTTCTAAATGACTTAGCAGCCAGCGTGCTAAGATTTTTTGTTATTCTGGCCAAAGTAACCCAAAAAAAGTGGCTGAGTATTGAACACTTTTAAAAACGTGGTTAAGACATCAGAATGCTTCTCTCACAAGCCCTTGACAGAGAAAGGACACTACATCCAGATTTACAAAGTGCCAGGTGGGACAGACCCCACAGAGAGAAAGATTTTTGTGGGTAGCTGCACTGAACCTGAGACTTATCAACTGCCCCTCGATCAGTGTGAATGAGGGCTAATTGAAGTTGTGGTAGGTCAAATATGGGTCTGGGTTTGTTTTTATCTTCTTGCTTCACCAAAAAAAGCCACAGGAGAAAGGACAGTGCAGTGTTCCGATCTCTCACCCCTGTTTTCTCTCGTGTAATGGTCGTTATGACTGTCCTTTCTTTTTCAATAGAGAACTCAGATTACGAAACCAGAGCAAGAACAAGTCACGTACAAAAAAGTTCCTTAAAAAGGCAAAAATTAACCACCCTTGGAAAAACAATAAGAGAGGAATGTGAATAACACAGCATTTCCCGTGGCTTGTATACTTATCTCATACCATAACGATCAAGTGGCTTACTTGTCTCTACCCGTTACAAAAGGGATTCTTTGCATTTTCACGTGGTTCTGCTCTACAACCAACCAACCACACAGTTTTACTACTTTGTCTTAGCTATTTTGGTGCCTAGATACTCAAATCCTTTCCCCTTCCCCCCACTAAGTAAATTTTCCAGGCTAAAGTTCAAAGTAAATTCCAATGTGATTATATAAACACATGCATACTGTAGATTGACATCATACAATGCTATTCTTTGTTGCTGGATTTTTTTTTTCCTTCTTTTTAGTTTGCAACAACTTCAGTATGCCTGGCTTGCTACCCTAAAATAGTAGCTTATTACACCCTACTGAATAAGATAACACTGTATTTATTCCTCTGGCAGTTTGGTTTTCACAGGGGAAAAAAAGCTCATGATTTAATTCATAAAAATAGACTTGCCAAGGAAAAATAAAAGTAACAGACCTTATGAATCTCTCTGTTTATTAAGGCATGTGAGTAGTGGAGTGGAGAGAAAGCAGGTTTATATGTTTCAGTCCATCATGACTGTGAAATTGAACTGTAAATGGTACCTAGGGCAGCCAAGTGAGACAGACGCCATGGCGGGAGTTAATGGAAATGTGGAGAGCTTTTCTTTTTAACAAAGTACTTGAGCAATTATTCCAGCACACCCACAGTGAAATGAGATAAAGTTAGGCTGTGCATTACAAAGGCTGTTAACTGCAAAATAAATTTACTGACAGCCATTGGGAACCTTTCGTTCCTCGTTCCTTTTCTTGCACCGATTAGCTAAAAGCGCCAACAGCGTTGGTGGGGATGAGCAGCCAGCGAGTTGTGGGGTGGGAGGTTTGCTACGTGCAAATGTGCTGGCTTGTCACACTCACCTGGGATAGAGGTGGGGCTTGGGGAGCCATCCAGTTCTGCCACTGCAGCAACACAGGCACCAAGTGCTTCTGACAGCCCTGAAACTGTCAGGGCTTTGTATTGACATTAACATTTTACTGCAATAGTAAAAATGTAGCTGAATTCCCAGAGTCGCCTTTCCCATCGCTCCCCTGGCTGCCCCGTGGCACCAAGGCATTGAAGGTCATGTTTGAGGCCTCAGCCTGTTTCAGCCTCGTGTTGAACTCCAGGGACAAACAGGATGAAGGGCAAGTCCTCCTTGCCCTCTAAAACCTATCCTTGTCCAATTGCTCATTAAAGCTCCCCTCCCTCCAGTCCCACCTGCTCCCCAGCAGCAGTGTGGCTACACCAGCGTGACCAGTGGTGAATATTGATCTCCTGGGGCACAGCTCACCCCGTGTGCACGGTCAGGCAGAAAGCCCTGCCCAGCTGTGTGTAGCCTCTCATCCCTCCTTCCAAAGGGAGCTTTGTTGGATGAACTGTGCAGGTGAAAACACAACCACTCTTTCAGCCAGGAAGCTGAAAGGAGCTTTGCTTCCTAAGAAAATAAAAGAAAGCCTCAGACACCAAGAGAGAAAGGCTGCCCATATAGAAAGTATTCATCATCAATCACAATGGATTTCTATAGATTTTCTATTTAAGGAAAAAATCCTTCCCTTTCACAAGGGCATTAGAAAGCACCACTGGTATGTTATGGATTACATACCAGAGGAGACCAGTCTCAGTATCTCACGAGAAACCCACTAGAGAGGCCAATACAGGAATGATGTTTAAACGTTTCGAAAGAGCAAACAATTTCTACATCAGCTGCAACCTCTGTTTTACAAATTCCTTTATTTCCTAGCAGGTGCCATGCTTAGACCTCTTTGATATATCTTATTGTGATAGCAGCACTATTTTTTTTTTATCATGCTATTTTGAGAGCATCTCAAATGCAAGCCTGCATCAAACACAGCACATTGACCCAGAGTCAAGCCACGTATTATATCATCCCCATGACATCTCTTACACCTGTGACAATACAAGGGAGCTCCTATTTGCATTTCCAGTGCAGATAAAGTGAGAGCTGTTCACACACAACTCTTCCCTTGCTATTCCTGGCCTCTGTGCTGAACCATCACCCTTTTCAGCAGGTGCATTGGCTTTGCTAACTCTCCCTTCTGGAGATGGCTTGTTGCTGTTAGCCTCAGTTACACAACCCCTGAAAGCACCTCTCCTTTCTTTTCAGGGAGGTATGATTTGAAGATCTGTATCTTTTGGCCTCACAGCTATTATTTGTGGCTGTCAGTCAGAAAACAGGAACTGAAATGAAAACAACCAATGCTCTCCTCTGTAGCAGACCTGTCACTGTCACTTTTTCCTGACTTTATGCGACATAACCGAAATATATTTTGTTTTCCCTACCCATGTGTTCTATATAAGCATCCCACACAGCCCTAGCACTGACTAACCAACACACGCTCCATGCCCTCCATAACCCTAATCCAATCCCCTGCAAATAAGAGTCTGTTACCTCCAGGAACTGCTCTGATTTCAGCCCTCCTGAGCTGTACACAGGCAAAGCTGCCCTCACACAGATCCTGCCTGCTGAGGAGGGACACTATTTTGCAACAGCAGTTAGACATGAAGCCAGTTGGACCCTGGGGAGTCACTGCTTCGTCCTGCCCAGAGCTGCTAATGCACATGGACCAGCTCCTCCTCTGCCTTGCAGCATTTCCATCTCCTTGCACGTCTGTCAGATTCTTTCCACTCTTTCCACATTGTTTTCCTTTGCTGTGCAGTGTAGCAAGATGCCAGCTTTCTATTTATTTACTATTTTTTTCACTGTGTGTGCTCTAGATCTAACATTATGCTTAAGATGCTATCAAGTAGCCAAATGTGACATGATTTCAAGGTTGGCCTCAAGGTGGTTAACTCTGAGAGTCAGCCTTTCAATCACCATCAGATACCAATCAAACAAAAACAGATGAGGGCTGACAGCAGGCTGGCTTATTATACTCTCTATTTCCAGCTGGTTTAGTTCAGGATGTTTTTATCAAGTGAGTCTCCAGCTCCCCTCACTAGTATGCAAGGAAGGCAGTAGGGGAAATGGTTGTACAAAAATGGAATAGTTTGTGATTTATAGCTGAAGAAAGACTAAGACAATGGATTCACTAGATGTAATTGTGCCTCGAGCATCACCATAAGACAAAGCAAATCCCAAAGATAAAGCCAGTCTGGGGGAGGCGAGAGGACCCACAGCTGCAAAGTTATAATTTCAAGATGCAGCTTTTCTCCCTCCCCCTGCAAAAACATTACGTCAAAATTATCGTAAACCTGCAGCTGCCCAGATGGCACTTGTGTCCTCACGAACTGCACAGAGCTCACTATTGACTTCAAAGGAACAGAACGATACCGAGAATTTTTACCTTTAGTTTGCCATGCTGATAGAGATCAGGGAGATTTGTAGACTTTGATCATCCCTTGTTTAATTACATTCAGATGGAGCCCAGTTGAGTTGTGAGCGTTCAGCTTCAGCAGGGGAGTCGATGGCCCAGCAGTTTCCTCCAAAGTGTCTTATCCTGACCCAGCTGATTTCAGATTATCCTGATCAGAGCCTGGTGAAGAACTGCCTTTTAATTTATCATGGGGGCTTCCTGTGATTATCACACAGGTGTCTCAGGGGAAGGAACAGTTGCTCACCATCCTAGCCCCAAAATACGTTTTTTAAAAAAGACTTTGTCTGCTCTACAGTTCCGCAGCCAGAGCCCCTTACGTACAGGGACACATCTTGAATCAAGGTCTAATATAAGGTCCAGTCCTTTACTGACACTGCTAATTTTTGCACCTGTAACAAATTAAAATGGTGATTATGAGTGTAGCTGACCTAAGAATAAATGAGAGGATAAATGAGAAATTTTAGCTTCTCATTAAATACCTGGGCTCAGCTTTCATAAATTTATCATTTCACCTGAACAGGTTCTAGACAATTCTAACACTGCCTGTTCTCCAACATGATGTCTCTACCATTTATGTTGTCTTTCCTGCCTGGGTGTCTCACTTTCAGCAGAGATAAATGTCTGTGTCACAAGGCAGAACTGTGGTAGCCCCCAAAGCACAGCACCTGATTACAGAGCAGTATTTACTTGAGAAGAAACAACAGCAACCCACAGGTCCCATGCAAAGCCCTGAGCCCACAAAAAGCTCTGCAGCAATTGGCCTCTTTGCTCTGGCTGCTTGGGCAAAGCCCCATTAATTCAAGGAGATCTCATCCAAAGCTCCTTCTGGGCACAAAAAAACATCTACATCTCAATATGCAGTCCCTCATTCTTTAGTGGAAGAGCACAACCCTACTGCTGTGGCTACCAAACTCCACCAAATGTCATGGCTGTGGCTGAAAGTCTATTCCTGTGATCCAGAGAGATTCCCCTTCCCATTTGAGAACGGCACTTGCACTGCAGGAGTGACAAGCCAGACAACATCCAGGTGCCTCTGGATCTTACACCCTCCAGTTAATTATGAGGGAAAATAGGAGCACCTTACCACTGACTCCATACAGAGTCACATGAAGATACCAAAATTACCTGTCTGGAGTTAGAGGGTCTGAAGATCACAGCACTAGTTAAGGGTATGTGAAAATGCTGTTCTAACTAGTGGAATTTTGACCTAAATTTGGTAGTGATCTTGCAACCAGCCCTTTCTTCTAGGGGCAGGATCTTCAAGCTTCCCAAAGTAGATGGATCGGCGGGAGTTAAATGTCACCATCTACCTTTGGCTGATTAAACTCTGTTTTTCTCCATCTGATACAATTGTAAGAGTGCACCGTGCTGATCAGGCACACATTTTGCACAAAATGTCATGCGTGTTTATTATTAGATTAAGCTGCAGTAGGTTTAATTTTAGATCTTTTGATTCAAGTGGTGCAATGAAGATTAAATGTTAGGCATTATTAAAGATGCAGATGTGGACATATTGAATAATAAACCTCATTAAGTGCGACATCCTAGACAGGCTTCTGAGATAAGCTACAAAGGACTTCCTTACTTCATATCAAAGTTATTAAAATATTAGAAGGTAAATCTAATCATAAAAATATTATGATAGAATGAAACTGATACTTTAAAAGTATTATTACAAAAGACTGTATTTCTTTCATGTATAATTACTTCCTTCTCAGCTTAGATTGCTGGATTGATATTAAAATGCAAGTATTTTTCCTCTTTTGAACACACATAAAAAGTAAGTACAATGGAGCCAAATTTTGTCACTGCTTTCAGTGCCTGAGCCTTGAAGAATCCTCCTCCTCAATGTCAAGCTTTTATTTCTCATCAAGATTAAAGTTATCCACTCATGATTACATCTGGTAGCAAAGCCATCCCCACTTGCATGGATGAGTGGCCAAGACAGTTACCACAGTAAATATATGACAAGGTTTTGGAATGTCTGAGGTGGCTAAATTTAGAGAAGGGACCAGAATGGTGGAACAGAACAGAGATTCATGAAAAAATAAAGGCACACAGGGTGGATTCTCATATTCCCTCATCAACTCCTTTAACATCAGGCAATTGTTATAACTTTCTCTTCTGTTGGAGAAAAGTAGGGGGGTGCACAATGAAATTAGAAAGGGCAAAAGAGGAAAGTTTCAAATTCATGCAACAATTTTTTTTTTTTCATTTACCAATTACATTATGAGCTTGTGGGATTCATTGCTACAAGATACGGAGGTTCCCTGTCATTCCTTCTCACAAGATTCCCTGTTGGCCTGGATAATAAGAATTTCACCATGTCACTGATGAGGACAAAGGATCTATAAGATATAAAAGCAGTGTTAGCACAGACCATCAGCCAACCAGTGACTGACTGGTGGGAATTCCTGTAGGAGTTTCATAATTGCACAGTCTAGCTCTTCCCTCAAGAGGGTTTTGCCCTGGCTCTTAATATCAAGACCAACACATTGTTCTAACACAGCAGAGCAATTGCAGCTCTTTGAACCCATGGGCAGGTACAAACCATCTCAGACTGCACCAGGATTTTCACAGATTTTGTCAAAACTCTCTGGAAATCCATATCCAAGTTCTGGAGAAGTTCTCACCAGTTCTGCTAATGTTCCCCCCATTGCAAGGCAAGGCTGAGCTATGATAAAACCACTGCCCAATTCGCAGATGGATTGCTTCTCCCTCCAAATTTAGACATCAAATGTTTGTCCTATCCTGAGCCACCTTTAGAAAAAGTCCATAAAATCCTTTAGTTCAAGATCCATGTTTTCTTAACAGAGCTTTCTTCTATTTCCCCACTAAACAGTGGCAACAATTGACTGCAGTAGATAAAGGCCATTCTCATGCACTGAAAACAGAGATAGCAATTCTACTTCTCATTTGCTAAACAATTGCATTTGTAAAGTAATGTAAGGGTTTAAGAGAATTTTCTATCGGTGTGTTATGTCAACTGAATGAAGTGACCACAATGGATTTGATCCATGATAAGATATTTGAATTTGCTTGTTTGCAAGATTTGTTAGATCTGATAACCTGATTTGTCTTGCAGCATACAGAGCAGGTCTCTTTTCAGATAAAGCTGGGAAAGAAAGCACCAATTTATTTGATTGCATTATATTTTACATTAGATGTTCCTTTTGGGATTCTTGTAAAAGCCGGCATTTATTTATATCTATCTGTCACTGACTGGAGGCACTTGATGTCAAAAATGGCAAGATAAAAAAGCTTGTTTCACAAATAAACCTGTAGGAGCAGAGCTCCAGCAATGATTTTTGTAAAGTAGGCAATCACATTCTAGTGGGTTAGAGTTTGAATACTGCAACCATTATGAGAAATTGAAAATAAAACATGAAATACCACTAGGAAGGGAACTGAGGAACAGGGAAAGCAAGACTTGTAGCAGATTGTCAAAATTTTTATTACATTTTTCCAGTAGAGAGTTACCAATTCTCCCGCTTCCCTTTAGTTGCTTTCGTGTGACTGGCTAAATGTTTTTAGGAAGAAGTTTCTCCTTTACTAAAACCAAATTGTCTTTAGCACTATGTTTTGTATTGAGCAGAATAAAACAACAGGATTTAAAGGGAAATATTAGATTACTTGTGAGGGTTTCTGAGAAACAGCTTGGTTGGATATTTTTATCTTCATTTCCTTGTCTTTTGCAATTTTAATTTGAAAAAATGCACATGCTGTGAAAAGTTCAGTTAAATATTTCATTGTTAATGCATGCTGCAGAAAGAAAAAAAGCCCCATAGTACTCTGAAGATCAGCTCTTCTGTATTTGTTTTGGTGGGTAATTTGTTAGTGTAAATGAAAAAAAAAATCAAAGTTCCTACTGAGAGCAGACACTCCGAAAGAAGGTGAAAAGTAATAAAGCACCATAATAAATTCAGATGCTGCAGACAGAACTACTAAATAAATACACAAATGGGGGAGTCAGGACTGTTGCCTTTTCTTCTGCTCTATAAACACAGGTCAGCAGAACTCAGATTGTTTCTGAAGCTGGAAGTAATAGCAGCTCCTATATCCTCGTTTTGAGTAAAACCAGCCATGACAACATGATCTCTTGCACAGCCTGTGCGTTTTAGCACATGGACGACTGTAAGATGACTCACCACGCCTTTAATTGCAGCTTTGATCATTAAATCTCTTTTGAATTACTGAAGACTCTATTTCCGCTTTCCAGTTACAAAAACCATCAGAAAAGGATTTGAGGTTTCAGGTCGGAAAGTTCAGCTTTGCTTTTTAAATCCCAGCCTCGTTCGGTGAGGATCCATAAAGGGCTGCAAACATCAAGACAAAAGCACAGAACTGATCACACCAGACCAATCTTCTTAGCCTTGAGCATCCTATGTTGGCACCCACCTCTTTATCTTGTCTGCCATTTCCAGGCCAGAACTTCTGTTGCTTTGGTAACCCACTAAAAGCACTGACGCTTTCATTGTGGTTGGCCTGCTTCTGGAACTAATCACTGTTTTCACATTAATGAGATGCTGGTTTTGTTTTTTCAGTGAGATGTTCTGCTCATTCGGCAAGGAAGGCGCCACTAGATGGCTCAAGGGACTAGAAGGCTGCTCCTGCTTCCCAGGAGTCCCTAGGCAGGGCACTGGGTGCTGGTTCCCAGAAGGATGGGCCTCCACACCCAGCTTCTTTTGGCCATGGAGAAGCCATTTGGGAAACACAAGGCAGGACTCAGCTTTGCCCTGTTTGGAGCAGCCATCCAGCAGCAAGATCCCTGTGGCACCACACACTGACACCCCTCCTCCAACACAGCAGCCTCCACTCTGTCATGCCCTAAAAGAAGAAAAAGGGCAGATTTTGCCTCGTAAAAGGGCCCGTCCTGTTCTGACAGAGGCCCATTTCTGTGCAATGTGTCAGCAGTCAACAGAGGGAAAGGACGATCCCTCACTGGCGCACTGAGTTTGCTCAGTTCTGGCTTTTTTCCCTCGCACAGCCACACAGCTCCCAAAGAAGCTCGTCAGTGACTCTTAATTCAAGCCGATGATTAACACAGTTGGTAGTCGTAATCACCAAATGTTTCCTCACTGATGTAAATCCCTCCCCTGATGGAAACTCAGGACCTTGCCACAGCCCAGCCTGCAAGGACGTTTCCTCTGTGCAAAGAAGGAATTAGGCATTAGCGTAATGGACTTTTAAATCTCTCTGGTCATTGGCCCCAGAAAGGAGCATCCAACTGGATGCCTCTAGTAGTTAATTTGTTCCACAAATGGAGAGAGAATTTTTCTCTTTAGAAAGCTTTTTACTGGGACCATTTCTCCCCTAGCCAACATCAGTTTGACTTCTGCAGAGTCACTTTAGATTTGCAGTGATAAAAGGAGGTAAAGCTCATCTCCTTATTATACAGCTGAGTGGGTCTGCTCAGGGAACTGCAAAGAAAGAGCAGGGGAAATATAAGAGGAAATTACAAATAATGTTGATAAAAGCAGCAAAGAATCACAGTTCTTATCCCAGTGTGTGACAAAAAGTTATCCCAAAACAATTCCACTATTATATGGTCTTTTCCTACAGCAGCACTTATTTCATCTACTCCCACTCTTCGGCAACCCTCAGGTGGCCAGTCTTGCTCAAGTCATTTTTTTGTGGGGGTCGGTAGGAATTGCAACCTTTTTAATGCTTCCATTTTAATATTTAATATTAAATTTCACAAACATAGTAAATACAGATTGATAAGCTACAGAAACCTGGTCAGCTTTAACTGAAATGCAGCAGTACTGTAGCACATTTATCTGGGATGTTTAGAAATGAAAAATGGGTCAGTACACTTATTAAAAGAAACCTTCTAGCTGCCAAGAGAGATTTTGGGCAGCCAAAGATTCATTGGTAGGAGTCTCCACAAACCTTGTTTTTGTCAGACTTCTTACAGCAGGGCAACATAATCAGGTGAAATTAAAATGGCCCCATGTTAGTCAGCAGAATGAGGGCCCAGCCATCAATTAGTGCCACCACTACTCAGCCATGTGAAAGAGAATATAATGGATCTTGGCTGATTTCCTGCCAAGTTTTCCAGACCTCACTCTGCTTTTTTGACTTCACACGCAGTATCATGTTTAGCAGGACTAATGAGCCTGCATTCCTCTAATGGGCCCACCCCAGCATGTGAAAGTTTGTCTTGTTCTCTTGTTGATGATCTCCCTTCCTCAAGAAATCAGTGCTTGAGAAAGACACAGAATAAGGTCCTTGCAACGCTTTCATTCCAAGGCCTGTGCTTTACCCTCACTTTTAGAGCACACAAATTATTTTTGACCAGCAATTTCAGAGAAAATCCACAGAAGACATCTTTCTGAAGGACTGCAAACATTTCTGCTCTTGCTGCAAGGGCCTTGAGCACCTCAGATAGTTACTCTTAACTGGGGAAACTGATGGAAGGAAACAGAAGAGAAATAAAAGCAAAAGATCGACAGAATTCATACAAGAAATTCACGCTCTGGTTTCTAAAGAACAGGGTATGAACAAAAACCATCCTTCTCCAGTGAGGCATTTCAGCATCACCTCTGAGAGGTCTGCTGGAGAAAGCTACAGGCTGGTTGGTCCCACCTCGACCCCCGGGAAAGTGATGACTTCTGGCTTTTTTTGTTCCATTTCCAAACATCTGAGGGAAAAGAATGTGACTGGGAGGAGTTGGTACGTGTTTGTAGGGGAGCAGTGCTGACACTCCTTCTCCTCAGAGACCCTGGGGGCACGTTTTAAGTGTCTGAGAGCCCTTGGCAGCATGAAGAATTTGGTAGAGTCAAGTAATCAAAAGCAAGGGGAGATGAGCTTCACTTTTGAACATCACAAGAATCAACAGAGATAATGACTGCACTGTTTTCTTCAGACATTAGTATTAATAAAATTCACTCTGAAAAGGCCAAGACATTAAGTGCTAAGCAGATGATGAGCTCCAATTGCAGCAATTACTTATTGACTATGTAATGTGCCCTGCTTTTTGCTAATGTCATCCTTGTCCTCTTCTCCTTCTCCTTTTTCCCTTCTCCAAACATTACCCAAGTCTTTTTAGGCAATGGACTGTGGAGTGAGACTTCATGCATCCAGTGTTTTGTTTGCTGATTAAAGTCTCTCAGTCTCTCAAATTCCATTTTTACAGTGATTTTAATTTTTTTGCTTCCCCCTGTTGCTTTTATGGGGCTATGTGTAGGGTCTCTAGCCTCAATCCAGCTGTCCATTTTCACAAAGCCTGTAGAGACACAATTATTACCGGCACTTTTTATGCCTTTTGAAGGCATAAAAATGATCCACAGGTTCTGATACGTAAACCACCATAAGGTCATGCCAGTTTGTTTAATGTAAAAAAAAAGTCCGAAAGGAAAAATTTAGGTAAGAAAGGCAAAAGCCCAGGTACACTCTTGATATAACAGATCATGTGGTCTGAACAGATTTCTAATGCTGATTTCAGTGTTGAACCTTGCTGCCCTGGTGGGGTGTTCCCATTAACAGTAGTGTGGAAGTTTGCTGAGCCATGAGAAGTTTCCAGTGCAGAAAGTTTCCTGCTGATTTCACTGCTAATTTCTGCTAATTTCACCGAGTTTGAGAAATTACCAGAATACAGGTTTCATTAAGACTTGCTTTTTTATGCAGATGACAAAGAGAAATTGGAGCCAGTGGTGTCTTTGCTGAAAAGACTCCATTAGACTGCCATTAGTTGCTAATAATATATCATAATTATTTTTACAGGGTTAAGCTTGTCTCTTTCCTCATCCACCTGCCTTGCAGAGATAACCTCTAAGAATACCCTGACGGACTGTCAGGCTCCTACTCAAAAGCTTCCCCTTAGCTAAATTTTCTAAACAATTTATTACCTATTAAAGATTGGGAGAATACAGAGACATGGCCCTTTGTCTTCCCAATTTACATTCTCATATAACTCCACTCAATGCCTAGTCAGACTCTGGAATAATTTGATTTTTCTTCCATTATTACTATGCAAAGATGTTCTGTATATTAATGAAACATCCATTCAGTCTTCAGAACACATTTGCCATTAACTACACAAACACTTGACTGTAGTTAAAGAATTGTTCATCAGATATGTCACATATCTTATTTGAAATATCCATTTTATTTATTGTGTGTGGCATGGTTTTCAAAAGTTTGACCCTTAGTAGTGCATATTCCTACTTGAAAATTAAGAATAAGCTCTCTCCTAAGACACATATTTGTGAATGTACATGTGTGGTTGGAAATACTAAAAGTTGATACTTCATTTTCTTCTGAAGTGCTTTGCCTTGCAGTGAAGCTTATCAGTGAATCTGTCAGGTCTAGTGGCAGCATCTGCTGCCTGACCTTTATGCAAGTGTGTTAGATTATTTTAATTGTAGAGCTGAGCACCACTGCTGGATAAATATGAACAGCAGAGCAGCTGACTTAACTAAGCCTCACCAAGAGGCTTGTTCTATTTTTCTGCTTAAAATCCTGCTTCTGTGGGCTGAGTCCTGCTATGCACTGCACTTCTTTAAGCCTGGAATTAGCTCCAACATCCTGAGGGGAGAGGTAGGCAAATGGTCTGTCCCTGGGAATAGGCATTGGTGACTCAACCAGGAAACACTGATGAGGTTCTCCAGCTTAGACCTGAGTGTGACACGAACTAAAACCCATGAACCTTCCAGCAGGGAGAGTCTGGCACAACAGACCCATGGCAACTTGGGGAGAAGGGCTGGCTCAGGTCACAATAACCAGCAAAGCTGCTTGCATGAGAAGGTCAATGACTTTTTCTGCCACTACGGAATGATATCTTCACACAGCATGAAATGCTAAATACTTATTTTCTCAAACTGCATTAACATAATTTAACTGAGGGCCATATATCTGCATTCTGGACTATTTTTCATTGCAGGGCCTTTAGCTGGTGACATGACCTCACCAACACATTTGAGTCCCCACTGCAGAGACCCTCTGAACAAAAGCCAAGTTTGATTATAATATGAAAATTTCCACAAGGAGAGTGAACCAGACTTCCTTGTATGAACCTGGAAGATGCTGCAGTGCTCTCCAGAGAACGACACATGTGTAACCAACAATAACAAAACCCAGACTGGAGCAAATGGCAGTATTTTCTGGGAAATGTCTCCAAGAAAAAAAAGGTGAGAGGGGAGGGGGGGGTTTGTATTCTATTTGAATAGTTCTAAACTTGCAGAGATGGAATTTGGGAAGAGACAAAAACTATTAATGCATTAACATTCAAGTTTCAGGAGAAAACGAGAAGACATCTCGATTTGTGGAAACATCAAAACCCAACTGGACGTGGGCAGCCTGCTTCAGCTGACCCTGCTTGAGCAGGGAGGATGGAATGGGTCATCTCCAGAGGTCCCTTCCAACCTAAATGATTCTGTGATTCTGTGACACTAAAAGTATCAGAATAGTTTTTTCTTCATGTTTTCAAAGGGTTTGGGTATTTCTGCCTTAAGCAGGAGGGGAGATTTCTCTTCCAAACTCAACGCTTCTAGTTTAGAAGTGCTAAAATACTTTCAGAAGTTTTAAGCTGTTTTGAGTTGGCATTTCAGAATGACACAGATGAAGTATAATTTTTTTAAGCTGGGGTGACAGAGGAATAAAGCCTAAGTGACTTCCAAAAGAAAAGAGATCATAGAATCATTAAGGTTGGAAATGACCTCTAAAATCATTGAGTCCAGTTTACCCAGAACCACCATGTTCACCTCTAAACCATATCCTCAAAGGGCCACATCCACATATTTTTTGAACACTTGCTGGGATGGTGATTCCACCACTTCCCTGGATAGCCTGTTCCAATGATCTTTCAGTTTGAGTCAAAAAGAAAAAGTTTTGTTTGTTTTGCCAAGATAAGTTGATTTTTACTATTATTTTTAGGTTCAGCCCTAGAAACAAGATAAGAAAAATTTCCATCTCAGCTTTTAAATACTGTTACAAGAAGGTTCTTGATCTCTAGTATAAGCTGTGTGCCAAAAAAAACTAAGCAAGTGAAACTGAACCACAGGAACATTGTTTTGGGTTTTGGGTGCTTTCAAAGCTCAGAGATGCCCCAAAAAGTAATTTATTCCGAGCAATATGAGACATAAGCAGCCTTAATTTAACATTTCAAGTTGTGAAAGATGAAGTGTCAAATTTCCATCTCTTATTTTCTGCTTAGATTTGTTCAAACAAATCAGCATATTTCAGGAACATTTCCACTTTCTTTCATCTACCTGGTTGTTCCAGAAGGCTTAACATGTACTATTTCCTTTTCTTATCCAACCACTTGAATAACATCTGCCCTCTTCGTCAGCTTCCTAAAATAACCACCTTTGGCATGTTAGAAAAGATTTTTCATTCTCTGGTGCAAAACAGCAGTCAAGTAATGAACTGAGGGCTCAGCCCAGCAAATATTTAATTTGGCAAGTTCTAAGTTTTAATTTGTGATATCTCATCTTTGCATTCAAATGTCCAAAACAGGTGATACATGCGTAATGCAAAGAGCCAGAAACAAACACCACAGCATTTAGAAAATAGCTGCAGGGGTTTTTTCTATGGAAATTATTTCTGCCTAAAACATCAACCCAGAGTAATTGTATATTTGTTTAGTGACAGCTGAATTTTTCATGTATTTGCTGCCTTTTGATGGCAGATAAGTGGGAAGAAAAATGCACTCTCTGAAGGCTTTTATCAGAGAAAATCACAGTCAGAAAATTGTACCATGTAGCACAGCAATATTTCCATACTTTACTGCACTTACAGGGAGAAAACTGTTATTAAGGCTAACAGGGTATCATACGAAAAGAGATGTTTCTTTTCACAGATCCTTTATGTGGCCAGAATTTTCCACCCTACAGTTGCAGGGGTTGGGAGGCCATTGCAGCAGAATTTAAAGCATTAGACTTTTCAGTGAAGCGCAGCTAATGTTTTAACAAGGGGATCCAACAAAATTCCTTCTAGCTCTGTAAATTGTGGTAAAACCCAGGATGGGACAGACCCGCCCTGGGGAATCTGTTCACCTGTATTCCCAGGGGCCAGTATCCTGAACCAAGGAGGGAGCAGAAATCCATCTCCAAAGCCTTGCCTTGCTGTGCAGAGCTCCGTTGTTCCCAGAAGATAAGGATCGCTCCTCCGGTGCCCTTCACGCCTGGTTTGCTGGGCAGACATTTCAGAGAGCGTCAGTAAAGGCAGCTGGGCAGCTACCCACTGAAAGGAGCTTCAGGACAGCCATTTGTTTTGGAGTTCTCTGGAGGACTTCAGTCTGCTTGAAAAGGAAAGAGCTTGTAAGGGACCAGACTGGAGAAAAACGGGGTGGGCTCCAGCAAAGGAGGTCTACTCCTGTGGTCTACTCCTGCTGCTGCACTGACTCACATTTACTGAACCTAGCAATGCCCTAATTGCCTTCTGCTAAGCATGAGCCCTGACTCATAATAAGAGCTGCTATTTCTACTGTTAGGGATGAAATTCCCAATGGACAACCCCTGCAGATTCACAGGGATCATCGCAGCAGCTGTAAAACTGTTTCATCTCCTTATGACTCAATCGCGCTGCTAATATTTCAATTATTTGCAAGTTTTCTAAACAAAGCTATTCTGGGATGCTTTGGAAGCTCCAATCTCCTTCTCCAAAGACCAGCAGTTAGTCATGGCTTCATTCATCAGAAGCCCCTTCATCTCAGGAAGCAACTCACCTCACCATTGTTCTCAGCTGTGCTGCAGCTACTCCTCCGCAATCCCTTCCCCTGCAGGAGCACAGCATCTCCCAGATCCAGTCCCCAGTGCCTTTCTGTTTGCTCTCTCCATGCATTTTTGCAATAATAAAAGCAGCAGCTCTCTGAACCAAATTTCTTCTCAGCAGAGGGGTGAAAAATATCCAAGCCTTCTCTGCCATCTTAGCTTGGCAAGTGACAAGAAGCTCTGAACCCATTTTGTTCATTTAAAGCAATTTGAAATTAAAAAACCAACAAAAACATAAAACCTCTCAAACACTGTTTCTAATCCCAGACCAGTATGAGCACAAACAAAGGTGCACCTTCATCCTACTGTCAGGGAAAAATTAAGCGAAAAAATGAAGAAAAAATTCTCCCTTTTCCCTGACTATCCCAAACAGCTTGAAGATGAGGGCTGTGGCTGGTATCACAGCAGGCCCCCAAGGTAACGTTGCAAACAATTCCCAACCCAAACCTTTCACTTTGCAAGCACAGAGCAAGGTCCCAGACTCCCCACAAGACCAGGGAGGTTGCCTGGCTGGTACTAGGGACAGTTTGTTTTCATTAGGAAGAACTTCCTCATGGGATGTTGTACAGATTGACCCCCAGCCCTGAAGAGGGCAATCTGAACCTGCCATTAATCAAGTCCCATAACTCGTTGTATGCAAGTAAAACGTCCTGAGCTGTTGTTTGGGTGTCCCTGTCACAAGATCCTGTCAATGTCTGTGCTTCTGATGAAACCTCCTTGTGGTGGAGTAATTGTTTTTGTTCTCCACACAGGTAACTGTTTGCTTTTGTGTTTCACATTATGGATTTCCTCTTTTAATTACCTGAACTCCACTCAGTGTTCAGAAATATCAAGCACAGCACTATGAAACACTTTTTTCTGGTCCTGCCAACACTCAACTCTACATCTACTGCTTCAGCAAGAAGTTGTTTTTACTTTATTTGGGATACTTCAGCATTCCACTAGGAATGGATATAAATGTTGCAGATTTTATTTTCTTCTTAGTAACTGATCAGAGAGAATGGAGATAGCTCTCTGAAAAATAAAAACAGAAAACAATATCCTCATAAAAGCTCTTGGTTCTTCCTCAAGTTGAGCTTAATTTTAGCTTAATTTTAATCTGATAGAGAAAGAGAGAATGGGTCTAAATGGACAAAACTGTCAGAGATTTCACTGTGCAAAATAGTAGCCAAAATCACATATTCTTGACACACAAACCTCTTATGAAGTCATGTCCATTCTCCTTTATGCTCCTCTTCTTCCTCTTAGAAAATTCGTTGTTTCTAGTTCTTTCACAAACGAGGTAAATACAAGTATAGAGTAGGACCTTAACAAGAAGAAGGAAAATGATACAGGAATAGATACTGGACGTGGCCAAAGGCCATCTCTGAGGACTCTATCCACCCTACCACTGAGATATTGGGAAAGCCCAAAGGTTGACATGGATGCATGTAGTTTTCTTACATTTTACAGGTTTTTTACTTGCTGTTGCTTTACAAGAATAGATCCAGTAGGGTTATGTGTCCAGTGTATTTCATTCTGGACTTTAGCAGATAACAGACCTGTTCATCTTTTCCGAAAAAAAAACCAAAAAAACCCATCTGTTTCCTGCACTTCTACTTGGAAGATATCACTTTTTCAAGTGGTAACTACCGAAAAGTAGAGTGTAGGAATGTGAATAAGTGATATTACACAGGTTTTTAAAGAGAAATATTGAAAAGACCTTGCAGATCACATAGTTCATTTCCCTGGGAATTAAAGACCAAGAGGTCTTTATTATGTTTCAATATAATTTTAAGCCAGCATTATGTGAAATAAAAATTATCTGAACGCTCTCCTGTCTTGTAAATGGGATTAAAAAAATAAAACAAAGCACAGTTTCCATTGTATCATGTGATACCTGATCACAGAACTTCAACTACTGCTACCAAAAGTACCATTTCTCCATATTTATGGTTTTTTACATAGTTCCACAGGAAAATTTAAAGGTTTACCTGCAGAGCAGGATATCAGCATTGCTATGTACAAGCCCAACTCTGTGTACCTGTGTGTGAAGGGAGGGAAACAAATTACAGGCACTTATCACCTTGGTTTTCTGACTCCAAGAAGGTGAAATGAAGGATCTTTTAGATGAGCAAGACATTCTTGCACAAAACTCGCTCTCACTGTGTAAATAACTTCAATATTAACAATTCATTTCATTCAAACTGAGAAGTGGTTTGAAATAAAGGCACTATCATTTCCCATGACTATCGTACTTCACAAACACCAGGAGACACTGAGATCACTGAGATGGAACTTCTTTCATTTCACAGGAGAAAATGCTACTCTGGAAGCAATCAGTGGTCAGCAGAACATAATAGCAGCTGACATTTCAGGTCAATATGAAAGCAGTTTGGAGCCAGCCAATTTGGAAGTGCTCCAGTTTGTCACTTCATTGCTAACGAAGACAATGTTGCAACATGTTTTGTTTAATATAAAAACCAGGATAGAATCATGAGAGAATTATTTCCCTCTCAGCTTCACCCCCCTCCAATCCTCTTTCCAAATGCAATTGTTCTATTTTTAAAAAGCTCATTTGTTCTTATTGTTCTTGCATCAAGCTGGCAGCTCACCCATCTGTCTCCCACTGTGCTTAAAAAGATGTCATGATCCTGCAGTCCCAAACACAGCCCTGATGTTTCCACTGAACTAAAACACATCTGCAACAACAGCTTTCACTTAGGAGTAAAGCTATTTTTGAAACAATGACAACCTCACCAGTCAGATTTCAGATGGATCTATCAAAAAGAAAAACCAATAAAAAAACCCAAACCAGTGCCACCTTATGCAAGGGACCAGGATGCTCATCGGTTAAGACATTAAACAAAGTTTGTTTAAAGAATTCCCAGCTTCATCATGCATGTTCTTTGAGAGCAATACCTCACAAAGGTTGTTGGGAAAATTAGTCTGCCTTTAGGGCTGCCCTTCACCCAAAATCCCATAGCAATGTCTTGAACAAAGCCCCAGTCCAAGGATCCCTCAGATCTGTGATGGTAATATCAGGTGAAACACTCCTTGAAAATTACTGCTTGTTCCAGGTCAGCCGGGAAAGAGACAGAAAGTGAGCAGGTAACCAAACCAGTGTGCTAAAGTAACCATTTTCAGGGTTTTAAACAGAATTTTTGCAAGTGACTGAAGTGACTGATCCACTATTTTGCAGGTTCATTGCAGGGAAAAACAGTCTCATGGCCAAAATCAAACCACATGTGCTTTTACTTGCCTAATAGCAGTGAAATCTAATGGAGAGAATCAGAAATGTAGCACATCATCAGTCCAAGTCCCCTCATATTCTCTGCTGCCTCAGGTTTTGGCTGTCTTGTTGAAGGCAGCAAGGCCTTCAAACCCAGGATTGGCTCTGCTGAAATGCAGTCTCCTCCAGACAAACAGTTCTGTTTTTAGATGAGACCTCAAGTGCAAAGCAGCATAAACACTGAGAAGCTTTCAGACCTGGCACAACCTCCATCACAGTTTCTGACCCTAAACACGTGCACCCTGGTTCTCTCAGCAGATTCCATCACCATAGCTTGGGATTCAGCTAAAAGGCCCCAAGACTCTTTGGCCTTGTGGAAAATAGAGATTGAGGCACTTTTCTCTCTCTTAAATGTCTTCCCTGTGAATCAAGTCAGAGGCAGAATAGACATACACTTGCCCTCAGTGTGTTTCATGGAATAAACAGGTTTGACAGCTGAGAATTTTTGGCAAGAATTGCAAACAAACTTGCATTTTTTAAAGAGGCTTAAAGCAGACAAACAGCCAGGCTACTCTCCTCAGAGAGGAGCAAATCCTGAGAAGAGCTTTTTTTTTTCTTATTGCATTAATGAATATTCTGTCACTTTAGTAGGCCAAACATAATTGTTCAAACTGCTATGCTGAGACTAATTGCCCTGTCATTTACAATTAGAGGTGTTAATATGGTCATTAAGATGTTACAAATGGCTCCTGAGCACACTCCCAGGTCACCACATGTATAGAGCACCCTGGCAGAGTAGCAGAAGGAGTTAGAGGTTGGGTCAGGTCTTGGTGCCATGAGGAACCTGACAAGGCAAGGACACGCCGCAGCCTTTCTTCCTTCAAAACCCTTGCTGGCTGGTCAGCAGTGAAAACCAGGCCAGTTCAGAAAGGACTGCCACCTCTGCCACACCTCCCAGCCTGCTGACTCCCTCGCTTCCAGATGCTGCAACTCCACCAGCCCTTCCCTCCAGGAAGCCAAGCAAGGCATGTGGTGCCACAGCCTCCTGGCAGCAATTAGTCATCAGAATTAGACTGAGAGTTCATTTATAATGTTTCAAATTGAAAGACCATCTTGTAATTAATTTCTTCTGTCCACAGAGCAGCTGACACACAAGAGAGGGGACAGTGAAGCCTTTAGTCCGTGTTCCATGGCTTAAGAGTGCAACTGCACTCACTCACACAGAAAACTTCTCTCTGTTAACTGAGATGTTAAAATTTGGTAGGTGTCAGCTTGGTGAGTGCAGCTTGTGGACTTGTGTGCCATATTAGCTGGAAGAGGCTGCATTTGCATGGAAGACTCCAGTCTCCAGCTACATTCTATGTTCAGATGGTCTGGAGACATTCTGTTTCAAGAGGTCAATTTTTAAAGAGGCAAGAACAAAAACATCCCTCTCTAAAAATAAACCAACTCCTGTGAAAAGGCTTGGCGTCTCCATGTCAGGTTTCTGCAACTGGGAGAGAGAGAATAGTCTGTCTATTCCAGGTGTTGGCTTCCAGCCACAAGGAAGTTCATATCTAATATAACCAAGCCACATTAGAAAAAACTGAGCAGATAAGAAGCCAAATGCAACTCAAACCACAAAGCCTCCATTGAAAATGTGTTTTGACTTCAGAAGGGGGACAGGAAAGAAGAAGAGAGGATTAGAGATTCAGGGCCCAGAGCTCCTCTCAATTGCTCCAGATTTACACCCATTATACTCCAGAAGAGTTGATCCAAACTCCGCTTTGCTGTGAGAAAGGCAAGTGCTTAACTTACATCAGCTGCAAAAACATTTCCGATTTCTTATCTCCTTCCTAATTGCCATTCAGGGGACAGTGTGATGTGTGTCACGTCCAGCCTTTACCCATTTATTCTGAAGGTTAAAAATGTCACAACGGGTGTGGAATAACCAGCATTTCAAAAAAAAGTTTGTAGATACAGAAGTCTGTTATAGCAAGTCCAATGAGAAAATAATGCTCTCTTTGTACTTGTTTTCTCTTGACAGACAGCTTAAATTAGGTTGCTGAATAACTTGGTACATGGTACAACAGTAAACCTGTCACAAAAGCATGTTAATCAAAGCACAACTGATACTTGACATCCCCTGGTGAAAGGCATTTTTATAGTGTTTCATTAAAATTGAAAGGAGGATTAAGAGGCCTATTTCTTGATTAATGTGTCTCTCTGACTGGGAGATGTAATCCTATCCATAACCTCAAATTACTGGAAACCAAATTAAATTTCTGCCAGCAGATCATTCCGAGCACATATGACACAGGGCACAAAAGTGTTCATTTCTTTACACTTTTTATCCAACCCTGAGACCCTTTGAGTTGCAAACACCACAGTGGGAGCTCCAGTGACACTCCAGGCTACAGGAAGAGAAGAGGCAGCCAGCATGGAAGAAGCACAATGTTGGGATTTCTGTCAGGACACATCCTGGCTCTCCTTGCTGCCAGGTGACAGGGATCCTCCTGGGAACACCACTCTCCCTGGAGACCAACAGCTCAGTGAGAAGTGGACTCTTCCTCCCCACCACCACACCCTGATTCTGTGACTGAACCGAGGCCAGGAATTCAGTGTCAGGAGTGCACATTCCCAGCTGGTGCAGGGACAGAGCTGTGCTGGGTAGTCCCAACTCTCCAGCCCACAGGGCAGCCGGCTCCCTGCCAGCTCCCACAGCCTCTGGGACATTTGCTTTCAAAACCCTTGTATCAGCAGTGCTTGGAGCCTGTGTGTGCCCAGGAGAAGGAACAAAAGATGATACAACCCACACTAATTTCAGCCTCCCCTACACCAGACAGGGCAAAGGCAGTACCAGGTCAGAAACCCAGCTGCAAACACAGCCCCGGCAACCTGCCAAAATCCTCACTTCACAGCCTGCTCTGCTCACACTCCGTGGCAAAATCCTGCGTGGCTAAATCCTAAGAAGCCTGAAACAGCTGGATATCCCGTTCAAACAAAACAGACCTATGCCTCAGTAGTCCATCACAGCAGCACACGGCTGCATCTCCCTCAGACTTACTGTTTCTTCCAAGAGCAAACTCCAACCGGGTTTTTGTAGCAGACCTGGCAGCCATAATCTGGCTTCTCAAAGGAAGATTAGATAAAATCACTGGCAGCTCTTCTGTTTCAGCCGCTTCCCCCTTGAAATATTCCCTGCCTGACTCAGCCTGACGGTTTATCTTCAGAGGACAATAGTTGAACTAGAAGCCTAAATTCCAAAATGCACAAGAGTCAGACTCTCAGCTGATGCTCCTCATATCTCTGGGCTTCAGTAGTCCTCTCACTCCCAAGGCCATTAACACTTAGTGCCAGGAACAATTTATTCCATTAGATAAGGGCTAGAACTTTTCCAAGCACAACCTACATGCTGTGAGATGATAACAAGTCACCTAAGGCTACATCATGTTTCAGCTTTGATCTCCTCTTTGGTTGGTCCGGGTATCACTTGCCACATCTTCCCTCTCTGAAAGGCAGTGCTGTGTTGCAGGGGGAAGCCCTGGGATCTCAGTTTGCTGGGAGGCACTGCCACAGTCCCCACTACTCACCATCTCTGCCCACCCAGTGATACTGAGATCAGCTTGGAGTCCTGCTTAGCCATGAATAGCTGGAATTATTTGCTTAAACAAAACAAACCAAAAAAATCCCGAAAGACACATGTAACACTGAGCTCTGGAAGATGGCATAGCATTAAACCCTTGTTTTTAAAACAACATTCAAATATGTTCATATACCTGACTTGCATTCTGAACAAGCAAACTTACTCCAGATTTCTGCGAAGAGGATGAGTTTGTAACCCGTCCATCCCCTCCTTAGATTTTTCATTCCCCACTGACTTCTCGGCATCTCTGTTCTAAACACCTCCGTTCTCACCCCTGTTTACAGGATCAGGTTAAAGCAGTCTGTGAAAAAAGGCAGAGTTCAAGAAATGGATGGGGCTGTGTTATCCTCAAAGTGTTCTAAGGGCAGTAAATATCAGGACTCTCCTCTCCCTCCCATACGCGGCTCAACGTACACAACAGGAGAGCACATCTGAGAGATGAGCTCTGAGATACAGCCTTTTATAGTATCTGCAATAATTTAATAAGCTGTAAGATGCTCCCAGAGCACGTTCATGGGAGAGAGGGGTTGTTGTTGTTTTAGCCTTTGCAGCTTTGCTAAGCTTTAAACTCAGGGTATTGGGTTGAACAGCAGTAAATGCACTGAGAGTTGCCTAATATTTTCCATTACACCATTTACGTCACATAATCTTACACCTGACATTTCTTATTCTTATACTACATGCACTGCTTAGAAAAAAAAAAAAAAGGCACGGGTCTTTTGTTGCTATTTATAACATGCCAATAGATCTTAGTGAGTTTTACCAAAGGGCAGGTTAAAGAGTAATTAAAAATCTAGTCAGATTATTTAAAAAAAAAAAAAGGAAGGATGCATCAGGCATTCAAAATCTTCAGGGTGAAGTCCTCTGGAGCAGTACTGAAATAGCCTTTTTTGGTTTTGTTGTTAATCTCACTTTGAAAACTGAATTTATTCTCATGAAATAACTTCCTTATTTGCAATCTAACTTGTAAGAAAATATTTACACCGCATACACTGGCTTATTTATCTATTAAGTGAGCCATATGGCATCAAGACTGGCAATTTAAGTGGGAACAGACAACAAATAAATGGTGCAGAAAGCTAAACCTTAGAGAGCCACAAAGGCTGGTTCAGAGATGAGCTTGAATAGAGACAAAAAGAGCCATTTCCCAAGGCATGAGAAGAGTCTTACACAGAGGTCCTTGGGGAAGCCTTGGGACCATCAGAGGGGTCTGTTGCTCTATTACAGGTGTGTCAGTGTGCAGAGCAGACCCCAAACCTCTGGCCCCTGCTGTATCCATCAGCTCAGTGACCTCTGCACACCACGTGCTGGACCATCAGCCCCCTCCAGCCCAGCCCTGCCTCGATCCCATCAGCTCTGGATACGGGAGGAGTTCCAAGGGAGGCCCAGCAGGCTGAACTTTATCAAACACAAGGCCACCCATGGCAGATGGACAAAGCAGGCTGAGGCTGGTGCAGCCATTTGCAGGAATCTGGCAAAGCTGAGCACAAACCAGCGTCCTGAGGATGCAAAACCTGCCTGGCTGCTCGCTCCCTTGGGCTTCTCAGATTTCTGATGCTGGTGAGGGGGGAGGGAAGAATGTAAAACAAGATTTCTCTAGCTGCCCTAATCTATGTTATGCCCCTTTTAAGCTTTCTCCTCACATTTCTAAGTACAGACATGGCTCTCACTGCACAATGTGGGATAGATAGCAACCAAGGACATGGATATCCCACTTATTTGCACTCAGTAGGAAACAACAGCAGGGTCAGTGGGGAAATGGGAGCTGCCAGGGGAAGGAAGGGGCAGATTTCAAATTTCTGCATTTCAGCAGGGCTAGAAAAGGTTAAATGGGTCACCCCACTTTGAAGGGTTATCCCATTATTGAAGTTGTAAGCAGTGTTGGAACATAAAGGTTTTGGGCACAAAAACGTCTGTGGTTATCTTCGGAAAACAAATGTGTTTTAAAAGGCTTGAGTCTTAACATAGAGTCTGAGTGGAGGGAAATACTGGAGTGATGGGAATTTTAAAGGGCCCAAGGTATAAGCATTTACACAGCAACCTGATTTGGAAACCAAGAAATAGGAAGACAAGTTTAGTTTGTTAAAGGTTCATTTCTTTTCTGATTTCTCTAGCAGAGTGTTTTTATCATGTGAAACGATAGTCAGTGCCACAGCTAGTTAAATATAACAACTGGGAGAGAGAAGGGAAATAATTCTGAAACCTTTCTAAAATGAAAGCTTTCTTCTAACTCAGGAGTCATAAATAAAATCAAGTATTTGCCCTCAGGGAAGAACTTAACTCCAATTCAGCTAAAGGAATCTTTTGCCAAGGCATGACTTTGCCCTCACAGACTGTTACCGTGCCTTCTCTTTTTGGGAGTCAGAGCCACTCTGCATTTAATAGCTGTGTGCTACCAAAAGTCACCCTGAAGGAGCCAACAGAGCCAATAAAACCTGGACAAGGCTGATTTCTAACAACTGCAGTCCCCTAAAGCAGGATTTCAGCCTGCAAGGCTTATCAGGCAGCTGCACAACCCATCAACCCTCACACCTCCGTCCATCACTTCCCAAGCTTCTCACAGCACCACGAGGAGCCTGTTCCTCACAAGAGTGCAAAATTTGCAGAGCTTTTTGCTGTGCAGGATGGTTTCCCCAACTTCCACAAGAAGCTATTCCAGGTTGGAGGGCTCATTTCAGAAGGGGTTCCCAGAAAGCCAGTTTATCACACTGAGAACCATTTGCAATCCAAGTTCATTTTCCCCATCCATCTGAAAACCACACAGAAGCCAAACAAAATCACATGTGAAGGTCACAGTTTCCCCCTTCTTCTTTCACCACAGTCTTCCTTCCCTCAAAAGCAAAACAAACCCCGGAATTAAAAGCAAATCAGAACCTTTTATGACGTGGGGAAGGACACTGCAATGAGTTGAATGATGGCAAGATGGCCAAAGACTTTCTATAATAAGTCTTAGATTAGCCACAACTTCAAGTGCAACAGGCCAAAACTCTTTTTAATTCCACCTATATAAAACCAAAGTGACTTTCCAGTGACCTCAATAGAGCTGCTCCAAATTTACTATGGTGTGATTCAAAGTAGTGTGGAAAGGGAATGTATAAACAAGGTCCTATTCAGGCTGGCTTGTGACAAATGGTGACATTTTCTTCTTGGAATAAAACCTGTCAAAATCATGTAATTAAGCAGAGAATGCCTTTGCCGCACAGAATTTATTTTCAAACACCAAAAACATCCTATATAAAGTAAATCCATGTTCTTGTTTTCCAGAAGTCTCATTTCCAGCATGGCTTCCTCTCCTCCTTGGAAGACTTCCTGAGCTAGGCTGCATTAACCTCGAAACACCTGAAATAATCCAAAAGTGTGTGCAGCAGTAAGGGGGTGCTGAGGCAATACTGCAATCTTTTTTTCCAACCTGGCTCTTTCTGCATTCCTGTTTTCCCTGTGTGTTTACAAAAGGTAAGTACTCTTCCAAAGGTATTACGCCTCAGAGCAAGATAAACAAACCATTGAATAGATGCACCTATAACTGTTCACAGGCTTCTCCAAAGTGTGTTACAACTCCTTTGCAAAGAAAACAAATCACACAGAATCATGCTCACACTGTGAAACAGTCCGGGGAAGACTTGGGAGTTGTTTCTAAATAAAAGCTTCTAGCACAGCAGCTGCTGTTGAGGGGTGGGATTGTTCATTTTGGGTACAGCTGCCTCCTGCTGCCTCCACAGCTCTCGAGCTGCTGTTAGCAGCTCTCACTGTACAGAAGACCCTGAAACTCCATAGCTCAGGCCCCCAAGGCAGCAGGATGCCCCAGAGCCTGCAGAGAACAGCAGCTTCCATTCCTTCCAAACACTCAATCAGCAAAGTGACAAAAATCCCTCACAAGCAGCAGAAATGAGAATCCGCAAATAAACATGCAAAAAAACATGCAAAACCTCCCCTTCAGTGGGAAGAGGAGGTTGCATCCCACGTTCAGGTGTAGGGACTGAGCTTTCCCAGAAAAAAGTTCATCCCCACAAGGCCCAGCTAGGAATGTGCCTACAATAGCATGGAAATAATAATACACCAATAATCCAATTCCAATAACAACATTGGAAAACGCTGAGTTTGCCAAAGCTGATTCATGTGTCTGAGGGAGGGGGGGAACAAAAGGTGAGTTTGACACATCTTGTTCCTGCCTCCTGTTTTTCTCTGCTTCTTTGAATTTTAAAATCCAAATGCTATAATTGGAATCGAGTGAAAAACAGAACTTGTGTCATATGAGAAACTGACATTCTGGCATGTTTTTCCATTGAATCAGAACCAAAAAAAAAAAAATTTAAATTTCTCATGAATCCAAAAAAAATCCAATTTTGAACGCATCCATATTGATACATTTTAAAATTTTGTTTTGAGAACATCAAAGCAATGTAACAAATTAAATCCTGCTAAAGTATATCAACATTTTGTGTGAAGAATCCAAACAAACACAGAAACAAGGATTTTACCTTTCCAAAGCAAAACAAAAACATTCCTCGGCTGCAAATATCTGCGCGATTGACACCTCTCAGTAAAACATTCTGATTTTGATGAAATTTCATTTTCTGACAGAAAATTGTTCCATCAGGAATTTTAATGAGCTTTCCTTCAATACAAACATGTCTGTGTTACTCATGCCTAGGAGAAAATGTCACTTTGCAGTATTTTGCTTGGTTAGGTGCCTCCCCATTAGGATGAGGATATTACACCAATTCTGCCTTGGTTTCTCCACACTCCCCCCTCCCCATGCACAACATGCACATCTATCATCTGATTAAAAACATTATTTATCTTTATATATAAACACATATTTCCTAACAAGCCAAGACATTTATAAATAACTTATAATACTACAGCTGAGTGCTAAACATCATGATTTAGGATGAAAGAAGAAACCTTTCTGATCATTGTCCTTTAGTATTTCAAAGACCATTTTTCATGTTTATTTGCTGTCACTGGTGATAAGTGATTGCCTTGCTGTATTGCATTTCCCCTGCAATGGTGAGTTGTTTGCAAAGGGAATGGAGGACAAGCTGTCACATCAAAGAGAAAAGACTGAAACCCACCAGGAGGTGAAGCAGGGGTTTATTGTCTTTTGCCCTGGGTTTTGACAGTTAATTAGCTCTCATCCAATTTATGCTTGTGTGGCAGCTACACCAGGGTCACCAGCAGCAACTCCAAGGTGAGGCCAATGCAAAGGATACAAGACAGGAGAAGTTGCAACAGAGCCCCAGCAAAGCAAAGGGCTTCATCTCCCACCCCCAGCCGTGGCTGATGGACTCGTTCCCTAATGAAGCCTTTGACTTGTTTGTTTTTTCCCCTCACCACACTGAGGATCCTTTCAACAGCTTTGGGCACTGAGGAATTGCCGAAGTGGCTGCTAAATTAAGCAGTCAGAGCAGCAGCATCTGTGGAAAAACGCTGCCCCTTCAACTTTCTTCATGTCAGCTGCCTCGGGCAGAGGACGAGGAGGAAGATGACAGTGAGGAGGTGGTAACGAAGGGCTTCACTGAGATGCTCAGCAGGGCTGGGCTTCACTGCCTGTTCTTCAGGACTTTTCAAAACCTCAGCCACATCTTCTGGCACTCAAGATTTTTCAAGACTTGACAAAGCAAACGTTCTTTCCCCTCTCATTACCTGTTCCTCTCTCTGCTGCTTTGGTGGGTTTTGCCACCTGCACAGGTTTTACCTCCACTGATAGTTTGAAACCCCAAGTGCAGAGAAAAAGCAAAGCCCAAACTGTGCTCCTGGGACAGGAGCACAAAAGCAGGATTTTCACATCATGGAATAAAACCTTTGATGAAATCACAGCTGCAATAAATTCTGGAAGAGTGCTGCCCTGCTTGATGCCTAGTGAAATACAGCAAGGTCTCACCTCTGAAAAAAGGCTCCGG
Source organism: Corvus kubaryi (assembly GCF_017639235.1). Classification (NCBI taxonomy): domain Eukaryota; kingdom Metazoa; phylum Chordata; class Aves; order Passeriformes; family Corvidae; genus Corvus; species Corvus kubaryi. The sequence continues at coordinate 18,087,949 of NW_024580672.1, forward strand.
ATGAATTTAGAGGTCAGGTAAATGTCTCGGGGAATATGACAGACAGTAGCACCAGGAAAAGAATTGGAAATGAGATGCAAATTCACTTTATATTAAACACCCACTGAATGGGAATTTCTAGACATAACTGAACCAGTCAAGGCTCAGACTGGAGAGACAGCCTTGAATATTACAGAGCTCCTTGGCAATGTCCAAGATGTGCCCCATTTCCAAGTGAAATCTTCATACCTTGTAGAAAGCACCTGCTGCCTCAAAAAATACATTTTTTTTTTTAATTACCTGTTCAGACCTTACCCAAGCAGAGCAAGGCAATTTCTAGGCACACAGGAAGCATCTTTCCTGCAGAGACACTCCTAAAGAGTCATCCTCATTTAGCCACATTAAATATGGAAAGCACTGCACTAAAACAGCACTGGCACAATATCCAGATTCCTTTCTCAATAACCCAGCTTCCCTGTGGATCGGTCCTGATTGGATCCAGGGGCTGACTCAGGGCTTCCCATTCCCTGCTGCCATGATGGGATGCTCTGTGTGCACCCCATCCAGTGCTGCCACAGTCCTTTATACTCTCTTTGTAAAATACATTGAAAAGTCACCAGCAAACTGAAAGCCTGAAGCACAGAATTATCCAACTTTCTATGCTAGGATCAGTTCTGGAGAAGTGTTTCCTAAGTGAGCTGGTCAACTACAGAAGTCACCCCAAACAACCCCCTGCTCCCAATTACTGGAGCAGACTGGGATGGAAGCACTAGTGAGATGTAGCAACAAGCTCATATGAATCACCTGCAGGAACTGAGCTTGGCTCTCAAGAATGCAAAAGGCTGAGAGATTCCAGCTGGGCCTGAAGAGCCAATCCCCAAATATTGGGCCAGCAAGAGCAGGGGAGACAACACTTTGCCCAAACCCACTTGGAAGTACCAATAGAGTCACTCTCTGAAATCACTGTATCACAGAAGTCAGAATGATTTGGGTTGGAAGGGACCTCAAAGATCTATTCCCAAACCCCTACCATGGACAGGGACAGCTTCCACCCCACAGTGCTGCTCAGAGACTCATCCAACCTGGCCTTGAACAATTCCAGGAATTCAAAGCACAAATGCCTCTTTCCTCTGAGGACAAGAAGCTGAGACCCACCTCTTCTGAGCACCTACAGCTAGGTATGATGATTCTAGCTCCTGCAGCCCACTCCTAATACCGTCTGAAATAACCCTCCACTACGCAAACCCCCACTGCTCTCTTAATGAAGGACGGATGTGAACACAACTTGCATGAAAGTGGTCTCATGAGACGCACACAGCAAGCTAAACAACAGACTAAACTTAGTGCGTGGGCTTGTGGCTTTGTGTTTCTCTCAGCTGTGAGTCATTGTGTGGGGTAGAAAACTGCCTTCCTCCCCCAAAATATCATGGAAAGTAAGCAATGCCTCACGTTACAGTAAGGGAGGCTCTACACAGCAGGGGCCAGGATTGTGTTACTCACAGGGAGCCTGAAGGCTTGGCAACATCACAGCCAAATCTGTCAATGACACTTCACACAGACCATTGAGCAACCAGCAGAAGAAAATCATTTTCAGCTAGTCTTGATCCAGCAAGGTTCAGAAAAGAAATAGGTTAAAGACCCTTTCAATTCAAGGTCACCTACCTCCTTTCTCTTGGGTTCCTTGAATGCTTCTTTCCAATCTCCTCTCTTGCTCTTGTGAGCACTGTGCACAGCACAGGTCCTTCCCCTGGGGTGATGTGATGTGAGACTGCTGCCTGGGGACTTGGATGCAGCACCCGGGAAGGCTGCCAGCTGGACAAGGCAAGCAAGCACCTCTTGCAGATTAGCAATGAGTCCAAGCAAGCCTTTCTTCTGCACAAATTTGGAAGTTTGAGAGTTGGAGCATGCATGCTAAACACTTCCCAGAAGATTTAACAAATTTGCATTGGCAAAAGTTCAGTGATTCAGCCCAGGACTCCTCACCCTCACAAACAGGCAGATCAGGTACCCTGGTGTGTGTTACCTGAGCATGTCCTTGTGAAGCACCAAGAGTTGCTGCACTGCTCTAACTCAGGCAATGAGACTGTTCTGCAGCAGGAGCATTAAAAAAAATAAGGTACTGAATAGTCAACTCAAAGGGAAGGCCAAGTCAGAAACCCTGAATATGATTCTCTGGCTTTGATCAGGAGATGGCTTTCCCTGTAGGTGCTTGTCTCCACCAAGGAAAACAAGTTTTTTAATACCTGCTCCAGGATGTAATGCATAAACAGGAAGAGACAGCCACCAGGGAGAGGTAAGAAATATGCACTTATGTAGATTGACAGCAGTTTTCTGTGTGTTACTGCATAAAAACCCTTGTCCACTTTGGGACAGTGACCAGGGCTGCAAAACATGGGCCCTTGTGTGTCCTCCCTGAACCAGCAGTTAATAATGCAGTGCAAGGAGTCAGGAAAGTCCCAGATGCCACGACCAAGGCTGGTGCCAGGCTCTGCTGGAGAGAGTCCCAATCACACAATGCAGGAGGAGGACTGTGTCTTGTCCAAAGTCTTGCAAGACCAGCCAGGATGGGCTTTGTACCCACACCAGGCTTTTCTTAGATGTTTTTGGTACTAATTTCCCCCAGCCCATACCTGTGAGAAGCACCAAACACTCCTCCACTATGTCTCACTGAGGATTATCAGCATTTTTTTTTAGGTTTACAGAGGCTGCATGGCAGGAGCAGAAGCTTGAGACTGATCACAGCACTTACCCACCCTCCTCACTAAAAGGCTTTTTCAAATTGCTGCTGCTGCTTGAAGAACCTGAACACACAGGATAGCCAAGACCCCAGCACACAATGACCTGCTTTAAATGTCTCTTTGCCTTTGGGAAAACACAGTGAGGCTTTTGAGAGTGAATTACAGAAGGAAAAACTTCTAAAGGAAGATCAGTAGTTGGACATCCTTTCCCAGGACAAAATCACATTGAGGACATTTTTGACATGTGCATGCATATCTTTTTTCAGTGGAGCTGTGAGTGAGACTCATGAGAGAGGATTGAGAGGGTCTTTGTGCTACCCTCAACCCAATACTTTTATAAGCATCGCTTTTGATTTCTGGCTGCACTGCAAATCCATTATGGATAAGGAAAGCAGTCCTAAAACACAATTAGGAGATGGAGTCATGAGGTTGTAGCCTTGCAGCTATGAAGCAATGACCTCAGCACAAGGAAGAGATAGAAGATACACTAATCCCTGTTAAAGGGCGAAGCTGGCAAATAATGCTTTTTAAATCATTTAAATCTGCTGCACTCTGAGCCGAGGGTGCGTGAGGCTGGAGGAGAGCTGGTGTAGCTGTGCCAATGGATTTCTCTGCTCCCTGGGGCTCAAGAGGCACCCTGCTAGCAGAGACACTGGAGAGCTGGATGAGCACTGCGTGTCTAAACAAGCACACAAACACACACAGTTTTTGGTCTCAGTGCTCAGGGACTGGAGGGGCTTTCTGCCTGGGGCCTCCCTGCTGAGGAGCAGCCTGGTTCTCACAGACCAGGCACAGCTTTATGTTCAGGATGGCACAGCTCCAAAGGGATGCTGTATTAAAAAGTTTTTCCCAAGCCTTTACTCCTACCCACATCTTTAGTGCCTTCTCAGTGCTACAGGGGAGCTCAGAGCCCCCACAAGTTCTCAAGGACTCTCTGCACACAAGTTACAACACAAGATCATCGAGGGCTTTTCTGGCCAGTTCTTCTCCCTCTCCCCCACGCCATTTCAACGCTTTCGACCAAGGGCAAAGCTTTTGGCTTTGAGCGTTCTGTGGAAAAAAAATGATGCAACCTGAGGGAGGAAGAGATGTCAGAGGAGAAGCAGTAGAGCAGGGAAAAGTCTCTGCTCACCACAGGTCTGCTGGCAGCCGGAGATTGCGAGGCACAGCTGGGAGGAGAAGTGCCACTGCACAATCACTCAAAGCAGCGGTGTTTCTTTTAGAGGCATTCAGATGCCTGGGCATCCTACTGAGTCTCCAAATAAATAATATTTGATTGTGACAAGTGCCTAACATGCTTCTGAATGCAGCAAGAAAATAATGCACCGACATTATGAAAATATTAGGGAGGCATAAGTCAATCCTACTCATCCCATGAAGAACAAAAAAAAAAAAAAAAAAAAAAAAAGAAAGACCCAAAGCCCACTCAACTGCTTAAATAAAATGTCCTCACCAGCATCAGCAATCATAAAAAACCACTTTTCTGGCAAGGCTCAAGCCACCTGCAGAGAATTCACTTTCCTTGTCTTCTGACAAGGAGCTCAAGGAATAAAAATGGCATCTACCCCTCTTTCCTCTATATGCTCCGTTCTGCTCCATATGGTGCTGCCTGATAGTAAATGAGAAATTAAAAACATTAGCACCAGCCTCTGCCCTCTCCTCCCCCACTGCTTTCTCCCTGCAGTGGCTGCACAAAATCTGCTGGCCAAAGCTGGAGACAAAACCATTTAACTGCTGAGCTCTGGAGTCACATATGAGCTCTCTCTTGTCTGCCTAGTTCATAGATGCCAGTTTTGCCAAGCACTGACTGTCTTTCTGAATTATTTCATCTTGGAAAATAACACTATTGACAGATTGAAACTCTCCCCATGGATTATTTCTTTATTTATTTAAAGCTGAAAATAAAGATACAGAGACAACCATGAATTAAAACTAAAACCGTTGAGTGTGAGGCAGGCAGCAGTAAACTGTAACATTATATCCCAGCCCTTCCAAAACTGAATTTGTAGAGACATCCTCTTAAAAAAAAAAATCTGAACTAAATTTTCCCAGTAAATTCTAGTCATAATCTGCAACTGCCCTTTTACTTTCTGTTTCAGATCACTTCAAAATCATCTTCAGCATGTGCAATGTGCAGCGGGTTCCTTCACAAAAATATTGTAAAACAGGATGCAAACTTTTTTTTTTTAAATACTTAGGAGCAATTGAATTAAAAGCCCAGGAACTGAGGGAATTTATATAATACTCAGTCAGTAGGCACTGAGGGGGTTTTTTTAATTATTCCTGTAGCACCCAGGGTGGAGGCAGGAGCAGGTACCAGGTGGCTTGGAGGAAGCTGTCCCTCCCAGCACACACTGTAAGGGTCAAGGCCGAACAAAGGGAGAGAAGGTCACGGTGAAACAGGCACAGTGAATGTGACAAATCACTCATCACCACGTGCAAACACATGATCTCTATAGATTAACCTCGCAGAAGATCCATTATAATCATCCCATCTTTGTAGGCATCACAGCCTCCTGGAAAGGTTTGAGGGTAATTAAGCTTTGTTATCTGGCCACCACAGCAACAGCCTTGACTCTCACAGCCCAGAAGCCTGGGGATGGACTCTGTCCATCACAAAAGTTGCACTATGTTTTCAACAAGAGCTTTCAAGAAATGTTGATCCAATTTCCCCACCAATCTTTCCCTGTCTGTCCATGATCTGAAGCAGCAGCAGCAGGGCTAATCTTGACATCTGGCACTGCTCACACAGGGCTGAGGTTCACGCTGCCCTTTGGGGTCCCTGTGCAAGGTTTGGGATATCAGCCTCCACACCAAAATGTTCCCACCTAATGGGTAAGGCCATAAAGTGCCTCAAGCAGAGCTCATTCCAAAAGCCTCAGGAAATGTGCAAAGGAAGGAATTAGAATACAGTCTTTCATCTATTCTGAGAGAAGAAGCTTTCTTGAAATTTAAAAATAAAAGCACTGATAACTGCCCAAACTGCCTCAGACCTCTTAACTGCCACACCAACAAAATGTATGTCTACGTCTACGATTCACTTTGCACACTTCAGCCCAGCACAAGCCAAGCATGGGGAAAACTGCCTCCTAAAAGGAGACACTGGCTTCATCACATAATAAAACCAGTATAACCTGAGCATCACTGCTCTTTCCACTCTCTTCCCTCCCACAGAACCATGGCAGCTATTTCCCATGAAAGGATCATGGAGAATGGGATGTGTGGAGCTTGCAAACTGGGGAATGAAAGAGGTGGCCATAGCCTATAAATACAAGGGACTAGAGAGGAGCAATTCAAGGATCAAAGTGAGAAGTTGCATGAAACTGGAAATGGAAAAATCCATGCTGAGTGTGAAGGAACTCAATGCAGAGAATTACAAGGCAAATCATTTACTTGGAGAACCTGACTAGATATGCACAAAAAAACAAAAAAACAAATGAAAAGACACTTGCAGGGAAATAATTCCCTCTCTAAATAGAAGATTGTTCGTGGTACACTCCAATATTCACTCCATCTCTTACAAAAGGCAGAGATTCCTTCCTAGTCAGAAAACCTAGAATAGCATAGATCAAAAAGTGAGTCCTACTTAGTAAGGCTTTGGACAGAACAACTTTCAATTACCTGCCAAACCAAGCATTTTTAAATTAAACATATTTTTGCCATACAGATTAAAAGAGAAATCTAGTAATATGAGAATGCTCCTTCTCACTTGTCAGTTGTCTCTCCAGCCAGAAGGATAATGTCACATCATGAACAGATTCAGGTGGAAACAGCCAGGTACTTCCACTGTGGGAAGTGGGAGCTTTCAGTCCTCTGGTGGAAAGCCCCAGAAATTAATCTGGGGGTGCTTCGAGGGTCTTTGATAGTTTATGAGCCCTTCCAAGACATGACAGCACAGCTGAGCCAGTTCTGCCCCATCAGAAGGGACGAACAACCCCAGGCCTAGGTGTGAATGTGACCTTCCCCGGGGAGCTGTAGGGGAGGACAACTGGCATGATAAAAAGCTTCTTATCCAGCTCAAAGCCCAGCTTGTAGCCGCCAGGGGTGGGTGCTCACCCCCTCTGTCTTACGGGCATCACCACCACACACCCAAAACTTCACCTCCTGCCCCTCAGAGGTGCAAACCCGGCCTCAGCAGAGCACCCACAAATGGGTGATGGAGTCCTCAACCATTCACAGTCCAGTGTCCCACAGGGTGCATCCCAGCACTATTTCCCTCCCTACCTTCCAGCGTGGTTACACTCGCGGGCACGGGGAAATGGGGCCAATTAAACCAGGACCAAAACCAGAGATGGGGCGTTCTTCCTGGAGGGAGCAGGGGAGAAAATCAGCTGTGGGATGAAGCCAGGCTGAAACAAAGGGTAATTCCTTCGGATCTGCAATGCAATTCCTTTCAGACAAAGGTTTCCCAGCTCAGATATGTGAGGTACCCGCCAACCCAAGTTTTGTGATGTGCTGAAATTAAAGAGCTACAAGCAGAGCCTGTGCAAACCTGACACACACAGAAGGACAGGCAGACCCCATCCCTCCCAAATCCAGGCACCCTGATCCCTGCCATGGCCTGAGCTCCAGGCCTGCAGACACACTGGCAGATGGCCCCAGGGCTTTCCCAGGCCTTTGAGGCTGTTCAGTCAAGTGTAGATGTTGTCTGTGAGCCCCAGCGTTGCTTTAGCTTCTCTGTTTGAAGATGTCTGTAGACTTGGGGCCCAGTGCTAATGCAGCACTGGGGCAGGAATAGCTCTGAGGGAAGCTTAAGACCAGGATAAACAACTTATTATGGGTAATGATTTTCTCAGTATTTCAACCAATGCAGTGCCAGTCACCCAAAGGCAGGGCAGTGAGTCTCAGCATTACCACAGGCATAACAGAAAGACCTTTTCAAGGTCTGTCTTCCTGCTGATACTGTATCACTTTATATTGTAGCCTAAGAATTGTCTGAATGGCAGTTCAACAAGCCAGGACTTGATTCACAGACCTACCGTGTTACTGATGCACGTGAGGTCAAGAAATACAAATAGAGCAGATAATTAGAAGGGAAGTGTGAGGTGCTGAGCAAACACATCAGGCATGGGAAGATTTTCTGCTCTAGAAAGGTAGAGAAACTGCATTTACTGCACTACCTTGTATTGGTTTGAGCACTGAGGAAAAACCAAGGACCTGCAGGCTTACAAATACAAGATGACCAGCCTGTAGTATTGCAGCTCCTCTTTTAGGGTTTGAACATAGGGCTCTGTATAGACCTGAAAGACCAAACTCACCAGTGGCATAACACAATGCAGGCAGCCCTTAGCAGAGCATTTCCTTAGAAAATGAGATATCAGGGACAACCCATGGGACTAACAGATCACATTAATTGCTAGAAGAAATGAAGAGAAATGCATTACAGCAAACAGAGCTGTGCACAGCTTCCACCAGCAGAAAACATTGGGCTTTGCTGTCTTGTTTTAGACCCTGGAAAGCAGAGCATGGATAACTCCCACTTGGAAAAACTCAGTTGCCCTGTCTGCTGGGAGAAAAATCCTTACTTTGACACAGAAGAAAAATATCAAAAGCTTTTCATTCAGCTCGCCTTAGCTGTGAGTTCTGCTTGTTTCTGTTTCATTTCAAGATCTGGTTAAATTTGGTGTTTCACTTTCTCCTCAAGAGCTGGCAACAGCCCACCTGTTTTCGGGTGCACCTTTTTGTGTGAGGGTGTGGTGGACAAACAGTGCATTCATACCAGTAAGAGACCCTGTCCTGTGACATCAGGCAGCATTCAGATGCTTCACAAGACACACAATCCACATAATTCACCGCGTCAGCAGAGTAATGCAATGCCATTGACGAAAGCCCTACATAAACACCCAGCTGGTAATATGATTATGCCCTGAGGAAAAAAAGATTGATAGTCCTGGTGATTTTACTGTGCAATAACCACAGAAGCCGTCTTTGTCAACGGAGTTCTCGAATCCTTTCCTGAAACATTACTAAATACCCTTGCCTGACAAAGGTGAGCTCTCCAAGTTAATAACACGTCACAGAAAGAGCGAGCTAAAACCTCTGTGTTCAGCTGGAAGCTGTAACCCTTTTGCTCACTAATGAAGCTGCAGACACCAGAGATATTTTTAGGGTGCCCGCAAACCTCGTTATAATCCACAACAGAAAGTTCAGCTACAATAGGAAGACACAGAATGTTACAGAAAAATAAAAAATAAATATTTCCCAGTGCTATTAAAAAAGTCCAAATAGTCCACACAAAAAGCCTTACCTGACATAAGGCAAAAATTTAAACAAATATTCTTTAATGTTGTAATTCCTGGAACAAAATTTATTAGCAAATTTAAATTAATTCTGCTCCAGGCGTTAGGATACACTATCAGTTACTCCCTTACCCTCCACCCCCTGGGAAATATTTCCCTATTGCTGTCAGTCAACTGCTTCAATGCTTGGAGTTTACCAGCTGCATAACATATATTGATTTTTGATGAATGACATCTCTCTCTGGGCCATTACGGTTTTGTTTTCAAACCTTATTTAATTGTTCGCCTATTTTTCAGTGAAATAAATGCAAAGTGTTTATTCTCCAAAGGCTGTAAACAGAGATCTCAGGTCTAGTTTCTATGACAACCTCACTTGATACAGCAAACCTAGATTATCTCTAATGACAGACATGAAGTTTAAATTGCACATTCTGCACAAACAGTGCACTGTTGACCTTTTATTGAAAAATGGGATACAGTGTGATTAGCATAATGCACTATGTGAAAGGAAAAATTGTGGAATAACGCAGATCATACTTTAATCATAACTACAGTGCTAATCTCTAGCAAACTGTTTGCCAGAACATGAAGTTTTAAGAATCAGGATTTTTCCCAGGCACCATTTTCAAATTCTGTTGATTAGTAATGCTATCACATTAAATAGTTATCAGATAACACTTGCTGCTTCTGCTATTTCTCTCCCATTGCAGTTTTTAACAGGGGAATAAAAGTGGATAAGCTTATGTAGAAATATGACACAAAAATTCCAGCTATGAGAACTATTTTTAAACCTCCTTAAGGCATTTTTTTCTCATGCTTACAAATTTGTTTGGAAGTGAGAGCCAAAAGACACAGTCCTTTCTGTCAGGTGCTGTCTTCCAAAACCTGCATGTTTTCCTACAAGGGAAATTTGCATGTATGTTAGTGAATAAATCCCACCTCATCCATAGAGACAGAAGCTGCAGGAGACATTCTGCTTTGCAAGAGCAGAGATGGAAAACATCTTGCCCTCATATTCAGCAAGTTTTGGCAGGCTTTGATTTTGCCAGCTACGATTTGTTGTTGCTCACAGAAATGTCTGCAGCAGTTTACAAAATGTGAATTCTTTGGGGCGTTTGGTGCATGAATTGAGGTTCTCACTGGAGCTGAAAGAGTCACATGCTGCTGCAAGGGGACAGCAGGCTGTTAAATCTCTCCTTCCCTCTGCAGAATACTCTTATTTCCTTTAAACTTTCATGAAACAATAGGACACATCTCTATTTGCTGAATGATATTTCAACTCACTCGTATTCAGCATAATCAGTGAACAGCCTGGAGACAGCCAAGCAAACAAAACCCTAATTAATATCAAAATACAGTTATAGATGGTAGAACTGAGAGGTTAATGAATTGAGAATGAGGCAGAGAAACTTGCATCTCTACAGTATCCAAAAGTAATGCCAAGTTATTATTGCTTTATTTTCTGCATTTAAAGAAAAGAATTAAAAGTAGCATTTGCTATTTTTCTAGGGAGTGACAAATACAGAGGAAAATTATGAAAGTAGCTCTCCATTGTGTGGTAGAAAGTGTTGGATTATTCAAGCCTGGTCACGAACACTGAAGAGTCACAGGCACTCAGCTACCACCCCTTTTTCTTCCAGAGGATGATATTAAGCAACTAGATCTTATTAGCATCACATCAAGGTGGTCTCTTCATCCTCCCTATTCAGCAAACAAGCTAAAAATGATTTTCAGGTGCTTGTCTACAGAGCAATGCCATTAGAGGAAACCTATTCCCTCATTTCTCTCTCACTCTAATGGATCTATTAATCCTGTCAGCTGAGTTGTTTTTAAGCAGCAGTTAAGGCAGCAGCAATAATAAAGGACTTTTTTTTTAGTCCAGGCAGCCCCCAGTGTACTTGTGGTCTGTGCAGCCATTCACCATCACTGCTATTCTCTGCATATCAAGATATCTCTGGTTTTCAGTGTTTTCCCTTTGGCAGCTTTACATTTTTCTTAACAAGCATTGTCTTCCACTACAGCAGCTGACAGGAAGGAATCAATTAATTTGAAAGGCATCCACTTGCTTCCACACGGAATTATTGCACTTGTAAATGTAATCCCGTCATTTGATACACCAGATAGCAAACTGTGTGTTTGGGAAGGTGATGTGTCCCATGCTTAGGTATTTTTAAACCCTTCAACACTGCCCAAACTTGTCCAGTGAAATTTAAACTTCACTGTCTCAAGTGATGGCAAAGAGCATTTGTGGTGCTGCTCACCTTGCGGGTTATGCGACAGAGGCCATATTGACCATCTCTGCACAGCCATTCAAAGGTTACCATAAATCTTAAAAAAAATAAAAATCAAGGTAAATATTCAAAAAAATTGGCAGCAGGAGCCAACATGTCTGAACAGTAACTTTACAGGCAGCCTCCCTACCTACTGCTATGTCTAAACACAAATAAATTACTACTTTTAAAGGCACTGTAAAGGTCTCATCATTAGCCTCTCTGTCAGACAAGTATGTTCCCTGGACATTTGCTTCCACGGGTCAAAAGAAAGCAAATACTTCCTTGTTCTGGCATATTTCTTCAATTTCTCTAGTAATATTTTTAGTTAGGATACTGACCAGTTTTGGTACCTCCAGTTAATTCTTCTCTGTTTCACAGTTCCTTCAGGCACAGTTTGCATAGCTCTAGTCGCTTGCACAAATATTTAAAACCAGCAAGACAAACCAAGCATAACAAATGCAGAAATAAAGCAACTCCCACAGAAGCTAGTGTTTACCCAAAATGGAGCATGAAATATCCCACACCTCCCTCCAGACAGCCTCTTCTGTCTCTCTAAGGTGGGATCTGATGGTGCTGTGGGCAATAAGGACCAAAGAGCCAAAGTCATGTCTGTTTCTGCATTCCCACCTTGGACCCTCTGTTGCTGAGCCTTTCCAGCCTATTCTGTGACCCTGGAAGGGCTGCAGCTGCTGCAGGCTGGATGCAGGTGCAGAATCGGAGATGATGAAGGTGAATTTGTCAGTCCCATACTCATCATACGGAAGAGTCTGGACAGCAGACACAGACACTGTCAACCCCACCACGGGGCTGATGTGTGATCAGGAATCACCATCCCTCTCTATTGTCCCATGTCTTCAACAAAGCTGGGATAAGGCTGCCCTAGCAAAGTGAATAAACAGTTCAATTGGGCAAGACAAAAAATAACCAACAAGCCTAATTAAATTTTGCCATCAACGTAAAGCATGCTGTTAAGAACACAGAAAATTCATGCTGGCTGCTACAATCACCTTCCTGCAGTAGGTAAACATCTCCTACAAAAAGTCAGACAGCTGAAATACCGTTTGTTTTGCAATGAACTTTTAGCCCCATAGCTCAGCCAAGCATCCACTTTTTTTTTTTTCCTCTGAAGCATAACCAGCTCTGCAAGATGCCAGACAGCTAGGAGAGCACTCCAGGCTGGAAACAAAAAGATACTATTGTCTTGGGACTGCCACAGCCATTGTTCCTACCTATACTCATCCCACCACTTCTGTAAGGCTGACAAAACAGTTACAGAGAGCTCTTCCACTCACAGCTGCTTCACAAGGCTGCAAATCGAAGCTGGAGCTGGAATAAGGCAAGCAGCAGAAATGAAGCATAATATGCTCAGTTGCTGCTGTAAAGACCAGAATCAGGAGACCCAAACAGATGCAAGACTCCAGACTACATTTACCCACATCATTATATAGACACCGGTAGCTCATTCTGCAGCTGACACGGGTTTGCCATTCACTTAGAAAGATTTCCAGTCCTCTCACCAGCACAGGAAGCTGAGAGATACCTGAAGAGCCACTCAACCTTTAGCTCCCAGCCATGGGTATCTAAGATCCCCATTTGTGAGCACAGGGAATAGTGATGGCTCTCAGATGGCACCCGAATGTTTCTGGGGCTCCAAAATAAAACATCATGCAATTCAAGTTCTGTAGTTAATGTATGCTATTGCTCTACAGACCAATCAGGATGCTGTACTCTCTACCTCTATGTTCTTTGATCCAAATGCAAACAAGATTTTTTTAAAGTAAAAATCAGGTTGATACATATAGTTGTATTTTTTAAAAGAGACTTCTAATTTTAAAGAAAAAGATAGTCATAAGAAAGGCTTCTACCCTTCACAACAGCTTCTGCTTCCACCACTGGTGGCACTTTTTTCAAATACTCTTGTAATGGGTACAGACTGTTCAAGACCTCCAGCATCTATCACGGCATCCTCTGAGATGAGTGTGTTGGATCAAGGGGTGCTGGGGAACTGCTGTCCCATCTGTGGAGGAGATTCTTAGCCAGGTCAAGAGAAGCGTGAGGGTAAAGTTTCTCAAAAAAAAAAATTCTTCAAATCTTTATCCGCTGCACCCTCTTTCTTGTTTTCCAGCAGGGTAATGAGTTGACACAACACCATAAATGAATGAATGTGAGCAGGCAGAACAATCCCCAACTGGGTGATGCCGTGCAGCTAGGGTAGCTCCCAGTTGTGCTGGATTCCTGCTATATTGATGGATTGTAGAAGGATTTGAGAATTATATCATTATTCAGAGCCTGCAGAAAAACAAGATGAGAGTCAAACTGCCAGGCATGATAGGAATGTTAGGCAAAGGTGTCTGTAAACTTCTGCTGACCCCTTACACCAACTAGGTCGAGAGCTCTCTTATTAATGCTAATGCTTTTCATATTAGTGCTCACATAAAGAAATCCTGCTGACTGCTGGGGTCAGGGAGTTCACAGGATGCGTTGGCCACATCAGCAATACACTGATGATTGTTTCTGACATGACCCCACAGCTAATGAAGGGCCATTTGTGGGGGAATTGCTTTTCACACAGAAAGAGGTCTGTGAGGAAGGTTTAAAACACATCTGGAGCAGGACAGGCTGCTGTTTGTGTGATACAGTAATGAAAGAGATCTCCACCCCACTGAGACACCGTGTGTCTGTGTCAGTGACACATGTCCCTGGGTTTCTTCTTCCCATTCCTGCCACTTAATTTTCCCATGCACAAAACGCTGCTCCCGCTCCTTGTTGCTAAATGACCAACACCCCTCTAGTTCTGACTCCTCCCATCAAGTACTTCACCTGTAAAACTGGACTTTTTGAAGTCAATACTACAGCTCAGCATTTCTCAGCCTACTACACATCCTGCATGTCTCTCCTTTGGGGCTCTGTCAACAGTTTTTCAAAGGATAAAAGGCTCAGGTGCACCCCAGGACAGGGATGGCAGCAGCAGGAGGTACAAAGGGCTCACCAAGTAGTCCCAGCCTGTTGTATCACTGTGTAATCCTGTGTTAGGCAACATTTCCACTTCCTTTGGTAGAAATCCATTCCTGTGCTTGCCTGGGTATGAATCTATCACAGAAGAGCAGTCTGGAGAGGGCTTTAGGAAGTCATCCAGAAAGGGACATGAACTCTGGCGCTTGTGACAGATGTGTCTCTAACCTATTCCAAAAACACTCTCCAAAGACCCCCAAGAAGCTGGGCCTGAGAAGCCATCCTTCATGTCACTGTAAAGCAAGGTATCCTCTATTACTCTGTCTTTGCAGGATCTCAGGAACATCCTTCACGGCACGTAAATTATCCTGTTTTGTGATAACCTGGAGGCTCTCTTCCCTAACAGATAACGCCTTATCTGTTTACAAAAGGCCTTCACAGACTTGCATGTTTAATTTGCTAGTGAATAATGGCTTCATTACCTAATAGGAGGAGCTACATTTATTATGGGGGACTGCAGAACTATGGAGAGTTTAGTAATTTTCTCTCCAAGGAGAACAAGTTACCATAATAATGTATAAGCATATAGGTATTACATGATTCTGAGGAGGAAGGGATTGCATGCAAACCTACAGAATCAACCCAGCAGAAAATCTAGAGATCATAAGCAAGGAACAGTCATGCTGAGAAATTTCTCTTCATCACCTAGAAAAGGACCTGCTCGGAGAAAAGAATTCCATTTTAGGAAAATTGTCAAGATGTCAGGTATTCCTTTTCACTCCTCAGAGCAGGGTGAGACCCTGTCTTTCTCAGCAAACCTTTTCTGTTGGATCTGTTGTTCTTTGCACAAATCTGGTATCATATCAAGCAAAGAACAGCAGTAACACAGGCTCAGGTTTTCCACCCCACCAGAGACCTGCAAAACCTTGGGTTCTTCTGTTGGAGCTGTTTTTCTTTGTGCTCCAGGAGGATTATGCAATAAAAAGCTCTTTTTAAAATTAAAAAACACTTTTTCCACAGAAGGTTTTAATTTTCATGAGCCATTGCTCTCCAGCACAAATGCATTTAGTCAACATTCCCAGCTGCATCATTAGCTTCCCGCTCAGGTGGGAAGGAGGGGGAATGAGGCAAGGGTTCACAGCTGCATTATTGCTGCTGGTAGGGTTGCCATGGAAAACAGAACTCCAAAAGGCAGCAGAGGACAAAAACTTGAGGTCAACCTTCAACCTCAGCATGCTTCCCTGGTGTGGAATGGTTCTCATGAGGTCACTTTTTCTTCAAGTGGCTAAACTTTCTCCTGTAAGCACCTACAGCTCAGCCCACAGCCACCAGCAGGGCTGGAATCAGTCAGGAGGACGTGGACCATTCCTCTTCAGGCAAACCAGTTGCAGCTGGCAAAGTGCAAAAGTTTTTAACAAGAGCCGAGCTGCTGCCTCAGTCTAAGGCTGGCACATTAAAAACAGGATGCCATGTGTCCAAAGCTTATCTGTTTCATTCAGCTGTATCAGCTAGTCTAAAAAGACATATCTCTCCTTACAGCTCCCACCATGGAAATGGGAGTCATTTATCAAGAAGGACTTTTCTTTAAGCTACCTTGACCTTTTCTGTTTGATGCTGCTTTTTCACTGTGAGTCCCCATTTAGAGGAGAGTCACACAGTCTAATTTTAAATGCATTACAAACTTACATGCCCTATATTATAATGGCACCACAAATGCAGAGAGATCTTGGAATCCTCCAGTTAGATGCTACTGCTATATCTTACCTACAGCATGTATTTCTCTTATATGTAGATTTAACTACAGAGTTAAGTGGATTTATAATTATTTCAGTGCTGTTACAACACACACCAGCATGTAAACTTGAAGCAAGTTCATAAAACTTAAAATTATCTATATTTTTAAGGAGTGCTGATAGCACCATTTGATGTGGTAATTATTGATATTGGCTTCCTGTAGGAAGAGCACTCAAACAACCAGCTAATTTCACACGTAAGACAGCTGTCACATGGTAATGGCATTAAAAGTCACTAAGCTGATCTACATTCAAAGCTGTGCCATAGAGGTGAAAGGCCCTGTAGCCAATTATTACACCTCTGAGCCAGACAGTCCCCAAACACAAACAACATATGCAGATCCATCCCTCCTTGTCTTTAATTAGACCCTGCCTACCCTCTGTAGCAACAGCAGTAGAAGTGAGAAGGGCACATGTTAGGCAGTGGGGAGATAATCACAGGGAGATCCCAACGTGCTCTGTCTGGCATGTCCTGCTGGCACCTGCATGATTTACACAGGAACCAAACCCAGCATCAAGAGACAATGGTTGTAGTCTCCACACTGCAAAACATATGATTTTCATTGAGCCAATAAATAAATGGCATCCTGTGCAGAACCTGCCAAGTCTTTTCTTTCACTGCAATGATCATGTCACTGACAGATTAATGATTACTGTTTTTTTCTGGTAGTTGTGGGTACACAGGAGTGCAGGTTTGCACCCACTGCTTATGAGGAAATAACTTTAAAAACATCACTGGCACAATCTGCTACAGCTTGAGTGAATCTGGTGAATCTACCTCATTTGCAGTGATTATGAAATTGGGCAAAAGCTAATGAAAAAGTCTAAAGAAAGGTGCTAGAGCAGCCAAATCTTAGAGACTTTTCAGCCAAATAATCTCACCTGGCTGTTGTTGCAGATTCTGACACGGAGGACTCCCATGCCCATATCTATCCTTACTCCCTGCAAGGTTTCACTGGCTCCGATTCCAGCCTTTCTGGTAGAGTTGGTACAAGTCTGCTTCTGGTTCCAGGAAGAAACAAGATTTTCTTAGGTTTCCCTAGAAACCCACTCTGCCACTGAAGGGAGGGAGTCTTATCCTTCTATCAGGTGAATCCCCACCATTCCAGCTGCTCCCTGCTCACCAGCCTCCCTATTTGGCAGAACCAGGTTTCTGACATGGAATTGATACAACCTGCTGAAGAATGTGGCCAAGAGATGGTCAGCCTGGACAGCCCACTAACACAGTGCAGGTGTGGCAGCACCATGCACAGAGATTGATCCACTGAGTATCTACTTCCCAATCCCAGAAATCAGCTCTAGGAACCCCCTGCAACCAGCAGACAAGAAGTTCAAGATCAAACCAACATGCTTGAGTCATTCATAGTCATTCTCACAGAAATCTCTATCCTGCTTTACAGTACACTGACTTCAACACTTACTCAGAAACAGATTAAAAATTTCATTTCTGAATTTCAAGGGCAGCAATTTAAAACAACATCAAAGGAAAAGGGATCAGAGCGTAAATAAACAGCTGCACCCACAAACTGCAAATAATCACTTATTTTTATACACTGCAAGTTGGAATCTATGCATGGTTTTTTCTGTTTTCACTGATCTGCATGAACCTTAGCACGGATTTTAAAAATAAATGGCAGCTTAAGAGTTTCCAAAACAATCCTGTGAATTTCACTGTGAATGAGTCAAGAATGACCAATACTTAAGGAATGAGTAGCAGGAGAAGGCTTCTGCCTTTTCCCTCAAAAACAAATGGAGGAGATCTCAGAGCAAAGTACTGGAGTGCAGGGAACAGGAAGGGAGGGTCTGACACCATGCCCTCAGAGCTGTGGCTCAGACTAATGAATTATCTCTGCTTGGTTAAATCTCTGGCATTGCTAATCAGTCAAGAAGCATAAAATGGAAAGTTCATTAGCAAGATCATAAAAGAGTCAGACTGACAAAGATCACTCGACTTGGCGATAGGAAGGTCAGTTACAGGCATCGGAAAATCACTTTATTTAAGGAAAATAGGTTTGACCAGAAGCAACTCAGAGTCCAGAAAAGACCTGCACTGGGATTCTGTGCAATGGTCTGCTTTATTTCTGGAACATAAACAGGGAAACATTTCCTTTGACCGCGGATAAACTAGACTTTCTTTAATCAACATCGTGCTGGCCCAGGGTAAGCTGGACAGTATCAGCTTTCCCCCAGGCCTGATTCATTCACCTCCACCCAGAGCCGGACAGACCACAGCTCCCCTGTAGGAAACACTTCCAGCACAAGTCACAAGATGGTCTCAGAAGCAGAATTTGCTAATTTTGTCAACTTACATGTGAAGGGTTTACAATATGGATCACTGCCCACTTGGGATTTAAAGGAGATTGCTAAAGTAATTTTGAGATTCCAGGATAATTCAGAAACTCTGTTCCCAGGGGTTACTAGATGCTCTTCTTGTTACTACTTCAGCCACTCTACACTGAGGGTTGGATTTCTTTTCTTCAGGGGTAGAAGGAAGAGGAGGTGAAATGGTGGTGGTTTCTCTTTGGAATAATTAGAAGGAAAAAGCCCAGAATTCTCCATGCTTAACCTCATTTTCTAAGGAAATATGGAATAATAAGGTTTTATATGGATCCTTTCCACTTTTGAGGTCACTACCTTATTTCAATCACATTTGGGAGACAAAACAATGGCAAAAGGATACGTACGCATCTCATGGACATGATTCAGGTAAAAAGCAGGCAAGAAATTTTTACTGCCCCTCAGGATAAGAATACAACCTGAGCTCAGTTAGGAAGACTGCAAAACCAGGAAAAATTCCTCAGCACCTTTGTAAGACTTGACTAACCCCCACAAGAGACACAGAACAGCAGAAAATTCAGTCACAGCCTTGACACATGCAAAAAACTTCTTCTAGCCCAACACTTCTACCTGGAGATGCTCCATCAGCTGGAGCAGCCAACTTCCAGCAAGCATTTTCCTTTCCAAAGAAGGACCAGCCAGAGTGGACAGAGGCAATTAAGACAGAGAAAATTAAGATAATTGTCATTGTTTCTATACAAGTCAGCAGTCAAGAAAAAGTCACTAGTCAAGGTTTTCCTGTCTCAGACCTGAACCTTGCCAGGTGTCACTCTCCCTGTAGGACTGAACTGTGTCAAGTTCCTTTTTTTTCAGCCTTGAAAAACCAGCACCTTCCCTTCCCTACAAGCAATTGTTGCAGTGCACATCAGGAAGGAAGCATTAAATAAATGTGAATGGTTTCTAAGCACCCTGCTCCATGCAGGATTAACTTGTTCAGGATGCATTTGGAGAATGTTCCTTTATGTTTATCGATGTCAAATCTAAAATGCAGTGGGGAGAAGTATCCTGACCACAAAAGAGCTCGACAGTTTTACAGCTAGGACACATAACACAACAACCATTTAGCCAGATTAAAGCATACTGAGAGCAGCATCAAATATTGTTTAGAGCACATAAAAACCGCTTTAATATTTAAATGTATCCCGTGGCTGGGTTCTTTAGATTTGCTAGATTCACTGGGGCTGCACAGCTATTAGCTTCTACATTTCATCTTCAATTCCTCTTCACAGTAGGAGAAACATAAAAATGAGGGTCACTGCTTGGTCATTTCATTACCCCTGGCAGAGAAATGTGCTTTGCACAAATGAGGAAATATTTCAGACGTAGATTGTTGTAATGTTGGTGTGACAAAATAAAACTGGAGTTAAAAAATAATAATGATATTATAATGGTTATTTTGTAGAATAACATTAAAATAATATGCAGTGTAGCAGTGGTTCCCCTATCAAAGAGCCTGGTGTATGTCATCGTCATCATTTAAAAGGTCCATTAGCAAGAGCCCTGGAAATGTATGGCTCAAGGTCACAACCAGACTAAATGAGACTGAGCAGTAATTCAAAAACATTAAACTGTTTATGGTTGGAAATCTAATAAATAAATCCTCAGTACATACACCCACACACAAATCTTAGCGGCAAACTCATCTACAACTCTTCCTTTATTTCTGTGAAAACAGAAGCTCAGTGAAAGAAATTTATAATCTGCTTAAAGCCAGAAATGGATTAGATAAAATATCACCTGGGGAGATGTGTGACTTCATGCCACAAACATGGATTAGGCTGCACAAACTGTTTAGCCATGGGTGCCCTTGTGACCCAAACAAAAACTGTGCCTTTTTCCAAGCCCTGTGGCCACAACAGACCAAAAGATGGACAAGACCCAGGCAGGAAACACGGGCTGAGCAGGCACAGGGCCCTCCACTGCCTGTCTGCCTGGGAACAGCTCCTGTGACCACAGGGAGAGCATCACTACAGTCCTGAGGAGGAGATTTAGTGCAGAAGAAACAGGAGCACAATGCTATTTATTAATCATGACCTGAGAGGAGAAAAACAGTCATCTTACTAACCCTCAGCTCTACTTGCATTATTTAAAGCATGACATTTAATCTATATTCTAAATACCTGAATAAAAGAAACTTGATTTTCTGTCATATTCTTCTCCCCAGGAGAATTAGTGTGAGGTCTGTTCCTCTGCTTCACCAACTACAAATTTAGATGACAATGCAACATCCAAGAGAACCACTTCTGGCACTGAATGAGAAATTTTGTTGAAATGGAAAGCCCAGCATTACTTACTACAAGGCTATTCCTCTATAGCTGTCTGGACTGGCCCTGAGCTCACCCTTAGATCCTCACAGTGGTCATGTCACTAGTCTTGGAGGATTGGGGCATATATCTCATGATGATCCTACCAAGAATTCCTGTGTATAAGAATCACTGAAGCTGGGCATATTCAGCACAATCAAAGTCATAAAAATGTGGGAAAAGTCACTGAGATGGTTTTGATGAGAAATACTTCGGAATATTTAGACATATATGCCAGAAGATTCCCTTATGAGCAATAAATTTTAGAATAGCTTCCAATGCAGAGTATGAGGACCTAAAGACCCAAGCTCAGATGAGTATTAACAAACACAGGAAATCTTTTCCAGTCTTACTGTTTCTGCTTGAAAACCATTCTCCTAAAGCTCCCAGTTTAGTCCCATTCACTTTCATAAGCCTTTTAAAAATACCACAAATGGAAACAAGATTCACTAACACAGAATCACAGAATTGTGATGGAAACACACAATGAAACACAAATGCAATCAATCAGAGAAACGGATTCTTAGGGGGGAAAAATGCAGTGTACTCTGCTGCCATTCCTGTAAATGGAATTCAGCTTCCAGGTAACTTAAACGTCTCGCTGACAGAATGTTTTATTGATGTCCTGGTGATCTTGTATTTCATTTCCTAGCTGAGTGTGGGTGCAAGAGAAAAGGCCTTTGCAAGCAACTGTGCTAACACTTTGCATCTGGCTGTGCTCAACAGCCATTTGAAGGCAGTCAGTGCCTGGAGAACGGTGGCACACCTCTCTGGAACTTTAATCCATGGCAGGAGCTGGGTGCACATCCAAAAAATTATAAGTTACATATGAGGAAAAATATTAATCTGTAAGCAGTTAAGTCACAGCCCTGCAATGAGTAAATTGTGAAGCAATGCAGCTCTGTCTAATGACTATCAGTTGACCAAAAAGAGCTCAGAGATACATAACACATACAAAAATAAAAGCCCATACATCTTGATTTAGAGACATTGAAGGCATTTCCCCTGATATGGCTTTGTAGTTTTCCACCAGCACCTTTCATCCAGGCAGCCCCCAGCTCCCATGCACGGCTCCTACACACAAACCCCCTCTGCCCAGTGGGTCACTCAGTCAGGGCTCACATCTTCCCTGCAAACAGGGTATGATTCAAAAGTGACATAATGCACATTCATCCCAATCTCCCAATAATCCCCTTTCACCACTTGTGGAAATGCTTGGTCAATAAAACATAATGACATTATTGCAGTAAAGTCATTTTCAAGTTAAGTGCCTGGCTCTCTGTCTCTGGGACCCCACCAACAGTCAGGCTCCAATCCAGCAAGTAAACAAAGGCTTCAATTTTGCAAATGAAAATCTCATTTACTAGAGGTCAATCCAGATTCCATTTAAATCAATGTGAGCCTTCTGTCTCTAAAGGTAGCTGGACCAGACACCACAAATGCAGGACCTCTCCTTTCACTCACACTTCTTAAATCCTTCCTCTGCAGGATTTGTCAGGTACCTCACGGTGCCAATGCCTCCGTGTGTCACAGTCACCAGGCAGTCAGGACGTGCAAGGCTGGTCTCTGAGCAGACTGCACCCTGGGGAACTGTACTGTCCACCAGCTGGTTGTGCTGGTGGTGCCCAGATGGGCCAGCCCCAAATCCAGACACCATGGAGACACAACCTGACACCTGCAGCAACACCTGCAAGGCTGGAGGTGGTGTGCCCCAGAGAGATTCAGCTCCATCATCTGCCCAGTTTCACTCATGTCTAAGTTGCTTCATCTCCCCCATGCACCAAGGCAGAGTTCCATGTCGTGGGGCAGGGAAGGGACAAGTGACAGACCCCAGCCCCGGCTGAGCCAGGGGCCACAAGGCAGCCCAGCCCATCATCCCAACAGCAGGCGCTGCAGAGCAGGCAGAGCCAGGAACTGCTGCTGCCGCAGCGCCGAGGACACACAGACCGGGGAGCCGGCTCCAGGGCAGAGCAGTGAGAGCACATCTCACTGGGATGTGCACATCTCAGCAGGGTAACTTCTCCAGGCTGCCACCATCTTTTTTGGAGCCTGCTGCGTCTCCAGTTAGGAAAAGTATGCCAGCAACTAAATAACAAGCTTTTAGAGGAAAAGATTTTCAGGCTGGGATCTGACAGGGTTTCCTGGAGCAGAAGAGAAAAGTGCTACTATTTATGAGATGGTCATCAATGCTACTTTCAAAAGCACCAAGTGTCCTTTTCATTCCTTACAAAAACCTCGGTTGCTCAGGATTGGAATTGCTGTTGAATTCTCTCCCTTGTAAAGGAAGAAATAATACTGAAAATGAATAACCAACAGCAGAGCTGGGGAGGGGAAGGACTTCCCCAAGAAATTAGAGGAGCAGCAGAAGGTGGTTGCAGGGGAGTGAAATCAGGTTGTCCCAAAGTAGGTGGCACTGGGAATGGGAAAGCAGTCCATAGCCTCTCCCACACACCCACCAAAGCTCTTACAAGCAACCACCCAGAAACTCTAACTAACAGCAGCCTGACATGGCCCCAGCCTTTATATTCATCCACCCAAACCCACAACCCCATCCCAAGAAAGCCACCTGACAGGAAATAAAGGTAACTGGAGGCTCCCATCCATGCTCTCTGTACCTCTGCAGGTTCCAGCTAAGCAGTTCAGCAGACACCAACATTCACTGCTTGACTTGCACTGTGCCACCACAGGCTGCTCGTGCTTATAGGGACAGAGCACAAGCCCCACAGCTCCTCAAGAGCAAGCCAAGGACCCAGGCACAAACATTTCATGGATATTTCAGGTGTTTCTAATATCTCCTGTTCTGTAGGAGGTGTTAGATCATTTCTGTCAACACACACCCCCACTTCCAGGCAGGGGCAGGGGGGAAATAAATTTATTCTTCATTTATTCTTCTCTCATCAATCCTAACTGCCATCGTGTCACTCCAACTTGGAAATCTGAGGGGCTCCCATGGAGACCAGACAGTCCTTTTCCTATTTTATCAGTCCCACACACCAAGCTGTCTCCTCAGCACCCAGCCCAGGGACCCACCAGACAGGGTGCACCACAGAGCCCCCAAAGGAGCTCTCAGAGCAGAGCTTCGGGCTGGAACAGAGACAAATCCTAAAACCCCAGAGCAGAGAGGCAGTGACTTAATGACAGCTCAGCCCATGAATCCAGAATAGCAACTCGTTTGTTGTCTGAAGCTGGAATCCACTTTGTGTGATGACAGATAGCTTAGGAGAAGCAGATCCTGCCTGCCAAGAGAACTTCAAAAAGGACAAGGGGAAAGCAAAAATCTGGCTAGAAACCAAATGCTTTGCTAAACCTAGATAACATACTGTTTACCAACAGCAAACTAGATTAGGGGGGGGGAAAAAGGGATTTATGCAGATGTTCTTAATTTAATAATTATGATCAGATATGGCTTTGTTTCTTCCATGTAATTTGTGTAATACAAATAAAATACAAGGGCTCTCTTCCCCTATAGGAAATGAGAATTATTAAACATTGCACCAAAAAGCGAAGGAATGTGTTTATTGACATGAAAAATGATCCTGCGGATGCAAAAGCTTTTGTATGTTAATTGCTAAATGTCAGTGCAATTTAGAAAGTGGTTGCAGAAGGAAAGAATTCCTTTCCAAAACAGAAGTGGCTTTTCCTCATCCACCATCCTGATTCAAGACTGCATCTTGAAAGCATTTATGGCTGTGTTTTGATCGGTGACATTGGGTTAGTACCCAAAAACATCCTCACTTCATATTGATGTGGTTACTTGCTAGGAGGCATAAAGGAAGTGAAGGATTTCCTCCCAGTTTTATTACTGAATGCTCAAAATGTTTCCTGGGGTAAACAGCACTAAAGCCATCTGGTTTTTTTCTTTTTTTCTTTTTGGAAACAAAAGGAGAACAACGGTAGCAACCAGTGAATGGAAAAATACGGGTCTAGAGCAGTGCTGTGAAAAAGACCTTCCTCTGAAAGAGGGAAGGTGAACAGCCACAGGTGTCTTTGGCTGATAGATACACTCAGCAGCACTGAGAGTCTCTGAATGTGGCATCTCTGGTCTTCTGTCCTGTTCTGCAAAGGAGAAGAAAAATACAAACTGTGTGATTTGGCTGCCAGATAGTTAGAGATGCTTCAGTAAATTAAACTTTGGACTGGAAAATGAGGGAGCTTCTTAACATCTTTAATTACAGCCTGTTGATTTACTGCTCCAGGGGGGGAAACAAACCAACAAACCCAAACCTTTGCAGTCCTGATGGAGAAAGACAGACAAAGAAAACTTACCATGCGTTCATGAGCATATTTGCAGAAGGAAATGAATACACTCTATCCAAAACCTGTTTGTGAGGCATGCAAACCCTGAGAGGTGCAGAGCAGGCACCAGCAGAACCAGCAGTTGCACTGAGTCAAAAAACAGGACGTGTTTCACAATGATAAAACAACAGAACTTGCAGAACACCCTGTGGGGTCCTTCCTCATCCAGCATCTCCTGGAGAACCTCTGGCTGTAAAACCTCAGGACAGTTTAACCAACACAGAGGAAAGGCTGATGTGTCATGGGATGTCTGCCAAGCTTTTCCTTCCATGTGCAAAACCTTTCTTTGCCAAACCAGAGCCAGCCACAGTCCTAAGTCTCTCCTCAGAAAATGCTATTTCCACAGCTCTGCAAAAGTGGTCCTCGCAGCTAATGGACAATCCATGGCTTTCCCAGGAGGAAATCATACAGTTTAATGACTTGTCTGGTAAACTGGGCTCATTAATAAAAATTTATTTATTCCATTTATAGAGCAAGGGACAATGAATGCAGGGATGCCAACAGCCCTGCAAGTCTACATGGGAACAAAGTGCCTCTGGAAGCACCTCTGCAGCTGCAGTCACACAGCCCAGCATTTGTGTTCCCCTGGCACTGCTGGGGGCTGCAGCTGTGTTTCTCCATTAACCATGGTGGGATTCAGGCAGAAACACCAAAGGCAGCCCTTGGATCTCTACTGTCTCACAAGAAACTGCAAAATTTAGAAGAAGAAGAAAACTGCCACCAAAACGATTTAAAGGCTGGGGAGGAGGAACTGCTTCCAGTGAGAAATTTGATGGGCAGGATTTATTGAGCTTATCAAAGAGAAGACCAAGGGTGACTTGATTACAGGGTATTAAGTACCTCCACGGAGAGAAAATACCAGTCATAAACGGCTCTTTAATCTAGCAGGGAAAGGCTTAACAAGAGCCCAGGGCTGGAAGCTAACGCCAGACAACTTCAAATAGAAAATACAGCACAGATTTTAAACAGTAAGAGCAAGCTGGCAAAGGATGCAGTGGATTCCTCAGTCCATCCTGAAAAATGCTGCACAGCTGCCTCCGTTCCCAGCAAGGACCAGGCCTGCAAGGAGCACTGCTGAGATCCTTCTCCTGCTCACAGCAGAGCTGGAGCCATGGGAGATGTGGTTGGAAGGGGGGAAGGACTTGACTTCCCACACCCACCCTGTGACAGAGCACCTGGCTGTGCACCATGGCCAGGTGAGATATGTGCAGCAAGGAACAGTTACTTCTACAGAAGAGGAAAAGATTCATTGCAGCTATTTAACAGATAAATTTGAAGTCAGCTTTCACCAAAAAGAATTCAAATTTACTATAACTGATTTTGGCTTTCCACCTGCAGAGCGAGCTTGAAGGAATATCCAGAGAAGATTAAAACACAGGGCTTTGGCTACTGCTTTATAAAGCACTTGGTATCCTAGCCATGTTTGGGATTCTTCCTCCTGCCTGACTAATTACTTCTATTTCCTGTTTTCTTTGAAATTGCTACTATGGTCTGCATTGCTGGAATCTGAAATATTGTTTCATGGAACATGATTGTATTTGTGCATACCACAAACTCCAGAGATGCCAAATTCCTTTTTGTGCTACTGCTCCAGCTCTTGAAAAAATATTTCCCATCTCCAACAAATATCAACACCTCTCCCCCAAGAAAAGTGTGAAAGCTTCAAACCCATATAAAAATGTTTCACCACAAAAAAAAACAGTGATGAAAAATTATATTTCTCTATTTGCACTCACTGCCTGCCTTTCTCTGCACTCAGACAATTTGGTGAAAAAAAACTTTGATGGCCACTCATTTCATGAATTCATTTCATTTCAAAACATGTTCATTCCCTTCAGCTGAGAGAAAAGTCTTGGAATTAAAGCAAAAAACAGGGAAATTGTGGATTTTTCCTAACACTGCCACTGATTAAGAGATTGGCCCACTATCACACAGATGATTTTTCTTTTACTGAAAAAAAAGCAAAAAGGTTATAATATTCAGTTCCAGGGAATCCAGCTTTTTGTGCTTTCACATCTGCAAAGGGATGCAGGGTCAGCTCAGGGGAAGCCAAATGTATTCCAGCTCTTTGTTATGTTCTCTTGTACAGCAACTCCAGGGTTTTTTGTATAAAAAATCTGGGATTCTGAAAGAAAACTCCCACTGAAATTCCATATTTTAGGTACTTCCCTGTCCCCAGCCAGTGTCAGGCTGCAGCCTGCACATGTGTTTTATAGTCTTTGTCTCCTCCTCATATTCAGGAAGGTTCTCTGCTGTCTTGCTTTTGTGTCCTTCTCCCCACACACCACTCCTATTCTCATCATTAATGGTTGATAAATAGCTAATGAGTGGCTTGGACATTAGGGCCTCCCTTTCCATCTGGGCTACATGCTATTTTACAGGCCCTGCTAAATCTTTATTAGATTTGGGTCCCATTATTGATTTAGGTAGATGAGGTCGTTGTAACCTCATCTCAAAGAGAAAGGAAGCAGGAGAAGCCAAATGTAATTCAGCTGTTATTTTCTGTAGCACTGCGAATCAATAGGAGGGAAAAAGTCAAAACAAAACCAAAAGGTGTCCATTAAAAAAAATAAATTCATAACTGGATCTTAAACCAAATGCAATGGTTTTACAGGCTCTTGGAAGCAAGGAACTGAGATAGGCTATAAAAGTTAAGAGCTTTTCCCATTTTAGCTCTACAGAATAGGTGGTAAGTTCTAGTGAAGAGACAACGTTAATAAAATACCAGGCTGTTCCTAGGGCAAAGTGACACCTATTTATAGAATAAGAACACTTTTCCTAAGATACAGTGATGGCTTAATAAAAGGGCATCTTTTACTTAAGTTATTTTTACTCCTGTTAAATGGCCATTTCAGCACCTGCAGCTCTAATAAAAGAAGAGCTCAGGCTTTATACTAAGCACTTTTGAGCATCCTGTAAGAGCTAACTTAAGCACAGAAATCCCACAGAAAGTCTGGCATTCAGGGCTGGTCCCTCTGAAAGATTTCAACACACTGTCACCACTTATAATCGTACGGAGGTGAACACCAAGAATGGATACAGATTCAAAAGGACCCTGCATAAATGCATGGAAAAGAAGCCTGCAGGTACTTTCGGAAAGAAATCCTGGCATAGATGTGTACAAGAGTTGTGTATTCATCCTGCCCTGAAGCCTGTTCCATACGTGGAGCAATGTGAGGTGAGGACAGCACTGACACAGCTGCTGTGTGCCCAGAGGCTCACTGGTGGCTGTGTGCCTCTTCCTCCTCTTCCCAGCAGTGGTGTCAGGCCAGCCCTGTCCTCCCCAGCTCCACCAGACAGCTCACAGCTGTCAGCTCAAAGCAGAGGTGATCCCAAGCTGAGCACCTGCCCCTGAGCCAGAGGTGCCAACTCCAGCTCAGCAGCCCCTTAGCCATCCCCATCTGGCCCCATGAGGGCCTCTCTTGTCATTCTCTGTTTTGGAGAATGCAACCCAGGGTGGCAAATTCCACCAGGCAGCAGAGCACTTAGCCAAACTCACAAAGGACTTCTGTATTGTGCACCTAATCCTTGGGCATTTTGGGATTCCCATCCTAAAGCCACATACCAAATCACACAAAAGCGATTTTCACCTGGACACAGGGTTGCTGTTCCCTCCTAATGCACCGTGACAGGCTGCCGGCTGTTCCCAAATCACAGTTCTTTGATCTCCCAATTCTAAAGGAATATGAAATTCAAGACTGCTGGTTGCATCCAGGAGCTGTCAAGTTCCACTAATCTCCCTCCCTCTCACATGACACCCAGCTGGTGTTTACCTCTGCAGCCACATTCCGGTGTGGAATTCCCAAGTCAGGGAGCATGGAGCTGCCGTGAGGGGCCTTGGGTCACTTGCACAGAGTCAACTCCTACAGGACTTTGTTCAGCTTATGCCTGAGCCTGTGCAAACCACTCTGCCCTATTTAGCAATGGATTTGGTTACCTGGAAGAATTCCAGGCTGGCAGCACAGCCCCCTCCCTGCAGTGCCACAGCAGTAGCCAACAGGGAGACCCAGAAACTCAGCAGTGCAAGATCCAAACTCTTGATTCACTCCTGAGTTTCACCTGATATGATCAATGGTGGTGTGAGTGCTCCTTTTCTTCTTATCCACTAATGACCAGCATTAAATGCTCATCAGTTTGTGATAACAGTCACATAGGAGTCTCTCTTTGTTTTCTGGTAAGAGAAACCATGATAGAGCATAATATATTGCATTTTACTGCACCTATAACCAGTCCCCAACCAAGCACTGCAACCTCACCGCCCACCAAGCACCGGAGCATCTCCAGCCCCTTGCTTTCAACTAGAGACTCAACACCCTGGGAATCCATGTGATTTCTAAGACACTGGAGAAGAACTTGGAGAATTTTCAAGTTGTACACATCTCCAGGCACTCCTGCAAATGGTGCTGAGTGCACCCAGCTCACACCACAGGATCCCTGATATTCTGCACTCTGCAGCAGAGCACTAAATGCAATCCTCTCCAACAGAGAAGTCTGGGACACTTATAAGAAAATGTGACCATATCTGTCCAAAATGCAATCAAGAAACTGTGGCCCCAGGGGCAGAGCACCTTAGCTTTCATTTAACATTTTGTGGTTTCACAATCACACTAAAAAGGTCAAAACATCCCTTCACCGAACTGGTTTAAGTGAAAAGTTGTGTATTTCTATCTGGTGTCAGGGATCACTAGCCTGTCTCCAGCTATTACCAGATGTGCAGTAAGACACCAATTCCTCGTCTTCCTCATCTTCCAAAGATTAGAAAGGTCCTTGGATCAAAACTACAACAAATTATAGCAGCCACCATCACCACAGCTGAATGTGCAAGCCACTCATGCAGCGATTGAGTGTGAGTTGTATGCCCATGTGAATTTTCGTTTTCTAGATAAGAAGACAAGGAGAAGCTGTAAAGTGAAAGTTTTTTGTTTGATCCGGTAAGGGTCTTTATTCAAGCTCCATTCCCTCACTCCAGCTTAGGTCCAATTCTCTCTTGTTGGATTTAGCTGCTGCTACAGCCAGAATTTCCTTTTTGCCTCATTAGCCAGAGCAGTGGCTAGTTTTAAAGCTTTGCTTACACTTCTTTCCTTCTCGCCATCCATAATGCTCCATCAGATATCATCATGGTTCAGTGAGAAAATAATGAAGAAAAATGTACCTTCGACAGTTTGCCGAGACTGCTTGCTCTGCTGGTCTCAATTTTGCTTTTTGTTAATTCCTGAAACACTCCTGCCAGGCAATACCTCCTCTGCAGCAGGAAGCAGCAGTCCTGGAATCACAGAATCCAAGGTCTGTTTCCACACAGCAGCAGAGAGAGATGGCAGTTCTGATCCTTGGAGTTCACACTGGCCATGTCTCTGCTCCATACGGATACACCTGAACATGTGCATGAATATGGAGCTGAGAGCTCCTCAGACACTTACCAGCATCTGTGGCAGGAAGCCACAAGCTGTGAAAAGAGCCAAAACACCCCACATGTTTGTGAAGAAATACACCATGTAGTTAACCATCAACGTACACAGCTTATTCCCTCCCCACCACCATTCATCCAAAGAAATCCTTGAGTCACCACTGTCAGAAAAGCAGTGACATTTCAAAGTAGCCACATGCAGATTAACCAGCACTTCTGCTGGCTCCAAAAGAGTCAACACAAGCTGATCTTCCAGCCCCAGACACACCAGGCCTCCTGCTGCTGTTTATGTGGCCGCAAGCAGAGATCCGAGCCTTACGTTCTCATCCCTCACCAGTCAGTGCCTGGGCTGGCTCCTTGCTCGGCCCAGACTCAAAACCAGCGTTGTCTGCAGCAAACACAGAACTTGTGGCCACCTGGGCCGTGGTGCACCACTGGCTCTCACTCAGAACAGTGTTCCCTAGAGTTACAAGCTGGGGTAAATCAGAGGGATCACGACAAAACAAACACCAGTAGGTCATCTTTAATTCAGAAATTGTGCTCTGTATTCCCCACCACCATCATCAGACACCTTATCCTTCAATGTACAGACACTTTTCAACCTGCAGACCAAGAGCCCGGGGGAATCCTGAGATGATTCTACAAAGGGTAATTAAGAAATGTGAGTCTGTTGTTAATGGACTTAAATTAGCTCTGCGGGGATCCACGTACTCACTGAAAAGTTTTTTTAATAAGAAAAAAAGAAGGTTTACACGGACACTCACTGCACAAAGAGCTCATTCTCCAAAGTGGCAGAAGTCAGAGACACCTTCTTGGCCCCTCTCCTGCACAGATCGCATCCCTGCACTGTCTGTCCCCATGCATTGCTGACCAGCTCTGTATGGGGTGACCTCCTGCTATGCGCTGTTTTAAATAAGCTCAACCCGTAAGAACCAAAATCAAACAGCAAAAAACCCACTGGACTGAGACCTAAGCAGAAGAAAACTTCTTTCCTAAAAGTAATGTTCATAAAATTGAAAACAAACTAACCTGGAGACAGCTCCTGTAACGCAGTATCGCTGATCAAATATTACCATGTGCCCACTCCGAGGAGAAGCCCTGCGTCCCGCCACATGTGCCCAGTCCTCTCTAAATTTCATTAAAGTCTGGTAAAAAATAAATAAGATAAATATCATTTGCATTTATTATACGAATTAGAAGAGCTTGCCAGATGGAGAGCTCTCCTCCAGCAAGGCCCTTGTTTTCCAGGAGAGAAAAGCACTGGCACTACCCAGCTGTTTGGGACCTGTGATGTTCCCTCTCCTAGAAAACCATCGCCCCTGGCTTCTCCCTGTAATTAGTTCGTGCTAATACCCTTGGCTGGGCTGTGGAAAAGTCACATTCTGAAAGATCACCCTTGCGAACAGCTGTACTCAGGAGACAAAACGTCACCGCTCCAAGCTGTCAGCCAATTCATCTCCAGAGAAAGTCAACCGGGCCATAAATTGGGAGTTCTTTATCTCAGGACAGCAGACTGAGCAGGGCTTTAATTGCTGAGCTATGCTAATGAGCCTTGTTTGTGACACAAGGTGCTTTGTGGTGGCTCTGTTTGAGAGCACGGCACCGTCACCCCCCCGAGGGCACCCACAATCAGCTCAGAGCCTCGGCAGTCTGGATGCAGAGAAGAAATCATGTAAGGGCCCCCTCAGCATGGCACCTTATCAAAGGCATCATTAACAGCTGCTTCGTGGAGTGGCAGGAGCCTCTCTTGGGTCAGCTCAGTTCAGTTCGCTTCTATTCTTTCCTCCCTTCTCGTTTTTGGTTTTTTTTCCCTAAATCGTGAGTTCTGTAAACATCGCTGTCAAATCATCTGCAGGGGAACAAAAAGATACCAAGAATTTAGTGTTTCCGCACAGATAAGAGCTGTGCCTGGTTTTAAAAAGAATTAAAACAAAACAAATCATGCCCGGGGAAAAGCAAAGAGACAAAGGAATATCAGCTGAAGTCTTTCTTGCTGACTTCTTGAGTCAAGCTCTACTTCACCCTGGATTTCACTTTTTTCCTTCTGGGTTAGGGGCTGCACTAAGGAAAAGTTATTTTAGCATTCATATTTTGGAAAATCATCCGAGAATCACAGAATGGTACGGGCTGGAAGGGATCTTAAAGACCATGTAGTTTCAATCCCACTTCCATGGGTAGGGAACCTTCTGCTAGATCAGGTTACTGAGAGCCTGGTCTTCAACACCTCCACGGATGGGGTGTCCAGAGCCTCCCTGGGCGAAATAATAGCCCAGGTGGACACAAGGCTACAGATTTCCTTGTGCAGTTATCAAATGCTGTTTCATTTGCCCCATTAATGATGACGTTTACTTGCCACAGAAAGCTCAAGCCACATTTCCATGGGTAAGGCCAGTGCTCAGCATCTTTAAAAATCATTAGTACTTAAATGTGGCATTATTATTCTTATGGTACTACCCAGGGACACGTGCAGGCATCGCAGACCCCATGTGCCAGATGCTCTACAAACATCCATTTCCCCAGTCCCTGAGATCTTTTAACCTGGGGGCCCAACCTTGCATTCACTCACACACTTGAGTAACCACGAGCATCTCATGGCCCTTCCGAAATCAACACAACTGATGAATGGAATGAAATCAGTAATTACCCATGTGCTTAATTATTTGCAGAACTGGGGGCTAAGTGCTTCATTTTTAGCTTTATGCTTGAAAATATTGGTTCTAATCTAGTGTGCCTCATTTCACACTCAATCCCACAAGGAACGGCACGGTCTGGCCTAATTAAGCAAAAGCACTTAACGAAGTGTTTAACTTTAAGCATGTGAACAAACCCATTGACTGAACACTGCATTGCTTGGGTTGGCTCAGCCACTTGCAGGATGGGGCCCTTCAGCCCAGGTGTTAGGGGGACATAACTGAGGGTGGGAAACACAACTCAAATCCCAAACCTGTCCAAGGCCACGTGTTCAGGGTGTTGGACACCCCAGAGCTCCCCTGGCTGCTGCCCAGCAGCGTGATGGGTGAGCCAGGAGCCCTGGCAGGGCTGAGGATTCACCAGCATGTTCCCCTCTCCTATCCCAGATGGCATCCAAGTCTGTCCGTGGAAGAGGGTGCACAGAGGCAGTGCTGGGATTTAAAGGGAAGCTGCAAACGTTCTCTGTAATTGACTGACTGGAAGTGTTCATGCTCAAAAGCACATCCCTCATTTAACACTGGCCACAGCTCCCACTCTGCAGCAGAGAAGCAGCCGAGCCCTGCTGCAGCACGGATGCCCTGCAGGCTGGAGCAGAGTGGACCTCCCTCGCTGCCAGACTGGGAGAGGCACAGGTCAGGGGTGGGGGCTGCAGAAAGGCACTTGTAGCCAGAGCTCTCTGCACCTCTGTTTCCAATTCTCTTTTTTGCCAGGCTGAGGAGTACCTGCAACAGGGCACGTGAATGAGGAGACCCAGCTCTCCCCAGGCCTGGGCTGCCTGGGAGGAAGCCTCCAGCCATGGCTTGCTTCTTACAAGCCCTAATTTTAGGCCTTTTAGGACACAAAATAATGATAACATGCTCCCTGGAAAAGAAATCCCCTTGGGCCTGTGTAAAATTAGCAGTGTGCTGACTGTCCCACTTTCACTCCCGCTATGTGGGACAGCCTGGCTTATTAATACACCGGACTCATTTCAAGATCCTCTGCTTTCCCCCTTGCAAAGGGAGCCTGGAGGCAGCCAGACTGCTTCTCCCAGCAGTGCCAAAGGTGCCCCCTTACCCTGATAAAGCCTCCTGCACGCCTTCTGGGAAGGCAGTAGGAGAGGACAGGGCAAGGTGGAGAAGCTGCAGGCTGCCCTGGTGTTGCAGGGGAGGAAGAGAAGGGATGTGCTCTTTGCTGGCACAAGAAACTCCCCAACAATGAGGATGAAGCACAGCTTGGACTCTCCAAAGGGGGAGAAGATAAACCACAGGTACTCTCCACGCTTCAGAGCAGCCTGGCAAGGCAGCAGAGACTTCAGTGCCACTCCTGGAAGGAGCTGTTCCTCTGTCCTACACACACAGAAACACACACCTGGAAATAAAGAACAACAGAAAAACTTCTCAGAAGTGGCATCATTACCATTATTCAATATTAGTGTAAAATACAACCTCTACTCATGAGCTCAGGAGATTGGTCTCTTGAGACCTGTTGTCTGCCCAGGTGAAAACCTCCTGACAGGACTCCCCAGGGTAAGGGAATTTCAGAGGTGCTGTGAGATTTATTCCAGTGTGGAAGAAGAATCTCAGGTTTACAGTGTGCAAGGAGAAACCCAGGGAGGAGAGAAAAGGGGACCTGACTCCCAGACACATCTAAATGTGATTTGACTACACACATTTGAGTCAGTCAAGGAGAGGGAACCTCAGCTAAAAGAACAAAGTTTTCAGAAATGAGGTTTTTAATAATGTCACATAGCCTGTTCTTTCACTCCAGACTATGACCTGCTCCCAACATTGTTTTGTCTCACACTGTTCACAGTGACTATTGTGGGACTCCAATCCTGAGCAAGCTTCTCTGTTTAATACTGATTTAACCTCAGCTCAAACAAAGCCTCACAAAATTACTACTAGCTTAGACTCAGATATGGAACCCAACAATGTATAAAGAGAGAGAAAAGGAACGATCTGGGGGGAAATGATGTTGTGTACCTTAAAAAAGAGGAGTGTATAAACTGCCCTTGCTCCACACAGCCTCAAGAGCTAAGCCTAAGAATCAAATACATTTCAGTAAACAAAAATCCACTGGAATGGCACTGTTTTTCCCTGTGTAGGTTTTTTTTTTTCTCCCATGGGAACAGCAAGTTGTTCTTGCTTTTTTTCCCCTTTCTACGAGGTACATTATTCCATTTAAGTGCTTGTGTGTGTTTATTAATAGAGCAAAAATGAGTGAACGAGGAGCTGCTCTGGGGAGGCTGAAAGCCTGTACTGGAGCAATGAATCAGAGGAGAAAATCCATTTAGCAAAATGCTCATTTTAAGACATGTCCCCTTCACATTTGAGTTATTTCCCTCTACACCCCAAATGTAATCAGACCCAGTGACATGCCAGTCCTACCACACCCTGTACACGCTCCAGGCAGGACCCTCCAGCTGCATCTGTTGATGTTGTGCTACAAAACAATCAGAGAGTGACCAACAGCAGCTCACACGTGCTGGGAAGCAATGGATGATCACTAGAAACAGTTAGAAAACATCCCTCACTCAGCGAGGCCTGAGTCGGGCTGTAGAGGAACCCCTGTTTACACTGGCACCATCACAGCTATTGCTGCCATGTCGTGGAGGGAAGAGATGAGACCTGAGATGATTCTGGCCCTCCACAATGTATCCTGTATCCAGAGGTGAGCCCCAGGGCTGCAAAGACCTCCTGGGCTGATGGGGACCGTTCACAGCTCCTTGCAGCTGCTCTCCAGAGGCACAGGTGCCTTCACCGCTCGCTCCAGAGCAGGGAGAGGGTCTGCTCTGCTCAGTGCTGCTGACAAACCCAGAGGAAAGACCTGAAGAAGTGCACACACAGAAACAGACACAAATGTGGGCACAATTCCCAAAGCAGAGACAAAGCAGGTCCCCACAGCTGGCCTTGAAAAGGGAGTCAGAAGAAAGCGAGGCACACCGGGAAGATGCGCCAGCAAAGGTCACGGGAGAGGGAAAGCACACATTGTTCACTTGCTAACGAAAGGTGTTTGTAACATGAGAACAACTATTTCAAGACCAGCTCATCACTTACCACAGGCCCCCCCAGCTCTGGCAGTGACACTTGAACTCCTGCCACCTGGGAACCCCAAAGCTCCCTGAGGACACCAAAGGTCACATGCATTTTATTCATTCGCTGTTTCCAAAGGGCATTGTTATTTACTTGCTGTCAGTATCTGTGCCCGGCAGTTTCAGCTCTCTCTTGGCTTTGATGAAATAGTTTCCCAGCCAGTGGGAGGATGCTGCTGGATCCAGCAGAGCCAGGACAGCCTCTGATGTGGCCGTATCCCTCGGCAAACCCCAGCACCAAGCCCCTGTGTTTACAGGATTGCTGCTCCTATGTGCGCTCAAACGAGATTAGCTGACTTCAGACAGTGCCTAATGAAAGCTGAGTTTTTCCATGCCAGCATTCGCCTTTCCAGCCTGAAAACACACGGCTGGAAGATTGGCCTGGCATTCAGGCTGCACCATGTGACTCTTTAATGAGGGAGGTCTATGAACTGCAGGACTAATGCACATGGGCGCAAAAGCAGCTCCCCGACGTGACCTGCTTCACTGGAGAGGAAGGATTTTTTTTTCTGTGATTAAGGCCCACTATGGGGAAACAAACCTATTCTTGGCTCTTTCACAGCCCTAGCAGGTGATTACGAACAAATTCTATAACCATGTTCTACCTTAGGGGTACCCCACCATAATAACGAGATAAAAATGCTCTGTCTCACAGGAGGATGCAGCAGGTTCAGGTATTAGCAGGATGAATGTCAGAGCAATGCTTGTAAAATGTAAAGACTAAAATTGGAGCAAGCCCTGCAGTGTTGGCTTTGAAAGCCTGCATGGAATGGCTGGATCACAGTGGTCTTTTGGATCTCTGAGCAGCACCTGCAGCAAACGCGGCTTCACTGCTTCCCTCCTCCCTGCCATCCTACCCACAACAGCAGCCTGCTTGGAAAACATCAGGAAGGAGAAGCCAGCAAGCAGAGCAGCTGTTACATGGCTGGGTGTCAATAAGCATTTCGTGCCCATGCAGGGCACCAAGGGACAGGTTTGCCCTCACTCCCACCTCCAGGTACCACACTGCTGGCTGGGCTGTGGCTTCTCCTGCAGAAGGGCAGAGGGCATCTTGTTCCTGAGCCACCTCTTCCCCCACCTCTAACATTAAGGAGGAAATAAATCAAAGAGAGTGAGGTACTCGGGAACCAACACGGCAGGAAAAGTGTCTTTTTCCCATTTTTAATTCAGTATTTGCATACTTATGCCAACAGCTATTGCAGCTAGACCTAAAGGTGCTGCATTGCCCAAGGGCTGAAGGTCATCCCTGCAGCAACAGGGATTTCCTTGGAGCCTGGCAGGTGGAGGCAGTGCCAAACCCCTTCAGCCCCAGTAATGAGGAGTGTCAGGCACCACTCAATCTCCTGGACACTCCCAACAGGCTGCATCACCTTTCCCTAATTTGCTTCTGAAAGAAGCAGCGAAATAACATTTTCTATCTGCTGTTTCAGGAGAAAGTCACGAAGAAACAGGAAGAGAAAGTGAGTGACTAACTAGAAAATAATAACACTGGAGCTGGCCTGAGGAGCTGCAGCCCCAGCCCGTGTGCAGACTGTGCTTTTCAGTGAAACCAAGGTAAAGTCAGCTCTGTCCAGTTCACACAGTTCCACAGCTGATGTCAGAGAGTACCACGAGTAATTTCTGTGCAAAAGTTTTTGCTGTTCTCCCATCATTCTGATTCAGAAATATTGTCCTATCTGCTTTAAATTGCTTCACACTCATGGGTTTTTCTGGCTTATTGCTACAACTCTTTCCTTGCTGTTTATACCCATTATCTCCTGGTTTTCCACAGAGCAAGTAAAAGCCAGCCCAGATTTTCATATTTCACAGACCCTCTTTTTTTCCTTTTTTTTCTAAATCACTTCAGGACTCCCACTGTCCTGGGATTAGCCCAGCTTTTTTTTTTTTTTTTTGCAGCCGCAGAACAAAAATATTATGGTTACATAAAAATCCCAGGGCTTTCCATCACTAAGAGCCATGGGAAGAGCTTGGCCACTGCCACAATCACAGCCAGAGCTGCCAACATGCTTCAAACCATGCTCAACTCACTGCCAATGTGGGCAGCCTCTGTGTTTGCTCTCCGTGTCTACAGGAACTTAACAACCAAGTCATGGTAGCAGAAAAATGGCTTGAATAACAACAGGTTGCTATGGGATGGTCATCACTGGACAGGGGAGAGGGGCACCTGCCCTGGGCTGATGGGAGCAGCGTGGCTGGAGGGGCAGCCAGACCTCCCAACCCTGCTCCCAGGCTCACTGCTCCTTTTCCCTAAACACAGGCTGATGTCTGACCTTAAACTAGTTGATGGGCTTCCCTGGAGTATCCAGCATGGTTTCCATGGAAGTCTCCTCTTTACAAAGGGATAAAAATGTGTCTGATCTCTTCCTCACATGCTAGCAAACACTGGAGGAAAACAACAGAAGCCTCCATGAGAAAACATGTCAGCTGTTTTGCAAAGACATAAAAATCAGTGCTACAAAAAAATGCTGTATTGAAGCATCTTAAAAATCCAACCCACGATCTTTCTTCTCATTATGAGGAATATTTCAGAAAACAAACTCCTTCAAGTAGATGCAGCTGCCTGCATCCAGCAAGAAAGAGGTATAAAGCCTGCCCTTAGACAGCATTTCAGGCAGCATTTAATAAAACCCCAAAGATCTGAGGGCTGTTTGCCATACCATACAGTGTTTCCAGGAGCAGATCCAAACATTTAGATTTAAACATCTCTGTCCTGTTTAAAAAACCTTGAAATGCAGAAAGTGTGGTTGTGTTTTGCCTGATGCAAATCTGAGAGGAAATGGGGAGAAAAGGGGGATGGAGTGAGCCAGTAAGAAACACAAGGACAACCAGCACCACCACCTAGACAGTCCTGCATGGATTATACAGTTATGGATTTACATTTTAAAATAGTAGCATGGTGTCACTGCCAAAATTGATCCATGGTAAGTCAAAGATGCCATGATCGCATTTGTGTAAATCCCAAAATTTAACAATTAACTTTATTTCTATTTGTTTCTACTCATAGTAACTTTGACCCTCATACACCACTCTGTTTCAAAGGACATTGAACATCTTGGGATTCCAGCATTGTGATGTTTTGTGATGTGATGAACAACAATACAGCAGCTCTGTCTGCTGCCTTAAAGAGAAGGAATTCTGGCAATTTTAAAAACTCCATTAATAAGAAGTAACCCTGTTATGGGAATGATTTCACCTCTCCCTCCATTTGCAGATGAATGAAGCCCTCTCTCATTCCTGTTCCCACTTTTGCAGGCACTGTCATTGCAGCAGCATTTCTCCACACCACAGCCATGGCCACGACCAAAATAACAGTTTTAAATGAAACCATCTGGATTCTGCACGGGTGAATTTATGTTGTGAGGTTTTCACGAGCAGCAGCAAAACATATCTAGAGATGGGTGAAGCCTGGCACATGTCAAAATAAAATAGTGACATTTTTAAAATTTCACACGATTTCTGGGAAAAAGAAAGCAGAAATGGTAAAATGAGAGGATTTAGATGTTTTATTACAACAAGGCCAAGACACTCAAGTTTTATAGCTCTGATGGCTACAGTTGCTGAAACAGCACTAAGAAGCATTTTGAACTAACCATAAAGTTTTAAAACCTTGTTCAAATACTGATGAATTCCATGTATTTGAAACACTTCCATTTCAGTAAAAGCTTGCAAGTACACTTTTCAAAGGGTACATTTTGCCTCCAATACACAAGTTAATTCATATCTAGGCTCTCAGAAGCATCATAAATTTAGAGAAAAATCCAACCAAATCACAGCACTCTTCATTGTTTATTATCATTGCTATTTTTTAACCTGATATAAAATCAGTTCCAAAATCAGTTGCTCTTCTGTACCATGCACTTTCAATTTTTACAACATCTGGGCATTAAACTTAGAAAAAAGTTGTCCATTAGTTTAGGACACAATGGTGTTTATTTGTATTCTACTTATTTCAAAAGGGAAGAGCACTCATATTCATCCAGAAAGCTAGAATAACTCAGTACCAGGACAAAACTGCTGAGAAAAGCAAAGATGAACCCTCCAGAAATTTGATGGTAGAGGAACCTTCTCACAATTGAACATACTTATGAACAGGTATTTTTGCTTTTGTCAGCTGCTCTTTTTGCCCAAGTAACAAAAGTGGAATGTGTTGTCACTATCGGTCTTTGTGTCTCAATTATCTCCAAAAAATCATTATAAAAAATGAATAAATAAGGATAAAACTAGCAGGAGTCTTCTCATTAATTTCAGTGGACTCAGGATATAATGAACTTGTCTTTTTAAAGAATCAGGATCCAGGGTCATACTGGAAATCTGCATTTACATTTGTGCATGTACCTTTACATCTTCTAAGTAGCCTACAACATCAATTGTTCTGCCTGTTTAGAAAATGGGATTTAAATATTTCAAAATTAGTTTTTCTCAGTGTCTCATCTCTACATTCTCAATGTCTTCACCTCTGCTTTTACTTTCAGGTCCTTAAAGCAATGCCTTTTCTGATCTCCTTCCCCAGCAGTAAAATTTCCTCATCACCAGTCTTGTCCACCACTAGCAAGTGGCTGGCTGCATGCCAGCAATGGTTTGAAATGCAAACATATCCATTTCTCCCTCTAGAGCTGGCTCTGTCTTTGGAAACCTTGCTTTTTCTGTGAAAGTTTCATAAACAAAATTCCATGACACTGAATTATACCTTACTTTAGTTAGTCTGCTACTGGAATGGATCAAAATACTCACTTTTAAATTTCTCCAGCAGCCCAAGGGCTGTAGTAAGACAACAGTGCCTAAACTTGAAGTGTCGAAGGCCAGGTTGGACGGGGCTTGGAGCAACCTGGGGTAGTGGAAGGTGTCCCTGCCCATGGCAGGGGGGTGGAATGGGGAATGAGCCTTAAGGTCCCTTCCCACCCAAACTATTCTGTGCCTGTGTCCACAGCGAGCACATTGTGTGAGCTGGCTTGGTGTCTGTTCACTGACAGATGGTGAAGTGTGTTTATGTGTCCTGACACTGATGCCACAAAGTGCTGCACGACACCCACCCTTACAGACTGCACTGACTGAGGAGCCACAACAACAGCACAGAACCAACCTGGTGCACAGGGCATCACCTGGAAACTGGCTGACAAAGCTCCAAGCGTGGCTGTAAACAAGGAATCATCACCCGTGAGTTTCCAAGAAGCTCCATGGTGATCTACTCTCAGCTATGTAACATCCTTCCTGGAAGAAAACATGAAATCATCTTCTAATAAAGCTGCAAATGACACAGCACGGCAGAGGAGCAATTGAGGAAGAGGATTTTTCGCTGCCAAGGAGTTGGCTGAGGGGAGGCAAGGGAGTCCCAGGCACCTCAGTAGGCTAGGATCAAATTCCCCAGCTCCATGGGGAACGTGCAGGAGGCAGGGCTTTGTTCTGGGAGTCAGAGACGCTCAAACAGGTGGGGGGACCATGGTGGTTCCTCAGCTGAGCTTACAGACAGGGAGGCAGGGCTCCCCAGTGCGAGGACATTGCATTAGCTCCTTCCCTGGATCTGCTGGCAGAGCTTTGGCAGTGCCTGGTAGAGCCCAGTGTTTGCTCCTGATCCTTTTTGGGGTGCCAGCCCTGGCACAGGCCGCGGGTGAGCCAGTCTGCTGCCGAGCGCGGTCCCCACGGAGCAGGGACGCACTGTCCTTCCCAGGGCCCTGCTGTGATTTAAAAATATCCTTTCCCAGACTCATAGCAAAGTCACAAATCTTCTGGTTTGCAGTTTAACTCCTAGGGCAGCTCATGACACAAATGCTGGGGAGCTACAGGCTTAACAGTCCATTTGGACACCAAAGACATAAGAATTCCAAAGGCTTTGCATGGAATTTCAGATTGTATCTTTATTTTTAAAAGATAAGAGGAGGCTGTGCAGGGAAATACCACCCTTCAGAAGCCACCCACTAGAGCCTAGTGTCAGAAACAAAACACTGAGCTACATGAACCTTGGTCTGAACCTATTTTTATGTTCCTCTTCAGTTGTACACAATGTCTGAGGGTAGTACTGTAGCAAAGGATGCAAATCTTCTGTGCTCCTGGTATTACTGGCGCAATTCCCACTGGAGGACCATGTTAAATTTAGAGCCCACAATTCATAAAGGAAGCAGACAAGTTGCAGAGAGTTCAGAAAGAAATATGAAGGATGGAAAAATAACATTTACAGCTGCAGGAGCTTGAACTGTTTAGCTTACGAAGAGAGGAGTTTAAGGCATAACTTGGTTAAAGAATACCAGTGTTCACAGGGAGAATTAAATGTTAAGATCAGGGTCCTCAATTAGCACAGGAAAACCTTGACACTGAAAACAGGCAAGTTCTGACTGGAAATATGAGGCACATGTTTACCAGTGTAAATAATGAATTTATTACCAAAGCCAGAGCTGAAGCAGACAGGATGACTCTTCATTACAGGGATTTTTTTAATAACATTTGAATGTTTTTTTCCTGAAAAGACATGTTGAAATTCAAACAAGCACAAACAGAACCAGCCTCGTGACCTGTATTATCCAAGGGAGCAAACAGTAATGCTTCCCTTTTTTCACATTCATAGCCTTCTCTCCCTTCCACCAGCAGTCCTGACAGTAATTCCAAGTGTGTAACAGCTGAGAGCATAATTCTGATCACAGATCCTCCTGGCAGATCTATCTGCTCTGTGTTTGTAGATCACCAAGTAGATCTCTCATCTCTCTGCCAGGACCCTCTCACCTGCATGTGCCCTGAACCATAAAATACCACCGTAGTCACACTGGTGCTCCCTCCTCTCTGCCTGAAGCCAGGAGCCAGCACACCATCCACCTCCTCACTGCCCTCCTCCTGGAGCCCACCAACAGCAGACAATCCTTTGACACGCCCTGGTCCAAGCAACTCCAACCTGTCCTTAGTTATCCATCCTGCATTTCCCCAATTCCCAATGTCTGCTGCCCTCACCGTGCTGTAAACCCACTCCTCTGTGTCCTGTCCAACAGGATCACGGAGAACAGATTGTTCCCTTTTTTGAAGGCCTTTAAGACCATTTTCATGCATCACTAAAGTCTCCTCCTGACTGGACAGCACCAATTCTTTCTCCCTTTCCTGAGAGGCTGCAGGTCTCATTAGTTTTTGCCACTGGACTCCTTCCAAGTGCACCTCTTCCTGCTCGAAACGCCACCCCCCCAAACTCCACATGGGGCTGCAGGCCTTCCACAAACACACACCAAAACCCCAAGCTCTGTCATGTGTGCCTGAGAGCAGAACTTGGCCCTCTTTTAATCCCATTGCATTTGTCAGCCATATAATGTTTTGCACATTATCACCCCAATTATAGAGGCTTGTAGGTGATAATGAGATTGCACTGGATATATTCCAGCAAAGCACATTCTAGGTTTTACTAACTTCATTAACCAGGAAAAGCTGGTTAATGGCTGAAAAGTGCAATGATGCACATAATCAGACCAGTTGCTTTGCTACTACAATTATATTATTAAGATGGATCTTTGAGGTA
Source organism: Corvus kubaryi (assembly GCF_017639235.1). NCBI lineage: Eukaryota > Metazoa > Chordata > Aves > Passeriformes > Corvidae > Corvus > Corvus kubaryi. The sequence continues at coordinate 18,131,513 of NW_024580672.1, forward strand.
CAATTTTCATGTATAATTAGTGCTTTATCCCTCCAGGAAAAAAAAAAAAGTAATTCAAAAGCACCCAAAGGTTTGAGGAAAAAATAGTTCTTACTGAAAACACAAATGAAGTTGTGCTCTCAGGGTCAGACTCTGAATAGGATCTGTGAGAAAACAGGAGTGCAAGAACTTAGAAACTTAACACAGAATCCTTGAGGATGTGAAACGCCAAAGTTGCAATGCACTGACACACACCAGGAGCACCCAATCTCAGTCGTGCCCATGGGCAGCCAGGCTGTGACTTCTGAGAAGACAACAGATCCCAGAATGTATCTGAAATGCAAAACACTTCAACTGATACAAAATTAGTTCCTGGTGTTTGACTTCATTATTCTTCAGTTTTTTATTTCCTTGGCCATCACTGCTCTTCCCAACAGAGACAACTTCATTTCAGATTAAGAAAGTCAGCACCACCAAGAAGGCAGAACAATGAAGAACCCTCTGGTTACTCTTTTTACCAAATAACAAAACAGAAAATGAGTGTAAATTTTCACAAGCAATTTCTAAGTGCAAGCCTGATTTTTGGAATGCTTTTCTCTTTCAGCTAAATTGTACTTATGAGATTGACAAAAAATGCAATTACTGCTTCTCACTAGGAAATCTTTACAAATTTATTCAAGTTGTCAGGAGAAATACTATTATCCTCACCATGTGAAATTAATATATCAGGAACTTATCTACTGTCTTGCATGTGTGTATGACATTTATATGGATCATTGCAACTAATATATATATATATATGTCTTCTGCTTGGTAAAATTTCACACAACAAAAAAATCTTCAGAACTGAATTTGTGATTGTCTAAAAGTCCTTGATATGGCTGGCTCTGCCAAGGAGCTTAGCAGGAGACTTTGCTGGATTTAATCAGCCAGACAGACCTCAGAAATTCTGCTGGAATTCTTGTTGCTATTAGAAATATGCACTAGCATTTGCTAATTCAGTTCAGAACTGATTCAGAAACTAAAAGCAATAAATCTTCATGCAAGCACTGAGCTCTCAAAGATATCCTGGAGCAGTGATTTTTGGAGAGGAGGAATACATAAAGGAATGTAGACTGTCTAGCCAAAATTTTATTTGAAATACTCTTTTCAATGAATCCAGAGACTTGTCCAAACCAGAAAACCTCTGATTTTTGCCAAACACATTGATTTGCCCTTCCACTTCCATGACCCTGCACAGGAGACAAGAAAGCAGGGGCAGCAGGAGATGTAATCAGTGCAAACTCTTGGCCACCCCCTTTAAGTAAGGAGGAGTTGCATCACTGATATTAAACAGGAGTTAAATCTGCACTGCGAAACACCAGGACAACTTCCTGTGCTTTAAGAGCTCTGGGATCTCCTGAAATCTAACAAAAACTGCCAGCTTTGAGAAAAACTGCAGGTACTGTGGCAAGTCCTGCAATGGTAAGCACATACTTAGTGTTTGCTGAACTGGGGTTTCATTTATTATTACCCTGGAGTTAAAGGAAAGTGTGAAACAGCATTACCTGCAGGCAAAGCCAACTGACATTCCAAAATTCGATGTGTGAATCCAAAATACCCCCAAGAGGCACAAACCTGACACAGCTGCTGGGGCAAACTCTGACCGAGGCACATGATAACAACCTGCCAGCCACGATGAGCTCCAAATATGAACCCCTGGCTGCAGAGGAGTCCAGCAGCCTGGGATTTTAACCTCAGCACTTCCAAGTGCACAGGCCAGGTGACAGGGTAGTGTCAGCAGGTACAGACCATTGGCTGCAGCTGAGCAGCTCAGCCCAGACCAGAGAGCTCCTGCTCCCCAAATACTTGAGTTTGAGATCACAGAACGGTTTGGGTTGGAAGGGACTTAAAATCTCACTCCAACCCTCCTGCCACAGGCAGGGACACCTTGCACTAGACCGTGTTGGTGAGAGCCTCATGCAGCCTGACCTTGGACACTTCCAGGGATATCCAGAGATATTCAATAATAATAAAGTTCAGTAATATAGATTTAATTCAATTCACTACAAAATTGTAAAATTCACACACTTCCTGTGCCATTTGAGGCTCACAGGATCTTTTCAGAAGAACCTGGTTCTCTGTTTCAAATTGAGTCTGATTTGCTGAGGGAAATCTTATCTGACATTTAGGAACTGAAGCGCTTATAGCACTTATTACATTTCCCTGACATATTAATAAAATTCATAAACACAAACTGTTCTTCAACAAAAAAAGAACCAAACCTAGCTTTCAGTTTTCATAAAATTGTGTGATTGTCTCATAAACAGTATATATGAATTTCTGTGCCACTTTGACATCTCTCTCCATGAGCTAGTATATCCTCAGGAAAAATATGGTTCTGCTGATAAACATTTGGCTCTCGGCTTTTTTTGTGTCCTGCAGTAGTTTGGATGGGCAAGTCAAAACCCTGGCTGGTTGTCTATGACCTTTACATTCTCCTTTAAATTCCATGCATTTGCAAGAGATGATGGAAGAGGCGATAGTGTCTACTGCTTATCAGCCACGATAATTAGATTAGATACATTTTTGATTGCAAAAATAGTCTTGTAATGGATTTTTTTCTTTTTTTTCAGCTACTATTTCCATCACATTCAGCAGTGCTCTGAAGATTTAAAAAAGTCAGTGTCCAGGAAGCACTTTGTCTCCTTCAGCTGGCAAACTTTTTTGGGGGGAGAGGAGGCTCAGTTTCTCTTCTCTCTGCACTGTCAGCCCCCACAGCATGAAGTTTCTTCTCCTCCTCTTTGCTGTCGGCCCCAGAGAGGGCTCAGCTGTCCCCTCCAGCCCCCACACACCCCGCTACTGCTCCAGCCACAGACAGGCTGATGCTGTCACATGGCAGTCCAGGCTCTGCTGAATGCTCAGCTTCAATTGCTCTTGGTTCAAGATGCCATTGCTAGAGATAAAACAGGGAAAATGATGGCATTTTCCTGGAAATTCGAGCACCCAACAGTCAAGCAGAGCCACGTTTAGGTTGCCCATATAACTTTTTGCTGTGATGTGCACATTACTTACTTGATGACAATGATGTACTCTTGGAAGCACCTTTTATTTCCTGCTCTCAGCTCTTTCCGGTTGTCTACATGCAACCAGGCGGAGCAGCAGCTCTTACAGAGCTGGCTACTGCTGTATGCATTTTCAAAGGCTGAATCAAGTTGAGAGACAGCTAAAAATGCACCATGTCCCCCACCAGCTCTGCTTGCCTGGGTAAACATTTGCTGCAGTTGCCTGACGACTGTCATGTAACTCTAAAATGACTGATCTGAACAGTCACTCCTGCCCCCAGCGCGGTGAAAGTTGTGCTCTACACCCTGGAGAAGCTTGATATCCTGTAAAAGAAACACCTGATGTGTTTGGTTATGCTGGAATAGCCCACTTGGCTCAGCACAGATCAGGAGAAGGTGAAATCACCACTGCCTCCTTTGCAGTCACATTTCTACCTCCTTGAAGGATCAGCTGCATCCACACAACAAAAGCAAAAGCACACCTCCAAAGAAAGATTCCCAAAACCAAAGACATGTTTCACAGCTGGCTTTTACATCCCTAAACTTCCTCCCAGTGAGTTTTCTGCCACAAAAAGGGGCTAGGATAATTTCTTTATCCTTCTTACCAACACTGCCACGCCAGCTCAGGCCCTCCTTTTCCTGGAGTCTGGGAGACACCGTGCCTAGGATCCCCCACCTTCCTCACACCACTGACACAGAGCAGAGGCTTCCTCCCCAGAACCCCCCACCAGCACAAGCCCTCATGCACCCGTCCCTTTTGAGAAGGGAAACATCAGAGAAAGCACTTCTCCCACAGGCACATTGAACATCGGTGCTGGAGCCTCTGAGCAGACCCCAAGCTGCTTCCACGGCTTGTGTTTGTATCCTCCACTGAAACCTAACTCACCCCTGTCAGTCCCACCAGCTGCTTCCAATCTTCCAGGCAGGATTGCTCTGTGCTATAAACTTCAGCTTTCCAAACACGAGCATCATCTGTTAAGCCAAAAGCTTTAGATAGGATTCCTGAATGCTAGCCCAGGAGTCCAAGCAGTACAGGGCATATCTTCCCTGTGTCAGCAGACACCTAATGTATTTTTAGTGCTGCCAGAAACAAACCACTCCTTGATATTCCAGAGGGGGGGAAAAAATCTTCTAGAAGTGGTGGTGAAGCTAATATTTTAAAAGACCCTTCCGAGAACTTGCCAGCCTCCTGGGGGAGCTTGTCAACATCTCCCACGTTAAATGAAAGCCACTTTAAAATCCACAGGGGTTTTAAAGAAAAGCTGGAACATATCAAAGCTGCTGGGATGGCAAGCTTCATAACGTGCACAATACATCAACACTTAGAGACAGTAAATCCTCCCCAGCCTCAGGGGAGCTCACAGCCCCCCAGAGTAAGCCCCTTCCTAATGTATCTCTCAAATGAACTGCTAATCTCCTCTCTAAACTTGACAGCTGTCCTGCATGCACTCAAACCCCTCTGTGCTTAATCCTTCTATCATTCTTGTTAAGTCGCTTGTTAGATCATTTTTGCTGTAATATGAAGAAAGACAATCTTTCCTCCAAACCCAAACAAAGGCCTCACTCACCTGCAGTTGGCGTGTCCATAGATTTCATACATATATAGATATGTGTGTGTGTGTGTGTGTGTGTGTGTATTCCCAGGAGCAATCTCGGGCTTTACAAATTCCTGTGGCCAGTGGGAACTCCCACACCAGTCCCCCCAAGCAGATTTCTCAGACCCTAGCAGATCTGATGGCTTCCTGTGCTCAGATCAGCTTGAATTTCTGACATGGTTTCTCGCTGCTCCAAGGGAGCAGAAAACTTTCCCCTTGGCTGGGCAGAGTTTGGCCCGTGGTGTTGAATTCACAGTGCCAACAGCTATTTTTCACTTCTGCTCCAGATGATAGTTTGCCAGGGTTGCTGTGCAGCCTTGCCACAAGAGCTCACATGAGACACCACCAAGACAGCTGTGGTCTCACACTGCCCAAGTCCTGACAAGGACTGCCTAAAGGGGAGTTTGGCATAGTCAGAAATAATCCCAACTTCCAGCTGAGGACAAAGCAGTAGTTTTTCATGCAGTTCTCAGTGTTTCAAATGAAGAACATTTCAAAGCACACCAAAACACCAATCCTTCCTAGAAGCAGCTACTTGTTCATTAGCTCTTCTTGACCACATATTTTATTTACTGCTTGAAACTGATGAAGAGTTTCCCCAAGACATTCATTTGTTCCAATTATCAAGTGGGATTCCCTGCTCTTGCACCAGCACTGTGACTGGGTGACCCCAATCAGCTGGCACGAGGTTGGCGCAAGTCTGACAACGCCTGACAGCTCTGCAGGGACCTAATGCCTGAGTGGAGCTGTTGAGTGCTAAACACCTGGAACATGAGGGTTCATGGCAAAAGTCTGGACAAAGAAAGCAATGAAATAACTTCTGCAACATACCTCAGCACATGAGCTCTGCTGAGCTGTTAGTCAAATAGAGGGTGCTGTTACCGTGGTGCTGGTGACAGGGGTCTATCCTTCACAATATTTTCCTAGTGAGGATATTTTTTATGCTGCTCCATGTTCTTCATCACTCCCTGCATTGGCAGTGAGGGGAATGGGACCCTTTTCCTCTCTGCCTGTAGCTACTCACACTGCTACATGTGATATGAAATTATTCACTCTGCCTCTTAAAACGTCTACAGAAGATGAGATACAACAATTGCTCCAGGAAGTGATGCTCAGCCACTCTGACTGATCACCCTGTGCCCTGTCACCCATCTGTTACCTCTGCCATTCGCTGCTGGCTGCAGTGCAAATCAGGCCCTGAAACACCACTGAGGAGAGCAAAGGTCTGTCACATAACTGTAGCTCGGAGATGAGCTCTGGGCTGAGCCTGACACCCCCTAACTGTGAAATGTCCCTGTGGTCACCCGGTGCAGAACCGTGTCCCACATGAGCACGCTCTGGAACAGGGCTTCCTCTGCAAATGTTTTCAGTACTGAAATGAGTCCCATTTTCCAACCAGAGAATTCATGCTCTGAAACACTGCTTCCAGCCAGCTCTGCTCCCTGCAGCCATCCTGATTGTTGCTTGGTCCTTGATACACCCACTTCCCAGGCACTTCATGCGGCTGGGGAGGCGTATCCAGCCTCGCAGCGCCGGAAGGTAGCCCCTTGGGAAGTATTCCTGATAGCTGAGCTTATGAAACCTGCCGATTTCAGATGCAAACAAAACACATTGGAAAGCTGCTTTACCCGCCAGAGGAACATCTGTTAGACTGACAAATCAGGGCCGTGCACAGGGGAGACAGATTTACTTCTGACAAAACTCCACCCACCCTGCTCAGCCCAGCAGCTCTCACCAGGGGCTGGAAATTAATAGGATCTTTGCATTGTCAACTCCTCTTGCTCAAATGGAAAAGCACACGTGATGTTTCCCAAAGGAGGATATGGTTTCTGGGTGGCCTGATGGAATGGGAACCATTAGGGGCAGCAAAGGGGACTTGCATCTCCCCACCACAGTCCCTTGTCCTGCAGCACAGCAGCTGCTCTGCGAGGACTGGCCAGAGGGGTGAGAGCTGGGCCACCAAAACCTGGGTTCACCAGGCTCAACAGGTGGGTGCTGCGGGACACTGCTGCCTGTCCTGCTGCCCAGGGTGCCTCTGCATCCACCCGCTGCAGACAGAGCACTCACAGGCACAGCACACTCAGGCCCATCCCTTTTTAGGGTTGAATATTCCAGACTGGTCCCCCATACCTGAGCAGCACTCCGGTGAGCGCATGTACCTCCACTCCAGTGAGGGCACGTACCTCACCTGAGACCCCAGACAAACCACCTCTAATTTAACTAATTAAACCCCACTTACTAAGAGGGGTCCAAAGAAGAAATCACCTCTGCCTCACACAACTTACGAGCTCCAAAGGGAAGGCACCTGCTGCCCTCCACGAGTTTACAAGGCTCCAACCTCTTCCCACTCGTACAGCACTGAACTTGTTCTGTCCCCGCATCGCTCTGCTGCAGGCGGAGACCCCTCCCTGCCAGTGCCGGCACGCTCGGAGCGGCACCGCTCCTCCCCGGCGGGCCCGTGCCTTGTCGGGTCCGGCTCACACGGGCCGCTCCGGGTCGTCCTGCGGCTCCGATCCCGACGCTGATCCCGGTCCTGATCCTGGTCTCGATCCCGCTCCCAATTCCAATTCCAATTCCAATTCCAATCCCAATCCCGCTCCCGCTCCCGCTCCCGCTCCCGCTCCCGATCCCGATCCCGATCCCGATCCCGCTCCCGATCCCGATCCCGATCCCGACCCCAGGCCGCCGCACCTGCCGGACAGGAGCGCGCCCCGACCGCGGCCGAGCCACGCCCCCCTGCGCTGCTCAGCCAATGAGCGCGAGGCGGCTCTGGCCAGCAGCCAATGGGAGCGCGGCAGCCGCGCCCCCGCCCCCTATTTGAGGGGCTCCGCGCGGCCGCGCGCTCGCACAGGCGGCGGCGGGAGCGGGCGGCGGGAGCGGGCGGCGGGAGCGGGCGGCGGGAGCGGCTCCGGGAGCGGCTGCGGGAGCGGACGGTGCGCCCGGCGCTGCCCCGCACCGCGCTCGAGGGAGGGGCCGCTCCCATGGAGGCATTCCCGGGCACCAAGCTGGAGCAGCACCGGCACCTCCCGCCCGTGGAGTGCCTGCCGGGCGCCCGCTACGGCGGCCGGAGCCACAGCGCCTGCGGGAACGTCTTCAACTCCTGGAACGACTACTTGGGGCTGGCCACGCTCATCACCAAGGCCGTGCGGCCCGGCAAGGGCTTCGGCGCCGAGCCTCCCTCGGTGGTGGTAGCGGCCGCCGTGCCGCCGGCCGAGGAGGAGGAGGAAGAAGAGGAGGAGGAGGAAGAGGCGGCGGGGCCGTACTTCGAGGGCGCGCTGGACTTGCACGACCTGGACCTGTGCGGGCATCACCATCACCACGGCGAGGGGCTGCTGGAGGAGCGCTTCGCCGACTTCAGCCCCTTCCCCGGGCGCGGCGGCCCCGCCGCCGTGGTGTTCGACTGCTCGGGGGAGCACTCGGGCCGGGAGGGTTCTGCCCACGCCTGGGGCGGCGTGGTGGTGGCGGGGCGGCTGCCGGCGCACCCGCGGGCCGCCTCCCGCCTGCTCAAGCCCGAGCTGCAGGTCTGCGTCTTCTGCCGGAACAACAAGGAGGCGGTGGCCCTCTACACCACGCACATCCTCAAGGGACCCGACGGCCGCGTCCTGTGCCCGGTGCTGCGGCGCTACACCTGCCCTCTCTGCGGCGCCAGCGGCGACAATGCCCACACCATCAAGTACTGCCCCCTCTCCAAAGTGCCGGCGGCCCGGCAGCTCCGGCACGCCCGGACCGCCCTGGGCAGGAAGGGCCGCTAGCGGCCGGGACCCCCGGGTCTCGCCCCGTGCCCTGGGGCGGCCCCGCTCCCTCCCCCGCTGACACTGCCCCGGCCCCGGGGCGGCCGCTGCGCGCTGGACCGCGCGGAGCCCGGCGCTGGGCCCGGGGACTGCGCGGCGGAGATGCGCTGTGTTTGTTTATTGTAAGAAAAAAATATATCTATATGTGATTTTTACGGAGACGGCGAGATCTGACTGGGTGGATGTCCGCGGAGGGGGGGGGTCCGAGGGTTAAACCCACGGCCGGGGAGGTGGCGGGGGTCCCCGGGTGCCCGCGGCGGGGCAGCGCCGCCCTCTGCCGCCCGCCAGCCCCGGCTCTGCCCGTCCCGAGCGCTCCGTGCCGGCGGGACATCGGGCGCGAGAGCTGTTCTTAATTGCCAGTTAATAGCAGGGTATTTAATTAGAGTACAACCCTCCGCCTTTCAGCTCTTAAAGCAAACATCCGAGCGATTTCCTTTGCCAGTTTTAAAACCGGTAAGCAAATCGCGATCAAACTTGCCTTCGGAAATTAACACCTGCTTCCCGAAATCGCAGCATCCGAGCTGGTGCGGTGCCCCGCCGTCACCGTTCCTCTCGTGGGTACCGATGGCGCTGGTCTCGCAGGTCCCCGTGTCGAATACTCAGCTTTAGGGAAAGTCTGAGAGGAGAAAACACCCAAGTGCGTGTATGAAAACGTGATGATTCTGGGCCAGGGTGCAAACGGAGCCCTTTCTGCTGACAGAAAGGCAGTAAGAATGACAAGAGAGCAAGCTTTAGTGCAGCTGTGTTTGTGGTGGAGAGTGAGACCTGGACATGAAAAGAAAGAGACCTGAACAAAGCAGAAAGCTGTGACCATAGGAGAATGGATGAAAGGGAGGTTGTATATTTTTCAAGAGTTCAGAGAATGTGGCTTTAACTCTTTGCAAGTAAAAGAGATCTATCGGTGTGGTTAACAAATATTCTTAACACTACACTGACTGTACAAAGCATAAGAATTAGGCTGGAGTCCTGGACCACACTGGGTGATGGCAGTTCCTGGGTACTGAGTATCAGCCAGGGCTATATCACTTCTAATCCCCAAGAGAAGATAAATTGCCTTTTTTTTTTTGTGTGTGTGTGACCCAGAGGTAGGACAAGGAGCAGCAGCAGTTTGTGGTTTAAGAGCCCTCTGGAGCAGAAAGATGGGTGCTGGAGTTTTCGGTGCAGAGGGTCATGCTGCTGTGTGTAATCCACACTTGTGTGGTTTCCTTTTGAACAGCTGCTCAGCAGGGTGGGAGATGGGGTCAGGAGAGCAGGACAGTCAAGAATGGAGTCAAAACATGTCTGGGATGGGCTGGGGATGAGGATCCAGGGTTCATTATTCATTGCTGCTATTGACTCGCAGCCACAGCAATTAGGAGGGAGAAACTGATTTTGTGTGGAAGTGTTCCCTTAAATCTCCATCAGATGGCTTCAAAGATGGTGTCACGTCTAATTACCAAATGCAGTGGGGCTTGCATTAAATAACACAGTGGCTGCAGCTACCCTTGTGCCAGCCTCCCTCTCCTTGTGCTAAATACATTACATTTTGTCTCTTGCTCTGTGGGGAGTGCACCACGGGCTCTTCTAAGCTGTTAGAAGTTAGATGTGTTTGGTTTTGTGATTCCTGGTCCACATAGGTTAAATCTGTGTCCACCACACATTAGAATCAAGCTCAAGTGTGATGCTGTGGGAAGTGTTTTCTTCTGTACTTTTGTTACCTCCTTCTGGGAAGTTTGAAGATCCTTATATACATTTTAATGCAGTTGACTGTTACTGGACACAAAAGCAAGAAAGATCAAAGAAAATCTGTCTCGGGTGTTTTCTGAGGGTTAACTGGCCGGGCTGGATTGGAAGTGTTTGCCATGTCCCTGCCCCACCTCTTCGGTCTTTAAGTTGCTGTGCAGTACCAGCCCTATTGCAATGCCTGGAAATCCCTCAGGATAACAGCAGATCCTGTGTCTTGGACGGCACTGGCCTTCTGCAGAGCCTGTGTCAGAGGAAAACTTGTATCCACGGCCTGTGCTGCTGCCTGTTGCTCCTGGTTCTGTTCTCCAAGTACTTGCAGCCTTGCTCTGGAAAGGCCAAGAGCTGCCTGTCGTCGCTGCTCCCCAGCATTAGGCATCTCATCAAAGGCTTAACAGGTAAAGTGGAAGAGTAACAGCTTCGAGACCAATTGGGGGTGGGGGAGGCAAAAAAAAAAACCAACAGACCTCAGACTATTGCAGAAGGATGACGAGATTCAGCAAAAGACAGCCCGACAGCAAGGCTCTTCAGTTACTTTATGTAAGCATTCAACAGGACAATTTGCCCTTTAAAGATTTACAAGTGTGAGTCTAACAAAGACCAAACCTTTAAGGATATTTTGATTGGGTTTTTAAAGTAAGCTTCTGTGATTTCTGGCACACCAGCACGCTCCTTGTGGCACTGAGTGAGCAGAAACATGCTTGTTCTTGGTCACTCTGAAAAGGTTATTACAATAGATAGTGTTTGTATTGCTACTTTGACTCTTTAAATACTGGGAACTATTTGCATTGGTAATTTAAATTCTAGGAACAGCAAAAAGCTTAATCTGAAAGCAGCCCAGGTTAGAGCTGCATTATGCTCCACAGAAGAGGTCTATGAAAAGTGAGGTACTGGCAAAAAAAAAGTGGGTATTGGCAAATCAAAATATTATGGTCACCTGTTTAAACCAAATACTATATCTTCAGAGAACTGCTTCATTACAGGGAAATATTCCTGTGCATGTAAGTGATAGAATCTTTTCTATAGTGATATTCTGGCAAGAGGAGTGAAGACAATACTGGATAATCATCCTCCGCTGGTACTAGTCTTGGTAAAAAGCAAGCTACTTCTAATTAGAAACTACTTTCAAATGTATAGATAACTTGGTTCAGCTGAAGTCAGGTAAGTCTGTCCCCATCTTTAGTGGAAATTTTATTTGGGCAGGTTGCTCTCAGTCTGCTGACCAGTGCCTCAGGTAGCTGCCTAGGACCAAACCACAATGGCTATAAAATGTCTTTTTTTTTCTTTTACAGTGCCAGTTTGACCCACCAGATATATAGATTAATTTTTGCTGGAGATGAGTTGCTAAGAGTTGCATGGGGAGGAAGGTAATTCTAAAATGCCTGTTGCCTGGACAAAACAAATGATACACTAAAAATGGAACAAGGTTTAGCAAAGCCGGTAGATTGTCCTCCTGCCCAAGAGAGAAAGGGCTAACAGAGCTTAAAGTGCAGCAAGGGAGGTTTTGATAAGCAAAATGCAGTGGAATAGTTTGTAGTTAAATGCATTACTTTTATTTAAGAGGAGGACCAGGCAAAGTGTAGAGCATTTCAGTTCAAGCTGGTCCTGCCATGGCAAGAAAGGAAGAATTGGGTGGTTTTGTTATGCCACTTGTGTGCCTGCTTCTTGCAATGCTGCAGTAAACCCCAGGATGGGCTCTAGTGCCCGAAGAACAGGTAAATTTTGGATCTTGCATTTCACTGACCTAATGCCTGCCCTTTGTAGGCTGACACCGTCCAGCAGTGCCCTTTAGGTACAGGAGGAAAACTTGCTTACATGCAGCAGTTCCTGCCAATGACAGCAGCCCAAGGACAGTGAAACAACAAAGATACATTTCATTTACAGCAAGACAAGCCTTCCATACCCTTGCTGTCTGAGATACCTCCTGGCTGCCTACCAGCCCACCCTAACATCCTCCTGGCCCTCCTCATGGCCTCATTGAGGCCACCAAGATTATCACATGTCCTGGGCTGCAGTTGTGGCTGTGCCCAGTCAGGAGTGACACCACTGCACCCTGACAGTTCTTATAAATAATGATTTTGTAAAAAAAATTATATCAGTTTTTATAAGTAAAGCACTTATAACGTTTAAAATGCCAATTATGCCCTCCTTCTGCTGAGAACCCTGATGGTCGTCACCCCTGCCCATGGGCTGGGTCAGTCCCTGGGCTGCTCCTGGAAGGAGCAGCACTTTTCATACCTGACACTGCCTTGCTGGAGATTTGTTTTAATCCAGCAACATCTGCATCCATTCAAACAGCAGCAGCCTTACGGTCTGCCTTCTAAATACAGCCTGTGACAGCTTGTATTCTTCTAAGGTTCACTGAAAATTTTAGCTGTTTAACTGAACATGACTCAAACAAGGCAAAGATTGACACAGAACTCATTTGGCTTCATCAACATTTTCAGGCAACCAAATTTTGTGCTCATGTTTAATGATGGCAGGAGGCGGAGGTTTGAGCTGTTTGATTTGGTCAGTAGAGGTTTTTGAGCACTGTCAGTATTGTGTCTAAACTGATCAAGCAATGAAATAAACACACTGGCATGTCTGCAAAGCTCACATCTCCCCAGCCTCTTCTCAAGCTGCCCAGTCCTTAGAATGACAACATTATCGTGATCTCAAATAAAGGAAATTAATAACCCAGATTGGGAAACAGAGCTGTAGCTGGTGCAGGGATCACTAACATTCATCCCTGTGTGAAAGTGTCTTTGTATGGATACAATTAAAATTATGGAACTGAAGGTATAATCACTATTTACATATTGCAAAGGCTGGAGAAGGACAAATGTTGTGCCCATCTTTGAGGAAGGCTGGAAGGACCATCTGAGGAAGCACAGGCCACGTGATTATCCCAGTCCCTGGGAAAATCAGAGGAAGTCCTTTCAGAATGCGTTTTTGGGGACATACAGAAGACAACTGGGAACAGCCAGAATGGAATTACTGAGGGTAAACCATGCCTGGCTCACCTGCCTTCTATAATAAAGTATCTTTGTGGACAAGGGAAGGAGCACTGGATGTTCTTCCCCTTAACTTTAACAAGGCTTTCAACACTGTCTCACACAATATTCTTGCACCCAGCTCAGGATGCTACAGCCCACATAACAAAGGGGGCAGAAAAACTGGCTGATGTCCAGGCTCAGCACCTTGGTCAATGGGCTGGGCTGGAACCATCCTCCAGGCCCTGGAGGCAGCCACAGGCTGACACTGAAGTGGGAGTTCCAGCCCACACCCCTGGGACAGGGCTGCTGGCCAGAGGGATGGACAGGAGCCTGGTGAATTCAACAGGGAGCAGGGCAGGGGCTGCCCAGCCAAGGAAGGAGCCCTTGCAGTGACACACTGGGGGCTCAAATGCCTCTGGGCCCTGGCAGGGGAAAAGGTGAGCATGAGCCAGCAGATCCCAGGCTGTTTGAGCTTGACACTGAACTGTTTGGGCCTGAATCCCAGCCTGTAGAAGGGAAGAATATCCCCTTCAGCTCATCTCATCTTTCTTGTATGCTGTTTGGGGTTCCATTCCCCCCATACAAGGACATTGCCAAAGCTGATTGAGTTCAGCAGAGGGCCAACACAGTATTCAGGGGCTGGAGCACATGCCTGGGAAAAAAGGCTGAGGGGGACAGGGCTTGTTCAGCCTGAAAGGAGGAAGGGGTTTGGGGGAGACCTCACATCAGCCAGCCATTTTCTACTAGGAAGCTACCTGGAAAATTCCAGCTTTCCACAGCAGTGCAGAGAGAGCAGAGAGACATAGGGTAGAAGCCAAGAGAGGCTTAAACTTTCTGAGAACCACAAAAATGACCAGAGAGCTAAAGCACCTCCCAGTAAGGAAAGGCTGAGAACCTGGGGTTATTCAGCCTGGAGAACAGAAGGTGTCACAGAGCCCTAATTGTCGCCTTGCAATCCTTGGAACAGGGCCCGTAAAAAGCATGGGAACAGATTTTCTGGCAATTTTGGTTTTTTTAAAACCAGTCAGATGTTGGTTTTAAACTGAAGGATGGTTGATTTAGATTTGATATAAGAGGTTTTCTAACAGTGAGGGTAGAAAACACTGGCAGAGGTTGTCCATGGAAAGAGTGGATGCCCCATCCCTGGAAACATTCAAGCTCTGAGCAACGCGATCGAGTTGAAGATGTCCCTGCTCATTGCACTTGATGTTTGGACTGGATGACCTTTGAGGTCCCCTTCAACCCAAACCATTCTGTGACTGTTTTCCAATCTGGAGCCAGTCAAACACTGGAACAGGCTTCCCAGAATAGTTGTGCAGTCCACAGTCTTGGAGGTCTTCAAAATCACACCGGAGAAACATGGTTCTAAGTGACATAGGAATTTCACAGCCAGCAGTGAAGCGAGCTCCTGGGTCCCTTCTGACAGCACTGATCTGAGCCACAGAATGCGAAGACAGCAGGAGGTGGCTGAAGAACAGCAGCACCCACTACTCCAGATCCAGTCAGCACTGTTACTGGATGTTCTCTAGTTCCAGACTTTATGGGACTGTATAAACAACAAAAAACACAGTATTTTTTTTTTAATGCTTGGAAAACACTATTGCTCTGAAGGAGTCCTGTGACTCAACCAGCAATGAAATGAAAGGATCCAAAGACACAAAAATCAAGCCCTCAGAAGATGGCTCTGAGAACAAGTTTTTCCCAAGAAAACTACTGGCCCTGGATAACCCAGAGGAGGGCAGGAAAAGGACAAGAGGAGTATTACTTCTGTTCACACACCAGGTTTCTCAGGGAGAAACTATCCCAGGTGTTCTCACTTTCTCCTTCAGCTGGTACAGAATAGGTCTGAGAACAGAAAAGGGTTGTTCAACAGCTGTTCTTCATGAACACATGGTGCAGGACTCACTAGAAAGTCAAGACACTGCAGCAGCTAATTCCTTAAGTTGTTTATTTATCATTGAAGAAACACACAGCAGCAAGTTCTGTGTTGGCTTCAGTGTGACCAGATCATTCCTCGTTGTTACTGCACCCCAGCTTTGAAGTCAACACAGCCATTACTACAGATCACTTTTTTGGAAAGGGAAAGAATTGACCCTGAAGACAAAGAATTGGAGGGGGAAATAGAACAATTTCTCCAAAACCACACATTTTAAATATGACAATATTTATAAATCCTTGAAAGGCATGAATTATCCAGTAATGGAAAAAGCAGTTATGATATTGGCAACAGAAAGTACATAGCCATATGCTTACCAAAACACTGAAATTGTAAAAGCTGCAAGTTTGATTTGTACACTGCAGCAGTGTGTACATTACTGGAACAATGACTGCAAAGTGGCCTCAGAGGCATTATGGATTCAAGTAAATCTACAGAAAATATCCCAGTGTAGCTAATTCACAATGTTTATTGTATTCAATTCAAATTTAAATAACTTACTGAATTTAGATAGTGATAAAGTATCTCAGAAACCGCTTGCCCTCCAAGATACCTATGTAAAAGAGGGCTTTTCTATTTTTTTGGCTAATTATGCAAATTCTTTTAGCTCTGCTTTTTCAATAATTCCACTGTGTGAACAGAGGCGTTTTCAAATTCATGTCCTGTGACAATAATACCCCATTCCAAACTAAGAAAGACTAAAAATAAAAAGGGCAGCCTGTTTTGGTGCAAGAGAGAAGCTGTACTGAAGACAGCTGTTGGGCTTGCTTCTTTTTATTTTAGCAACAAATGACCCATGAAATAAGCATCATTTGAAATTTCAGAAACTGGCATTCAATTTCCAACCTTCTGCTGTGAGTTTTGTGCATGATCAATCTATATGAGTAAGTAATTCATGCTTTCATGTTACCTCAAAACATTGGTTAAAGAATTCCAATTCAGAATGTTTATAAGCACAAATATAACCTGTGGATTCGATCAAATCAAAGCTAAAACATTGGTTAAACTCTGCGATTCCCACTTAACGTCGTACAGTGGTCCACCCTTCCTCATCTGTCTCGTTTTTAGTGCGGCGTACGGGCTCACGCTCCTTCTCTGTTTTCCAGGATCCTTTCTCCTTCTCCCCATCCCTTTCCCGCTCTTTGGATGCTGCTGGGGGAGCAGAAGCTGGAGGAGCAGCAGGAGCAGGGGCTGACCGCCGCACCGGTTCCCGTTCCTCCCCGCGCTCTTCCCTCCTGTCGTCAGCGCGTCGCCACGAGCTCGCTACGGCACAGGAAGAAATAAAAACAACTCAGTCGTGCTCCACCAGCAGCCTGCAAGAGTTCAAACAAACAGCCCCAACCCTGGCAGTGGGAGTTACTGATCCTCAGCCCTGCCAACAGGGAATACAATGACAACAGCCAAACACACGTTTTAATTTTATCGGGAAGAACAGCAGAACTACTCAAACCTCTTCTCAGATTTGGGATTGTGGTGAGCAAGCCCAGTGTCATCTTTAAAATGCATTAACTGCAGTAAGAATGTTCTACTGATGTACACAGTTTTAGGATGTTGTCATTGCCAAAAATATATACCATTATTAGCAGAATTAAAACACAAAAGTGTCCCCTTAGAAATGACTGAACTCTGAAAACAGAAAAATCCTTACTTAAGAACACTTGTGGAAAATGTTTAGGTGTTTGCTGTTAGGAAATTGCTCTTCACTCTACTGGAATCAGAGGTAAAATGGTACTGAATTACATGACTCCACTGGTAACAGCATCTACCACCCTTTACTGTAGGAAAAACAGTTCAATTCCACCAAAAAGAATGTTAAGAGTTCCATCCCACCTCTGTGTGAACAAAGCTGTGGCAGATGACAAGAAGTCAAATACCAAAACTTCTTGATATATTAAAAAAAAATCTCCACACTGAGAACATTCTGCTTTTCTGTCAGCAGCAGTCCCTCATATGATCCCATGTTCTGTTCCAGGCTGCTCCCAAGTGCAGGAACACCCACATTTGGGGAAGAGACAAAATGAGATTCTGAACGTAAGAATCCAGAATTGGAAGATGTGGTGGTCCCTCCAGGCTAAATGGATTTCCTGTTACTGTATTTTTAGAACATAGCAAAGGATTAATAAATATACAAAATTAACACAGGTCTGTAATCAAAACAGGTTATTCGTCAAAATTAATACCATTAATAGTGTGAAACCCATAAGGCCTCATTCAGAAGTATTTCCCTCACATTTTAATGGTTTTAAGGAAAGGGCCAGAAATTACTTTTCTGGGATGTCTGTCCTGATAATCTAAACACAAAGACTTCACACACCCAGAACATAATCCTATGAGAAGTGCATACTTGAAATGTTATCCTCCTGCTGTAGATGTGAAATGCTACTAAGATGGAAAAGAACACAACTACGAATAGTTAAGACTCGCTAAAGAATTCTCAATTACGCCAAAGGTGCTTTTTATTATTTTGTTTATGGAAAGGCAGTTTAAATAGCTGAAAATATAACCTATTCCCATGTGACCCCCTCCCAGCACTGTCAGGAAGAGGGAGGCTCTATGCTGGATGGAGGACTTTAGGGACACTGAAATGAACCTACGCTCTTCCCGCTCGGATCGGAGGGGTGGCCCTCTCCTGAGGGGCGGCTCCCTGTCATCGCCACGTCGGTCTCTCATGTCACGACCACCTCTGTCCCACTCCTCACGACGACTTGAATCCCTCCAGCTGGAAGTTTCCTCAGCTGGCCCTCTCCTCCAACCGCCGTCATCCCTTTGGCCATGCAAAACATAAAACTAAATGTTAAGGTTTTTACCTTTGCTATGGAAAGGAGCAGTAATATATCACAACACAGATATTTACAGACCCAGTGGGTGTCTATTTAACATACTTCCAAAATTGGTTTTGTTTTTCTGGTGCCTAATATGGAATTCTCTTGATAACAGGATAAAAATAAAAATTTAAAAGCATTTTAAGCATTTTGAAATTCCTCCTGTACAGAGAAACAGATAACATCATCCTAAAAATAACAAACCAAAAAGGCCCAAAAATGCCCTTAATCCATTTGCTGCCCTAAAGTGCTTAGTTTCACACGAACCAACCCTTGCTCCTTTCACTCAGCAATTCCACATTATTTCTGTATCAGCAGGGCCCTTTTTTTTTTTTTTTTTGCAGAAACATTCTAGAAGTACTTAAACAGAGAAGTCAGACCTGGGACGCCTGAAACGATCATCTCGATCAAAATCTCTCTCCCTGTCAAATTCCCGCTCCTTCTCATTTTCATCTCGATCTTTGTCTCGATCCCATTCACGGTCTCCTGAAGGTCTGGAGTCTCGGGGAGGGCCCCAGCTGTCCTCACGAGCCTTCTCTCGTTCTCTCCACCCCCCTGGAAGAAAGAAACGAGGAGTCAAAGGAATTTGTGACTGACCTCTTATCCCTCTTGTGGACAAAGAACCCTTTGCTTCTGTCACAGAAACTGGTTCTTCAAGTTTTGACCCGAGGATCCAACTCAAGATGTCTGTAAGAAGTTTGCACATTGAGTGGGAACCACAGAGAAGACACTGTGCAAGCTGCTAAATGTAAAGCCAGCAATGCACAGCTCCTGTCAGGGCTGCCAGGAACAGTCCAGCAGAGCTGGTTGCACCCAGCAGTTTTCAGCCAGAAGCCACAAGGGTCTGGTGCAAAACAAGTGCAAGAAGAAGCAAAGGGTGTAGCTTACACAGCAGATTCCTTTGTGAAAATCTACAAGTGAGGAGATTTTAAGCAAGCAGATTTTTAAAGAAGTTACTGCTTTTTAAAGCACTACTTTAACATATGAGTGTTGTTACCATCCCCTTAACACAGTGCACCCTGAAATACTGCTCAGTTATTTATGAATGGAAGTTCTTTCTTATGCAGCCTGCTTTGGCTTTAAATAGGAAAACTGGAGTGCAAGTTTTGATATTTATGGTAAGTTTTCTAAAGGTTTGGATTACAGAATTAGTGTCTATGAAAGTTGGTGTGGTGCCTGCCAATACGTAAGTGTAAAGAGCCAGGAAATCAAAATCATATCTAACATTTAAACGTCATCAACAGTTCTGAAAAGAATCAGAAACAGCTCTAGACACCATCAATGACACTTAAGAATAGAAATAAAGAATACAAGAATAGTATAATTCAGTTTTTAAGAGACCTCAGGTCATCTAATCCAAACTCTGCTCTAAGATGGACTTTCAGGAAGAGTTAAAAACAAAAAGGGAATGTTAATAACATTATCTCTGTACACATAGAAAGGGCTTATCAAAACCAGACCCACTTGAATGAGGTATCAAAACCCTCCTTTAGAAGGAGATTAACTTCAGACACATAGAAGAGGTAGGGAAAGAGTCCAAGGTGTGCTAATCTAGCGAGAATGTTTCTCTCCCAGCAGAGCATTCAACTCGTATATTTCGGTTTGGCACACAGGGAAGTGACCGGTGTTAGTGTGTGACCTTTAGGTATCTTCCAGACAAGCAATTTTTTTGTAATTTAACCAAATTAAAAGGTTTAATTATACTAAGTAGAGGAGTGTCCACATTAGCCAAATTAATCTAGATGTTTTCAGAGCTCATTCTCCCATCTCTGGCATCAAGTACATTACATCCATTATCTACAAGGTTAACACACACTTTCGAGGGAAGGTTATTATATTACTGTATTTTACCTGGTTTACCAAATGGTCTCCAAGGACCTGGCCTTGAGTCTTCACCCCCACGCCACGGGCCTCTGTCATCATCTCTTCTGGAGAGCCTGTCATCGTCCGCATTCCGCCAGGGTCCCCTGTCGTCATCCCGCCGGGCCATCCTGTCGTCATCCAGCCCACGCCGAGGCCCTCTGTCATCATCCAGCCCGCGCCGAGGCCCCCTGTCGTCATCTGCAGCCCGCCAGCTGCCCCTGTCGTCATCCAGCCCACGCCTGGGGGGCCTGTCCTCATCCAGAGCCCGGCGGGGTGGCCGGTCATCATCCAGCCCACGCCGGGGCCCTCTGTCGTCATCTGCCGCGCGCCAGCTGCCTCTGTCATCGTCCAAGCCGCGCCGGGGGGGCCTGTCATCATCCAGGGCACGTCTGGGTGGTCTGTCATCATCCAGGGCACGTCTGGGTGGTCTGTCGTCATCCAGGGCACGTCTGGGGGGCCTGTCGTCATCCAGGGCACGTCTGGGGGGCCTGTCGTCATCCAGGGCACGTCTGGGGGGCCTGTCGTCATCCAGGGCACGTCTGGGGGGCCTGTCGTCATCTGCAGCTCGCCAGCTCCCTCTGTCATCATCCAAACCACGCCGGGGCGGCCTGTCCTCATCCAATCCACGTCTGGGGGGCCTGTCCTCTTCCCCTTCTCGCCTTGGAGGCCTGTCCTCATCCCCTTCCCGTCGAGGTGGCCTGTCCTCTGCTGATTCCAGAGGACGCTCCTTTTCATCTGCAGGACCACGCCGGGGCAGATCATCCCCTCGCCGAGGCAGATCGTCCCCTCGTCGGAAAGGTCTTTCATCATCTCTGGGATCTCCTCGACGCCAGTCTCTATAAAACCACAGGGAACGAGTGAGAAGTGGAAGGTGACATCCAGGAAAGCTTTACATCAACAGTATCAAACCCCTCAAAGCCATTTCTGACTGCACCCACTTGGCGAGTGGTTCCAAACACAGTATGCAGTTTCAAAATACACCTTCTAATGCCCTTCATTGCTATGGGAAAGCAGTAGGTCACTGTCCCTACAGCTTCAGTAAAGACTAAGCAGTTCATCATCTCCTTCAAAATTACAGTTTGGACAGTCCCCTGTTGGTTATCTGCTGCAACACAACAGAGAAGAGGGTTGGCTTCTACACCAGGTGACAAACTTCAGTGAAGTCTGAAAGAATCAGTATTAAATAATGCCACAACCATCAGTTAAGTATGCCCCTTCTCCAAGCACATGCCACCCTTACACACCATTTAGTCTACTGCCTACAGGATTTTACACATACATTTAGACCATAAACCCTGTTTTTGTCACCAGATTAATTTCTTTATTTCAGGAAATTAACCTTCCTCAGCAATAATAAAAAAGAAACAAGGAATAGAACATCACAGAAATTTATTGGTACCTGCTTCCTGGCATAAGAAGAGAAGCTGCACTGGGGTTGAGTCTCATGGATTAAAAAAAAACCCAAAACATAACAAAAAGAACACCCCAAGGTTTAGAGATCCACTGTGCTACTAAAATGTAAACAAAACCCAGCAATGACTTGCTACAAAACAACAGATGTAGGAGTTGAAGAGGTGAGAACAAAGAGATAACAGTTTGTGACAACTCAGAGTCTCAAGAATTTTGAGGAATTGTAAGCAGTGCATTTCCTGGGTTTGGAAGAATAAGGGAGAATGCAATTATCATTGATCTGTGAGGTAAAAACCAAGCCATGGAGATCGTTAATTTCCATTTAGAGTCAAATTGGATAATCTTCCCCTTTGAAAAATCTGATTATTTTGCCATAAAAGACATGTGGAAGATTGGTTATAATGTTTATCAGATGAACAAGTATTTAATTCATTCAGATACCGTTTCAGGGTCTTAGGATTTTTAAATCTATTTAAACTATTACTTTTAAACTACCACTACTCTAATCCATTTCTAGAAAAGCTGAATGAGAAATGAGTAAGACAAGCTGTATCACTCTGTATGGAAAAAAAAAAAACATTGACGCATACAAGTAAGTGCATTAAACACTTCACAAAATCACAGAATGGTTTGGGTTGGAAGAGACCTTGAAGATCATCTCATTCCACCCCCTGCCACAGGCAGGGACACTTCCATTATCCCAGGTTGCTCCAAGACCCATCCAACCTGGCCTGGAACACTTCCAGGGATGGGGCAGCCACAACTTAGGCAGTATGTGAGTAGTGAAAGGCTTCACCCAGGAGTTTCATCCAACTGTTAGATTCTGCAGTTCACGAGAAAAGTGGATCACTACCAGGAATGGCAACACAGCTTTTAAGGAAAGATGGAATTCCATTTTGTTTATCAAGAGATCACACCCTTCTAAAACATTGTAAGAAATTACTACAGAGAGAAAGAGTCAATTAATTTGCTTCCACTGGAGTCAGAGTGAGCAGTAATGGATTTAAATTGCTTACTGGAAATTAGGCTTAGACACTTATAAAAATCTATATACCTGCAAGGCTAATTAAGCAATAAAACATACTGCCAATTGGAACCAGCAGTGTTATCTCCATCAGCACAGGCTTTTAAGAACAACTAGATGTGCACCACCCGAAATATTTTTAGCTACAGCTCATCCTGATGTGGAGCAAAAAAATGGACAAATGTTAAAAATCTTGTTTTCTACAATTGTATAAACACTGTTCATTATTAATAAACATATCCAAAATAGATGTAAACAAGTGTGAATTTATTTTTATTTTTAAATCCAAAGTAGCTTCAGAATATTCTTCCTTCAGAAATCTATTCCTCCCCGTTCAACACAGTTCTTCAGAACTTAGTTTAATATATGGCATGTTTTCTGCTCTGTGATTCACTCTGGGACTTGCATAGTTACTGTCAGTTTTCTAGATGGAAAATCTCAGAATTTCATCATCCAGGAAACCTGCATTTGCTTGTCATCCTTCCCCATTCTGTATTTATAGCACTGACACCAATGTTTGAGTGGGAGAGAAATTGTTAATTTAAAAAGGAATCCAAGTAAGCAAGTTGTTTATCACACACAGAAGGTGTCTGCTTGCCTTCACATATCTAAGCCAAATAAAACAGGAATGTTATCTGAGCATGGTTCCAAGATAAAACCTCTCTCTCATTCCGAGATTCTTACAAAGCAACTTTATAATAGAACATAATTTTCAGAGATGTAAAGGCACAAGATAATTACTCAGGGCAGCTTTAGCAGCAGCAACAAAATGGGAGTCTCCATACTTTGATCCCAATATAACTGGGGCTAAGTAACCCCTGATTACCTCTCCACTGGTGCTCGACGCCACTCAGATTCCAGCTCACCACCTCTTCTCCAGGAGCTTTCAGACTCCCTGTCACCCCAACGAGATTCCTGCGTGTCAAAAGAAATTAGGAACATTCTCTCTGAATACTTTAAAATGAAGATATTCAACATATAATTTACTTTTGAGCATGTTATGCCATTAAAAACTCACTTGTCCCACTGTAGAACACTAAACTATCAGGAGTTTGAGTAACTAAAGCGTGGTTTTAACTGACTTTATTGTTTCTGGAAGAGTTGAAACAATAATACGGTTCCCCCTGTGCCACATACTTTACCAGTAGGGTAGGATATATGCAAATACACTAAAAAGATTATGAACAAGTGTATGAACAATTGAACAACAGCTACAGTCAGCCATAGCCACTACCTGTTGACACAATGGAGATGTTCTAACAGTTTCACTTTTCCTGGGATTTTATGAGAACAGGAATGAACTTAAGGAATTATTTGCTTTTGTGCTTTCTAATCTCCTCAGGAAATGTAACTGAATACACTGAAAGCTCTCTGTGGCAAGGACAGTTTTGTTCTCAATACCCAGAAGAGCTGAGGTATTAGTGATTCACAACGGTTGCAGGGCAAAGCAATAATCAATCTGCATTCTTTTAAAATGAAGTTAAAATGTCTCTCTCCATTGACAGACAAACCATTTAAGCAAATTTTTATGCCTTAATTCCACCACAAGAAACTAGTTAGCTAAACCATCTAAAACACCTGATTCACATAATCGCACAACCTCTTCATAAGAAGGGTATTCCAGTTTTAAACCCCTCTTTGAAAAGTGTTTTTATTTGCTGATATGGGTTAACCAAGATCTTGCACATCCACTGCTCTGTCTCCTTAAATGCTTTTGAAATGACCCCAAATAACAACGGTGAGAAAAGAATCCCAAAACTGCAAATGGAATTTCTGGGGTGGTGCAGGTATCTCTCTCAGAACCCGAGCCAGCTTTTCCACATAATCAAGTGCCCACAGATAGGAGACCTCTTATGTGAAAAATACCCATCATGATTACCTTACCTGACGGACTATCAAAACAATTTATACAAGCTGGTAACTTATCTTCATGGCGTTACTCAATGAAATATGTATTAAACAAAGAGAAAAGCTGGAGGGGATGAAATTTAAAAGTAGTTCTCTTGAATGGCAGTTCTGAAAAAGTGGGAGTTATGGTACTTACATTCTTTTAAACAATTAAACATTTCCAAGTAACTTTTGTTTTGTTTCCTATTGGACTGGAATAACGAATTCTCCCAGTCCAAGTTATATTTGTTAACAGAAAGTTGCACACACCTCTTGGTTTTATGTTATTGCATATTTCTTATAAAATATAAAACTGCACTTTTATGTTTAATCTGGGGGGGATTTTCCTTGAATATCTACTTGAATTCCTGACTTTTGCATGAGTCACTGCACTTGCTTCCAATAGTTTTCTTTCTATGTTAAAGAAAATTTTGTCCAATATTCATTTCAGTCTTTATTAATTTAGTTTTTAAACAGCTTGGAGATCTTAGTAGTTTCTTTACTTTACTCTATTGCTAAACTAGAGATTCCAGATCCTGAGAGTGAGCTGAAACTGACAGTAATTTAACTATTAAATTAGCCACTCACACTACGACTTCACAAAAAATAAATAAACCTATGATTTTGCAGTGCTAACACCTTCTTTCAAATCTACAGAAGAAGGAGCAGTCAGAAAGAAACAAACCTGCAGGTATTACCCACCTTCCTTGAAAATGGGTCATCCAGACCTCTCCTTTCTTCTTCTCGACGGCGCTCTCTTTCCTCTATCTCCATTTCTCTTTGACGTTTTTTCTTCTCCAGCTCCTCCAGTTTTTTGACTCGTTCCTGGTACTCTCGCTGCTCCTGCTCGCGTTTCTCGCGCTCGATGCGCTCTTTCTCCTCACGCTCTGCACAGTTGGAAACACACAGAGAACTTATTACCAACACAAATTCCATTGCTTTGCTGTATCCACAGAAGGGTTACACAATACAATCTCTCCCCTTTGACTCTATAAAAAATAAACACAAAAAAATACAAGCATTTCATATGATGTGTTTAGCTAACCACAGATCCTGTTTTCTGGAAGTCTCCTAAATCAAAAGCAGTAAGAAAAGGAACCCTGATACATCCATTAATGAGACATCTTGAACAGTTAGCAAGAAAGAAAAAGGTCCAATACCTGTATGTTAATTCAATGTACACACCATAACTACCTCAAACATGGTAGAGGGTCCCTTCCTTAGGAAAGGCCAAACAAAAAAATCAGCTAACAGTGTCAGAAATGTCGATATTCATGACTGCTTCAGTTTTTGTTTGTTTTTTAAATACTGCATTATTATGAACTCTCATACATAAAATCTTCATCCTCCAATTGACAAATAGGGCAGAAATTCCTCCTACAGGATGCCAACCACCTCTTCTCTTCTAAAGCCCTGAAACGGGCTATATGGGCTACCACACAAAGTAATTCACAAAGAAAGGTGTGTGAGTCGTTTACACTTCCGGAGTTCTTGATCTGACACCACCGTTCCCTTTCTTTTCTCTTTAAGATGCGCACAAACAAGTGGCCAGAACTCAAAACTAAAGGCTAAAATCTAAGACTCAATTTTTCATTAGCCTCCCTTACTTCATCTCCTTCTTCACCCATGTCTAGGCGCTACAAAGCTTTACCTTCCTGTCTATGCTGCACAGGTAAGCAAGGAAGGTGCGACAACTGGAAGTTGAAAAGACTTCCTCCAAACTCATGAAGCAGGGAAACCAGACATTAGCTGTGTTACACAAATGGAATGGCTCGAGGATGCAAAGGATAAAAGAGTCACATTCTCAATCTCACCTTTGAGCAGCTGCTCCTCCCGTAGCCTTTGCTCCTCTTCCTCCTTCTCCCTGTAGTAAGTGATGCGTCTCTCCTCTTTGCGCTGCTTCTTGCGCTCCTCCAGACGGTTCCGCCTCTCCTCTGCCAACCGCTCCTGGAACTGCTTGAGTTTATCCTGAAATACCAACAAGACAGCTCAGAACACCACAGCTGTAATGTCTATGAGCTGAGCAGTTACACAAATTGTTAAATAAAGCTATACAGAAACTCGAAACAAGTGCAACATATTAATTTTGCTCCACTGAAAAATGACCTGTTCACCATTTCCATCTCTTCTGCAATTAATTTTGTGTTAGACAATATCCTCCAATTCAGAAGAAAGACAATTAAATCATCATGCACAATATTAGCCTTTTATCTGCTTTTTTGGAAAAGGGATTGCTTAACTAATAATTTATCTGTACTTAAAATACATTACCCAAAATTATCCCTATTATTGCAAAGAATCATATGCAGTTACTAATTTATATTAACATAATACCTCTTCTGCCTTTTTTTTTTGGTAAAGCCAGTTTTTACTGCAACATAGCCAAACAGTCAAAGCTATAAACAGTCTCAGGAAATGAAAAATTTTAAAATGTACAGCAAGAAACAAAGGCACAGTTCTTTCCCTGACCTTGTGGTCTGATTCATTTTTAAATTTTGGAAACACAAAACACAGCTTGAACAAACAAATACTTGAACTGTCAAAATAATTCCCAGATTCAAACATAATGATAATAAAAAAGAGACAAGTATTTCCACCTATTTTTCAGCTTCAGTATGACTGTCAGTATTTACTCCATCACCACAGTAAGTTCAAGTACTTCTGCAGACACAGCTGCCTGCCTATGACACCCAGTGATCCCTTACCAAGAGTATTGAAATCAACAATTTACCCCTCCTTTATTTTTCATATAAGCTAGTCCAGAAATTGTCAAAAATTTAAAGTGATAATACCCTAGGAATGGGCGTAAGAAATTTAATTTAAAAGTCAAAGCAGAAAATAAGCAATTCCACACTTCTGAACCATTTTAAATACTAGTTTGTTTCCAGTTTAATGAAGAATCCCTGGGTCTCAGTTTTAGTTCCTCACTTTAGGGCTGTACTTTGTTAACAATGCCTTGTCTCATGTACCTCATAAACTGTTCGCCGTGATGCTTTGAGCCTGGCTTCAAATAAATCTCTATCCTCCAACATCCTGGAGAGTCTGCTCTTGTGCTCAAGGGCTTTCTCACGCTCCAGCTGCAGGGTGGTGATCTGAAAACAGAAAATATAAAAGTATAACTTCACTATACCTTTGGATTCAATCTACCCCAGCCACTAGAAAGAGGAATTCTCTCTTCCTCTTTCAGAGCAAAGACAGAAAAAATTGCTGTCCACTAGAACAATGAAATCACAAAGCTAACATTTCAATCTTCCTTTCTTTTTTGAAAAGAGCTGGGGAAAAAAAACCAAACAGTGCAAAACACACTATTTTTCATGCATTGCTAATGCACTTTATCAACTGAACAAAAAATTCTTACCCTTTCTTCTTCCTGTTGCTCCCATAGCTCCATATCATGCACTCTTTGCTCCTCATAGGCAGTCTTTATCAGAGGAATTTCTTCCAAGCGTTTTGCTCTTTCAAAATAGTCAATCTGAATAAAGATAACACATCTTTTAGAATGACATAATGCACATAAACCCCTGCTTTCTGGAGAATCCTGCAATATATATAACAACCACACTGGACCATCAAAGGTCAACCCAACCAAGAACCTGCCTCTACCACTGGCAACTAAATGCACTCCCAGGCACAGATGCAGGAATAGAGACAGGCACATCACAATACTCTCTTCAGCATCACCCATTTTCAGCTCCCAGCATTTTCTGTGTTGGAAGTATTTTTATATTTTAAACATCAGTGGATTTTCTCTCTTGTCCTTCTGAACTCAAAGCTTTTCATATACAACAATGTACTTTGGAAAGAACTCCAGCATGTCTGTGGCTCACAGCATGAAGATCCAACTTCTACCTACGAACAGTTCTGAACACAGCTCCTGCTGGCTTCATTTGATGCTTCTCACTCCACTACCCGTTGCAGGCAGTGCAAGAACAACTGCTCCCACCATCAGCTCTTACAACAGGTACACTCTTACAGACTGGTACCACATCCTCTCTCTAGAAACCTGTCAGACAGAGGGGTACAATTTTACAAAGACATTTCTCCCACGGAAGCCAATCCGCATCATTGACAATTCTTGTTGGCCTCCTGTCAAACTTCCAGCTCAGCTGCATCCTTTTAGACATAAAAAACCAGAGCTGCAGAAAGTGCTCAAAATGCAGAAGAACCAAGTTCTCACTGCTGGCAAAGAATGTTAAGTTTGGAGGCCATCATTTAATATGCAAAGCCAAAGACTGGGAGACTTTTTTCCCTGCCTTCCCTATATAAAGTTTTTAAATCTATCTAACCAGAACATAATTCAAAGGCCTTCTTTTGTCACACTACTAAGTTGGGGTTTTTTGTGAAGAACTTTGTAAAAAGCTTTTTTGGAATTCCAACTTAGTTACATCCATCAGATCAGCCTTACAAATATGGTTGCTTTGACAGCTTCAGAGAACTCCAAGAGGAAGCCCTTGCTAACATTCCTTTTATAGAAGCTGCACTGACTTTTCCAGGTAGATCATATTCACTCAGGTGACTACTAATTCTATTGTTTAATGTATTTTCTGCTCCTCTGTCCAGTATAAGCAACAGCTTTACAGGCCCGCAGTGTCAAAGATTCTCACTGGAATCCTTTTAACTAACTTGCGACTTTCTACTTGCCATTTTTCTTCAAACAAGTTTTAAGTGACCCAAGTCACCAACTGTACCATAAAACCCCTGTTTCATTCCTGAATACGGCAGGAAGTCCTGGGTGAGTTTCACCTTGCCCAGGTCATGTGTTTCTATTTATGTCACATTTTCTCACACTTTTATAGCTACCCATGTTTCAGACAGATCCTTTTCTGCCATCTAGGAGGGCTCTAGCAGTGGAGTTTCCTCTGTTTCAGTGAGGACTAACACAATTAATTTAGCATCTCTGTAATGGTCTCACATCTAAACATTTAACCTATTCTGAAAATTTTTTAATTACAAGTCTTCCCAACTACGACTCAGTTCACATCCAGCTTAAGGGTCCTTTTTCAAATCAACTCCATTATTTAGAACGATTTTTGCACCGAAACCGGAGACCCAACTGGTATATAACACATTTACCTTTCCTTAGTATCAAACAATAACACTTCCAACATTATATATATATATGTGTGTGTATGCACATATACATATCAACACAGGAGATCACATTCACTAAAAAACTGTATTGACATTTGTACCCTTCCTGCTTTGTACCTTTTTCTCCTGATTCTTCAGTCGTTCCTGCAGTTCCTTCTTTTCTTTTTCCAGCTGTTCCACTTGTTTAGCCATAATAAAGTCAGGATCCAATTCCTCAAGATCCTACAACCAAGTAAAGTTATCAATACAAAAGGGAGAAGAAAGTCCCACAAAAGGTAGTCTTTACTCCCCCAGGCCAAAAAGGTCCCATCCAAACCCAGAACTGAAGTTTACTTACACAGTCTCATTTCTAAGAGACCGTTTGTAAGACCAATTGCAGGACAAACCCATGAAATTCAGGTAGCCCAGCAATGTAACACTGAAAGCATAACAAAATAACTTCCCACTGCAACAATAAATCACCTACCTCAATATCAATATCTTTAAATGCTTTGGCTC
Source organism: Corvus kubaryi (assembly GCF_017639235.1). NCBI lineage: Eukaryota > Metazoa > Chordata > Aves > Passeriformes > Corvidae > Corvus > Corvus kubaryi. The sequence goes on from NW_024580672.1 coordinate 18,161,153, forward strand.
CCAGTTCAGTCTTCTTAATCTGCTCCAAGCGCTCCCGAACAGTTTTCTTTTTGATCTGCTCATGCTCCTGCAGGATCCGCTCCTTCTCCCTCTCCTTTGCCTCCTGGCGCAGCCGCTCTTCCTCAGCTTTCCGGACTTTTTGCAGTTCTGCTTCCCGTTGCTCCAGCTCTTCCTTTTCACGCTGGATGTTCAGACTTTCCAGGCGCTCCTTTCTCTCCTCTATGGTTTGACGGCGTGCAAGGATACGCTGATGCTCCTTCCTGGAATTTTTCAGGAAGGCGGTGACTGCCAGCTGATGTTGTTCTTCCTTCTCTTGCTGGATTTAAATTAAGAATAAGACGATGTAAACAGCCCCTCTTTAAAAAGGAAGAAAGCAAAGCAAATGCTTTTCAAGGAAAACGCGAAGTTAATTCTATTCTGCAAACTTGCCAACTGAGCGGAATTACAACTGTGACTGCAAATCTAATCACTCATCCAAGTGGCACCCGAGGTAGCACCAACTGCCTAGAATCACGTGCACATGGAGAAAGTTGACTGTAAAAGACAGCATTCTGCAACATGGCTTAGGTACGACAGTCTGACATTTTTCTGTCCAAAAATACTGCACACCCAGATGTTATTGATATTGAAATCTTTAACTGCAATGGGTGTGTGGGTTGTTTTTCTCTGTATTTGTTTGCAAGCGCATCACCACATGTACTGTATTTCACCAAAGCTGTTTTGTTCTTTTAAAGCTTTGTTATTTTCCAAATACACTAATAAAAGGGAAAAGTACCCTAATTGACACAAAGCACTATCTGTGAGATGATAAAAAATTAAGTCAACAATTTAAACATTGTCTTTAAAACCATTTTCATTACCTTATAAAAAGCCCTAGGCTTCTACACATCAGAACACAGACTGTTCTTTAAGCAGCCTTCCCACCCCCCAGAGCACCCCCACAGTTCTTTATGGACATTCATGCTGTACACTTGAGGAGGTGTCACTGTGCCAGCTCAGGGAGCTGCCCATTTCCATGAGTCCAGCCAAACACTGCAGCCCAATCAGCTCCCCACACTCCCCCAGCCATGCTGCTCCTGAAATGTGAGCACCCTCAGGGGTATTTTTAGTAACCTCTCACTTCTAGGGCATTCAATAAAAACACTGAAACATCCACACTTTGCTGCAGATATGCACACATTTAAAGATAAATAGAGGTACCGGAAACACAAAAGTAAAAAGCTTTAGACAAATTTAATGATTTTGTGAATTATAACGAATGTGACAAATTAAAAGCTTTTAAACACCTGACAAAAGCGGAAAGTTTTCACCTGAATAGTGAAGGAGAAAAGGGTATCAGCCTGTTCTGTAGCTTTCCTAACCACACAGATTAATATTAACCTTGATACTGTTCTCCAATTTTACAAGTGCAATGACCACTACTGAGTTAAATGAGAAGGATTTATGTCTTGTTCAGCTACTAACTGTACTAACATGTCAAGTGCAAGACTAATTGCCATTTCTATCCATGAATGTACAGTTAAAGCATATTTTTTCTTTCAAAATGACAATCTAATACAATTCACTAATCAAATTTTTTGAAGGGAAAATCTACATAGAAATATTTTTATCTTAAACACTATAAAACAACCAATACGTGTTCAACACAAGGAAGTGAGCATTAGGTGTCATGATAGAGTTCTATTTTTTGCTTTTATATCTAAAGAATATTACTTAGTATTTCAACATGTAAAAAGAATCTAACATGGACATCTTGCCATCAGCCTTTTTTCCATATGGAAAAAATATGTGGTATGTTTGCTACAAAATCTTTCATAAACATAAAAGAAATGAAAATTTACCACTGCTCTAGTAAGAAGTGAAGGTTTAACTTGCCACAACCAAAGCATGCTGGAAATCTGAGACTGATTTATACCTTGCTGCTACAGAACTCTGGAAAACCTCAAATGTGAGTCTGACCTTGAAGCCAAAAGCCCCAGGGAGGAGGAAAGGAAGTGACAAAGACAGGTCAGTTTTTGAGCTGTGGGATGTTTTGTTCTATAAAGCTACATTCCAGGTTTTTCACAACAGCAGTTTCTCCAGGAAGAATAAATGAAGCAGGCTCTTGGATTTTTAAAGACACACGCAAAATTTTAAACAAATCCTAGTTCTGTAGGCTCATGTATAGAGTTATTATTTGCTATATCCTAAGCCTGATATTTTCAAGACCGGAAACTTTAAATTCAGGCCTCTTGTGTATATTTTGCCATGATTTTAGTTATGACCAAACACTAACTAGCTGAGTGCTTTTAAGAATGACTTCTTTACAAGCACAAAAACCTGACTACCACTAAGCTGAAAAAAAAAAAGAAAGTAAAATGTACATCTAATCTGAGAAAACACATTCATTAAAATATAAGCCTTGTCAACATTTTCATAAAACTTTAAATGACTTACCATTAAGTGAGGAGGCTTAATGACTGCAAGAGCCTTAGCCAGAGCTGAGGACATGGCAGTCAGCTGGTTTCTGATCTGCTCAGAAGGCATGCTCTGCAGCTGAGGGCCCAGTGGAGCATCCTCTCTAGTACAGTAATTCAAATCTGAACCAAAACTCAGTGTCCGGGTCGTGTGATCAAGGCGAACCTTTGCAAAAATAGAAAAAAAGGAAGAAAAAGGACTGTACTGTTTATTGAACAATTTCTCTGTTGCTCTGCCTATGACCACCATGAGTCAACAGAAGCTCCAAGCAGAAATTACTTGAAAAAAATTTTGCCATGCCATTCTATGAGAAATGCCAAATTAGTAGGAGAAAAACAACACTTTGAATGAAGGTTTATTTCTATGGTTTAGGAAAAAACCAAACCCAAACAACAACAAAATCAAGGGAAGATGCTGAACTTTCAAAGATTCAATGAAATGAGCACTGAAAGACAGATCACTCTTGCCTCTTCCTCCACATTGGCAACCAGTTCCTTTCCATCTGCAATACATGTGAACCCAGACATCATTTCACACAAGTCTTTCTACAGCACTCACTTGTAAGTCACAATGCCTGGCTGCATCCACAATACAGCGCTCCAGCTGGAAAGCATCCACAAAAGGAACCAAGGTACACAGACGAGCAAACTCAATGCTTTGATAAATCTGGGCCACCTGAATGGGAACAGGAACATTAGGTACTTTTCCTCGATGAAAAGAAATCAGCAATAGAAGTTGTTGTACAAGCCTTAAAGTTAACTTGCTAAATTGTCAACAAATGAATACATACATATTAATGTAATTGTAAATACTCTTGCAGGATTTTATTTCTGTACTGTATTTAGATTAAACCCCGTTCCTGAATAGCTGCTTTGTATGAAGGAGACTGGCAGCAGTAACTACATCCAGCTATGCTGCTAATTAGCCTTCAACTATTTCTTTAGCACACCAGAAATAACACTGCTCATCACTGGTAACGAAAGCAGGTCAATGAAATGTGCATTTTATAATAAAATTACATTAAAACCAAAACCCAAAGCAAAATACCCAAGACCTTACTCCAAAGAGAAGTTTTAAGAAACTTGGTAAGTAATGAAGAAAATCTAGAGAAGAGACTAACTACTGTACCCCACTATCAAGTATAGATACTACAGCTGTACTTAAATGATGCACAAAACTGAAGATATGGGTTATATACTAGAAAAACATATTTCAAAAACAGTCTTCTATTTGATGGAAAGAAAAACTCTTTCAGCATTTAAGTTTCCAACTTAATCTTCCTCCAAAGCATATTCTAACTTATGTATACTTAGGAACATACATTTTCTTTACTCATACCTGCTGCAGAAGGCGAAGGATGGTGTTGTTTTGCAGGTGAGGAATGTACAGCTGCAATTCAGGTTCCTTTTCAGCTTGGTCCTTCACCCAGTTCAGAACCTATCAAAAGTCTGAAAAGTTACTCTATCTGCATTGACCTGTACAAACTTCACCATTAAAGTAACATTTCTGTTTATAGCTCTTGAAACAAGAGCACTTCTGTCCAGATACTGCCCTGTTTTACTGAAGTGCATCCTTTGATCAGAACACTTACAGTTACAAAGCAGAGCTGACAGTTTTTGTATGAAGGCGACTGACAGTACTGGCAACATTTACCACACTGCTAATTTACCTTCAAGTTCTTTTTAGCACCTCAAATATCTTTGTTCCCACTATCAAAGAAAAAGAACATGATGTGCTTCATCAGCTGCAGAATTTACACTACCTAATCAACAGGTCTCACATTATTCTACCTCCAAACACTCTACCTTTTAATAGTAAAACCAGTCATTGGTTTATCTTTCCACTTAGCACACAACCCACTTGCCAGCATATGCCCACGTGTGCACAAAGCCTTCTCATTTTGCACCTTTACACAAATTAACTCAGTATCATCTCCACCAACAAAACCTTCTGATACATTCCCAAAACTCTGCACCTTTATGGAGCCCTCTGAATAGCACCCAAAAGACCCGAGTGAATTTTCATTCTATTTCAATAACCTGGCTTACTATATCAGATGTCATGTACATGTCATGGTAATGGAACTTCACCAAATCAAGGCTACTACTGAAAAATCTGGCAATAGAAAAAGCTAGTTGATATTTACCACAAATCAATATTCAAATAACAGACTATTAGTCAAGACCAATACACACAGAGCCAGAAAAAACCTACCTTGCTGACACGGGCACTCAACTTGAGCGGGTGAAAGTCTACTTCAAGCCAATTGTAAAGTTCTTTCACTTCTGGGACAACATATTGCACTACGTTGAACCTGACCTACAGTCAACAAAAAACCCAAAGATCTCAACATAAATACAATATTAACCAATAGTTATGCTTTAAGAATTTCATATTCAACAAGTTAAACAGGCAACAGATGTGCTTTTTAATACAGGAGACTACATATTTTTCATTACATTCTTAACTGCAGTGACAGTAACTCTACACTACACCACTTAAATGTACTTAAAAATGGAAAAGTAGACAACATAAACAAGGTAAACAGACTAGAGTACCATCCTCAGCCATTTCTAAGACACAAGGCTTACTACACAAATGTAGGCCCACATCCAATCTAAAACCACACATCTCTCTGTTCATGATTAAATTTCTGAAGCCTTAAATTGTGGGTTGGAGGCAAACTGGAGAGGTGATGCAAGAAGAATTAATTCAAATTGTTAAATGAGCTTTGAACCTAAGTTTCAGATATGAGTGCAAATGACTCCAAGAAATTCAAACATTCTCTGAAACTACCCATTACTTAATATCTAATTTGTTTATGAGCATCGTGGGAGGTCTGAGGATAGATAAATCTAACATCCCTTCAAATTTAACACATGAAGTTTTCATGATCACTTAGATCGGTATTTTCCAACATTTGACATCTGACCTGTGCTTATCCAAAACACATTTAAAACAGAAAAATAAGCACTTGGTTCAGTTAATTACCCCCAAAAAACCCCAAAGTTCTAGATCACATGTTTCAGACACCTCAGGGTTTCGAATCAGTATTTGTTGCTTGGGTGACATAAAGACAATATTGAATTTGGCTCTTTAGTGCACACGAGCATCCACTGCCACTGCCATTTCCAAACAGTCCTTGTGAATCTGCAATTAAGTCCCAATTAACCATACAGCCGTTTTAGCTTGAAAATTGCTGTCCCACAGCTAAGCACAGTGCTCTAGAACAGGACTGAGTGTTAGGAAGCTGCTCACCTGAGCCCCAGTACCTACCATGTCATTGATGAGGCTGGCCCGGGTAGGGGGGGCCTGCAGCCCCAGCAGCGTGGCCAGGCGCCGCTGTTTCTCCACGATGATTCCATCCATATCCAGGAGACGAGCAATGTCAGTTCTCTCTGGAGTTATGGGAATGGACAGGGTGGCCAAAAGGACTCGAGTGGACATCCTGGTGACAGAGCAGAAGCACAAGAGATGAACTGCTAGAGAACACTTACTAATTCCTGTTCATAAATGTGCCAATTCAAAAGAGGAACAAGGAGCAGCCATGATGCAAAGCTGTGTAAAAACACCAGAAATAACAGAGGAGACACCAACTGCACCATGAGAGGAAACTGTGAAGTCTTGTGAAGAAAATACCACCACTCAGAAGAGAAAAAGGAAACAAAACCCCAGATATTTATTGACTTGCTCATCTTCTCAGTCAGTAAAGAGAAGGAAGCTTAAACTAAGGTGATGCTAATGTTCACAATACTTACACTGTAGCTTTGTAAAACATCCTCCTTGCTCTAGATTTCTTTTGAAGCAATTATTACTGGCCAATTTAGGAAGAGCTGCTCATAGCCATACAAGTCATCTGCTTCTTTTGGGGTACAATTTAGTTTATTTTTGAACCTAGGGGGTTAAAAATAGATTCTAAGATCACAGCAAGTATCTTTCCCCACCTCTGCATCTCCTCTTGTGTGAGATTCTTTCGCATTTCTCTTGATAAGTGATAAAGGCGGTGAAGGGTGGATGCATGAAAAAGAGCATTTCCTGATTTCCAGAAGACAGTTGAAACTTTGTGATAGTAATTTGCCATCAGCTGTGGTTTGGGTGGTTTCTTAGACAGTGCAAACAGTCCATGAATATCTTCCACTGCTTTGAAAGCTTCCTAAAAAAAACCAAAACAACCAAATACACTACTGTTAGGAAGTTTTTTGCAACACCCTAAAAAAGGAAAAATATGAATTCATTAAAGGTTATAAGACTATAAAGTATTTAATACTTATGAAAGTTGTGATCCTCAGTTTTGTCAGCTACATGAAAATAAATACTTCTTTCCTAATAAATTATTTGAACATACTCCATTAACTATCTGCTTAGAATCTGGTATTTCTGAAAAACTTGTTTCATCTGGATTTTCAAGCTACAAACCAAGAGGAGAAAAAAGAAAAAACAAACAAAAAAACAACGAAAGTTCTACCAGCAAAGCTTGGTTTGAAATGCTGTGCAGAAACACCAGAGTAAGCATTCAATATTCTAGATATTAAAACTTTATTCTTTAGCTCTTATCCTTTCCTCATCTTGGTGCGTGTACCATGAAACATGAACTGCATGGAGCAGAAAGGCTGCAGACCAAGTGTGATGGGGAGCCCTGCTGCATACCTGCCACAGCTCCATGCTGATAGCACTGTCCAGCTGCACCAGCCTGGTCTCCAGGTGCATGGACTGGCTGTCAGGATTGTTGAGGTTGATGGCTGTGCTTTGGTTGTGGTGCCGCTGGATCTGCCCCAGGTGCATCCGCAGGTTATCGCAGAGCTTGCGGAACTCCGCTTTCCGCGTGTACTGCAGGCAGAACTTGAAAGCTGCAAAAATGAATAACGTAAATTCAAAGTGCTCACTAATGGTGACTTCATGGTAGTTCTAAATGGGATTCAAATATGTAAATCAGTACACTTAAAGAAGCTTCATTTGCAGTCAAAAGACATCTCAAACATGATACAATCTGTCACACATAATAAGTGACAATGCAGAGCATTTTCATCTTGACCCCAAAAGACGAAGATGTTTCTACATAATTAAGCTTAAAGAGCAAAGGGAATACTTTAAGTCTCTTTAAAAATGTTCTAATTTATGCAGTGATTCCAGCTTTTAATTTGAACTAAGAGCAAACAAAATCCTATGAATGGCATGAATTCAGGTTTTGGCTTTGTAAAATGTGGGAAAAAATTCTCACTTCATTTAAATATGGTAAAGTCAAATGAAGCCTTCAAATGACTGGAAATGACACAGACAAGAACCCCATCACTAATCCCACAGTTCCTCTCAAAAACCAATCCTTGTTCTGGCTTCTGGAGATATGCACAACACAGCACAAGTGCAGGAAAGAGGTCGAGAAGAGGGGACGGACTGTAGAGGGGGGTTCAAGACCACCCAAAACCTTTGAAGCCCTCCAACCCACTTCCAGAAAGGTCAAGAACAGACTGAGCATGAGAACTGATTTGCATAACAAGTGAGAAACTTATCTATGAAAAGGTCCCCCCATGAAGCCCAGATGCATGTGCACCCCAGGACTCTGGACACCCCATCAGCTGGATCAACACTGGAGTGAGGACTGGTGATTTCTCTCCTTTTCCCTCCCATTCTTTCTCTCTAACCCTCTCTTTAATTCAACCCTCTCCTCTTCCATCCTATTCCTTTATCCAAAACCCACTGCCATGTGCTTAGGCTGGGAGGTCAGGGACTAACATACCAATTTCCATGCCAAATGCGTCATTTACTACTAAAACTTTGTAAACTTTTGAGGACCCTCTGATTCTTGTTGTTCCTTTCGACCACAAGCATCTACAGATCTTGGATATTCCCTTCCCCTTAACGGGGGACACACACCACATCTTTATAGTTCAAGTTTCCATCTTTTGGACCTACCTTGCTGTGCAATGTCATGGTACAGGCGTTCTACTCGAGAATTATTTCGGAGAAGATCCAAACACTGTCTATAGGATTCCCATAGAAATTTAACCCAGGGTGTCAAAAGCAGGCGGTCAGTACGATCCTGAGTGTCTTCTCCACTTACAGCACTCAAAAGAACACTTTAGTCAGGGCAGAGGGGTAAGGAAAAAGAAAAAAGAGAAGTGGTTTATTCCCTACAATTCTCATCCATTTTTCTTACCAGGTTCTAAGATGAGACTGGACAAATCTGAACAGCTACTTGCTGCTGAGTAGTCTATTGCTTATGTTCAAAGCAGTCCCTCAGCTCCCTTTTCCCTTAAAGGATGTAGATAATTATTTCAAACTTTTAAGTTTCAAACTTTGGCCACTGCACATACGACTGACATGTTCAAGCTCCAGAGGTAAGACATCAGAAACTTGTATCCTTCACAAGTAAGCCAAAGGAAACTAACTCCAGGATTTTCACCTTCCCTTTCCTAGCAGGGAGCTGTGTCCTGTACCTCTGCTAGTCAAGTATCACTGCCAATGCAGACACTTTAGTACTTGCTGACACTTCCCTTTTAGTCACCAGCACTGCTGCCAGAGTTCACTTTGTGCCGACATATGACACAAGCGCTGTGTTACGATCCGCACACATCAGAAACCAGACTACTCACATTAACATTTCAAATCCTTTACACATTCTGACATGAAAAAGATGCTTAAACATGTCAGAGGTAAGATAAGATAATCTTTCATTTAGAACTTCATTCCCTCATCACAGAAATGTAAGACTGGGGGAAGCATTCCCAAGATACTGAGACCAATTCAGTGCTATGTCCCACAAGATCCCTTTCTGCTGAACAATCCACTCAATGTGTTAAACTCACAGAGAACCATCTTCCCTAAGCCTTAACTTTTAAAACTATTTCTGAACTGTTTCTAATCTAAAGTCTCAACTCTTGTAACTCTTCTACACCATTTCCAGTTCTGATTTGCTTCCTTGGGTACTACATACACTATTAAACACAACATGTCACCAGTGCCTTCTCCAACACATCACGAAGTGAATCCAGCAAAAAAGTATGAGGAGTCTAGAAAACAGGACCTAAAAAACATTAGATAAACTCTGCTTGTTTAGATGAGAAGTGTGACTGAAAAGATCCATTCTCTAGTCCTCTGTTATAGAAAGGAGAAAAAGGAAAAGAGAGGTCAGTCATCTTCACTGTTTAACTATTAGTGGATTCCTCTGTAACAATTTCTGGCACTGGAAATAGCATGAATAGCAGTGTCCCCCTATTGAAGACACATCTGTCACCTTTTCTTTTTTGCAAGTATTATTGTAAGTATATACTTGTAAGTATTATTTGACTACTACAGCTCTATTCCTACACAACACAAATATCCTCTACTTCAGTAATTTCTTCCATTTTCTATCATCATTCTATGTTCTCATTACCCATCCTATTAATTCTCTCTTGAACGTACTTTTCATGCCCTTTCTTCTATTATCTCATCAGTTAACCAAGCAAGTATAAAGTAACATTTCCTTTTCTTTGTATATGCACAGTGTGGTCAGAAGAAATGGAGGTTATCCCATACAGGAATTACATTGGCCTAATATAATTAACAGCATTTCTACATGAACCATTAATGAGGAGCTTACCACAATAAACTCTCCAATACCACTACAGATGCAAATCCAAGCAGACACTGGAAAGCGGTGACCCAACTCCCAGAACCACCCCCACTGCACATACATTTTGTATTCTTTACTGCTTGCTTTCTTTACTTTTCTTTACTCAGACTTGAGATTTTGTTCAAAGTAAAATTTCTGCTTTTTTCCCTTTCTTTTAAACCTCTAGAACACCACTAGTATTACATTTCAAGTCTACCACATTTATATCTCAACACTGTGAATAAAATTAAGGATACTTTCTGTAAATTGCTACATTTTAAAGACAGGCTGCACACCTTTCTGGAGTCTGAATGTTATCCAAGTCTTCTATGTCCAGTACCATCTGCTGGGATTCTTCCTTAGCTGCTTCTGTTTTTTCTTCAGCTAATTTTAAATAGGCTCGAACAACATCCTCCAAAGATTTGATGTTAACCTACAGCAAAGGCAAAAAAAGGTGAAGATGTTTCCACCCACAATAGGCAATAAACGTTTAAAATGTAAATGCTATAAACCCAAGAACATCTAGAAGGCAAATTAATCCTAATTCACGACAAATCAGTCACTTTTAGATTATATCAGCTGACAGATACCACACTTGCTATAAATAAATTCAATAAAAAATCCAAAGCCATACCTGCTGGCAAATATTCTTGTACTGGTACAATCCTTCTTTTGCCAGGTGACTCTTGCGGAGATCCACGCAGAGTTCCAGGTACTTCAGCATAATTGGCTCGTGGATTTTCTGCCATGTTCGGTGTTTCTTACTTTTCATAACATCATAGAGAACATCAAGGGCAGGCTGCTTTTTCCCAACCTCAAGAAATTCTGAAAGTAAAATCCCAGTTAGCAAAAGACTTGCACACCAGAAGATGCATGTGTTATGCTTAATACAGGAAACATCCAGAATTTAATCAACTCTACCCGAAGTGCATTGATGGTTTGATTTAGCTGGCCATATCAAAAACGTTGGCAACTCAGTGCCAGTCGTTCAGTGACGTAACTGGTAAACAAAAGCTGACCAGCAAATTTACATGGGAATTTCAGGATAGCAGAGATGTCCCTCCATCCATCCAGGCATGACTGAGCACTTCATACATGTGAATAAAATGGACACATCCAGTTTTAAAGCTGGTTCCATCAAGGACAAGGAATACCTACCAGGAGGCTGGTGGGTACAGCACCTACCAAGGGCATTTAATAAGGTGCAAAAAATACAATGAATGTGACTGAAAGAGAAAGTCCTGCTCTCAGGTGAGACAGGGAGGAAGGAAAAAAACTTCACTCAGCAAAGTTGTTCCTTTGTTGGTTTTTTTAACTTCTGAGTAGTTTAGCACTTCAGTTTACAGAAGTTATATCAAAAGCTGCTGCAGTTCAGCTGAAGGGTTGGGCACTTTTTAAATCAGCCTTGCTGCTGAAACCAGTGCCCCATTTATTCATCCCTAAGCAGCTGCTGTTATTAACAGGAGCTCTCAGGATCACAGAAACTCCCACCTCTGATACCCCGCACATTCTGCTTCACACAAAACACAGCAAACCACCCATGAGCAACCACTGAAGCAGCGACCCACATACACACAGACCCTGCTCTGAATGTACTCTGCACTGCAGAACAGCAGGAGAAATGAACACACAGAATGAGAAGCAAACAGGTTTAATAGATAAGATAGGTCAAGTACAGCTAGTGGGAAACATGCCTATTCTTAAAGGCTGAGGGGTAGTTAGTACTTCCCATCAAGTACTTTGGAAAGCACTCCATTCCTAAAGAAATAATGGCAAAAACTACTAGAGTAGGGGCCTGCTCAAGGGGATCAGACATCAGACAGAGCTTCCAAGTTTTGGAATCTTGAAGTTAAACATGGCAAAAGATGTAGACTGAAAGCAGCAGAGTGGTTTTAATTTAAGGACCACAACAGCTCATAATCAGGACTCAGTTTATGTAAATAATGAGCTGGCAGAAGATGAGTTAGCTCCTTTCTAGAGAAAGCACCCTGATACAACTGAAGATAATCAAGGTTACAGTGTGACAGTATCCAGCAGCACTTTCTTATTCACCAAGGGAATTTTAAGAAAGCCACCCTCCATCCCATAATTTACACTCCTGTTCTATCTCAGAGCTGCTTTTGAGACAATTACTGCTTAGCTTTACATTTTATTTATGAAAATTAACTTGAAAGGCAAGTTTAATCCTGCAACAATGCCAGGGCATTCCAACCACAGCCCTCAGTGGTCGATAACCAACTGGACAAAGCACAAAATTAATTCATATTGTTTTGAAACTTTTAATTAACTCTGGCCAAGCAGGTTCTTACAAGTAATTCAAATAATTAAGGCTCATTTAAGAGACACTTCAGTAAAAGCACAAAATGAACCTGAATAATGAAATACAGCACACAACACCATGCTTTGCAGCAGGAACTCTTTAAGTTATGGAAACTCAAACCTGTAACATACAAACTGTAAAGCTGAGCCCATAAATAGCAGTAAGAGTTACCTTCTATTGGTCTTTTTTCTTTCATACTACTTAAAATGCTAACAGGTATCCAGAGTAGCAACTGAAGCTGAGTGGCCAAGAACAGACAATACACATCAACAACTCACCTACTGCTAGCCCAAAATCCTGAATTAAGCTCAGTTTTCAATCTGAGAAAACATGTCATTACAAGAGGTGACAAAGATGCCATGTGCTTTATAGTATCTCTAATACTGAGCAAGCTCAGTATCTGCAACAATAAAACACTCCTTAAAGTTGCATTACATCCCCAGTACAAAGCAATGCCAAATATTAACAACAGCTGAGGGTTGGCCTTGACCTACATTTATCAGTTACAAAGAAAAAACAGCTTTTCTTATATATCTGTATATACTTAAAATCCTTCAAGCTCTTTCTATTTCCAAACATCACCTCTGTATGTTGAAGTCACTGAAAATATGAAGCATATAGTGCTTCTAATGCTCACTTGAGCCTTAAATATAAAACACACACACTGAAACTCTGGAAACTGCACTGAGTGGTCCCATTTGAAATGTCAGTTTAACATTAAACTGCTTCCTGCAACACACAATCTGCCTTACGTACAACTTTCCACCCTTTATTATGCTTGGCTGTGGTAAGACTGAGCCCCTGCAGCTTGTAAGACTTGACACTGCTTGTCCTGTTTTCCATTCAGTCCACTGAAATTCAGGATTTCCAGCATCTGTCTGGAGAACACCTCCTTCAGTTCAACTCGACTCCTTCACTTCACAAAATTTAGTAGACTTGCAGCAGTATAAGAAACGTGAATTTAAATACCAGGAAAGCATCAGTAATAATAATGAGCAGTTTAAGGTCAATATTCCAGAAATGCAACTTGCACACCAGGTACCACTTACTCTACCCAAGAATTCTTAAGTATAATTAAAGTTTATATATTATGGTATGTGCATCTTCTCCAGTGAAAGGACTGATGCAACACATCTTCACCCCTGAATGCTGACTGAAGCTGATTTCATCTTTCATCTTTTTATCTTTGTGGGAAAGACTTTTACTATGAATTTTTGATTAAAAGTCTTAAGGACGTGCAGTACTTTCACATTTTCTTATTAATATACTAAGTACTTGAATAATGCACAGTCCCCAGACCACACAGCCTCTTCTGCTGTCATTTTAAGACCCATACATCATATGTAAGTTGTGGATGTCTGTAAGTGTCATCTTGAGATCAACCCTGTGACAATGAAGGGTCTAAATGGTCTTGCTAAGGGCTTAAAATAGGATACTATAAAAAACAGAAGCGTCAAAGCCATATGTTTGGCCCGAAACGAGCCAGCTGATAAATATAACCAGGCCAGCTTTTATGTGGCAGTCAGCAAGCGACGGCTACAGCGCTGGATTGTCTCCCTTGGTTGGTCTACCAGAAGCAAACCAGTGTTATCAGCCTGTGCAGCAGCGAAGGAGTTTTACCATTTGCGTTCTTACCAGAGTCACGGGAAGGCCGGCATACAACATACAAAGCCCACAGGGGACACAAGGGCGCGGGATCAGCCCGGGTTTGAGATCACCCCGACAGGGCAGCGCGGCCCGACCCGCTCACGCCCAGCCCCGGTCGCCCCTGCCCGCCAGCGGGCTCAGACGCGCGGGATGAGGCCGTGCCAGAGCCGGCCACGGCGGCTCCCCCTTCGCCCGTAGGCGGCCGTGGGGCCCAGGGGAGCGGGAGGCGGGGCCGGGCCCGCTCCTCACGCCCGCCGGGCCTCCCTCGCCTCCGCCATGCGGCGCGGCCACGCCGGCCCGGCCCGGCCCTTTCCCCGCGCCGGCGCCGCGCCGCCCGCTCCCTCCCGGGCGGGCGCTCCCGGGCGGACTCCGTTCACCGCCGCGGAATTCCGGGTGGGCTCTCCCGGGCCGGCCCGGCCGAGGGGTCCCGGGGCGGGCGCGGCCGGGAGCCGGGGAGCGGCGCGGGAGGCGACCCAGCGCTGTGTGTGTGTGTGGGCGCGGCCCGCACTGACCGTTCGCCCGCTTCAGGGCGTTCTCGGGCCGCTGGAAGTACACCGGCATGATGGCGGCGGCGGCGGCGGCGGCTCCTCACGGGGCGGCGGCGGCTCCGAGCTCCAGCCAGGCGGCGCGCGCGGCCGGAAAGGGAGGGAGCGGGAAGGGAAGGGGAGGGAAAGGGGCCCGCGCGCGCCGTGACGGCGGCGGCGGAAGCGGAAGCTCCGCCCGGGGCGCGCGCGAGCCGCCAGGCGGGACCGGGAGGGGATCGGGATCGGGATCGGGATCGGGATCGGGACCGGGACCGGGAGGGGACCGTGGGGGAATCGTGGAAGAAGCGGGAGCGGGAGTGGGACCGGGACCCTGAAGGGATCCTGAGCTAAGGTCGTGGGGAGATCGGGGCCGTGAGGGGGATCGGGATCGGGAAGCGATCGCGGGGCGAGCTCCACAAAGCCCTTTGTCTGAGTGAGCCTTAGACCATACCGGGGTACAGGGGGGTTTGCCGGGGGGCGGTCGGGTGGCGCCGGGCCCCGAGTGAATCATTCGCCTGTCTCGCCCACTCTTGTTATTAGCACTGTTCTTACTGTTCGTTTTTTTACTCTATTGCTGCTTCTAGTAAATTGTTCTTAGCCCAACGCGTGATCTTTACCTTTTTGTATCTCCAACTCTCCATCCTATCTCAGGAGGAGGTGGGGGGGACGTGAGCGAGCGGTGTGTGGTCTGGGGTGTTTCACTGGGGACACTAAACTGGGGAATTCCATTCCTAAACCATGACAGACCTGTATTTTAGTATGGTCTGCATGAAGCAGAGTCATCACTAAGGTATTTATAGTGCCGAACAAGTCCTTTTCTTGTGTTCATAGAATTAATTTAAAAGTCAGCTACCTGAGGTCTGGGTGGCAGCTGTCCCCAAGTGGCTGGGGCCAGTGCCTGTCCTAAGTCCTTGCAGCCTTCTCAGGGGGACAGCTGTGCTCTGATGGGCACTGCAGGTGTGCTGCCCGGTATTTATTGCTGGGTTGGAGCAGGATTTGCTATTGGGCAGCCCACTCCGTGTTTTTGGATCTCTCTGAAGTTCCTGAAAGCCCTGCAGGCTGGGATCAAGACGATTTTGTGTCAGGAGCAGCTTTTATAGTCTGTCTCATCATGTCTCTACTTAGGTGGCAGTTGAATATATTAAATGTGTGTGTTTCATGACTTCCTGAAAATCACATGGCAGGCTGCCCTTTGGTGTGTTCCCTAGCCAGGCAGGGACAGGCCTGGCCTCTCCCAGAACTGCACGTTTTCTTCAGCAGTTTCTGATGCTTCTCTGGTTATCCCAGTTATTTTGGAAGTTTCTTCTAATCAGTGTCATGGTATTCCTAGAATCATTTAGGTTGGAAAAGACCCTTAAGATCATGGAGTCCAATGTTCAGGTACCACTGATCATTCAGACTTGCAAATAAGCTCTTTACATTCTTAATAAGCTTCCTGATGCATGGAGTTACTCAGGAATAGTTGTTCTGCTTCCGTGAGTGTTCCTCACACTCAGTCCCCACTTGGGCACAAGCCAGCCTGTGTGGAAACACAGGGATGTCTGTGTTTTGGGTTGCTCAGGGGTACAACTCCTGGCCGTGACTCCAGGAGGTGGTTGCCAGCAGGGCCACCTCCTTTTGTGTCACATTTCACATGAACCGTGCCCCGTGACTTACAAAGCGAGGTAGCAGAGGGCTGCGGAGATGATGACGGCACTGGAGCTCCTCACTTGGCGAAAGGCTGAGGGAGCTGGGCCTGTTCAGCCTGGAGAAGAGACAACTAAGCAGGGGTCTCATCCATGTCCGTCAGTGCCTGAAGGGAGGTGTCAGAGGATGGACCAGGCTCTGCTCGGTGGTGCCCAGCAATACAAGAGGCAATGGGGAGGAACTGGAACACGGGGAATTCCACCTGAATACAAGGAAGAACTTGTATTGTGCAGTGACCACGCATTGGGACAGACCGCCCACGGAGAGTGTGGAGTGTCGCCCACTGGAGATGTCCAAAAGCCGTGTGGACACACTGCTGAGTGCAGGGCTCTGGGGACCCGCTTGGGCAGGGCGGTGGCACCGGCTGAGCTCCGTGGCCCCTTCCAACTTGAACCATCCTTGGATTCTGTGACGCAGACAACAAAAAAGACTTCTATTTTTCCCAGACCCTTTTTTCCCCCATTACCGCCAGAAAGCAGGCGGGCGGGTCCCAGAGCAGGAAGCCGCCGGGAGCGGGCGGGCGAGCAGCGCTCAGTAAATGGCGGGGAGGCGGGCCCGGGCGGGCGGGCGGAGCGGGGCCGTGAGGGTGGAGCGGGCCCGGGCGGGCGGAAGGCGGCGGAGCGAAGATGGCAGAGCCGGAGGCGCAGCTGCTGCGGGCCGTGGGGCTGATCGGTGAGGGCCCGGGGAGCCGGGCCGGGGCGGGGGCGGTGCCGCGGCCCGGGGCGGTACCGGGGCCCGCTGCGCTGAGGCCGCGGGCCCGGGCGGTGCTGGGGGTGCCGGCTTTGCCTGCTGTAGAGCTGAGCCGTGCACAACTCGGCCGAAGTGTCTGAAATTCGCGGCTTCCGAGGTTTGTGTTGCGAAATCAGAAATAGGGAAAATCATAAATAAGCTAGTCTGGGTGCTTTTTCCTCCATACCGTGCTCATGTTGAATGTGCATTCAAACTTGGTGCTTCTTTCACCTCGTGAAGCAGGTCAAGAATGGAGATTTATTAATATTTAAAAAATAAAAACCGTATCAGAATTCCTGCCTTAAGGCTTAAACCATAGTGGCAGAACTGGATGTCTAGGGTCAGGGTAAGGTGGAATTTTAATCTGATTCCAGGAAACAAACCTGATTAACCCATCAATTTACTTCCTTGCTGCTGTTTGGCATTCTCACAGTGAACATCTTTCCACCATAGAAAAAGACACCAACGGAGATGCTTTGTGGGTTTGGTGTTATCCATCCGTAACAGCTGACCTGAGGACTCTGTTGCTGAGAAAGTGCTGCCTTACAGATGAAAACAAACTGCTTCATACGTTTGTATTTGGCCAGTATAAAAGGTCTTGGTTCTACATCACAACGGTAGAAGTTCAAGATTCTCCAGCCTTGAAAAAGGTAGGACTTGGTGGAGTTTTTCAGGAAAATGCAGGGAGGACTTTTGTAAAGCTTCCTCTGTGGGTTAAGCAGTGTTTTCCCGTGGAGGGAAATGTGAGGAAGAGAAGGGATTCAGGGTCTTGTGTGCTCACAGATGCAGCTCTGTCCAGGTGTCCAACCAGTCTACTTTTCATTTGGCACCAAGACATGGAATTGCAGAATGATTGAGATATTCATTACCCGATTTAGATTCCTCATGTTAATATACAAATGCTATTTCATGCTGCTATTTCTAGTTAATTTGCATTTCAAGTTCAGCATTTTTTTCTCTCTACAAAGTTTGTTTCATAGTGTCCAGAATCTTGTTCCAATAGAACTTGATGCCTTTTTTTCCCAAAGGATCGAGTTATGTAGGTACTTTCTTTTCCACTGCGTTGATTACTGAAAGACAGCAAATATAGTTGTATCTTCTATCTTTTCCTTGTTATGAAAATTATTAAACTGTTCGTTAAGTCTGTTCAATTTTCGTGTTTTATGCAATGTTGTTAAGTAGAAAGATAATGTGGAAATTTTGCACGCCCACAGCAGAATGTTGCTTGCCTTTCCTCACTCCAAGTTTACATTTCGTATGAAATAAAGTAAAATAAAGTGTCTGCCTCCAACAGTTACAGTGGGAGATGCTATTTCAGGAGGACACGTGAGCCTGGTCATTGTCTGCAGACCTTCAGTCTTGTACTCTCCCAGCCCACAATCATTTGATTGAGGAAGTTAGAGTAGTTCTGTTTGTGGGCCTGCTATCTGTGTATTTTTTTCCAGTCTCCTTCTAAATGTGTTGATGCTGTCTGCCTCCACAGCTTCTTTGGCAACAAATTCTGGAAGTTTCCTCCCTGCTACAGGGAAGAAAAATACTTTTCTGTTTTTTAATAACCTCATGAGATTAGAGGAAAGCAACTCTTGTAGTGTAGGTTAAGCAAAAGATAGCCTGTACGGGAGCTGAGTCACATCAGAAATCTGCTATCCAGGCCATTGCTGCACTTAGGAACTTGGAGCCTTGACAGTAAAGTGACCAAGACTGTTCATGTGGGGTCATTAACTGAGCTCTGTGTGTTTCTGTGCCTGTGTCATGTGCAGGTGACCCACTTCTCCATTGTCCTGACAGCCAAAGACTTCAACCCAGAGAAATACGCAGCCTTCACCAGGATCCTCTGTAGGTCTGTATAACAGCTGGCCTGAGGTACTGCCGTGTGCATGCTTAGATCTTGCCAAAGCAAAAGGTTAAATTCATTGTGCTGTGTTTGTTCAAACAACCTGCTGGAAACTCAGTCCTACAAACAGAATCAGATGATAAAAATCCTTGATTTGAGCTTGTCATGAGTTCATGCAGTAAGTGTTGGGTGAATGTCAGATGTGTGTTGGGTTTTAATGTGTGTCTTCTCCAGACACACACCACCACCCTCACACTCATTTTCTCTGAGAATACATGTTTAAAAAGTGTAAATGTTTGGGAAGATGTCAGTGCTGGACTTAAAGGTCACCATGTGTATGGTGAATGACTTGCATCCCTCCACAAGATCTTTCTAGATGCTGCTTGCAGCTCCTTTGAGCTCAGCACAGCACCCAGGGATCTTTTTGCTTTTCCTCTAGGGAAGTGAGAGCCCTCTTCCAACCAAAAGACCTCTTCTAATTTCCTTGTCCTGTTTACTCACTTCCCTTCATGTTCTCATTCTAATGCTCTCTCTGCTTGTTATTTTGCTTTTCCTTCAGTTTCCAAATTAGTTTGGTCCCAGTTCTTGATACCAAGAGTGTTCCTTGAGATTTTGCAGTTAATTGGATGCAATTGTGAGGTTGTTGTGCTCTTGGGACTTACTATATATAATGTAGACTTGGGAATGCCTTGAGGCTTGCCAGTCCTGCAGGGTACAGAAAAACTGAGATTTGTTCTTTTTTGGTGATACATGAAATACTCAGATTCACTGTAGATCATGTTGTTGCTGACTTACCAACTAATACTTCATTTCAAATCCTGGGTGGATTCTTCCAAGCATGATAATAATTGAGTTTCAAATGTGATGTAGCTTTGTGCTATAGCTAACATGGAAAATGTGTAGTTGACAGCTTCAGAGCTATTCCTGAAATATCCTAACCTGTAAAATAGGTTACAGTGTCTCTCTGCTTCCTGGAAGACAGCTGACAGTGCATGGGTTCTCTTGGTGTGTGGTTCTTCTGTGTCATTTTGGGTTCTTAATAAGTGTCAAGGACATACCTTTCTTTCATCATTTAACAGAGTACAGAAGAATTGCAAATGATACTTGGATGAATAATTAAAAACTACCTAGTCATAGTCTGCATGTAATAACAGGAGTTACTGTGGTAGTTGCTTTTTCATAAAGCAGACACCTTCCAAGTCTGCAAAGAATCCTTTGTCTGGACACCTGCCTACACCTTTGGGGTGTGTTTCTGTCTTAGTCCATGTTGGTTCGTTCATAAAATAGAAAGCTGAAAGAGGAATACAGGGTTATTTTATATTCTAAAAGACAGACATGTTTGTGTGCATTGGAAGACTTCTAGTTTAGTATTTAAAACCTCAATCAGGTGTCCAAAATAAAAATTCTTGCCAATAATATTGCTATTTATGATAGCAATATTATTGGCAAGATTTTTGATTTTTTATTTTTCATATATACATTGGTGCACCGATTGCAGTTAAAATACCAGACTCTCCCCTTTTCACACAGAATCTACTTGAAGCATGGAAGTCCAGTTAAAATGATGGAGAGTTACATTGCAGTCCTTACAAAGGGCATCTGCCAAAGTGAAGAAAATGGATCCTTCCTCAGCAAGGACTTCGATGCTCGGAAGGCTTACCTTGCTGGCTCCATCAAAGGTTAATCACTGCCAGAGTCTCTGTTCTGATTCCTTTCTTACAGCATAAAATACAATCTTGTTTTCATGTATGCTTCAAGTAAACACTGCTAACACTCTTACCTGTGCTATTATTATTAAGCTTCTTCAAAAACATCGTAATATCAGCCTATATATCTTCTATAAAACTATTTCCCGTCTTTTCTAGATATAGTGTCTCAGTTTGAAATGGAAACAGTTATTTTATATACAGCACTGATGTTAAAGAAGAGAATTGTAGTGTACCATCCTAGAATAGAAGCTATCCAGGAATTTACCAGGTACTTCATCAATTTCTTCCTTCCCACCTACCCACCCCCAGAAGCCCAACAAATTTTGAACCTTCATTGAGAGAAAAGCCTGTATTTTAGGGAAAAAAAGAAATCTATCTTAAACCTATTTATTGAAATTCTGCTAAATCCCTCTTAATTCTTTAGCTGTATGTTGCTCAACTCAGAGAAATTTAATGGTAGAATGAATGATAAACTCTGCTTGCACTGATAAATTGAAATCTCTGTAGTTCACACATACATATATATACCCCAAATGAGACCTAGTCATAATTGTTCTTTTTCATGGCATGCAATTTTTACTGTGAAGCTTTAGTTAGTGTAAGTAAAGTTCTACCATGTCTCAAGTTGCACTCTAATCTCCCTTAGGACTTTGCCTGCTTTAGTGTGGCATCGACAAGACTGGTCAATTCTTCATTCATATGTGCATCTAAATGAGGAGGAACTGGAAGCCTTAAAAGCCTGCCCAGGTAGTGATAATTTATTAATAAAAAATTAAAATTTAATTTCAGTTTCTGTTGCTGCAAGGTCTTGCACTTTGGAGGGAAAAAAAGGTTATATTGCTATTAATGCTGTTGATCAAAGTTAAACATAATTTGCTTTGGAAAGGGCAAATCAACTGAACAACTTTGTGGGAAGATAATTAGTTCATCTGGTGGCTTTGGGTGGATCCACATCAGTCTGTCCCTAATCACAGATGCGAAGCAGCCTTGAGACTTTTTTGATGCTTTGATTGGAGGGATTGAAAGTCTTCCTGTTGTACAGAACCAGCTCACTTTGATAAGGTCCATTGTTTCCCAACTTCTGCACATCAATAGTAACAATCTTTTTTTTTGAATTCCTAACTCTGAAGTCCCAGACTTCTATTTGATGTCAGTGAAGTCTGTGGCTCCTAAGCACAGGTAGACTTTACCTGTAGGAGTTTGGTCTGTGTGACACACTGCTGTGTGTGCATAGTGCTTAATGCATGATCCAGGAAGAGGCTCTTGCTTTATGCAGAGGTTACTATGACACATCATGTGGCCATTAAGAGGCTTCTTTATATAGAACATGAGCACGGAGACTACTCATCTTCAACATTTCTACAGCTCACTAAGCATCTTCAATGGAGAAAAACTGCTCCAAGTTTGCTCATCTGACATGCTATAAGTAAGAAAATCTGTTGGGTTTATTCCTCTGTTCCAGTCTAATACTGACTTCGTGACAAGAGGCTCCAGGGTAGAGATTTTTGTAATGAGAAAGCTGCAAATGAGTAATTTTAGTAGGAAGGTAGGAAGAGTTTAAAATTTCAGATTGATAACTTGGTGATTTTGATGTAGTGTTAGCAGTTCATCCATGTGGAAGGCAATTTTAGAAGTTGATTATTTCAGCTCCTTGGAAATGAAGCATCTCCTGAACACTTTTTGAATGATAATATCAGAGCAACCTCCTGGGTCCAATGAGTATTTTGTCAAATACTCTTAGAACAGACTGTAGGACTGTGGTTTTTTGTTTTATTTATGAAGATCCTAATCTTGCTGAATTCTGTGCTCTAGGTTACATCGCTGGATTTACAGACTCTGAAGTGAGCAGTAGATCAGACCTCTATGATGTGTACGTGAATTTGGCAGACAGTGAGATTACTGTTTCCCCTGTAGTAAAAGGTTGGTCACTGTTTATATTTTGGATTTAGAGGCAGTTTATTCCAGAGTTGACAGTAATTGCTCAGCCTTGTTGTAGGTCAAACAATCTTGATCCTTCTTCCATCCAGGTTTTGAAAAGTCAGTATGTAATCTTCTGTCTTAATTTTATTGCCACCCTGGAAGACTGGGTAAAGTTGGAATTTGGAAAGATGTTCTTTGTCTTCCAATGAATGCACAGTGGAGATTTTTGTAACATCCATGTTAGACGTGGAAGAGACTTTCAGCTGAATGGAGAGATGAGTCTTTGGAAAAACAGGGCACTAAATACTTGAAGACTGGGGACTACTTGAAAGAAAAGCTTCTATGTTCCTTATCATCTGCTTAGGGCCACTTCAGAGGTACTGGCTGTTGATACAAGGTTATTGCTTTTACCAACAGATTTCAAATGGCAGTCATGAAGAGATTCCTCAGTTTGGTGTGTTATTCGTATGCATTTCTAGGTATCACAAAAAAGGTGATTTTATGTGTGGTATTTGGTTCTTTTTCTTACACAGAGGCAATGACAATGGGAAAACTTCACAAAGAAATTGGACAACTAATTGTTCAATCGGCAGAAGATCCAGATAAATCAGACAGCCAAGTCATTAAGGTTAATATTTTATTTTTAAATCTAATTATCTTCTATTGCTAAATCTTGGCAGAAGGAGAGAGTAGGAGGAAGAGTGTCCTGAGAATCAGCCAGTCTCTTCTACTCTCTGCCTTATTACAAATGAGCATTTTATTCATCATGCAGGTTTTTACAGATAACTTACTTAGTTTACATTATCTCTTGGGTAACTACATTGCTGAAGGAAGTTCGGAAATTCTGTTGATTATAAAGACTGGTTTCTCAGCTTTATTCCACAAGGCATGGATTTTGCTCAATGCTGTGCCAATAGTATTGGCAATACCTTGAAAAGGTCCTGCTAAATATGGCTTCTTAGCTATAAAACCTGATTTTTATGATGATGGCATTTTTTCACTTCTTCCCCTATCTAATATTGGACATTTCACAACTGAGTGAATTAGTCACAGAGCTCAGTAAGGCTAGGAGAGGAGTGGCTGTGCTCCCTTTATCCAGTATGGCACAAGAGCAGGCTGAAGAACTGTTGCAAGTTTGCCTTAAAGCAGATTTGGTCTTTATTTTAATGAGCTATTTTTTAATCATTATTTCCTGTTTTGTTCTGTATTGATTGTTTTTTATCAATGTATGTGAAAACATTATAATATCTAATACTATATTCATGGTTGCTTGTTTTTCTGCTCCTTAAGGACATTTCTCTGAAGACAAAAGAAATCTTGGCTACTTTAGCCTCACTTACTGAAGTTTCTGATGGCAATGAAAAGCCAACCCTTAACGCCGAGGCCCTGAAACAAAAGCGATTTCCACCAGCCACAGAAAACTTCCTTTTTCATTTAGCAGCTGCTGAACAAATGCTCAAAATCTGATTGTGATGCACTACAGTGTTACGGATCAATTCAGAAAAGCTGTCTCTGCCATCCAGATAGGTATACCTGGTATTTTATCTGAAAAACTAAAGGTATGAGTGAATGTCATAGTTACCATGATAAAATGCAGAATATTGGAGCTTGACTGGGAACATACGGAGACATATTTGGGAACATTCCTGGTGTCATTATCTCTCCCCAACTCTAACTATGTATCTGTGGCTCCTGTATTTCACACCACAGAGTGGATATCCAAGCAGCACAGGCCAGTGTGTCCAGGCTGTGGCAGACATCAGGGTTGTTTGTCGTGTACATTCCAGAAGCTGGGCAGCTCTGACTTGCCTGCCTGGGGCCTGGAACAGGGCTGCAGCACATGTGCTGTGAAACCAGCACAGCTGGGATGTGCTGATCTCTGCACAGGGGTACCCTGAACATGCAGCTGGTCTGAGTGCTCCTTCTGGGCTTCCAGGGATATCAGCCTGTCAGATGCTGTTCTTGCTCTGGACTGCCTGATACCTGGAAATCCCAAATAAATGGACAAGTTCTCTCTTTCTACTTGAAAGTGTCTAGGTGTGAATAAAGGATGTCTGGGAATATCTGATGTGGTAGCCTTAGTATGAAAAGGAAGGGATATTTTGAAGCTCAGGTGTGAGGTGAGCACCTCTTTTGGACTCCTGCCTTAGAGGTTTCCCCCTTTCACTCCGTCCCATGCCTTTGATGGAGGGATAAGATACACAATTACTGTGCTTGAAGTGGGGCTTCCTAGGGGGGTCATGGACAAGTGCTGCCATACTGCTGGAGTCATTTAGGAAGTTGTTGGGGTTCTCAGCTGAGAAGAGACCTGGCCATTCATTCCTGATCCACATGAGAGAAAGATGAGTCAAAGCCTTATGGGCTTTTGAGGAATGCTCAAATGGCCAGGTAGCACAGGTAGAGCATCAGCTTCTTGAATGACTGGGGCTGTAACACAGGTACTGTCTGATGGTGCTCTGTGTAAACAAAATCTAGATGGAAACTTTTGAAGTCATAGTGAAAACTGGGAAAGAGTTTAGAGAAAATTAAGATTTGCCTACTTGTTTGGTTGCACAGCCATAAGTCAAGAGAATTTTTTTTCTTTTTTTTTTCCTTTTTTACTGAACAGCCTGAAACTAACTGCTTTACAATCTTCTGAGAAAAATTTAGAGTCTTTGTAGGGAAATGCTCTGAGCCAAACAATCTGTATTTGTTCAGAAATGTCCACAACAAATCAGTCAATTCTGCAGTAGCACTTTGTTATAAGAAAAAAATAACCTTTTTCCTGGCCTTTGTACAGATAGGCTGTAGCATGTGGTTTTACATAGAGATTTTATACTTATGATTAAAACTTTAGTAACCAATATTTATATTGTTAAATAATTGGATGTTTGCTATTCTGAAACTGGTAGAGCTCATCAATAACTATGTGCAGGCAATATTGGAAAAAGAGTTGTCCTTTTGCTATGTATGATACCTTAAGGAAATCTGTTTTAGAATGTGATTAAGGAATGTGGCATCTGTTGTATAAAATGGGTGGTTATTACAGTCAGGAAATGAAAGTGCTTCAGAACAATCTCCTATTTTCAGGGGTGTAAAATTCTACTTTAAACACTTAGTCTGAAGTTTAAATTCTGAGCACAGTAGCATGTAATTTTATTTAAACTTCTGAGAAAAATATTGCAACTGCCTTTGTTTACCTGTAAGTGCTCTACAGCTTTTTTTCCCCTTTTGCCCATTAATGGTTTTTGTTAATGGTTCTTTAATATTGCTGCTTCTGTTTTGGGACCTATAAAACAGTCACAATAGAAGAACTGCAAAACTATGCTGAAAATTCTATTCAGGACCTACTTTAAAGTCCACTGAAATGGAATTCTTTCACCAAGGGAAACCTGAATCTGCTTCAGCGAGCTGTCTTAGCACCACAGTGCAACTGAGAAGAAATTCCCATCGTTTCTTACTAACAAACTGCCTTAAGGCGTATCTAGAGACAACCACACAAAGCAGAGAAGCTCAAGTGCAAACTAAACCTTGAATGCCTGTTTTGATTTCTGTTTTGGAAATGTTCCAGTTGAAGATCTCAGTGTTGTATTAGATCTCCTGATGTTTGTGCAACACAGATGAAATACAATTTTGCACTTAAGGAGCTGGACTCATAGCATGGTTTTGCCTATTAAAAAATTCCTGAACAGTCTAGCCTTTAATTTATGTAAATTTATTCTTGAATAGTTGTGACCATGGAGTCACAGGCCTTAGCTCTTAGTTTTGCAATACTTGGATTGAGCTATGGTTTGGTATTTAGGTTGGAAATGTTCAGACACTTCTGTCATTGCTGATTTTATCATCAGCACTGTACAAGATTTATTGGCCTCCCTCAGCTTCAGTGCATTCAAAGGATTGTCTTAATGTTCTTGCATTTTCCTAATGACTTTTGACACTGTTTCTTCTCAAAAAGGTTTAAAATAAACCAGAAAAATCTGCAAGGTCAGAACAGGAAAAGATTTCTCTACTTATTTCTTGCTTCCCTTTCCCCAGGATGCACACAAGCAGACTGTGGGTGCAGTTGCTCTTTTGCAGTCAGATGACATCCTTTGTTCCTCCTAGAAGCAAAGACTGTTTAAAAGGGAATTTTTATTGATACCTTTCATCTTACTGCCTTTCTGTTCTTGGAGAAATACAAAATGGTGAATGGTTCCAGTGCCATAACATCTCCATTACATTTGCAGAAATTGGAAGGTAAAGAGTGAGCAGGGCAGAGGCCTGTAAAGGGGAGCAGGATCAACACTCAGTCCCTGCAGTTGAGATTTTGCTGACTAAATTGGGTTACTTGCTTTACTGCTTTCATCCCTGTGGTTTTAGTTCCTGGTATGAGCTGCCTTGTTTCCCCTGCAGGCAAATATGTGAGGGGGATAATGTTCAATGGAGAGCAGTGTAATGATTTGTAACCTGGAAAAACTTGACACAGGACATCTGACAGAGTCCATCTTAAACGTCCTGGCTGCTTCTGCTTTTAGCCTCTGACTGCTCCTGAAATGGCTACTGGGGGTTTGCTAATTGAAGCAGCTCGATTTCTAGATTAAAAACAAGCTGTAAAGCTCAGTGTAGGGAGTTCCCAGCTGCCTCATAGTGCTTTACACCCTTCCCTAGGCAGCTGTCTGGCTGAAGTCTGAGTCAGAGCATCTCTGGTCAGGTGAAGTCATTCCTTGGAGCTGCTGCATGATGTGGGACTCAGGAGGAGACTCCAAAGACTGGGCAACAGCTCATTCCTGAGTGACAGTGCAGCACATGGTGTTTGCTGTCTGAGTGGGAAGGAGCTGCAGTGCAGTGCAGTGCCTCCATCCTTCCTTCCTCCACCCCCGGCATGTGGGGAAAAGGGAAAAGCAGCATGGATGTGTTACAGGCCTGGGGGTAAAGCAGGGACACAGCTCCAGCTGAGAAAGGCTTTGATCTCAGTATTTCTTAACATGGGAGTGGCTGATTTTTTTTTTAAGCTACATTAAAGGGGCCTGAAAGCCTCATTGGATTTTCCTACATGTCAAGATGACAAGCTGAGTGGGTGAGGCACAGCATCTTGTGCTGTACTAAGACTTCTGTTTTCCTTGAAGCTGAAAGCTTCCATCTGTTGTCATTCACCACAACTTAAACTGGTTCCACCACTAATGCAGTCTCTTAACACAAGGGCTAGCTAAGGCAGGAGACAGACCTGCCTTGGGCTGGTATGTTGTTAATGTATTCCACATTAGAAAGGGGAAGATTTCCTGTAGTTGCTGACTCTTCCCAGATCCCTCAACCATGATGCTTTGCTGCTTGTGCCAGTCTTGTTCCCTGACTTGTACCTCTGGCCTGTCAGGTGTCTGGTCCTGGCAGTTCTCATCTCAGGGACTAGTTCAAGGCTGAGGATGCCAGAGCCTTTTCAGCAACGCATTTTCCCTGCCCCGATTTGGGAAGCAGCTGAGTCACCCAGGCTGACAATTTAAATGGCAGGTGCCTGCCCTCCTCTTCTGGAAAATTCTGGTTAGGGCAATAGAAGCATT
This sequence comes from Corvus kubaryi, assembly GCF_017639235.1. Lineage (NCBI taxonomy): Eukaryota > Metazoa > Chordata > Aves > Passeriformes > Corvidae > Corvus > Corvus kubaryi. The sequence goes on from NW_024580672.1 coordinate 18,189,083, forward strand.
TATGAGAATGGGGGAAAGGGGTATTTAATAATCCTGAGGGAGCTGAGTTTAATATGGCAAATTTCAACTCACGTATTCAGTAAGAAGCTGGTGGAGTTTGAGAAGGGGCAGCTGTAATAACAGACACTATTACCAGACCTATTCCAGAAGCCTTACTCATGGAGTTGTAATGACATCAGTTTGCTTAAAACATCCAAGTGTGGTGCCAGTGAATTTATAGCTTGTCTAGTTACCACGATGATCCAAAGTTCACCAATATATTCTCTTCTATTTGTTGGCCTTGGTCTACTCTTAGGTTTTGGGTTTTTTTCCTTGTTCCCACTGTGGTTCATGTAACTAGCATTTACTTTAGCCACTCTTAAATTATGTTTTAAAAAGGAGTGGGGAGTGCAGGTCTTCACTGTAGTGCCAGTTCATGTTTACTGAGCGTGGAATCACACCCCTTCTGCATTTGCCTTTGGTATGTGACTGAAATAGGATTAATAGAGAAACATGGGTTTAGATGATTTAACTGTAGGATGTTATCTGTGCCTCTGCTATTAAAGGTTTGGAAGGAGACAAACACTTGACTCAGAGAGGCAGGCTGAGGCTTAAGCCTATTCCACCTGACCCTGTGGTAGAATCATGGAATGGCTTGGGTTGGAAGTGACCCTAAAGACCATCTAGTTCTAACCTCTTGCCATGAGCAGATGATGTTTGGCTCAGCAGACCCTTTGGTCTGACACAATACAATTATCTTGTTGACCCTGATGAGATTTTACCATGTACTGAAGACCATCACCCACAGAGGCTCAGTGGGCCTGCAGAGTTCGGTAGGTGTAAACAATCCTTTACCTTTCAACATTCACTATAGTCCTCCAGTGGAGCAGTGCAAACTCTGCCAGCTTACAGACAGTATCCATATGGTAATCCTGGAACAGCCTTACAGCATGTTCCCCTCTAGTTCTAGGTCCTTAATATGTGCTGCTGCTCCTCTCTCCTCTTCCCTCATCTGACCTTTCCCTCCAGTAAGTTGTTAGAGGAAGGCTCAAAAAAGGCAGAACTCAAGCAAGAAATTAAACTCAACCCCCAAACTTCCTGCTTTTGTTCAGTGCCAAAAGCACAGCAGAAATCTCTTCCTGCAAGAGCCCAGGCCTGCTATTTTCCTTACTTTGCTCTATGCTGCTCTCTTCCTGTATGATGGATTGGGAAACCATTGGTTTCCTCACACTGCAAAACGAAAGCTAATCCTTCAGCAATAGGAGAGCAGTGACCTGTGTATTGTGCCCCAAGGAAGTTAAATTATGGCAGGCTTTGGAGGCTGCACTTAGGATAATCACTTTCACATAAATAATTTTACATTATTTAGTGCATTTCTGTCCTTGTCACACAGCCGTAGCAGCACTTCACGAAACTATAGGCAGGGGTTGTAGGAGAGATGGCTCCAAAAAATCACTGAAGATGTTGTCATAATCACAGGGTCTCCTCTAAGCTCTTTCTGCAGCTCTTCACAGACAGCTGAGGGTCCCTGAATAATTTCATAGGGTCAGCAAAATGTATCACCTCGCTGACCAACATACCAAAATGATGCCACATATCAAAAGAGCTTTCTTACCATGGATAAATACTGCCAACCTGGAAGAGTGGGAATTCCTCATTGTCCATCACAAGGTCAGAAAGACATGGGATCTCCTCATGGCTTCAGTGTAAAAAACCAGGTTCTAAAGCTCAAGGGACATCAGGCCTCACAACTCCTTCAAGGATTTTCAGAAAGCCAGGAATCAACTGGTAGTTAAGTTTGACACTAATTTCCTGAACACTTTTTAAAAAACTAAATTAAACCAATATTCTATTGCCATCAGGGGTCCTTTGTCTAATACTGCTTCAGGGGCTGCCTCACTCACATCTCATCCTCAAAATGGGCGTTTTCAGATCACTGAAATACACAAAGTGTTCTGAGAAGAACCAGCTGGACTTTACCCACAGGAGTACTGATGTCAAAGCCTTCACCAGCTGGGTTCCTAGAAAGCAGTGTGTCAGAAGTTGCAGCAGCAGAACAAAACTTACGTACTCAACAGTCGTTTAATTAAGAAATCAATCACCCGAGGAAGCAGAGAACACAGGTTGTGGCAAAGGCTGTGTTACAGTGCTTTTCTAGTACTTTTCAGCATCAGGTGGGGTGTGTTTATCTGCTCCAGGCTGGGGCTGGCAAAGCCACGTTGCCAAGTTCTGCCTCTTGACAGGCCACACCATCGTACACCAGATCTGGCATGTTTGCCACCACAGAATCACAATTCAGTCACAAATGCCAGTGGTGCATTCAGAATTCACTTGGATCACATGTTTATATATAAATTCCAGGCTCTAAATTCCCCTGTTGTAGAAGAACTCTGTTTCTTCTGTAGATGACAAAATTTCCGGTTCAAGATCTGCTCGCTTTATCTGCAACATAGGAAAAAAGGGAATCAGCACCACCACAGCCTGGTAAGTGAATGTTAAGTCCTTGTTACTGCACTGCACTTTGCACAAATTCAAGTACTGCATTCAGTATTTGGGACTTAGAGCTCTTTGTTTATTTGGGGATTTGAGGGATTTTTTGTTGTTTTGGGGCTTTGTTTTTTTGCTCCTCCAACATTTTCTACATGTGCACACATATGGGAAGCAATATTTATTATTTAAGAATAGTGACATTATCTCCATTCACTATAGAATGACAGAATCATTTAAGTGTGAAAAGACCTTTAAGATCACCAAATCCAGCTGTAAATATATTTTGGTGACACCCAGGAGAACTTCTGCTGTGGGCTGAGTGAGCCATTGAGAAGGAAAGGGAACAAACCAGCCCTACTCTCAGTACATAATTCCTCAAAAGTCCCCTCATTTATGTTCAGTTTGATTTGTTGTCGTAAGAGATCAAGAAATCAAAAAAAAAAACCCCAAAATTAAAATGTCAGAAAGTTTAGGCAAATAAAAGAAACCACTGAAAATTGCAAGAGCCCAGTCTGTGATTTGCTAAGAATATTCACAGAGTGCTGATAAGGGAGAGGAAACAAATGCAGAAAGGCTCCTCTCATCTGGCCTTCTCCAAAGCCCAAGGTTCAGGGGCTACATCCTCCATTTAAAACCTGCCAGGAAAGCCTTCTTTCCCAGGAAACAGATGACACTTCCCAGTTCAGCAAGGCACAATGAAGAGATGTCCCATGTGAGCAGGTTTATCTCTCCAGTGAGCCCATGCTGACTTTGTGTGAAAGAAAAAATTCTCATCTACATCTTGCCTTTCTCCTGCAGGACTGACCACAGTGCTGAAAGAGCACTTAAAGATTAGTTCTGACCTTGCTTGCTTCTGTTGTGAATGTCTGATAAATCTACATTGAAAAGTGTAAATATAAATAACACACAATGCAACTCAGTCCTGTGAGCCTCTGCCTGGTACATGGGCCTTCACAAGCAGCCTCTCTGCTGCTGCCCCATTTTAGATGCACCACGTTAATCCTGTTGATTTTTTTATACATGGCCTTCAGACTGCTGGCCATAGTTCTGAAAGGCTGATTTAATGTCACAATAATCCTAAATCAATTCCTGTGAAAGGACTTACCTCCCCACACTGCGGGAACATACTAAATGAGACTGGCAGCATCCCTGCTAGGACTGACGTAACCACAAACATTCTCACTGGACCCAAAGCACGAGGATTTTTAACAAATCTTGCTCTGTCCAAGACATTGAAAAAAGTATGTCAGTATATTGAAAAATAACCTGACAGTGACACAAAGAGCATTAGCTATTATTTTACTGGTTGAAATTACACTGAAATTAGTCATAATCTAGGTTTATGGTTCCTAAAGATGTTTCCTTACTCCATTTCTTATGTTCTTACTCTTAACTCCCCGTGCTTTCCCTTTATTTTGTGCTTGCCTGCAGCATTTTCCAAGCCCAGACAGTCAAGATTAAGAAAACAACCAGCAAGATCCAAGTGACAAAAGGAGAGAAAGTACATTAGTGCTTTAAAGTGTCTCAGTTCTTTGATTAAGATTTTTCTTGCATTACCCTCTTTCCTTACACATTTAGTTCCTGTGGACAGTCCTGCTTTGCCTTGTGCAAAAATTTATTACTTGACATATATATTTAAAATTTTATTTTACATCTGCATTTGTCTTCTGGTAACAGGAGTCCCTTAAGCTGATAGGGAATCAATTTAGGCAATACCAAATTAACTGACAGAGATGATCCCTACCTGTACTATTTACATGACAAAGATCATGATCAAAAGCTCAGGGCGGGCTAAGAATCCTCTCATAAAGCATACAATGTATTCTTCCTATGATACAGGGGTTTAAAATGTTGCAAAAGCAAGAACATGGTTTACAATACATGGAAAATTTGGAAGTTGAGATCTAGCTTCAGTTGCAAATTCAAGTGCCACATTACCTCTTTTAAAAATACAAACCTAAGCTAAGTGCTGTGAACAACCTTGATACAGACATTGGAACTCAAGGTTAGGGAACCAGAGGTAGGTAGGTGCTGGAAAACAGCTTGTCAGGAGAGAACAAACATGGTTCCTGCATGGGAGCAGAGAGGAAAACCTCACTCCTGCAGACCCTCGAAGCATGGGTTCAGACATAACCAGATCCACTTAATGATCTAAAAGAATCACAGCAGCAGAACAGCAACTTCCCACATCATCCCTGCTACCAAGGCAAGCAATACTGCAAACCAACAAATGGCAAATGGTAACAGCCAGACTGAAAACCAGAGCACCACTGACCAGGCAGCCCCAGCCCTTTGCAGTGCCTCTCACCTCTGCACACAGTACATGAGCACTTCTGGCAGGAGGAACGTTGTCCCAAACAAGACTGCTCTGGACAATGCCGTTTCCATAACAGCCTTCGGGGAGAGAGCAAACAAGTGGTGTCAAAGCAGTGCTCTGGGCAGCTTCAAACACTGCCTGCTTCCCTGAGTGCTTTTCTGTCGAGCACTCTGGAGTTTAAAGCAACAGGTTAATGAGGGATAAAAACATCTATTAGAGAAATTCTTTCTTAAATGGAAACTAAGAGACAAATACTCTGTTTATTAGTGAGAAATTCCTTAAAAGGGAGGTGAAACTACTGATGGGTTTTCCTGCCATGATAATAATTTTGCTGAGACTTGCCTTTTTGAAGTTGTGCTGAACTTCATACAATTGGTTATACCTTCTGGGCATCCTAACTAGCCTGTGTTAAATCAGAAGTTCTCTCTCCAGCTGTCCCCAAATCCTTATGCTCATCCACTTGTTTCCACAATACAGGGCTTTTCTCTGAGGTGTCTCATCAGAAGACCCAAGAGTCTTACCTCCTTCTGGAGGTGACATGGGAAAGCAGAAATGCCTGTGCAAGTGTCTCTGGTACTCACTACATTGGTCTGGGGAGGCAGCCAACCCTTGAAGACACAAGGGTTGTGGAACTTGGTTCCAGAAACCTAATCCAAGCCTGCCCAAAGATTCAGCACCTGATGTGGGATTCCTTATTCCATGTATCTAACCCTATCTACCCTCAGCATCACATTCTGCTCTTAGCAGGGAATGAAAGTCACATCAAAGAGTTCTCCACCCCCTCACCTACCTTCTCACCAGCCTTCTTAGACACTCCTACAACCTTGCCATTCCTGTCCATCACTTCTATCCCATTATCAAATTCTGGGCTTCTCACCATTGCCACAGTAAATGCACTCGTCAAACCTGCAGGGTTAAAGGGGATTTTGCTTATTAAATCCAAAAAGACTGTCTCAATAGTAACATTCATCATGATGTGCATTTTACATTTCCAGTTCAACAGTTCACAACTGAATAACGTGACAGCTTCAAAAGAGACTGCCCCATAAAAATCTGCTTGGGATGTGAATCTTTATTTCAGAAGCTGGATTGAGACTGTAAGGCTTCAGTCCTAAAAGGTGCTTTGTCATTACAGTTTCAGAGCTATAAAATCATTTCCATCCAGCTCAAACCATGAGAACTTTGTTCCTAAGAGAAAGTAGAGGGATTTTTGTTGTGGTTAGGTTTTGCCCTGCTCAGCACAGAAGACAAGACCCTGAAGGGAATAGGGTTTCAGTAAAGACTGCATCCCTGCATTGAAAGGAAGGGCATAGACTGGCAAACTGACCTTGCCTGAAAAAATAGATTTCTCTTTTTATTAGTTGTTGGTAGGGCTGTTCAATAAAGACATCCGTGTACCAAAGGACACTTTGCAAATGCTGGACTAGCATTAGTCAATTATCCTCAGGCTTCTCTCTACATTTAAGAAAATGGAAGCACATTTAACACCTGCTTCAAAGGAAACAAGTCAGAAACCTCTAATGTACGTCCTCAGAAAGATCTGAGTAGGCATCTCACATAACTTGAAACAAAGGAGATGACGTGTTTTAATTTTATCTATTTTCCCTTAAGAAAGGCCTAAATTTCTATAATGGCAACAGAAACACAATTAATGACATTAAATACTTAAACATGTCCTGGTGCAACTTCACCACGGCAGTAGAGCTGTTGTGGTAATGAACTGAGTCCCACTTTCCTTGCAAGATTAATAATATCCTGCTGGAACACAGCTCACTTCCTGCACTCCCAGAGCGATGTCGCACTCTGGTGTCACGGATGTGCCACGCCAGGTCATGTCAGTGCCACTGCTACTGCCCTCCTGATGTGTCCTGGTGCTTTCAGGTATGTGTACAAAGGTCACAAGAGTGCTCTGCAGCTCTGAGACTAAAACCAGCAAGAATCCAATGAGGTTGCGGTCACTGCACAGTGAGAGATGTCTCCCACAGAAAGGAGAGGGCCAGCAAAGGCAGCCAGAGAAGAAACAGTGAGACCACACCTGTGCAAGAGCAAGAAAACTCTACAGTCAGGCAGGCAAATGGCCCTCAGACCAGCTGCATGATGCACAGTTTGTTTCTACTCACCAAACAGAGGAGCAGGTAGCAGTTTTCTGACAACAAATTGCATTAATGGGCTCTTCAACATGTAACGATTCACGGAGATAAGAGGGAAAGCCTAAGGCATGGAGAGGAAACAGGCACCTTTCATTGAAAAAATGTGCAGCATTTCAGTGTAACAGGTTAGGAAAATAAATCTGTGACTTAGTACATGGTTACCATCTATGAAAACAAACAAATGCCTTGGTTTAACATTCCAACAAAATATACACCTTGTCTAGTTAATGAAGGTGCCGTAATCATTCTTTTAGATAAGAAGAGAAAACATTATGATAAAAAAAGCATTCAACATTATTATGTAGAGGACAGCAGCAGTGTGAATACAAAGACAGAAAAAAGAAAAGAATTACCTCTAATAGTCCTTGGACATTCATCCAACTGCACTGTGTCACACACTACTCTCTCCCCCAAACAGGATGTCTGGTTTACTTCTGTATTTTTCCTGATTCCTTGCAGTTTTAGCCCAATTCTACATTCCCATAATAACACTTGCAGGATGTTTCATTTAGGAATAAATGGCCAGGACACCACCTGGCCCTTAGAGTCTCCCTTGGAGGGCAAAGGGAAGCACTCCCACAGTGACCCATGGGCATGGCTGCCTCCCCAGACCTCTGTAAGCCCTGAGCAATCCTGGCCAGCTGTTTTGCTCAATGGGTAGAGGTGAAAGTCCCTCTAACAGAAGCAGGGACAATCACATTTTTCTGCCAGCAGCTTATGAAAATCACTGCCTCATGTGGAGAGTGAGGAGAGGCATTACAGAGCCATTTACACTTGTGATGAGTGTCATGAGGATACCTGAGCTCATCCTGATGTAGCAAACTCCAGAAATCACAAATTCCTATTCCAGCAGAGGACACAGTGTCAGCTCCCTCCTGGAAGGCTAATTTCCCTGCATCCAGTGCAGTATTTTCATGGCTATGCTGTTCCTGGGATTTGGGCAAACACTGTCCAGCACTGATGCCTGCAGATTTCACCACTTGTTTGGAGTTAGATCTCCTCCACGGCACCACATCAAAAATCAACTACAACACCCCAGTGGCTCACTCTGTGTTTGTAAACACTGGCCAGTTCCTCTCACTACCTGTTTTCTAAGCTTGCAAAATAATAAAGAAAATGACACAAGAGGCAGCATCAGAGGAAGCCAAGCAAGATAATGGCTGACAAAGGATCAGAAAGAATTCTTATTCTGAACAGTTCTGTGGCAAGACATCAGAGTGGAGCACCAGAGCAGAGTCCTGAAGGGTATCTGGCACTGTGGTTACCTCAGTTCCTACTCCTTCTCAGGAGAGCTTGTCAGGAAGGCAATCATTGAGCAAATACTTACACCAACACAGGCTGAATAGGAAACAGCTCCCAAGCCAAGAAAGAGCTGCTTTCGTTGAAGTGAGTATTCCTAAGGAGGACAGAAAAACCACACTGCATAAGTACATCATAAAACACCTGTAAATGAAGTTCAAAATGGTATTGTACAATTCAGATGATTACAGAAATAAAAATCAACACATACTTCAGCCTTTGGGGTGCCATTTCCATTTATCAGGGTGAATGCTGTGGTGTATGTGTGAAACACGAACTGCAGAAACAAGAGATTGTAAGAAAACATGAATTCAGGATGGAGACTAGAAGACCTGTGAAAGCAGAAAGAAAGAAGCAATTACCTGCCAAAAAAAAGAAGGCTTTGCCTCACGCTGAACAGATGAAATGATGACCTAAGAGGAAAAATGCACAAGGAAATGAGGTTTGATGAGTGTAGAAGTTTTTGGTGCAGGAGCACCAGGAGAACTGCTGAGGTTCCACTGGCAGCAGTGTCAAAGGCTCCAGTCAGTGCCCAAAGCCACCAGCCTTGGTTCTAGGCTAGCACATTCTCTTGTTACAGAGCTGACATGCTCATTTTTCTATTCAATAGAAAGCACACAGACACATGGTGGCAAAACCTGTGCAAGAATATTGCAGCAAGATGCTTTCTTACCCAAAAGAAAAATGCATTTGTGCCATGAAGCTTAAATAGATGCAAATAAAATAACTAAGGTAGCAAAAGGCTAATTAAAGAAATGATTGAGAAAGGGTGAGATTGGTTTTGCTGGGGATAGGAAAACTAGATCTAACTGATCAAAGATCGAGGATTTTAGGAGTTAATTCCCAGCTCCTTCTCAAATTCAGACAGTGAATAAGAACTTCAGCTTTAATAAACCACAGCTTTTCTTGAGGCCTGACCTCCCAAGCTCAAGGTGTGTAACACTTTCAAAAAACGGAGTCAATCAAGATAAGAATACAAAATATCAAATAAGACGAAGGCTAAGAATCTCCAAAGCTTCAGAGAAAGATCAGTAATTGATTTAATTTTCATTGATCAACCATCTTTATTATTAATGCCAGCACTGACTCTAACCACATCTATGAGAGCACATTAACGTGTAAATATAAAGAAGAAGTATTTCTATTAATTCTATTAGTGCTCTTAATGAATTTAACAGCCATCAAGGCTTTCATTATAGTTTCTAGCAGTGCCATGTAAGTTCATTCTGTAATGTCTGTATGGAATGACGTATCTCAGGATGTACACTCATAGGCCAAACCCAAAGAATCTAAATGAATAAACATGCACATAAGTAGTTACAAATTTCATGAAATGAAATGGTGCAATTTTTGAGCACAGTAACGAGAGTTCATTTTTATATCTTTGGTAATTTATTGACAACACCATTTCCTACTTGCCAATGCACCAATTATCTACATAAGAAAAAACTGATATTCTGGGTCTGAAACAGAACACAAGGCTCCAACTCCTTCCCACTGCAGTTCCAGATTTTTGAGGTTGATTTTTGAGGCCTTGCTCTCAGTGCTGAGCAAGTTCACCTTGCATCAGAAAGCTGTCCTTCACACATGAACAATCTCTTGGAATGCTGCTGGAGAAGGGTAGCTAACAGCTTTGGACTTCCAGGGAGGTTCTTTAAGGGCTCAATTTCCAGGTTACTCAGCACTTCCCATGAAACAGATATCTTTCAAACAGCTTGTACTGAAGCTACAATAAAGCCCCAAAACTTCTATTCCCTCCCTCCATCCCCTGGCCATGGAAAATGTAAGCCTTGCTGGCTGCACACTGGCATCTGTTATGATTACTCACCAAGGGAAGAGTTATGGGCATGAAAGCTATAAAGAAAGAAAACTTTATTTCAGTAAAAATAACGTCTGTGAGTGTAGATGGATGGTCTTGAGCAGAAAATTCCCCTAACTTCCCCCTCTGGTTCCATCTCCAAGTAAAAAACACTGCCCACAAACCCCAGCATCACCATTAACTTCAACCCTAAGCTTTGTCTCTCACTCCTCACTCAAGAAGCCACAATCCCTGCTCACAGTTCACAGCCAAAAAGAGCCCTCCTGAACTCCACTCACCAGGGCTGCTTGGAAACCTAATAACTGAACACAAGTCCAGCTCTCTATTCGAAAAGTGAGGCAGTAACAAAAGCTGCCACAGTTGTGAGTGGTCACAGGAGATAATCAGTAAATAGGCTCAGTATGGTTATGTCTGATGAACAACCTGTGCTGCCTTGGCTCCCTAAACAACACCCCAAGCATGCTCTGTCTGTCACCAGAAAGTAAATTCATCCAGCAGCCACAGCCATCAAGGGAAAAACTTAAATTATAGTAGACAATTAAATGTGGAGGAATTTGGGAATTTATTCTGCAGTGACAAGAAACAGAAACTGATCAGTGTTTCCATCTAGATGAGCAGATTATCCTTAGGAAAAATCCCTCAACAGGACCATAGGAATAAATAAATAAATCTTCAACACATATAACAATGCAACTAACAGAACAGTCTACCTGCTTTTCTACATGGAGAAGAGTGTCACTGTGCTATCACAGCAGCTATTTCCCATGAGCTATTCCCCCTTGATGCTTAGTCACACACACAGAATTTCACTTACAGGAACCTACCTGGAGGTCTGAACAAAACAGGAATTATCTTGTCTGTATCAGGATGTACACTGGACTTAAATAAAAAGAAGAAAAAAAAAAAAGCAAATTAGAACATCTTTGCCATACTTGAATAAGGAAAAAAAATTCTAAATATTTTGTAAACTTACCAGACTTAGCACGAAGGCTTGTTTGGTCTACAACAGTTGGAAAATTAGGTCAGTAATTAAATTTCAGAAGAGACTGGGAAAAATATTCCTTTTAAATTTATTTTATGTCTTTTTCTAATAACTTCCCTTTATACAAAGTATATATATTTATGTATCACTTTAATTATATTTTCCCCTAAAATTTCTCTCTATATACTCCCTGTTGAATATAAAGCACTCACATCCCATGGGCTGTGTAACAGCACCAAAGCACACACTAGGGCAGAACAGAAGGTTAATCTAAAAAAGTTAAAACTAGTAGGTACTTTAAAACATAAAACAACAATTAAGTATGGCTAAACACTTATGTTAAGATTTTAACTGCAGTCCAAAATACCTGATTATTCTGTATGGGCTCACTTAGGGTCTTCTCATTGGTTTGTATTAATAACCTGGTGCTTTTTATTTCATTCTGTATTTGAGAAAAAAAAACAAACAAAAAACCCTCAGATTTCAATATTCTGAGTGCAATATGTAAGTTATAAAACACTCTAAATACAAACCTAGAAACTAGTGATGCACCTGTTCCTCACCTGACCAGTGAAAGCAAGAACACACCTAGACACAACTGACAATCATAGAAACTTTTAAATTATTGGGATAATTCAACTGCTGGCACAGCAGCCATGGGCTGAGCAGGGCTCCTGAGATGGTTGTGCCTAGAAATGTCCCTTGGTTGATGTGATCCCATACAGAAGTGCATACACGCGTATTTCTGTTTATCGTAGAACTGTGGAATGCTAAGCTCGGGTTGGGAGGGACCTTAAAGCCCATCCAGTGCCACCCCTGCCACGGGCAGGGACACCTTCCACTGTCCCAGGCTGCTCCAAGCCCCATCCAGCCTGGCCTTGGGCACTGCCAGGGATCCAGGGGCAGCCACAGCTGTTCTGGGCACCCTGTGCCAGGGCCTGCCCACCCTCCCAGGGAAGAATTTCATCCTAATATCCAATCTAATACTGTCCTCCGTCAGTTTAAAGCCGTTCCCCCTTGTCCTATCACTCCGTGCCCTTGTCCAGCTCTCTTGCAGCCCCTTTAGGCACCAGAACATTGCATTCACTGCTACATTTCTCATATATTTCATTTTCCCCATTTCACAGCCCGGCAAAGCCACAATCCCTGAGGTCTCTCGCTCATCTCGACCCTCCCTGCGCGCTACTCACGGAAGACTTCAGGAGCAGCAGCGGATCCAACGCATCCGCCCAGAGGAGAAACCTCTGGAAGAAAGACTGAGGAAGACACGTTTAATAGAGACGAGGCGTTATTGCGGACCTGCCCTAACCACGCTCCGTCCCCACATCCCCTCCCGTCCATCCCCACTCCCGACCTGCCCCTCCGCCCTCCAGAAGCGCAGGTTGGCGTCCATGGAGCCGCGGCACCGGAAGGCGCCGGCGGGCCCGGTCCGGCTGCCGCACGCTCCGCCCGGGCGCGGAGCCGCCGCGCCACGGCCCGCGCTGCCGGCAGCGCATCGCGGTGGGGAGAGGCCCCATGGCCTTTTCCCTTTCCAGCGGCTTCCCCCGGGAAGGCAGAGCGAGGAGGCTGCGGAGAAACCCCCGGGTCCTCCGCGGGATGGGGGAGGGAGGAGAAGGCCAGGCCAGGTGAAGGTCAGGGGGTCGGGGCCCCGCAGGCACAAACCGGCCACCCGAGGTGTGGCAAAGTTCAGGTTTATTGGAAAAATTCTATGGTTACATTTCACAAAACAGCCAAACAGTGGGACTGAAAAGACTTGCAAGTACTGGAACCTGGAGCATCAGCAGGCACGGCGGCACATGAGTCTCATTTTTTTATCATTTGTTACCTGGGAGCATTGCTCCCCGTTCTAGAGCTAACCTAGGACACACCAACCACGTTGCCAAGGCGGTTCCCTTGTGCTTCTCTGCTCAAAGGGACAGAAGATGAAAAACAGAACCCCCGAGTGTTGTATTGATCTGTGCAGCCCTCCAGCATGGGTTGGTGTCCATGGGCTGCTCACCATGGGCCGTGGCAGCTGTGAACCGCTGTGAACAAAGGCGCAGGACGGAGCTCCCGAGGCAACGCAACACATCCAACTTCCTCAAAACGGAGAAACAGGACTCGGGGGAAAGTGAAACAAAAGCAAAGCACCACACCAGCTGCTAGTCCATGTTAAGATTATTTTATTATAGCTATCGAGATGCTACATCAGTTTCAAGCAGCACAAGAATCAAGCAAATTCAAGTGACAGTAAACTCGCCCTAAAGCTCCAGTAAGTGCACTACGGGGGTTCACGTTTTACCATCTCCCAGACAGAATTAAAGTTCATGCTTGTCAGTGCTCCTGAGTAGCTGCACCTGTTTTTTTTTAATGGCACATATTTACATTCATTTCATGTTTTAGTGCATTTACCCACAAAACCAATGATTTTTAAATTATTTTTACTTGTTACATTCATCTCTTCTTCTGCAAAGTTCATTCAAAACAAACCATGTATCAAAATTCTATCCTTGTATTGTGTCAAACTTTTAACAGATTTTAATGTTGTGTGAGAAAAGGAAACGCAGGACATTTTCTGGTCCTAAACTAGTTAAGGAAAGAGGGAAAAGCCAGTGGAAGGCAACTGTAACTTGTGTACTCATCACATTCAGGAAGATGATTAATGGTCACAGAAATCCATGAAACTGAAGCTGCAGAAGATAGGGGGAAAGCCTTAGTTTTACCCTTTTTAAAGCAAGACAAGGGAGTCAGTAAATATTTTAGCATTTAATTTCTCCTCAAACATGAGAAGAGGAGAGCTTTTATTTTTATTATAAATTTTTACAATCACAGCTGTTTTCCTAATGTCTTCAGTGTATGGTAACTAAGGGTTCTGTCCACATATCTGAGTGTTTATTTATGCACTTTTTCAAAATATTCTTTGGAACCTTCTGGGCTTGGTTTGATCTGTCAAGAAAAGAAAGTTTAGTTATTACTTGGTACAGGTAAGATAAAAAAATGACAGATTTGACACTTTATCCAAGAAAATCCATGCATACTTTATGAAAACAGTAATCTATTTCTGTTTCTGCACTTGGTTGAAAGACAAAAGTCTAGATCATGTACAACTCCTACTTGAAAATTTCAAGTATATAACACATTTTTCCTGTTAAATTACAATGTATTAAATAAGTAAAAAAACCTGAAATCAGATAATGGAGACTACACGTCAAATTTGGAGTTCTAAACACAATTTGCATATCCTAAAAGGAAACCAGTGAACTTTCTTCACAGAAATCCAACATTAAGTATCAGACAGACCAAATTGGTCCAGCCAATAAAAGCTTCATGTTTAGACAACCGGCAGGGATTCAGTCAAGCCGCTCACATTCGAGTGGATCCCAGCCCTTCAGACATGCACAAACAGGGTTAGGATTCTATTTCGGAGGATTCTATTTAGCATTCAGCAGGCACTCACCGTTGGGGAGTCTGGAGTCCAGTTAGCTGGGCACACCTCTCCGTGTGTCTCCACGAACTGGAAAGCCTTCACCAGGCGCAGCGTCTCCTCCACGCTGCGCCCCACGGGCAGGTCATTGACGCTCAGGTGCTTGATGATCCCGTTTGGATCAATGATGAACAGACCTCTGGAATGGAGCAGGAGTTCAGGGAAGGCAAATCACATTTCAAGGCCAAAGAAACTGGATGCACAATTTCAGCAAGGCAGTTAGTCCTAGATGCATGTATCAGTTAGGAGCAGAACTACAGCATTTGGTATCTTGTTTGCTAGCAAAGTGATCAACTGCTATAGTACTGTGAAATTACGAAGTACACATGGAGACACTTCAATGGAGGCAGAGCAAAGGGAGAACTCAAAGGTCCACCTGTACTTCAAAATTGAAAGCTGGCATCCTGCCCATGTCTTTTTGATCAATCCTGTAGGTACTGAGTGAAGAGCTGCTTGTGCATTATGCTACTAAATTAAATCCTGTTGCCTACAAATATTTGTGAAAACCAAAGTCACAATCTTACCATACTAATTAACTTAATCTGTCAGTAAACAAGACAAAAGTTCCTGATGCAAAGAGATCAGGAACTGAAGGTCTCCAGGAGACTCCTCTCCAATCCACTGTTTCTCACGGACTACTATGGAAAAAAAAATCAGAAATTGCCCTTCTATGCTGCTCTTTTTCCTTAGTGACATGGAGCTCTCCCCCTCTCTCAGAGCAGAAGGGCTGGCTTTTCCCTGCACACTTTGTCAGAGAGGCCTGGACCCGTTCCCAGCCATAATGGCCAGGTGTCCTTTTCCTAGGGTGGGATCCAGCCATCCTGCAGCAGAAGTGACATCTCAGAGTCCTCACTCGATGCCAGTTCCCTGCAGGAGGGCACAGTGTGGCTTATGTTGGTTAGACTGGGTTGGGTCACATCACACCAGAGCTACCAGCAGCCGAGCCTTACCTCAGTGCTATGCCAGGTCCTTCCAGCAGCACCCCATAATCACGGGAGATCTGTTTTGTGAGGTCTGACAGAACTGGAATATTCATTTTGCCCAAACCGCCGCTCTAGAGAACAGAGTAAGGTTCCACTTGGTTACAAAATGTTTCATAGGATCCTCCTTCCTGGGCTGCTGGATTCCATGCTCTTGGGGGTACAGTAACAACAAAACACAACCATTCATGCCATTCTGCTCCATGAAAGGAACCAAGTGTGTGTGGTGTAGCTTGGGTTTGCTTTCTTTGTTTGTTTTAAAGTAGTCAGGGACATTTTGTTTCTTTGGAAAGTGAAAACTTCTTTTGCACTGAGCATTTTAAAATTGCTTATTTTGGTGGTAAAAGGCTACCAATGGCAACAGCCATAAATTTCCAGAAAAACTTCCTTTGTACCCTATTCAGGAGCTTTGAATAGAAAAATTTCTACTGCATATTTAAGTGATGAACATGATGCAGTACTGCATATTTTAGGATGAACATGAGGGGGAGGGAAGGGAAACAAACCTGTGAACAAAGAAACTTTGGAGCACATGTCTAATGAGGAACAACTGAGGGAGCTGAGGCCATTAGGCCTGGAGAAAAGGAGGCTCAGGGGTGACCTTATCACTCTCTATAACTGCCTAAAAGTGGGTGTATCCAGGTAGGGGTGAACCTTTTCTCCCAGGTAACAAGGGACACGACAAGAGGAAATGGCCTCAAATTGCACATGGGGAGGTTTACATCAGATGGCAGGAGAAAATCTTCACAGAAAGGATTGTCAGGCATTGGAACAGGCTTCCCAGGGCATGGGAAAAAACACGTGGATGTGGCACTTGAGGACACAGTGGTGAACATGGTGGTGAGTTGGACTTCATGGTCTTAGAGGTCTTTTCCAACCTTAAAAATTCTACAATCTCAAAAACAATGCTCCTACCAGCACACTCAGTATGTCAAAGTTCTGCTGCTCTATTCAGTGCACTTTTTTTGGTTTTGCCTCCCAGAAATCAATTTAAATATTATTTGAAGAGTCAAACAAGATTTCTTTCAGTTTTGCCACATACTGAGACTGCAAGAGAGATAAGCTCTCTAACCTTGAAACAAGGCTGGAGTTTGTTAGCTTTGCTATTCCTGGCATCATCAGTGAATTACTGTGTAATATCAGCCACTCAGACCCTGATCCTGCAAACACTTGTCTGCAACAGAGTTCCCTACAGAGCTTTGAGCACAGATGTCAGAGGAACCAAGGTTTCAGCTTCTCTGGGTGTCAGTTTCCTGCCTGTGCCACCATGGAATTCTTTGCACCCTTTGCAGGGTGTTTTGAGTTGGACTCGATGATCCTTGTGGGTCCCTTCCAACTCAGAATAGTCTGTGCATCTGTAAAATATTATGTGCATGACTGACATACCCTGAACACCTGTGAAGTCAGGCCACCGTCACGCTGCTGAGCTTTGAACAAAGCATGCAGAAAAGAAATACTCTTGACAGGCTCGGCCAAGGTGTATTAAATCCAGCAGACTCTCCTCCCTCTCCTGCATGTTCCAGTGGTGCCAGAAGGCATCCAGCCTGCAGGACTACTGCACACTGCTGTCCACACAGGCCGGGACTGACGGCACAGGTGCTTCTGCCCCTTCCTGGGACACTTGTGGGTCTCTGAAACTACCTAAACTAGACAGATGTTTTATATCATCTAAAGCATGTATTTTTACACACATCTGAAAGAAGCTCCTCTCCAGTAAAAGGCTGTCTTTATCTCTTTCTTCCCCTAAAGAAAGCCAAAAACCTGCATTTGTACTGCAAGAGCGGAACCCCTTCAGCAAGTAAGAGTTAATGATACAAGTGCTCCAATAAACTGGTGGTTCTTTTGCTTCCATCCTGAAGCCACCACTGTTGGCTATTTGTTAACAGCAACGACCACACAGCTGCTGCTCCTTTTCTGTGATAGTTTTTGTGCATTATCAGCTGTCACAGGCACTTTGGGAGAGTGACATGTAAACTGAGCATTTGTCTTTTGAGATAAATGCTCAAGGATACAATGTAATCAACAAGACTATCATCACAGCAAAACAAGTTAAAAACCCAAACCAAATAATTAAGAAAAAGAGAAAGGAAACAAAAGACAGAGGTCAGAATTATGTCATCAAATGTAGAAGTTGATCACATACCACTTTAGGAAATCTTTTAAAAATCAGCATCGGCACAATTGTTTATTCAACTCCTCTTCTCTGGAGCTCTTGTGAAAAGAAACCAAACCAACAGAGAAAGCCCCCCAACAAATACTCGATTCATACCTTTCGTGGTGTATTTATCCAGGCCAGATGACTAAAATGAGAGTCCACCGAAACTGCCACCACCTCACAGTTCACGTCACGGAATTCATTTGCTTTGTTACTGAAAGCCACAATTTCCGTGGGGCAGACAAAGGTGCTGGTGGGAAGAGAGATCAGGCTGTAACAATTCTGCCATCTTCTCTTGAGAAGACTCTCATGTCTGTTTCTAGGCACTAATGCAGAAGAGCATTTTCTTTAGACTGATAATTTTAGCCATTTCCTGCTCATGATTAGTTTCAGTCTCAAATAAACAGTCATAGCCACTCAGATGGCACACCAGTTACCATCTGTCAGTTCTAGGCAGATTCTTTACAAGCATGGAGAAACTGTTCCTGCTAGGGACAGAGTTTTTGGAAACTATAGTAGAAAGGACTGCAGGTTAAGCCCATCTCCATGTGCCCAAATGCACCAGGATGCTCTTGGCAATTCAAGTCTTCTGGACAGACTGACCCCCATCTTGTCATGTTTTTCCTTGAAGCTGTGTAGCTG
Source organism: Corvus kubaryi (assembly GCF_017639235.1). NCBI lineage: Eukaryota > Metazoa > Chordata > Aves > Passeriformes > Corvidae > Corvus > Corvus kubaryi. The sequence goes on from NW_024580672.1 coordinate 18,207,359, forward strand.
CAGTTCTGCTGGCCCTGCTGCTTCAAGGACAGTCTCCAAGGCAGCCCCTAACTGCAAGGCAATGCCCTCACCCCTGGGATCTGACTGTAACAGGAACAACAGCCAGCTCCTGACGCAGCCCCTGCAGTTAGAAGATGCTCTCCAGACATCCACTGCTTTAACACACAATGGCCACGTGCCCCCAATCTTATCACTCACGCTCTAGAAACAGGCACATCTGCCTTGCAAGACCGGCCCAAATCGGGCAAAACCAGGAACGACCTGCAGCGCTTGTGATGACCTTCAGCAAGGCAGGAGGCCCGTCGGGAAGGGGAGAAACCCGCACTCACAAGTCCAGGGGGTAGAAGAAGAGAACCAGGTATTTCCCCTTGAAATCATCCAGACTCAGCTCCTTGAACTCTCCGTTAACCACGGCCGTTCCCTTGAAGGACGGGGCGTGCTGGGTCACCGCCGCGGCGAACCGCGAGGCGCCTGCGGAGGGGAAAAAGCAGAGCTGCGGGCCGGGCCCGGGGGCGCTCCCGGGGCGCGTCCCCCGCCCGCCCTCCCGCACTTACCGAGGCTGAAGGGACGGCGGGCGCAGAGCGGGGGCCGTGCCGTCCCTCTCCTCCCGGCGGCGGCAGCCACGGGCACCTGCGGGGACAGGGAGGGTCAGGGCAGGGCGGCGCGGGCAGGGGGCCGGGCCGGGCCGGGCCGGGCGGGCAGGGCCGCGGGCGGGCCCTCACTCACCGCGGCGCGCAGCAGCCTCCCCAGAGCGGCGGCCATGTCGAGCGGCGGGCGGAGCGGGCGGAGCGCCGGGGGCGGGAACCGGGGAGGGGCGGTGAGGGACGCACAGGCACGGAATCACGGAATCGATGGGGTTGGGAAAGGCTTCTGGGACCATCGACTCCAACCTGTGGCCGACCACCACCGGGTCAACCAGACCATGGGCACCGAGTCTTTCCTTGAGCACCTCCAGGGACGGTGACTCCAGCACCTCCCTGGCAGCCGATTCCAATGTCTAATCACCTTTTCCGTGAAGCAGTTCTTCCTAATGTCCAGCCTAAACCTCCCCTGGCGCAGCTTGAGGCCATGTCCTTTTGTCTTGTCATTTCTTACCTGGGAGCAGAGCCCGATCCCACCCGTTCTGTCAGGGAGTTGTGGAGAGTGATAAGGTCCTCCCTGAGCCTCCCCCAGGATAAACACCCCAGCTCCCTCAGCCGTCCCTAATAGGACTTGTGCTCCAGACCCTTCCTCAGTTCTATTGCCCTTCTCTGGACCTGCTCCAGCACCTCAGTGTCCTTCCAGAACTGAGGGGCCCAGAACTGGACACAGCACTCAAGGTGTGGCCTCACCAGTGCCATGTCCCCGGCGCTGTGCCCGGGCTGAGCCCGCCGGCCCCGGCCGCGCAGGGCTGGGTGGCCTTTGCTGTGTGCTGATACAGCCCAGCTTGTGCTCAGAAACCTTCCAGATACACGCCTGCAATTGGCTCTGACTTTATTGAACTCACTCGGATTATAGTTACACAATCACAGAATATTCTAAGTTGGAAGGGATCCACAAGGGTCATCAAAGTCCAGCTCCTGGCCCTGCACAGGACACCCCAAGAGTAACAGCATGTGCCTGAGAGAGCTGTCCAAACACTTCTTGAACTCTGTCAGGCTTGGTGCTGTGCCCACTTCCCTGGGAAACCCATTCCAGCACCCAACCACCCTCTGGTTTTTTTAAAACCTGGTGGTTTTTCTAATATCCAACCTAAACCTCCCCTGACTCAACTTCAGGCCATTCCCCTGGGTCCTGTAACCGGTCACCACAGGGCAGAGATCAGTGTCCGCTCCTCCTCTTCTCCTCATGAGGAAGTTGTAAACTGTGATGAGGTCTGCTCTCAGCCTCTTCCAGGCTGAACAGACCAAGTGCCCTCAGCCACTCTTCATACGGCTTCCCCTCAAGGCCCTTCACTATCTTCAGAGCTCCTAGCTTCTTTCTTTCTGTTCCTTCATCTAAACAGTTAAACCAAGTTGAACCCAGTTTCTCTTCTGGGTTTTAGTAATTTCTGGTTTCGTATATTTATTAATATCCACAACATTTTAGAAAGGGTGGACCTTGTGAACTAGAGAAAAGTCTGGCTCTGCTAGCAGGATAAGCTCAGCCATCAGCATCTGGGGCCAAAGCCAAAGGCAGCCGGAGCAATGTCAGCTACCCCTAGGATGAACTTAATAAATGCTAAATCCGTACTTCTGAACTTATTTCTGCTACTGATCCGTCTGCATGGTCCAATCACCTCGGTAACAGTGAACCCTCTGAGCCTTCAAAAGAGGGAGGGCTGTGTTCAACCTGCCTGTCAGGGTTGATAAGTAGCTCGTATTAACTCTCTAGTATGCCCAGGAACTGTTTGGGGCAGCTTTAGTTGATGTTGTCCAAAAGTGTGCTGAGACCTTCCCGGGCATTTAACATCATGGCCAGTTTCAGTCACTGGCACCTTTCTGGGACACTCCTGAATTTATTAATCCAGGTGTAGACAATGACAGCTGGAAATGTGGCTCTGATAATCTTCTCAAAAAAAAAAAGTAGCTCCCAGTAGAGCAGCCAGAATAATGTTATCTACTCATACATGCACAGAGATAACTGCGTGGGCTTGTGATGAAGATGGAGGTGCTCAAAAGGGGATGATGAAGATGGAGGTGTTCTGCAAAAGGGTATGAGAGATGAGATGTTCTTACAGTCAGGGTGAGGTGAGGGGGAAGAAAATGTGGACAGTACAAGACACAGATACCCCAGTATGGGGTGCACCTGCATAGTAGTGTAACTGCTTCCTGCATGCACTGATTTCCTTTAACTCAAATAGGCATCACTGGTGCTTTGGATTTAGAGGCTGTTCCCTTCAGGCTCAACATCTGCTAACAAGCTCTGAGTGCACAAGCACAGCATGGGGTCAGGGAACTACCAGGATCTGAGTTAAGGAACTTTACCAACCCCTTGCTTCTCATTAGCGCTTCATTAAGGAACACCTGAAGGTGTGTGAGAGAGAAGTTCAGTTTTGAGTCTTGCTGATAAACCAGGGCTGCTGGAAAGTGCCAGCTGGAGGGGGACTCTGCTGGGAAAGTCACTGGCTGAGCGACAGGTGTTGTTTGGCAGAGCTACTCAGATTATTTGCATGTTGCCTAGAATTTTGGGGCACTTTTGCTTAAAAATCCCTCAAAATATGAAAGTGGAAGCCAGTAAACTATTTGTACATTAGAAAGTATGTCAGGTAGAGTGTGGGTGAGCTGTGCCCTAGTCTGCAGCCTTGGATTTGGAGAGGGAAGGAGTGATTGTGGAGATTGTGACCAGGGTAGAGGTGTAGAAGGTCTTTGTGCCTGCTGCCAGCGGAGCAGTGTGCAGTGAGGGTGAGCCTGGGACACCTGTGGAGCAGTGGCTGTAGGTGGAGAGCAGCAAACCATCAGCCATTACCTGGGCTGATTCCTTTCAGAGCAGTGCAGGATGGCATGAGTGCATTCGTGTCTGAAACCTGGCACATGCCCTTGGACACAGAGACGAGCTCGCCCAGACGAGTGCCCTGGGACTGGGCAGCAAACTCTGTGCCCAGGGGAGGCCGGGCTCCTTTCCCTCAGCTGTGGGAGCTGCATTGTGGCAGCCAGAAAAGGGCTGTTGCTCGGATTTCCTGAGGATGGCTGTCTCATCCACAGATGATTATTCACAACTTCTAAGTTGATGTATTCTAAACCGATGTCCTTCCCCCCTCCCCGGAAAGTTGTATTTGTTTAAAACTCTTTGTTTAAACTCTTGGCTTGCAGGTGGGGAAATATTGCTCACGCTTTGTTAAGAGGCAGCGTAATTCAGCTCAGACCTCTGTGCAAATGCTTGAACTACTGCCATTTAGCAGGGGGTATTTTCCATTTTGCTTTTTACTGAGCATCCCTGCAATCTGAAGATGGACCTTGTCACTACCAAAGAGCACTTGATAAAAGTTCCTTTTTCCTCAGCTCTGGCTCTTGCACAGGTTAGAGCAGCTGCTAAACCTGGTTCTTATTGACACCCAAAGCTCAATCTACCGAGTGATCAAAATCAATCTATCGAGTGATACCACATGCACATCTTTTTCCAAAGCTTTTTGTTGTCTCCTTTGCTCTCTTTAAGCCTGATTCAAATTGAGATGTGAAGTTGGTGAAAGACTCTCCAGGGGTTTCTGCAGGCTTTAAGCAGAAGTTGGTATACAAGGTGCAGAGTAGTCCATAAGGCACTTGAATAGATAATGGGAGATGTGAATGTTCTTTTTGGTTAGGATACTTATCTGACTGCTCCCATTTTGTGCCTCTCTTTTCCTGTCTGGGAATAATTAACTATGTCATTCTGGTGAAAAACTACAACATTGGTTGATAAAAAATACTAGATAATGCTTGTGTGACATTTCCATTATTGTTTTGTAAGTGTTAGATTTTAGAGAGCTCTTTGAAAGATCGTCATTCACACAACAAAATTTTAGGGGAAAAGTAGCTGTTTCTCTCTAAACTTGACGAAAGGGATAAGGAAATTGCACATCAGAACTGCTGCTGTGGATCACTGAGTGGCAAATTCTGTGCAGAGTATGGGATACCTATGGCTGCTTGCTTAAAAAGAAAATCTGCTCATCTTCTACAAGGTTACTTTATTCCATGTGCTCAAATACTGTAACAATCATTTGTCCTCTACCTTGAGGAAACAGGTAAGTGAAAAAGAGGCTGGGAAATGGAAAAAAACCAACAGAGGCATAAACATTTTTATTTAAACCAAAGCAAAAAGTTTGGCTTAGGCAACACGATGCATCACCCCGTGGCTGTTGGTAGATGGCAGCCTCTGTCCTTGCACACAGGGGCGCTGGAAAATATTCCAGCTGCCTGCAAATGCTCTCACAGGCCTGTGTGCTCCCACCTGCTGATACCCAAGCTCAGCAGGAGGAGAAAGAATTTGCCCATTCGTAGTAATAAGTTTCAGAAGCAATTCCAAGCACAACCAGCTTAGAGCTAATCATGAACGGGCTTTACTGCGTTAATTGAGTGTTATAACATGGATTTAGGAGATAGCTGCTCTTGGGGTGTGTTTCCAATTGATAAGTATAGGCAAAAGCCTTTCTGACATCTGGTTCGCCAGGGGTCTTACCCTGCCATTTCGAGGCGGCCGTGCTGAGGCCAAGCGGTTTTTCTCTGGTGGCAGGATAAAACTGGGTGTGTTGCCGCTGTGTTTCTGGCTGGAGCTGTGCGAGCCCACCCTGCTGATGACTCATCCTTGAGTGGCTCAGAATATCACACTGTGCCTTGCTGCTTCCCTGTTCCTATTACACTGATGCATTTGGGTCTCGCTTGGTGTTGGCGTTTCATTTACAAACCTCACTTTTCCTATAAAGGAAAGATGGCTGCCAGCCCTGCTTTACCCTGATGTTCAGCACTTTTAGGTTTTTAGGAGTCTCTCCTGAATGACTTCAGATGGAAATCTTAAAGCAGAACGATTAAACACATTAAGCACCTTTGAAAGCACATTTTTCAGAATATGAATGTTTTGCTGGTAGCCTGTCCTTTTGTTTTTCCTTCCAATATTGGCTGCTTCTGCATGTGATTCAGACTAAATTTTCCTTTTTCTCAAAGCAAGGGTTGAATCAGGATCTTTAGGCCAGCAAAAGAGGCCTGTGTTCCTTCCCTGCATTCCTTCCCTACCACCCTGTCTTTGAGTCCACGTATTTCAGCACCATTTTACAAGAGTGAATAGAGTCAGATAAGCAGTGGAACAGATTTACAGGTCTCCTGATTCCTTCTCCCTCATTCACAGAGAACCTGACTGTTCCATTAAATCAGGTGTGGACATAGCTTGAAATTAAAGGACTGTGTCACCACAAGAGAAAATGGATATAAATAAATCTACCTCTTCCTAATTTTTTTTTTGTTGGTTTTGTGAACCAGTTGTTCCAGGTGACAGGAGAATTAAGATACTGACAGCTGTGAGGCAGTCATGAGGTAAGAGTCCAAATGCTGCAGTGGGTTTTGCAACAGCCAAGTGATGGACTTCCTGTGCAGTGGTACTTGCTCTGGCTACACATGGGAAGCCCCATCCATGAAAGGGGCCATCCATCTCAGGCCTGTGTCATACATCAAGGGTATAATCAGGCTTAAAAATGCAGTAGGAAAGAGAGATGCAGTGAGGACTAATCAATTTGATTTTGTTTTTCCAAGTAGCACTGGTGAGTGCTAGTGAACACATCTCCTTCCGTGTCCTAGTGCACCACAGTGAGTTAGATTTATTAGAAACAAAGGGGGTTTTGTTAGTTAACGTAAGAATAATGAAAAAAACCCTCTCCATTGCTCTTCCCAATAACCCTGGAGTCAAAATTGCTGCTCTCCATGTAGATGTGTAACTAAGACACACATATTATTGCAGACCCTCAGCAGCCTGGTAGCAGAGCTCAGCTATCTCCACTCCCTGCGCTCAGCCACATTTAAGTTACGTGGCTGCCTCGGGTCCACTTCAATGCAAAGCCGTGCAGCTGAGCTGGAATAACCCCTGTGGCAGCAGCACACGCTGCTGCTTGGCTGTCCCTGCTCCTGTGGGAGCTGGGTAAGTGTGCCTCTGGTTGCCAGGATCGTGGAGCACGCTGGAGCTGCGCCGCACATGAACACTAGGTAGCTCCATGGGATTTCCAAACTCCAGACAGATCTGTCGTAACTCTTTTGATAAATATGTTTGCCCTTTCAAGAATTAAATATTTGAAAGTATACAGGACAACATCAGCATGCTGGAGTCATACTTTTGTCCCACAGGGCAACACTGTGGATACCTCCACATATCTAGAGGTACATATAGATATTAGATAAAAGAGGAGCAGAAGAGCTGTTTGGTGCACATGCTGATTTCCAGTGCAACTGATACTTGAGCTCTTCAAGATTTGCCCTCTTCATTCAGGCACCTCCATAAAAATAACTCACCAAACACAGTCAGTGCTCCCTGTGGAGTCTCCCATGAAGGTAAATCCCTCTCCACTGGACAGCCTCATCCTGAGGTGCAGCAGACGCAGTAATCCCACTGCTGCTACAGTGAGTGGTGCTTTACAAAATGGACACTTAGACACATGCCTTCATTTGTTCTTTGGAGAGAGGAGTTGCTTGTAGCATTAAAAACATTCCATATAATAAAAGTTCTGTCTTCCACCATCAGCCATGTTGTGATGTTTGCATTGTCCTTATGATGATCATTAGTGGGAGGCTGGGCAGGGATGTGAAATGCACTTAGAACTGAGCATAATCTGCTCTGTTTACATCAGTGCTTGCACAGAAGAGTTCAAACAACAAGCAGGGCAGATGCTCCTTAGGAGCCTCGTCTCTGTGCTAAGGCTCTGGTTTCCAGGAAGCAATTTCTCCCTCAAGAATTATTTAATCAGAGAAAAATCTTCCGGTACTTACAGACACAACTGCTGCTGTATAGAACTTGTATTACAAAGAAAGTAACCACAACATGGAACGGCTCTGAATGTTTTTCTGAAGCTACAGGAGAGAGGCTGTGGAAGATTGTACATAGCAGTGCCACCTGCTATGCACAATAACTTTCAAAGGTCAAACCTTTGACACTTAATCAGGTACAAAAGGCATTTATTGTAGCAATTTTACCCCCAAGGTATTATTCATTAAATGCATTTCTCATCTATTTCCTATGCTCAGAAAATGTGTTCTAGGCAGTCTGCAAGCTCTGCTATTGCAAGTCATTTCTGTGTGGCTGTGCAAAGAAATAAATTGGTACAATAAAAAAAAGAAGAAAAAAGTAGTGTCTATGCTCCACTTACAAGAAGGTGCATGTTAATTTGATTTGCTTCGTGTGGATTTAATCAATGCAAATACAGATGGGGGAAGAGTGTCAGTGGGAGTAATGGGTCGTTTTTATTCCTCTTTCATTGCTTGACCTGCTGAATCGATCTACCCCGTTGCTAGGAAAATCAGAATCATGCTGACATGAGCATCTGTCCTATGTAGACAGGAGAGAGTTTATGTTGTAATCTAGCGCTTAAAATTCACAAACTTTCCGCAAGTGGCCGATGCCTCACACAGCACCTTACAAGGGTGAAAACAATAGTGTGGCAGAAGACATGGGATTCCCTCAGGTTCTTCCTTAGGGGGCTTTTGAGATCCCGAGAAAGGCGAGAAGCTCCGGCCCGAGGAGAAGGGCTGAGAGGGGGAGGAAGAAGTCTGCCGGTTACCGGCGACCCCTTCCCACGGGTGTGGGCACCTGCGGGGCGGTGACGAGCACGAAGAGCGGGGCCGGGGAGCCCTGGGCACGGCGGGCAGGACAAGGCGAGCCCCGGGCCGCCGCCGCGGGGTGGAGCGCGGCACCAGGGCTGTGCCGGGGCCGGGACCGCGGGAGCCCCGCGCATCGCCGGCACCGAACACCCACCCCCGCCGCCCGGGACGCTCTGGCCGGCCCCTGCCCGTGCCCCTGCCCGTCTTCTCCCCCTCCCCGAGGCGGGCAGTGACCGCCCCTCCCTGGGGACCCTGCGCGGCTGTGGAGCCGGCGCCAGGTGCGGCGAGGCCACTCCAGGACTACACGTCCCGGCGTGCCCAGCCCGGCGGGGCCGGCGCCTGCGCGGGGCTGCGGGGCCGCTCCGCGGTGCCACACCCCCGGGGGAGGGAGGCAGGAGCGCCCGAGCCCTCAAACCACCGGGGGAGCCGGCGGGGCGGAGGATGGAGTAGCGGGGCGCGGCGGGGCAGGCAGTGCGGGGAGCGCCGCCTCCGCCCGGGGAGCGCGGGGGAGCGGGGATGATGCGCGGGGGGACAACGCGCTAGGGGCAGGAGGCGGGTGGTCGCCCGGAGACTCCGCACCTCGGAGTGACGTCCTGCTGCAGTGCCGCTGTCTGCGCTGCCCGAGCTCGTCAATGGAGCTGGAAAACATCGTTGCCAACACCGTTTTGCTGAAAGCCAGGGAAGGTGAGAGAGCGGCGGGAGGGGAGAGGGGGCTGGAGCATCCTTGTCGCAGTCGCCTCTCCGCGGAGCGATGCCCGCGGGATGCGGGCGGGCACCGGTGGGGATGCGCGCCGGTCCCGCCGGCGGCGGCTGTCGGGGTGCCATGTGGCTGTGCCGGCGTTGGAAACGGCTTGTTTGAGACACAGCCCCGGTGAAAAGGAAAATACCTCTGTTTTTCCCTGTGCGCGGGGGTTTGGGAAAGGAAGTGAATGAGATTGCAGAGATTACAATATTCACCCATCTCTTCCTTCCCTCTTCCCGCCTCCCCCCCTCAAATCTGGTCCCACAGATTGTGCTATTTCAGCGTCTATTGTTAAAGGTCAGCTGCAGATGCATTCATTCAAAAGGGCTTAGCAAATCTGCAAATAGCTTTCCGCGCCGTGTGGTGAGACCGGCAGGATCGTATCGCTTCCCCGTACAGTCATTGCCTTATTCGGCGTTATTAGGTGAGATCATGTTGCTGCAAACATGCCCATTGTTGAGAGCGTGTTTGTCCCCAGCCGGAGCCGGACAGAGGGGCTGGGGGTTCAGCCCCCAGCCCGCGGGTGGCGCGGGGGTCTCCGAGCGGGGGCTGTCCCCCGCGGCCGCCGCCGCGCTCGGGCAGCGGGGATGCTCCGGGCGATGCCGGAGCCGCCGGCGCGGAGCCGCCGCTGCTCGGCGCGGGGCGCCTGCAAACACGCTCGGCTGCCGGCTGCGGCGGGGGCTCCCGGCAACATCCCCGTCCCGACCCCGAGCACTGGCAGAGCCGAACAACCACCGGCGGATCGGGCTCCCGGGGCTTTCTTTCCCCCCGTCGGGAGCGGACGCGGTTTCCTCTCTCCGCGCGGGCGGAAATCCTCCCGCGGTTGCGGAGCGCGGGGCCGGGCGCTGGGCACGGCGGGGCCGGGGGCTCGGGGCTCCCCGCCGAGCCCCGTCCGCCCGGGAGCATCCCTCCGGCTGGAGCGGGAACGCCACGCATAAGCAACACGTCTTACGGTTGCGGCATCGCTGCCAAGACGCGATCGCCTTCTGTCTGCCCCAACTCATTTTTATGTTTTTGTTTATTTACTTGCTTACTGCTTAAAATAAGGCATTTTTCCAAGCCCTTGCTCAGAGTTTCTTCCCTGAAAACACTTGCTGGACCAGGCGGTTTTAGGTGCGGTACAACCTGCAGCCTGTTTTCCGCTGTCTTCCGAAGCGCTGGAGCTGCCTGCGAGCGAGGCTGATCACCGCTTGGGTGGGCTTCAGCTTCGGTCACTCTGAAGCTGTGGAAGTACGAGTAAAGCAGCGTTCATTTTGTAAGGGAGATCATTCAAATAGTCCTTCCGTGGAGCGATCCTTTCGCTGGGAAAATAACTCAAATTGTAAAATAGTGTTTATATAACTCACAGGCTGTTGAACTTTTGAGGCTTAGCTAAAGAGTAAAGTCCTGAGATCCTCTCAAAAAAGCTCTACAAATAACAAGGGCAAAGGTGTTATCCCATTCAGCATATCAGTGAATTATAACGTTTTGACTTCTGATGGAGATCTTTTATTTTCAGTTGTCATTGTTAATGTTGTTTAGGATGCAGTTGTTGCTACCAGTTATACAATGCCGGTTTAGATTTCAGTAGACTTTAAGAGTACTTTAAAGGACTGGTATTAATTACAGTTATTGTGTGTTGTTTACAGAGAGCTGATACTTTGCAAATAATTTCAAATCTGCCGCTCAGTTTTATGGTCCTTTTCTACCATTCTCAGGAAGATGGTTACAGTCATGTTGCTTTATTGTGTTAGAGTTATATTAAAGAAGCTGTCAGCTATAATCCAAATGGCAGAAATTTATCAAGGTTTCCTTCAAACTCCATACCAACTATTCTTTAAACCATGTATGAACCTCTAACAACATTTTTTGGAGGCCTGGTGCTAATTTATTTTTAAAGCCCTTTTTTTTTTTTTTTTTTTTTTGAGAGGATGTGAATTTTTTTAAATGAAGAACCAAGGGCAAATGATGTACCTGACATCAGAGCCACAAGTATTATTGCTGTATTAGATAGGTTGCCACACTTTAGTTATCATTGCAAGCTGCTGTGAGTAAAGTTGTTTTAAAATTTGCAGTGAGTAATGTAGGTGGCTTTCGTTGCAGATGAAGAAGACAGACAGCCTATGGAAGACCAAGAGTAAAAGCAAGTTAATATACTGAGGATTCTGGTATCTAAAATTAAGTTTGTTCCAGGTCCTGCAGACTCCATCAATAGATTTAGCTGGGTGGACACGTAGCCTAAGCCAAGTACGTGCCTGTGTGTTTCCACTTGTGAAGTCAAAATTAAAGCTGTATTAGCTCAGTCACATGCTGGTTGGTGCCTGCAATGGGGTTCCTAATGTTAGGAGAAGAAAAATGATGGGATCCACTCTGCAAATGTTAGTAAAGGCAGAAGTTTTGTCAGATTTGCAAGGGGAACACAAACCTACTCTCAGTAGCAAAGAGAATTTCAAAGAGAGGTTTAGGTAGAGCTGCAGTGTGAAATCCAGCAGTGAGGACATTCGAGGGAGTCAGAAGTAGGGCTGAGTGGCCACCACAAATGTTTTATAGCAAATATTGATTTAAATTTTGCAGCTCTTTTGCTCTGGCCTTGGTAGATTTTTTTTTTCCTGTGGTCCCTTGTCTAAGTTCCTTCACCCCTGATGTAAAGTGAGCTTTTGAGCTGAAATACCAGGGGGCAAGTTTTACAACTGCTACACAAATACTTGCACTTAAATCCTTATGATCACAATGAGAAGCACACCCAGAATTAACTGATGCCATGTGATACATGAGTAATCTTATTAGAGCAACAAAAAGAGTAAATGTGGTTCACATACAAAAATGCATTTCAGTGAATAATTTCAAGCAGAGAATAAATTTCAGGAAATTTTAATATTTTTGCAGAATATGAAGGTTTTGACACAAAATTACACATAAGGTACTTGTTATACTCAGAAGTCTGCCAGTCTGAACATGTAAGAATGGAGATTTACTGCATTTGAAAGTCCATTCATTATTTATTAGGAGCAAATTTATTCTGTTTCCTCAACTATAATTTCTCATTTCTTGAGTGCAAAGTCCCATTTCACAAATCACTAATCCCTTTTCAGACTGAATAGAAAATACATCTAGTTTAATTATAGAAACCAAATAGGTATTTGGGAACTATCTAGTATTGCCTGGGGAGAAGAATAAGATCAGAAGGGAAGACAAGAAAGATGAGAGTCATAAAAAGAAAATCAAACCAGTAACAATTGCAGTCATTTTGTGTTGAGTAAGAACCCCACATTGTATGGTGGTAAAACATTTATCTGGATCTTCATGGAATCACAGAATGGTTTGGGTTGGAGAGGACCTTAAAGCCCATCCCATTGCACCCCCTGCCATGGGGCAGGGACACCTTCCATTATCCCAGGTTGCTCCAAACCCCATCCAACCTGGCCTTGAGCTCTTCCAGGGATGGGGCAGCCACAGCTTCTCTGGACAACCTGTGCCAGGACCTCACCACCCTCACAGGGAAGAATTCCTTCCTAATATCTAATCTAACCTTCTGCCAGTTTAAAGCCATTTCATTGACCTTTCTTTTCATCAGCCTTCTTGTTCCTGAGCCTCAGCAATGGTGTCTGAGCCACAGAATCACCCAGCCATGAGTACTGGAGATCCACCACGCTGTCAGCAGCAAGTCCAAGTTGGGCAGTGAGTCCCAGTTCACTTTCCCAATTTGTGGCTGTTTTACCACAGGGCATCATCAGAAGCAAGGAGCCAGGAGAGACCAAGAACTGAGTCTCAGAGGAACTTTATCAGCCCTAATCCACGGAAGTTTTAATCATATCCACAGTCTTGAATCTGCTCTTGCCTGTCAAAAACAATAAGCTGATAAAAGACAAGTTTTTCAAAGAGATTGATGATTAAACTGCAGTGTTTGTATGAACAGTAAACAGTATGGTCAGGAAAGCATGACCAAGGCATGGTGATTACCTGAGTACTCTTTCTCATGAGCCATTCCTTCCCAGCTGTAAGATCAACCTTCCCTGATGTTTCCTGCTGCTTCTGTGGGCATGAGCTTCCTCAGACAACCTGAAACACATTTCAAAACACAAATACAACTTGACTCTGAAATTGCAAAATCCTCTACAAATTTGTACAAACATACAGACAATTCTCACCACTTTGAAGTTTTAATGACAACTGTGATGTATAATTTAGTAATTAGTTTTAAAGCAACCACTTTGTAAGATGAACTATGTTTTTTTGTCAAACCCAGAGTCTCTAAAGTGCAAAGTTTACCATATAAAAGGAAAAAAAACCTAAACCTTCAACTGAAACCACTGAAACACACTGCAAACGCAATGCAAACCACTGAAACACAATGCAAATGCTTTTTTCCCTTTTTAGGTAGACTGGAATTCTAAAATAAGCTTATTTATGGCACCCAAGCAGAGCCTTCTTTTGGCCTAGACAAAAGGGTGACCTTTTATATACTCTCAGAATTTTTTGATGAGTGCACACTGATGCCATATAACATGCAAAATGTGCCTGTTCATAAATTGCTGTATTTTTAGCTTGCTTTTTGCAGGATGATCACAGGAGAGATTTGTGTGTGTCCTTATTGGCAAAAGACTAGCAATAAATCCTAAACATGAAGCGTGACTGCTTTCCAAGAACTTGGCTGCAGAGCAGTTGGAAAAAGGGCAGTAGAACAATGAAAAGCATATTTTGAAGGAAAGAAGGTGGCTATAGTGGCAGCCAAAACTCCATGGAGAATATGGTTATTGCAACTTCATTAACCAGTGCATTGAATGCAGAATCTAAGACCCTGTCCTCCATCCCTTGACATAAACCCGAAATACTTTGTATGGAAAATGCTGGCTCTGTAAGCAGAGGAAGCTTCCATGTGGTGTCTCAGTTTACTTTTCTTTCTAGAGTTCAAGAGAAACTCACCATTGTAATAGCTTTCAAAAAAAGTATTTCAAGAATGGAATCAGCCATTGCTTCAGATGCAACAGGGTGCTTTTAAGCAGTAGTTTAAAAAAATTAGATTCCTTTTGAAGCCCAGGACCATTTCTTTCTGGGGAAAAAAATTATCCAGAAGAGTCAAGACTATTTCATTATATTTTAACTAAGGTAATTCAGAAACAGGATTTTTTCGGGCCTTTGTGGAAAGAATGTATAAGTCTGAATCACTTCACAATTGCTTTTTAGAGACAGGAACTAGTTCTGTAGCCACACTTGGCTTAGGGCAAATGTGTGTGTGTAGAACTGGCTCAAAATACCTTTCCTGTGTCCTTTTTTTGTATTTTTGCATAGCAGGGCTGATGGAGAGCAAGGTAGAGCTGTAGCTGTACCCTTGGTGGGCACTCTGGGGTTCTCCCTGTGGCCAGTCACCTCAGTCTGCAGTCATGGGCAGCAGAGCTTGGGATGTGGCAATGCTGGAGAAATCAAGAGCTCTTCCATCCAATCTTTTTCACTGGAGACAGGGCCATGCTCCTTCCTGTGTTGTTGTGTGGAACTGTTATGGCCTGATTGGTATCTGCCTTGTTGGGTTTGTAGGCATCTAAAAAATATTTAGTACTGAGCCAGGTTATTAACACAGAGAACCTATTATGTAGTAAAACTTTTAGTACAAATGTTAACTGTGGAAGTTTGAGTAGAACTACTTACATCTGCTCCATTAATCTCATGGGATTGCTTTCCTCAAGTGCAAAATAATAAATCTAGGAAGAGACTGCCTGTCTCTGTTATCAGTATGTTCTTTTTCTGAGAAGGCTTTAACTTAGTGTTGCTGAAATTATCCACTCGGAAAGGAAATTTCAGTACTTATGCAAGACATTGACATAACTTTATGACTTTTTTTTTTTTTTTGTTAGTTAAGAATACTCTGAGAACTTAGTCAAAATTACTGGAAAGAGGTGGTTTTAGTGATGCTCTGCTGAGTGTTGCCAGAGCAGCAGCACGTGGATCAGAACTAACCCACGTGTCTTTGTGATAAACAGCTCCAGAATTAAAGTCTCAAACACAGTTGTGCCCCAAGATGAGCCCTAGCTGTCCATGCCTTTGTCCCTAGTGAGTTTTGGATGGGCCTGTGCTGTCCCATTTTGAAGGAGAAACAGCTTAAGAGGAATTCAGCAGCTCTGACTTTGCTGCTTTTAGGGCCCAGGGGTATGTTGCACCTGTTTGGTGGCTCATATTGCTTCCTTTGTCTTGTATACCTGTGGACAGCACAATGTGTCACTCCTGGGAAAAAAAAACACAACAAAGACCCCACACTTGCATCCTGTCTGACTTCTTGGAAAATGAGCTCCCTATCCAGGTACTGCTGTGCTAGCTGAGAGCTGCTAATGATCTCTTCCCAGCTCAGAGGATGAAGACCTGTGTGCTGAGGACTTTGATGCTTGCAGTGAAGGGTCTGAAGCCCCAGTTGTGTTGTCAGACTTACTGCAGATGTGTTCTGATCCCCACAAACCTCATGGTACCTGCATGGGTAGAGACAGAAGTTGTGGTTTTGTTGTTTGGTTGACTGATTCTTCTCCCACACTGGTTTTCTGCCAGTGTTACTCTGTGAATGACTTCTGGTTTGTATTGATCCAGGGAAAGCTACAATATCACATCCGGATCCATATTGTTGCACTGAAAAAGTTTAAAAGCAGATTGTTTGATCAAAGCAGTTACTGTGCTTGTGTAATATTAGTCAAATCCAACCAAATAAACACAGGTTCTGGACAGAAAAATGGGAGTTAGGGATCTAACTCATGCTCATCTGAGATCTTGCCCTGGATCTTTATTTTGAAAATATTCTGTGTGCTGTATGAGTTTTCTGTGTGGCAGTGGGGAAGAAGAGAATCGGTTGCCCCTTATTTTTACTGGCATGTAATCTAAACAATAACAAGATGATATAATCCTAATATTTCTTTAAGACCACAGGATGTGAAATTAAATTAAAAGGCCAGGAAAATAAAGAACCCTGCAGTTTGATTACACTCAGCTGGATTATCTTTGTAATTATTTTCCTTGGAAGATTTAAAAATGCATACAGCTTTGTGAAAAAGATTAAGCAGGGAAACCAAAATTAAAGTAAACAATCTAAGGAAAATATTGCAAAGATGATGGTATATTACTTAATTAAAAAAAATGCACAGAGTTGCCTGTTCAAAATGAAAGGATGGAACAAAACACAGGTGAGGAGGAAGATGGATGAGGCTGTTCAGCTGGCTCAGCTGCTTCTAGCTCATATAATGTCCTTTCAGATATAGATAGGTAAGAAACTGTCAGAAGCAGTTATTCAGGGAAGAAGGGCAGGCTGAAAGGAGCAGAATTACAGGTACTCGAGCTTCAATCCAGACCTGGAAGCAAATAATGCAAACAGTGAAGGAAGGCCTGTTGTCTGTGCTCCAGGATGAGAATAGTTATTCACAGCTAACTTTTTGGTGGTGCAGCCAAGGCTGAAAAATTTCTATATCCATCATTTCCAACACCTAGGGATGTGTTTGCTATGCATGAGTAGTCCCATGGACTTCACAGGGGCACTGCTTGCTGGTTGGAAATGCAGCTTGTTTGTGCTCAGGGATCAGCCAGTTCTCACTGCAGCAGAGCTGTTCCAGGCAGTAAAACCACATGGATAGAGCTAAAGGGAAACTACTGGAAGCCATTGGGGTAGGCCTGCTACAACATCTTGTCCCTGGTCTGCCATGTACTTTTTAAGGTATGGAACATTTTGGTATAAAAATGACTCCTTTTATGGGTCTGTCTCTCTAGATTTTTTTTAATTAGCCCAAGAAATCTTGTTGGTTTTTTTTTTTTGTTTTTTTTTTTTCTGGTTGAATTTCCCTTACTCCCATCTCCTTTACTCATGTAATCCCTTTTGTACAGTTTTCATTTTTCCAGGTACTTCTGTTCCTCACCAGTTAAGGTCTTGCCAAGTTTAACAGGTTTTGTTCTTTCCTCCTTCCAGCCTGTCAGCTTGGATGGCCCAGCTCAGAATTCTGTGCGTTCAGTCCTCAGTTGGAGTTCCCTCCCAGCCGTGGGTTCCTTGTGCCGAGGGACAGATTGGCCATGCAGGGAGGCTGAACCTGCTCCTCACCCTACCCCACCTCAAAACCAGCCAAAACAGCTGCTGTGGTGGGGATGGACCCTGGGGAAGGGGCAGGACCACAGTGGGTATTTCATCAGGGTATTTCTGAGCAGTTTTGCCTTCTGAGGTTGCTGGTGGAGCTCCCTGTTGTCCCCAGGATGCTGGCGAGGCAGTTAATAAGCTGGAGCAGCTATTTTTGCCTTGGTTGAGTATTCTCTTGGGTCCCATTGAATGCATGATTTCACTGTGAGCTTGGCTTTTCCTGCTAGGCTGAGGTTATGTTGCAAGTTCTAGAAGTTACCATATTTTTCATACAATTCCTCTCTTGCTTCACTACTCAATGAGCCAATCTTTACCTTGTGTGGATGTGGAGAACGACGAGTTCTTGGATGCTGTTTGCTAGTTCCCACTGCTCCTGAACCCATCCCTTTTTCCTAGCATCATTCTCCCAGTGAATAAATTTGGATGATTTTATTTCCTCTCCCTGTTGGACTAGTCTAAACTTTTCTAGACTGAAATTCCCATATTTTGTTCTTCCCACTTCTCTGTCTAGTTTATTTTCCCTGTCTTCTGTTTCTGACACCACCTTTGAATTCGAGAAGTCTTTGATGTACTGTTTAAAACACATTTAATTAGTTTGGATTAAATGTCAGTTTCCTGGCCACATGTAAGGCTTTATGTATTTACACTCTCCTATTATCCTTGGTTGCTCTTTGGTCAGTGTTTAGTCTGTGTGACAAGGCTCCTGTCTAAAATTACTGAAACTGTTCTTTTTTTCCTCTCCATGCATCTGTTATGGGAGACCTTCATGGCTTTATAGGAAGTCTTTATTTACAGTGAAAGCTTTAGACTCTGCCTGCTTCAGAGTGCTCCCTCAATTTTATCTTGTGTGTCTTGGGAAAGGGCCTACCTGCCAGGAGAATGGAGAAATTCTGTAATGTTACAGCGGTGTTCACTTGGCTGCATCTGCAGAAGGCACTGATGGAGGATCTCATCTTGTGGGGAAAAAAAGAAAAGGTTAAAAAAGGAGAGAAATGCAGGTGGAAGAAGAGGAGATTCAGAAACAAAGGGAAGATGTCAGTGATGCCAAGTGAAAACAGCACCAGTGAGTCCTCTGTGACACTTCTGTCAAAATATTCCTGTAGGCAGTGCAAGGGAACTGACACCTGTAACAAGCAGATGAGTTGGAAAGAATGGATGCCAGGCTAAATCATCATTTACCCAAGGTTGCCAAAATATCTGTGGAAGATGAATATATATAGATACAGATTCATTCATACTGGTGTTGTTTAATGCTTGTCCTTAGCTTTCTGCTGATTGCATCTTCCTCTTCCCTCTTAGGTTAGATTTTGTTTCTTCCTGGGAATGAAGTTTATATTGGTAATCTTTTTCAGCCAGTGTTCTCTCTTCCATCTTCTTCAGCTTTGGTTTTTACAGACTTGGTTTCTTTATTTTCCCAGTGTTCTGGCTCTCTATGAAGGAGAAGAGGTTCTAGTGACAAGCACTGTGGAAATCAATAGGGTTGCTTTTTGTAGGGATGATCTTGGTACTTGCAGGGCAAACCTTTCTTCAGCAGAAATCAGTGGAACAACCTACTTTTCTTCTTTTGTTGCACAAAAATGCAGCTGCTCACCCTCCAAGTTTTGCAGAGGAAATTTTACTTGGCTATCAGTTATGGAAAATTAAGGGAATCTGGACACTCATTCTTAGTCTTCCTATGAGAGGAAGGATAGTTGCCAGTGCAGCATTTGGAAGCTGTGAAAAAGCTTACAAATACAGGAGTTTGGACTAATCTATGAATAAACCCTTTCTATCTCCCTCCTTAGCAATTCCACATCTACATTCCATCTTTGAATCATGGTTTTGTGTTTTCTGAGGATGCCAAATTATAAATCATACGTTGACTGGGAATTCCTCATGAAGCACACATCTGGGAAAGTTTGTGCTTTGTTTATTTCAGCAGCAGCAGAGTTTCAGGAAGAACTATCCAGATGATTTACATATGATGCAAGGTTCTCTCAGGGTTACCATACACCTGTCCTGGAAGCCTTGTGTGTTTAGTGCACATCTCCTTTCACTTTTTGCTGGATGAGAGACAGGAATGGCTCAGGAATGAAAAGAAAACCACAAAACTTTAGCACTCTGGTTTGGAGAGCTGGTGATAGAAGAGAAAAACATTTGAAGTAAATCTCCTTGTCACATGTCATTGATGGGCACTGAAGAGCAGCAGGTGCCTGTGGAAAGGCATGGATAGCACAATCCTTCCTCAGGCTGATCTTTTCAGCCTCCCACCTCGAGGGACGTCCTGAGCAGAAGGTGGCTTTACCCTGTGGAACTTAATAGAGGGATCTATCCTTTGTAAATGTATTTAATCCAGTTTTTGGATCACATTTCTGCTTTTGGCCTGAGCAGCTTTCTGTGGCAATGGGTTCCATCCTGTAACAAAAGCATGCAAGCTTCCCCACATGTGTCCTTCATGAGGGACTTGGTCAATGTATGACTTATGTTTTGGCAGCCTCAAAAAGCAGTCGTTGTGAAGACGTGGAAGTGCCTTGGAGGGGGAAAAAAGGGAATTATTCACAAATCAATCAAGTATTTCTGGGTTTTTGCTGTGTTGGTTTGGTTTTTTGTTTTTTTAACGTGTTGATTTCATTTCTTTTGCAATTCCTATTAGATTTTATAACCTTTTATCATGTCCTCTAATAAATACTGTATCTCCAGACAGAAAGTCCAACTCTGTCATCTCTGTCCCTTTGCATCTTCTAATTCTGTGTCCTTTTTGAATTGGGTGACCAAAACTACCTGACACTGGTGTGCACTGTGGGCAGTGACACAGTAATGCTGACCACATCATACTTTCTTCTTGTCACCATTTTAACTTGATGGATTTTTGTGTTTTTTCCCCACTGCCACAAGTATTCATTACTAGGCCTATTGCTGGTGACCTCAGACATTTGTCTCCCGAGCTGCAGTGTTTAATTTGGAGCCCATTTTTTGGTGGATATAGCAAGAGTTGTTTTCCTTCATGTGCAATACTGTGCTGTCTGACACAGAATATAGCTTTTTTTTTTCTTCCTAATTTTTAAGTGATTTAGAACTGCAAAATACTCCTGCAACTCTTCGCAGACTGTTTTTGTTACAACTGTCCTGAAGAAATTAATCTTGGCAGCAGATGCCAGCTTGTTTTTTATCTCTTTTCCAGACCATTTATAGATACACTGAATAGCCCAAGTCCTGTTGCAGGTCTCTGTGGCACCCTGTGAGCAGCCCTGCTCCACTGTCAAATTCTAATCCCTGATTTTCCATCTTGTCAACTGCTACTGACTCACAGCAGGGCCCCCTCTCCAGAGACAGTTTTGTTTCTTAAGAATAGTTGGGGAAGGTGACTGTCAAGAAAATCACTGTTCACAAGTGTCAAAATCCACCTGCCCAGGCAGCTGTGAGTACAGCCAACTTCTTCCAGAGGTAGGGAGGAAAAGGGAATGAGAAATGTAGGAATTTGCCAGCTGATGGCAGTGTTCGAAGGAGCCATTCCTGAGACAACTGAAGATTGGCAAAGAATTCAGGGTTGCACCAAGGGCTGAGGAGCAAGGTCCCAGGTGAACACTCTTAAAGTGGGCACTGTAAAATGTACCCATCAAATCTCTGAGCCTGTTGTAAGGTCGGTGGTCACTCCAAATGCCCCAGAGGAATGTGGTACCTGCCAGTGGGCCACTGGCCACAACACGCTGAGAAATAAACCCAACCCAAATCTTCCCCCGTCCCCAAACCCTGCCAATCCTGGGAACCAAAAAAAAAAAAGAAAAAAAAAAGAAAGAAAAGAAAGGTGCTTTCAGGTAATTATTCTTCAGGACCTGTACACTAAATACTTGCCTCTGTCCATGCATGCATGCACAGGATCAACCTCTTTCATCAGACAGCCTAATCCAAAATCTCTAGCAGGTCTCGGGACATTTGTTATTCTGGCTCATGCAGACCTCCAGCTGCAGAATGTTTATTTGGCTGTGAAAAGTCTATGAAGTAACAATCTTTGATGGATTCAGCATATTGTTTTCCTTTTTTGGGATGCTGTTTGCCTTCAGCTGTCATGGGGAACACATCTCTCTTTCTGTGTATCAGAAATACCAGAGGCCGCAAAGGGCTGTGGATGTGGCACAGGTAGGAGCCTGCACTGCACAGAGCTTGCCTAAAAGTAGTGCTGTAATCTGACTGCACAACAAGTTAATGTTTAACCTTGGCAGCATTTCAGGTTGCTAATAATTTATCCTTGCTTAGTAGCAGCTTATGGCTTCAATAATACCACGACACTGGGATTGTTCATGGAGGCAAGTGAAGGAAGTAAACTCTGGCTCCGTGAGCATAGTTGGGAAAGCAGATAGGGAAATTTATTATTTATTGAGTGACCTCTCCGAGACCTTCGTGTGGTGGTTGATATAAACAAACTGGTAATTGCAAAGAGTGAAGTAAGTAGAAGGCAGCTTTTTAAAACTTATGGGTGTGCTGTGTAAATGATGCTTCCAAGATGAAGCTCAGGTCTATATGATACAAATCTTTTTCAAAGGGATTGTTGGAGTATATTTTTAAGCAAACGTTTACCAGCTGTGTGAAAGCATGAAGCTTGTTTAAAAGCCCAGAAATATTTTACAAGGTGAGGACAGAGCAGGCTTTTGTTCAGAGTCCCTGGCCTAAATTTTAAAAAATACTTAGTGATTTTCAAAGAAAATATATTTCAACTTTTAGATACAATGAGCTGAGAAGAAATTGAAACAGGCAATTAAATACTGGGTGTTAAACTCTGTTAAAATGTGCATTCTGTGCAGGGAAGAGGTAAATGCTGGAAGTCTGGCATGTTTCTAGGGCCAGATACCAAGGAGGGCAGACAGCAAAGCTTTGATCTCTGCCCTTTGTTCATCTCTGTGCTCTGGTTATCGCTCGGATCTTGGGTTGCAGCATCACATCTTGAAAGGGGGAATGTAGAAATGCTGCCTGTGTGAATCTGCCAGTGCAGGTGCCAGCTGAAGATGCCATTGGATAAACACTGAAGCAGGTAATAAGTTTCAGACGTGAATTGTCCCAAAAGGTGAACAATTTGTTGACAGAGGCAATTTGAGCAGTTGCTCATCAGTGAAAGTAAATGCTTCCCATTCCTCGCTCTTGCCTTCTTGTGTAAAAAAAAAAATCCCATTTTTGTATAAGTTAGTTAGAGGGCCTGATGCCTAATTCCAGCAGATAATTGTGGGAAGACTGTTTTTTAAGGAGGTTTTGCTTGTTTCATTAAAAAAGTGATGAGATTTGCAGATGCTTTGCTAGCATAGATATGCACTATTACTACTGTTACCTTTTCATCTGGACTGATTGCAAATCCATGACTGTGTTTTAAAAAACACAAACAAGTGATGTATTAACTCCTCTAATATCTCACTGCAGATGAAGTTTCATTTGATCTTAGTAGATGATGTTCAGCTGGAGGATAAAGCTAAGTTTTAGGATTGCAAAGTTTTGCACAGGAGTGAATTTTACTTTTTATAAATCTTACTGTTTTCCTCTAGGGAGGGGGAAGAGGGAGAGAAATAGCTTGACAGGAATCAGTTGTTTTGCTTTAAGAGAATGTGAGGAAACGGTATCTTCCAATAAATACAGATTTTATTGAAGTTGAGTACTGTGACAAATAGTTTAGACTTAGAACGTCAGATTTGGTATGTAAGCAGAGCAACTCCACTGAGATTTGAGTGCATTGCTAAGATTAATGAAATATACTTTGTAAAGAAAGGCAATAATTCACTGGGTAAAAATAGGCAGCATCTTAAAGACCTTGTAAACACAGCTATTAATTTTACAACTAGAATCTTATACTCTTTGTCTTAGTCTGAGAATAATGCCACTGCATTTCCTGACACTACTCAGTGGGTACAAATTCAGCTCTTAAATAGATTTTTAAGTAGATTTTGAAAGTAGCCACAGTTGCATTTTTGTTTGCATGCTTTGTCCACACTTTGGAACAGCTTCACGATACTTCTACTGTATAAAATATTAATCTCTTCCCTCTTAAGCCATCACCCACACCACAAATCCTGCTTGATACACTTGCTGCAGACACTAAGAACAATACAGAAGGAGCCACAACTGACATGCCCCTACTTTTCTACCTACTTACTTCAGGATTTAGCAATCTAAAAAGTACTCCTTGGTGTGAGGCACTAAGTTCCACCCCCCCGCCCCCCCATTTTTGATTCTGCTTAATGCTTAGTTTGATGCTGTAGTTCACGTTTGATTTGAGGGAAGAGGAATCTCTTCCCCCTTTTCTTCCATAACCTCAGGTCTTTAAATTTTTATTCATTCTTTTCAGTATGAGAGAGAAGCTTTCTTTAGCTTGACACAGCTTTGTGTTGATCTTTCCAACAGCTCCTGTCTTATGCCACCATCTTGATCTTCTACATGAAGTGTATATTTGTTTTCTTTCAAAAGAAGGAAGCCTCAAAATTCGGGCAGGAGTGAAAGGCACAATTCAAGATCAATGGTATTAATTTTTTATTTAATGGAACATGGCAAAGTCACCATCATTTTCCATTGACCCCACTGGCCATGAGTGCCTTTTTTTTTTTTCTTCTAAGCTAAAAAGCACAAGAAAGCATATTTGGGTGCCAGTTCCTTTAACTTTTGAGAAGTAAGCCAAAGGCTCAGCTTACTGCTTATGCAGGAATATCAGTAATCACTTTATGTCAGTGGGGTGAGCACAGAGATCACAAATACAATTTACTGAACTCTGTGAATTTCATTGGGTTTTTTAAGATTTTCTCCTCGCCTTTGCAATTTACTGTTTTTACCATTCTTGCAGGGTCCTAAACCTCTATTTTCAGACTAAAAACCACAATCCGTTAATTCATCTCCATGCAGTAACCTGCCTATATGAAGAATCAGTCCAGATGGCGAGACTGGTATCTGGATATTTAAAACATAATCAAATGCCTGGGCTTTCATGTTGATCTGTAACAACTGGCACAGACCTCAGGGTAATTTGTGCTCTGACTCCACCTTGTTTTTAGCAGTGAAGGAGTGTTATTTGACAAGCAGCTCCTTTTCTGGCCAGGGTAACTCACATACCAACCACTACAATGTAGTGAGAAGTGATGAGATGTGACCAGGCTGTCATTTATAAATGTTCCTGTCTGTGGCTGCCTGTGTCTGCCTGTGGTCATGCTGTACACGTTTTTCATGAAGACATCATAGTACTTCTTGAATAAAGCCCCCTTAGAGGATGCTGTAGCTGGCCTTTTGAGTGGTGGGAATTACTTTCCCTCTGCTGCATCCCAGCTGTGCAGTGCCATGGGGCTCATGGTCCCTCCTTGCCAGCCTGGGATGGGGCCAAGTGAGAGGGCTCAGGGTATGGCCTCTTCATCCAGCACCTGGGAGCAAGAAACTTCCAGGCCTAGGAGACATATCAGGGACTCACAGCTGCTTAAGAGGGGTCTGGGACAAGTTAGAAAGTGAGCAATTTTTCTAACTGTGAGTAAATCCTGCAGCTGGAAAGAGGAAAGGACTCAGGAGACTGAAACTGGAGTGGAGCAGGCCACCAAGCACCATTCACAGTTGTGTATCCCAGCACTGGCATAGAAGATGGGTTTTTTTCTGCCTTTTAAGTTGTGATGGATGAGGCTGGAGATCAGGAGCATGGTCTCTACCCCCAGTTAACGTTGTGCATCTGAGGCAAATGTTTCATCTTTCGTGGTCAAAATCTCTTCTGCAACCGACCTGTGTTCTGTAAAGCAGCTGAACGTAAGGATCTAATAAAGGAATATTAATGCAGGTGTCTCTGTTACATGGAAAACAGAGTATGCAATGACATTCCCTTCTGCTGTGGGAGCAGCATGTGGTTTTTATTTTCTGTGTATAAATCAGCATATTTTATTTGTTTTGTAGTAATTTGTAATACATGGATCAGTGTATTCTACAGGAACTTACACTAATTGTTCAGAAATGATCCCCTGTTTAATTGTTAGGACTAATTTTTCAGCCTGGTTCCTCAATTAGCTGTGCCATGTAAGCAAATTTTAAAAAATGCATGTCATCATTAATTATCTTATAGAGGAGTCATGATTAATGCCACACTGACGTCCAGGCAGATCAAGGAACATTCCTACAGCTGACACCCAAGGAACTTTCCCTTTGAAGTCACTGTAGACTTTGGCTGGTTGAAAACCTCAGGACTTTGCCCAGGTTGGTTGTTCTTCTCAAAATTAGTTAAACCAGGTGAATTCTTTCTGGTTCTTTATGACATTTTTTGTAGATGACTGCATATCATGTTCTTTCTGAGACACTGAAACCAAGCATAACTCACATTTTCTTAAGTATCCATATTGGACCACCAAAATTTGTAATTTTTCTTTATGGAATGGCTTAATGAAATTCTTGGAAGTTTTCTGAAAGCTTTAGAAAATCCTGGTTTGCTTTCTCAGTTTTGGGCAGCTCTGTGCTGACACGTGAAAGGGAGTATGCACATACCTTATAAGCTTACAATAAGCTCTCATATATTGAATTTAGCAACAGTTAAAAGCTTATAGGTATGGAAAGCCTCATGTTGGCACTTAACCTTTCCTCACAGAGTTGGCTGCTAGAGGCTATGTCGACAGCTCAGTAATTTCACAGAAGTGACCATTAGTGTTTCCTGTCCTCCTTATGAACTTTAAAAATATTCAGTGTTTACCTCTGATGATAGTAGCACTGCAGATGCAGAATCCTTCAGTGCTGCTCAGTACTGGCAAGCACAAGGAAAGATGAGGCAGCCTCTTCTCTGAGCAGCATAAAGCTTAACTAATCCATGGGCCCAGATGGGCAAAGTGCAGGGTGAGGAGCAGGCCCTTGCCTGTGGTCCTACAGAGCACAGAGAAGGCAGAAGGAGGAGGTCCCTGGAGACTGTTGATCAAGGCACTCACAAATCTCAGCTTCCCCACTGTAGCAGCCATTTGCAGCCCATGAGGTTAATTCATGTTATTTTACCTCTTGGCTATAACCAGTGGAGAAAGGTGTCCTCTCATGCAGCTTCAAATTCTTGCAACTAAGAATTTGAAATTGCAAATAGTTCTGTGGCTGGGAAAGCATTTTGCCATAGCTGCCGTGAGGTGCAAAAGTGTGTCGGTTGTAGGGCTGCTGGTTTCCTCCAAACAACTTTACCCAAGCAGATTAAGATCTGAGGTTTTCCAAAGTACAAGTGCAATAAAACACAGTGGAAAACAAGAGCTCTGCTATACTGTGGCTAGCTATTGAACTCACAAGGGAATTGAGACAGAACGTGCTGCCCACCCCATCTGACAGCAGTGGGATTCAAATCTTGGTTTGCGTCAACACAGTTGTTGACAACAAAAACTGAAGAACTGCTCTGGAAAGCACTGAAGAAATAACTGTTATGTGGGAACCCACAGCTTCTCAGGGGAAGGAGTAGAAAGAAGGAAGAGAAAATCCTGGGGCCTTTGTTCCCAAATGATAAAACTCAAGACTCCACGTGTTCCCTGTCGGGAAGGTTCAGCAGTGTCAGGTGGATTGCGCCAGTGCTCCGAGCAGTGAGTGGGGCTCCCTCTGGCTAAATCATCTGCAGCTTGGTGCCACTTGTGTCTCACTGCTTCCCTGAGGCGGTGTCAAATACCAGCATGCATCAAAAAAATAATGGTGATAGCAAGTTTTATTTGCAACCTGCTCTTTTCAGTAGGAGTGAAGGTTTTCAGGCAGTTCAGCAGAGTTAGGGCTTGGCTAAGCTTTACATTCACACAGGTGCCTCCCTGTGATCTGCAGAGGCTGTGAGTGAATAGCTCCCAGCAATAATTGCTGCCAGTGAAATATGGAGCTAATAAATGTCTGCAGTTAGCAGCAAACTGAATAACATATTTTAAATAGTAAGAGTAGTTTGAACTCCCCTAAGTGTAACAACATGTAGCTGTAGACTTTGTTAATGAATAATTACACTGTAAAATTAAGCATATGGAAAATATTTTCATTTCTGTTTTCTGATTTATAACTTAAACACTTAGAGACAATGTTCTTTCCTGCAAAGAAAAATAACTGGTGTATGGACAGGTTATTAAAGATATTTGATTTTCACCTTGGAATATGACTTTATTCCCTAAACCCTTGTGTGTGGGGAAATGTATACATGTGAATAGTTCACTTGCTTCAAAGTAGAACACATCTGGCTTCAGGGTCTACCTCTGAAAGGTGACTTAGAAGCAAAACCTGTAAGAATTTCAAAAATTCTTCTTAAATCTTTGTATCATTAGGCAATCATCCCCAAGTCATTCTGCTTCAAGGTCTAGTCTGGGACCTGTTTCCAAAGTATATGAACACCAGTAGGTTTTGCCAGTTGGCAGCCTGGGACCTGAAATATCTGTTATTACTTAGTGCAAGTACACCATGCTACAGACTGTGATTTAGAAGGCTGGTGTTTGCAAATCATTTATGAAAACTTTCTTTTGTTTCATCTTGTAAAACTTCGTAATTCAGCTGCTGCCCAGGGTATTGTTAAGCTTGAGGGTATTAAGTGTTGCAATGTTTCTGTTTTAAAATCACAGTTTTAATGCATTTTAGGAGTTTCGAATTCCAAAAGCATTCTCAGAACATGGAACATTTCTCATTACCAAAACTGATGCTGAAATAAAGTATTTTTTTTTCAAAAAGTGAGTAACCCAGCTCAGTCTGTGGTGTCCTATAAAACCTTTCAACTTGGGGGATGGCATGTATATGTAAGTAACAGGCTCCCAGGCTTAGGGCAAGATGTTTTGATGCTGCTGATGCTGCAGAGGCAATTCTTTCTCAAATACTTCAAATCAGTGTAACTGGAATTTTGGCATCACTGCCTTACATTGCTCCATGTCAAGTCAGGGTATTACTTTATTTGGTTTAGGAAATGTGTTTGTGCAGCCCCTGTTTATGAATGGTACCATAGACTGGGTTCCTCAGCCTAAGACAAATAGCAGTGGAATCTGATGGAAAATGCACAGCCTTAATAGATGTGCTGGTATGCCTTGTTGAATTGTGTTGTTGTATTTATTTTGCTGGGAAAGAGAAAACAAGTAATTAGCCAAGAAAGCTCACAGCTGCATAGCACACTCCCCTCTCTCCTATATACACACAGTCTATTGGTGTACACAAAACTGGCACTAATGAAACATAAATAGATCCTTTTCCTGTATGGAAAAGACTTAGCATTGAAAGGGAATGAAAGCAATGGGATTCTTTGGAAATCCTAGTTATTTGGGTTCCCACTTTGAGTGTTAGGCTCTAAAGCTCTCTGTGGTTCCATACATGGTACGAAGTCTTCCTGGGTTTCTTGGGGTTTCTTTTTTTTGCTTTATGTGTTTGCTTAGACCTGTTGGGAGATGGGATCCTTTTTCTGGATTTCTGTAGCCACATTATTTGCTGCTTCCAGCAATGACCCCTTCTTCCAGAATCAAAGCTCCTCCTCCTCCCGACAGCCATGGAGCCTCCAGCCGTGTTTTAATGACATTCACCCCTAGAACAACAGCCAGGTCCCAGCTTCTTTTGCTGTTATCTGCCCCCATTTTAACTTTCTGCCTCAGTTCCTAAAAGCAGTGTTGAGCAAGAGGCTTGGCAGCTCTGAGCAGTGCTGTTCACACCATGCTGTTGCCCCTGCACCTTGTTCTTTCTCAAGCTAAAATAGCCCCACTTGCAGACCTGGCTGTACACCAGGTCTCAGCCACTGGCTGTCACGTCTGGTCTGTCCTCTCCTGCTTCTCTGAGCAAAATGCCATCATGTCCTCTGTCCTTTCTTCACCTACAGCTCCTCTCAAGATTATTGTTTTGAGAAGCTCAGCAGCAATGTAATGAAGTCATGGCGTTTATTTCTAGGCCTCCCTAACATTTCTGGTCAGAGATGCCTCATGTTCCAGGAATAGCAGGGTCTGCACTGTGGTACTCTGTGCTCTTCAGGACTTTGAATAAAATTCAAAGAGATCTTCTGCATTTTATTTTAAAAGGGGAAAAGGTGATCTGGCTTCAGATAAGACAGGTTGGATTCACTTACATAGACTTCATGAAACATGGCAGGATCCTACCCTTCAAAACCCTCCCAGTAGAAACAAGCTAATGAATTCCCTGTTACTGTTCTCATAGAGCACCTCAGAAGTAGATAGTTTTCTTCTTTAGTGAAACACATTTCCTTTCAAAATCTGTGCTTTTTTAACAATTACTTTTCTGTTCAGGCAGTCCCTTGACATCAATAGAAAACCTCCTCTGAACACCTTAAACCTTCTCTTTGAATGCCTCTGAAAAGTTCATGCAATTGGTTAGGGAGGTGCTAGCCCAAGTTCAGCCCCAACTTTCCTGTTATCTAGCAGAAACCCCTCATTCAGACTTTCTGCACGTTGCATGGAATTTTCTCTTCTGTCTGCCTGAATTTTTGGAGAGCCTTAAACACTGGCAGTGGCTCTGCAAAATTTTTCTGGGGAGCTTGGTAGAAGCTGAGCTGGAATGGTGACTCAAAACGAAAGTAAAGACCATAACATCACATAATTCCCCAGGAGACTCAGGTTCTGCTTTCACTTTGCCAGCCTTGTGGCTCTGTGTGCAAAGCTGGGGCTGTTGGACCCTCAGCTCCACAGAGCTGCTCTCAGTCAGTCCCTAAGGGCTCTTGAGGCTTAAACCCTCCCACCTTTGTCTCAGAAAACCTTCCTTTAGCAGTATGTGCACTAGTAAAGTGCAGCAGGAAGGTGGAGGATAGCTTATAGACAAAGATAAATTTTCGAGGGGTTTCTTCTTCCCATAGGCAGAGGTGGCATATACAGGAATAATTTAACTCCCCCCCCCAACTGTTTGTGTTTCGTGGTGACAGATTTGAAAGGTACCAGTGACTAAGTTAGATAAACTTTGAAATGCCTAATTGTTCTGTTTTTCAAACGCACCCTCGCAGTAATGTTCAGTACTTTAATAACAGTTTCCTTAGAAAGTTCAAAATGTTTTACATGTCACGATGCCAGAAAAATCGGCTTGTAGGGAAACAAAACAAATATGTAACTCTTAATGGGAAAGGTCACTTTTCTATCCCTTCCTCCTACCTGCTGAAAAGAGTTATTTAACTGTGTGTGTTTGGCCATCTGAAGTGGTGCCCCCTCAAGCTTTTCTGCCTGCGCCTCCCTTTTGGTGAGGAGAGTTTCAGTCTCTTATCACGGCCCTTGGCTCTTTTGTGTGTGTGGAAACAGCTGTTGCCACATCTTTATCGTGAGTCCATGAGCAGCCCAGCAGCAGCCAGGGGAGCCTCGCTGGCCACAGCAGATTGTGGCACCGCAGGGGCAGTCGTGGGTGCGTTGATCCCCCCATGGCTCAGGGAGCCTTATCTGGCCAGGACCTGGGCCAGGCTGCACGGAGCTCTCACTTTGTTTTCCCTCCTCACAGGGCTCCTGTCCCCACCAAAACTGCGGCCCTCAAGTGCAGCGGGCGGTCACGTAAGAAAAAACATCAGGGAAATGCTGGAGCGGGGATAAGAAGAGGACGTAGGCTGGTGATGAGATCTGAATTGTGCGTGCTTGGCAGGCTGATAAGGTGGCTGAGCCTAATCAGAGAGTGGCCAGGCACTGTTCGGGGGGACAATCGGTGTCCCCGGGACACAATGGGAGGGGAACTACGTCCTCGCACGCACACAGAGGGAGGAAGCCTCCACTTGACAAAGTGGATGTTTTAACTGGAGTTATTTTCTCCAGTTTCGCCACTGCGCAGTGGCAAAGAGGCTGCTCTGAAAGAGCAGCCAGAGGAAGTGAAGTTAGAGAAAAGGATCAAAACGGGTAATCACTGAATAGCTGCATTTCCATCCTGTCTTTGTATGACACATGTTGTTGTTACGTACAGACACAGGAACATGCAGTCAGCTGAGTGACAGTTGCAGAGAATTAGTCCTTTGCACTAATGGCTGAAACCGCTCAGAATTTGTGCAGGAGATGCCAACACTTTCTTCCTGGCTGTGATTCCTCTCCCTTTGCTGCGGCATTTCTTGGGACTCTCAGCTGGCCTTGCGGTGATAAACTCTGGTTCTTACATCTTTATCTCGAGGTCCACAAGCTCTTCTGCCAGTGCCATCACCCCATGTTTGCCTCATGGTACAGTCTGACATGTACATAACCATTTGCCTTGTTTTGTGCCATTTATAACACTCAATTCCCATACAAAACCCCTCTTTCTTTATTTCTCCACAGGAGTCTCTTCAGGGTTTATTATCTTTTATCTTCTGCCACTTGATACATTCACAATTTAAAAAAAAAGAAGTGATGTCTTGCAGAATGCTACAAAAGGCCAGAAAGCTTTAGGACCTCTTGTAACTATTTTACGGTAAATCCTGCTCAGCAATCCTTTGAGCACACCTGCACTACATCTGGCTCTCCAGTAAAGGCTAAACTTGTTTGCCTGAGTTCTTTTACTTTTTAATAACATACATAATTTGGACTGTTTGTATATTATATTAGGCACTTAAGAATTGTAGGCAATTTTGCCTAAACCAGAGTCACATCTTGGACTGTACTACTGGTCTCTGAAATCTGGATTTTTTTCTAGTGACAGTAACTAGAGCCAGATGACTGGGGAAGGTGTAATGCTTTGACTGTCCCATAATAAAATATTTGGGAAAGGCTTTTTTTGTTGCTCACCAGGGATCACTGGACAGCTGAAATCTGATGCTTAGCACTGATTTTTGATGTGTTTGACCCAAACACCCACACATGCTTCCTAATAATTTGCTGGAGATACAGCCCAGTCCTGCATTACCCCTCTGAGAAGCTGAACAGCCACACCAAGTGATCTTCTGCAGGCACCTGGACAAAGCAGCTAGAGAAGCAGCTAATCCTATTCTTAGCTTGGCATGCTGGTTATCTGTAAGAGGACAGTCTGCCAGAAATGTCTGGTGACATATTTGTCCAAGGGAGGGAGGCCTGTGCCAAGATGCTGTGGGTGCTGCTGAATGGAGTTGAGTTTAGGAGGAGAAAAATCTGTGAAATGTGAACTCAAAAACACAGCTGTTGTTAAAGAAAATGAGAAGCTGTTCCCACCAACACAGATATATTCAAGATACAGATATTTTTAAAAAATTATTTTTTAAGTATCAGGAAATTAAACAGTAAATGCTGCGGTGTCAGCCAAAGTTAACTCTACCTAATACTTTTGGCTTGGCCACCAGAGGTGGTAGCAAGCTGTACGCGCAGTTAAATGCTGTTTTTATTTCATTTCATTTTAAACTTAAAGCCCTTTATGCAGGTTAAACATTCTGGGACTTGTGCTTGACTGTCACCCAGCAGTTTGGGCTGGGTGTGCGTAACCCGGCGGTGAGTACGTGTTACAGTCCTGCCTCTGTGCCTGCTTGGAGCAGTTAGGAGTTTGTTAGCAGCTCCAGCAGCAGAGCCTGGCTGCACAGCTTGCCCAGAAGCAGCCTGGGCTTGGGGGTCTCCTTGCAGTGCCTGTGCTGGCTCAGGCTGGCAGCTGCTTGTGGATGCCCATCAGATCGTTGTAAGCCACTAAGGATGAGAAACAAACCAGCAATTTAAGAGCAATCGCAATACCTGGCAAACACAACTGCTCGCTGTTGTCTGAAATCAGGGCTGCTTCTCTGCAGGGCATTCAGTCTGCCACAGGCTCTGCCAGGCATCCTGTGAGGTGCTTTGGAGCATGGTCTGCAGGCACCCACCCCACACTGCTGGCCCTGGACCAGAACTCCCTGATGGGAAATCTTGTTTGCTATGTGTGTTTCCAAAGACCCCAAAGTCAGATGCTTAAATCAGGAAGCCTGAGGTGCCTGAGCCCATTTCTGCCCACTTTCCTCTGTCTGGGTGTCAGAGCCTCCTCTGCTCCTCTGCTTCTCTGGGGAGAGAACTCTTCAGTGATAGCTCCGCAACATGGCTGGGAATCCTTTTTCTCCTGTGTTTTTTAGCAGTGATCTCCTGTATTTTTTAGCAGTGAATGCCAGGCAGGACTTAGGCTAAGGCTGTAGTGGTCAGGATGACTGTGGTGGGCACTGGCGAGGTTTTGGCTCTGGGAGTCCCTCAGCACTATCTGGGCTGGGGCTGACCCTGGCAGGATCTGCTCCTGCAGGACCTAAGTCCCTCAGTGCTTGAGCTGGAAATCTTCAGGTGCTCCTGCTGCCACCTGGTTGGGATTCTGGTGCCGAGGGTGAAACAGCTATTTAGCTTTTGGTGCCCTCTGCCCATCAGTGTGGAGACAAGAGGGACTGTGCCTTCTGCATTCTTTGCTCTAACCATAAGCAGAGGTGGAAGCTGATCCCTGTGGACAGGTTTCAGCTGTGCTCAGCTGTGCCCTGAAGAACAAATGGCATTGAATTCCTAAAGCCATGAATTTCATGTGTGAATATAATATAAAACGTCAGTTCAGAAGAAAAATATTTGGACCCATGAGGCAAGGAATTGTTTTTTATTATCTGCATCTTGGGTTACAAATCCGTTTTGATAAATGCAGACAATACCAAGTCCATTGTTGTTGGCACCCAAAAATAACAGATAAGTTGTCTTGGGCAGTTCTAGTGGATGATGTCCAAAGATGACAGGCTTTTGCTGCTGATAAGTTCAAAGTAAATGTAGTTTTTTAGGTGTATAGGAGAATTGTTGTTACCTCTGGGTACTGAGTGTTCCTAGTCCAGTTACGTAAGAGCAAACAGTGACGAAGTTGGCTTGAAGCCTTCTTCAAGGTTTATTTGGATCACAAAGAGAGTTCCCTACTCTTTACAGAGAGAAAACTGGGTTGATTTCACACTTGAAGCCATTCACTATGAATGCCTGTAGCAACACCTGGCAGAGGTCCCACTATCAGAGAATGAAGGCACCAAACTGTGTATCAAAAATACAAGAAGAGCAAAGCAGCCAGGCAGGACATCTCTGTCAAGGAAATTGATGTCCCATTCATTCAGCCCTACAGTATGTTTTCCTTAGACATCCTGTGCCTCCTTCAGGGTTTTAAAATGAACCATAACAACTTGTTCCTGCACACAAAGCCTGGTACTCATTTGTACTTGCCAGGTCAAGCTCTTTGCTTGCATGAGGGCAGAGACCCTCCACTGAATCAGCTTATTGCAGGGGGAGCTTCCCAAGTTAAAGCAAAGTTTAAAAACTGCACTCCTGCTAATGCACAGAAATGAAATTTAATGCCGAGTGATTAGGCTGCACAAGTCACAGTTTGTGCTTATTAATGAGAAGTTTTCAGACAAGAGGCAGTTCTGGGTTTACTTTTGTTATGCTGAGGTCTCATCTAGGGCAGTAATATTGGTGTGTAGGGAAGGGGCTGGGGACAGGCTTGCTTCTGTTTCTTTCCCAAACTCCATCAGTGTCCTGCTGAGCCTGTAGCAAAGCCTCTTGTCACCTTGGCCACTGTTTCTGTTGATAAATGACAGTGAACCCAGTTTCTCACCAGGGTGAATGCATCATCAGTCATTTAAGAAGTACTTTAAGATCTTCATAGGCTTGCTTTATTCTACAGAGGAATAAAATGTATTTACTTCTGTATGTGGTTGTTGCTGTGATACATTCTTCAGCTTTGTCTATCTCTCTTATGCTTTTTCTAGCAATCCCTGCTCGTAGCTGTTTCTCCTCTTTATGTCCTTGCAGGAAACAGGCCATTCCACATTTGATAGTTATTCCCTTCACCCAGGAGCAGTTTAATTCAAATTCAGTTCAATTGTGCATGATCTTTGCTCCCTTCCACTCCGTATTGGTAAGGCAGCGGGAGATGAATGGAAGATGCCTTCATCTGCATAGATTATGAATGGAAACTTCTGAAAGCAGGTGGCCGAAAGTGACAGGGTCAGGAGCAGGTTTAAGCACAAGGATAGCTTGAAGGTTCTTTGTGACACCTCAATAACAATAGTTAATAGGCATTTTTGCTCCAGCCTTTGAATTTGCATAACCTAGGGTGGAGAGACTACTCCCCTGATCTGCTGTATGAGTGCTGCAGTATTTGTGGCCAGTTCTGGTATCCACAACATCATCCCTCATTCCAGTGTTGTGAACATTTTCAGTGATTAGCTGGCAGAGGGAGCCCTGGCTGGCCTGAGAGCTTTCCCTTGCTGTTTACTATCATTATAATAAGATATTTGACCCATACAGTAATGGCTTTAGTGGTGGGTCCAAACCAAAATCTTTGGATTCTAAATGCTCTAAACTTCGGGACATGGTCAGACCCAAATTTTGTGGCTTGGCACAAACTCTGAATGAAATGAAACCAGACATGCCTAGGATTAAAACTCTTTTAGAGTCAGAAGCCTTACTTTCTTTTGAAAGAGTTTGATCTCTGTTGTTTGAAGTGTTTCTTAAGACTTTGCAAATGCAAGGTTTCTCTACAGTTTTTTTCCCCCCCAAATCCTTTCATATTTGTGGATTATTTTCATAGACTTCTAATATTATTTTCCCCTTGATTTTTGCCTATGTTTTTGTCTCTGTAGTGAGAGGAAGAATTAACACAATGGTAGCCTTGATGTTTATAGGCTTCAAGCCTTTTTTTGATGCTGTGCAGATAGATGTGCACTTTTATATGCCATGCTTGGAAAATATACTGGTGATATGGTTTTAATTTGAAATTGGTCTGACATCTGAAGCTAAACATCTTAATTGTTTATCTGATGCTTTCCCTGTGTCCATCTAATGCCTTCCCTTTGGAGACTTGTGTGCTATTGAATCTTTGATACACAAAGTCCACTGCGTGCCAAACTTTGAATGTTACAGAGAAATCCTTGGATTATGTGCAATGCTTAGGGAAAGCTTTGAATGCTACCAGATCTCTAGAGAAGGACTTGAGGATCCTGGGCTGAAATTTTTTGTTTTGACACTGGTTTGTTACTTGACAGATGACAGTCTGATTTTCCTGACTATTTTCGGGAAGAGCACGAGCATTTTCAGCGCTCCTCTCAGCAACTCACTTCTGCCTTCCCGAAAAGTCAGATCACAGGCATTTCTCTTAACCTTTCTGTTTACTCCCTTTATAAACAAAGATTAAGGGGACCTCCTTGGGAAGTTGGTGTTTAAATCTGAGGAGCTCAGCGACTGGATCTGCCCTATGGGGAGGTGGTCTGTGCTTGCACACCTCAGGGATGTGCGAGGCTGGCACAGCAAAGAAATGAATGGAGAGTTGATTCTCCTTTCTCCTGCTGGGTCTGCTCGTGGTTCCTCTTCCCTCTGCTGAGCAGAGAGTCTTGTGGATGCTTCGTGGCTGGCAGAGACCGCGGGGCTGCAGCTGGCGGCCTGTGGGTTGGAGCTGACCCGCAGCGGGGCCTGGCTCTGTGCCTGTTCCTTGGAGAGGATGGGGAATGGGAGCTCGGGCACAGCAGCCCCACTGCTGCTTATTTGCAGCAGCTGAAGACCTGGCCTGGGTAACTGGAAGGAACACAAAACATTCCTGAGTGTGGAGGGGTTCCATAGCTCAATCTGGGGCTTAGGAGCCTCTCCATATTCTTTATTTCAGTGTTTGTGAGGTTTGTATTTTTATTAACTTCAGAGGCCTGTCAGGAGGAAGCCGGATCAGCTCAAGAAGAGCGTGGTTAGTGCTTCTTGTAATGCTGAATCCAAGTGCTCCAACTTCTTGACATTATCAGCACTGAAATAAAAAAGAAAAAAAGGAAAAATAAGCTGAACGTGGAGTTTGGTACATTGTGTTGATAATGTGAGCGTGGTAGACATCCATAGGTATACATTCTAGACATACATTTATATGTCATGCCTGAGGAGAAAATTATTGTAAAAGTGTGCTTCCTAATGCATCATCCAGACCTTGCAGCCTGAGCAAAACAGCGAAGGCTTACTCAACTAATCTTCTCCTAAAGATAATACCGTGATATTTCATGTCATTTTGGGGTGGTTTTTTTTCCTAGCAAGATCTGTATGCATTTATCATACATTAAAAGGCTAAGGTAAATTATTTTCCTCTAGAAAATGCCAGCTGCAGTAAATCCTCCCTGCTTGCTACTCCTGTAATGGAGGGCTTGGCATTTTAAAGCTGTTGACTCACCTTGCTTGCAGGAGTCCCCTTCCTGCCATCTCACCTTCCCAGCCACCAGCTCCTCTGCTGCTCCACTCACTCTGTCGATGGTCATGGGATGCTTTTCCAGGGACCTATCCTGATCCTTCACATGAGGCTGTGTTCCCATCCCTGTGTTCTCCAGCTGATCCCCACTGGCATCCAAGGGGGTATCTCGTCACTTACAGCTATTCAGGGACCCAAATTAGCATCTGTCCCCTTAAACTCCTCTCTCATTACCTGCAGCCCCTCGAAACCCTCCTTTCAGCTGAATGCTGCCTGTTTGAGGTGCAGGCTGTACTGTACCCAGGGAGTGCATGGTGTGTGTATGTACTTTGTGGTATGTCCTGATTGAGCTCAGCATGCTGCTCTCTGATACTGCTTTATGACAGTAGAAATGTCTGCTTGTGTGTAATGTCACGTCCTCGTTGTCATGTTTATTCTGTGGCCAGCATTGCCAGTGGGATCCAGGCTGTACCTACAGAAGTGCTTTATGCATCTGTACATTTTAAGAACCGAGGTTCATCACTGCTTTTCCATGTCCCTGCGTCTCTGCCCAGGACTCGGTATCCAGAGCTCCCTTACACAAAGCTGCCTGGCAATCCAGGCTCATATTCTTTCTTCAGACTGGCAGCAAAATCAGGCTCCTATTCTTTCTTCAGACTGGAAGCAAAATTCCCAACTCCTGTTTTTTGAGCCGCTTGCCTGGTTTCTGTTGCTGCACTGGGTGAGGGTTTGGTGCTTCATGAACTCACCCTTCCAGCTGTGGCTGGTAGGGACATTTCAATATTATTAAAAAAAAAAAAAGGAGTGGGAGTAAAATACTCAAGTTTTGCAGCGAGGCTGCACTGACAGTTTTTAAATGCTTATTTGTGCTTTCTTGTGCGTTAGCACTGGAAAATGAGAATGTGAGGGTGGAGGAGCACAGCGTTTTGTAGCGGCACCGCCTCTGTGCAGCGGCGGCTCGAGGGACGGGCATGGCGTGGCTCTGCTGTGGCTCTGCTGTGGTTTAGCTGCTGGGTGTGAGTGGCTTGGCCACCACCAGCCCCACGTTATGTAAAGGTTGTCTGGGCCAGGGTTAATTCTATTGCCACCAGACTTCAGCGAAAGTAAATACGCGGAACGTTGCATAACCCGAGGGGAGCAGTAGGATGAAAATTATGGTGCCCACAGATTGAGTGGGGAGGGTTGTGGGTGTTGGGAATGAGTAATTTAGAACATCTGCAGACTTTTTATTATTACTTTTTTTTTTTTTTTTTAAGTGTTTTCCATTTCCCTGCTTTGTGGTAGTACCTTTCTTAAAAGACCTGGAGGCAATGTTGTGTCCAGCAATAGGTGAATTTAAAGGCTTGGGTGCCTTTCATTTAGGTTAGTGCTGAGATGCAGTGCTCAGAATCAGAATCCAAATGTTGCTTGAATAATCTCCATTTGCCAAGTCTATGAAGAAACTTACCCTACATCTTCCCAACACCTCTCCTCCTTGTGTCCCCCAAAACTGGGGTGTTTGTGTAGGAAGAGATCTGCCATTTCCCACATCAGCATTAGCTGCCTTGTGAGGTGTTATCTGTTCCTTTGTGGCAGAACTACAGTGCAGTCACTGGGGTGGACACCCCTTCTACAAACTGGTGTGTTCAGACCCTCAGTTTTGCTCTCTGTTGATATTTTCCCCCTCCATCCCCACAGGCACAATAACATCAGTAGCACTTACAGTTTCCTTTCCATCCAGGAGTGTTTTTGGTTTTTTTAGGAAAGCTGTAGAAAAAATAATCCTCTGCTTGCAGATACAGATCTTCATGCTAGTCTGGATATGCTTGGATATGTCCCATGCTTGGGACAGGGCCAGCTGGACCTCTTTAATGTTCAGCTTTCCCTTTTTTTTTTTTAAATCTGTATTAGATATTTGAGCATTTCATTCCTTTGTTGTTATATTTCAAGAGAGGAGATACTTCTTCTTCCACATGCTCAGTTTAATCAGAGGGCTGAAAATAGGTGTTTGGGGATTCCGATGTTATTTATTTTTCCCTATTAGGTAATGAGTCACGAGTAAGTGACAACACTGTCTCCAGTCAGAGGGAGTCAGAGCTGGTGAATGCCAAGGACTTGTCTGCTAATGATGACTTTTAACTGCACAGTCTTACAGCTGTTCTCTGAACCTCACTCTGTTTCAGGTGTGGCTTTGGCCTTTTATTATTCCTCCTCCCAGCACACTGGAAAGGACATTTCACTCTTTGTCAGTGAGCACACGTCCTGAGAGGTCCTGAGTGCTTTTTCATCCCAGTAAATGGAGGGGGTGTCACAGCATTGCTCAGTACTCCCTCAGGTACATCGCAGAGGCATCTGTTGGCAGGAGCACTCACGAAATTACCCATCAATATCTCTGCATTTCAGCTGTCACATACTCACTGCACTGATAGAAAGTCACGTGTGTGGGCCAGGCTGGGATGGCTTTACTGGAAAGATGGCTAAAAAGTCATTTCTCTTCCCTGGGAGACAGAGAGTGCTCAGGATATTCTGCTTCATGCACGTGCCACTTACAGCCAGATATTTAAGTCCCGTTCAGTTTAACACACCTCTTAAAATGTGCATACCCACTGCTGTCTCAAGATGCTAAATATTAAAATTGACTGAAAAAAATCAACTCCTGTTTTAGTTGTTGCTCAGGATCTTTGCCTCAGTGCTGTAGTCCTTTTTGTTATGGTATTGCTCTGATATGAAGTAATTTCCTCTCTTCAATGATAAAAATTAATTACTTTTAAGAGCAGAATGAACTGTATGTTAAAAAGCATTTACTTTCTACATTAAAAAGTACAACTGACTCTTAAGTCCAGGGGAAAATTATGTTGGCTTTAGGGGAAAAGAAAAGTAATTACAAATAACTGTGTGCAAAGCCAGATGAGATTGACTGGATTTTGAGGAAGATGTATCTTAATCCCTTGATTTGACAGTCGCCTGGCAGTCAGAGCAGGAAAAGAAAGTCACTGAGGTTTTTTTCCATCTCTGTATGGTGGGAAATGCACATCCTACTGCAGAGATGGAAAAGGAGCAAATAACTCTACAGGGCAGCATGACAATCACACACATGTTCTTTTCTGGAGAAACAACCCATAGTCGGGGTATTCCTGGTTCCCAGTGACAGGAGTACCACAGGCTCTGCCCAAGTCTCCTCCAGATCTCTCATGTGTGTTTACATAAATGCTGTGGTAGTAAATTACGGAGGGTTTTTTTGGGGTTTTTTTGTGTAATGTGTTCATCAGAGTTGTTGCTCCAAGACCCAAACAAAACTGGAACCTTGCCATCCTTCTGCTGTGGCAACACAGGAATAAACTGTTTATGGGCAAATAGTTTGAAGTCTGAGACAACAAAAAAAGAACAGGTAGAAGAGAGGGATGGGATCCATATGTGCTTTATGTGCATATGGACATGCTTTGTTTGCACAGAGGAGGAACAGAGGCATTGTAAGTATCTTTTTTTACCTAATTTTTTTTAGGCTTGAAACCATGGCAGAGCAAGGTGTGGCACTGTCCTCTCTTCAAGTCCCAAAGCACTCCTTACCATTCTTGTTTTAGACCAGAATTTCTTACTCCCTACCCCCCAAACAGGGGATTGAATTGCATCCCCCCGAAACAGGCTACAGGCACTTGCAGATCCTGGATTGCTCCCACAAAATTAACAAACCCACGTGTGTCTGGGGGCTGCAGAGCTAATTGCCACCTCCTAAAGCTTCCTCTTGTAAAGAGCGAGGCTGTGGTCAAGCTGTAAAAGAGCAGCTTGAACAAACATGTTTGAAGTTTCTGATATGTGCAATAGTTGCCTATAGAAACACACCTAAGGAAGACACAGGTTTCCAAAAATCAGGGTGATTGACCTGGGATCCTTTCCTATGTATTTCAAGTCCACAGCAGCCCAACCCCATGAAAACAGGTCCCCTGTGGTAAGTTTAAAGGTAGAGCTGGGAATATTCAGAACTGCTTTTATGGGAAACAAAGAAATGGTATCTAGCACATATAAAAGCCATAATACATGGCAAACGCAGATGTAACGTGGAGCTGCAGGCCAGTGAAGAAAGAGCAAAGGTGTAAAAGCATGTCAACAAACATATAAAAATGACCTCAAGGGGATCTGAATGCAAGGAAGAAGAAAAAATCAACATGAACACTATATTCCTGCTGGGAGAGGGATGTGGGTGATGGGAATTCACTGAAACACCCCCAAATGTCAGAATAAAACCTGTGGCCGTGGGATCCAGAGACAGGGAAAGGGAGAGGATAGCACCAGCAAAGAAATGAAATCTGTATATAGCAGTTCACACTATGCTGAGCAGGAATATTAATTCATTCTTTTTCTGTGAGTAAAATAAAATTGAAAAAACAAATCTTGACTAATACTGATTAGGGTCTTAAGACTTCACTTATTCTAGCAATAAATACTTGGTCTTTTGTATACATATGAATATATCCACATACATTTATATCTATAGTGTGCTTCCTCTTTACTGATAAAATAAGATTTTAAATGTAACAAAATAATTAATCATGTGCATCACCTTTCAAAAGAAGGCTTGGGCTGTTGGATTACGGTTTAGAGATGATAAAGGTCCACAGTTTAGTGTCACACACATCCCACCTAAATTATTCACATGCCCTTCAGGCTGGCCTTGGCTGCCCTCAGGACCCTTGGACGTGAATGCACATGTTGGGTCTCAGGCTGGGATAATTACGTGTGTGACGGCTGCTCGGGTGCAGGGGGGGAAGTGTGAAAACAAAAGAGCCTTGAGTGGCTTCCAAGGAGGCCCTGGGACCACGCTAGGGAAGTCTCTGTGCTAAGGCAAACCAAGTCTCCTGAGGCTCCTTTTCCCCAAGTGAGATCTGGATGATGTGTTAGTTTCTCTGCTTAGAGTGATCAGAATAAACCCCAGTTTGTTCTGCTGGTGGGTGTGAGCTAGGCAATCTGCTTGTGCTTTCATACCAGATGGGTTAAATATTCCCCACCCTAAGGGCTAGTTTTCACAAGGGCAGGCAGCACAGGAGGAGAGGGAGCTCGGCCAGTGCTGTGGGAACACGCAGAGCCATGCAAAACATGTACTGGGAATGGGGATCCATCCGTCCTTGCTGCCTGTGGCTGCTGCCTGTGTCAGACTCTGGCTGTTCTCGCTTTCCCACCAAATCTCCCACAGCTAAGCAGAAAGTGGCACAGGCTAAGAGGCAAGAAGTGGTTCTCCTCCATCAGTGCTGGGTTTCCATGCTGCTGGCAGGTGGGGATCTGCTCAGGGCCTTCTTCAGGCACAGAGAGTGACTGCAGAGCCAGCTCGTTTTGCAACACGAATGAATTGGTCACCTTCGTAATTCTCTAATGAGCCTTGTGTTGGTAGTGGAGATGACTACAGTCGTGGGTGAGAGGTGGAGATGGCATCTCCTACATCTGAGCTTGGGAAGACTATCTGCATCCCCTTAGGTAGCAGGATAGGGCAGATGGCACTGGCCACAGCACTGGGATTCTCTGGGAGCACAGGTCAGGTAGGAGCCAGTCTCCTTCCAGAGCAAGTGAAGGGTTCCCTTTGGCCTCAGTACACAATTCAGAGCAGGCCTCATCACTGAGGGCAGGCAGCCTGATGCTCCCCTCCAGGGCAATCTGAAGTGCCGGAGCAAAGCGCTCAAACAAACCTGGGACAGTGGATATTCCCTGTCCTCCACTTCTTCCATGCTTCCAGCTGAGCAGAAGAGTGAAACTCCTGCTGTCGTCTATGGAACAACATCAGTGCAGCTTCTTAAAATTCCCTGAGGTCTTTGCTTGGCTCAAGTCTTGTCCTAGATGGCCATAAAATGTTGATGTTTGATTTTATGCTTGGTTTTTGGACTTTTGCTACATTATGCACTGCCAGACATTGAGGTCCACAGTGAATTTTGTTCACTTACTATGTTGAATGTTAAAAGGAAATAAAA
The DNA here is from genome assembly GCF_017639235.1 of Corvus kubaryi. Taxonomy (NCBI): domain Eukaryota; kingdom Metazoa; phylum Chordata; class Aves; order Passeriformes; family Corvidae; genus Corvus; species Corvus kubaryi. Next base: position 18,250,292 of record NW_024580672.1, read on the forward strand.
ATTCTTGTACTTCAGGCTTTAAAATGTCCTGTAATGCAGGAAGAGAACCTCAAGTACATTTAATGCATTTCATCTACCAGAAGTGCTTTTAAATGATGACTGCATTAAAAATATTCCTCAAAATAAGGCAGAGAGCATTGGATATTTATCGACAAGTAGAACTGCAGATAAAAGAGGCGGCTGGTTCAAGGTTTATCTCTGAAAATTACTGAAGCCTTCACAGAAAGGTTTTGTCAGGTAATTTGCATATTCATGCATAATTTCTCCAGTTGCTGTATTTAGTTGATAATGCCTTTTTTTAATGCCGTAATTAAAAAATTTTGATCTAGGTTACACTTCAATTGTTTGCTCAGATGCACCAAAGCAATTGGTGTTTTGTTTACTTGCTGTTTTAAATACAGCTATTACCTGTAAAACGTCAGTTGTAAGGAAAATCTTCATACCTGACAAATTTCTGGGAGGACTTCCCAGGTAATTAGACTCTGGACACTGCCATTTGAGAACCCCACAGCTACAGAGATGCTTCTAGGGAGGGATGGAGGAGGAGATGGATTAGGAGGCAAAAGAAGGATGAGAGCAGACACCAGGAGAGTTGGCTGCAGCAAAGCCCAGAACCACTGATAGAGTCTGTCAATTCTTCTTTAGCCTTGAGGCAATGAAGATTTATGTTTGTTTGTGAGGGCAACAAGAAGAAGTTTTCTTCATCAATCCATTCTGCAAACGTCCCTGGCTGGTAATCCCACACTCAGGACTGCAGGCTGCTGTCGGCTGCCTGGAACATGGAAATCTTACTCCATGGGCAGTGTTGAAGCAAATGAGATTCCAATTAGGACAAGTACAGAAAGCTGTGAAATCTCCCATGTGCAATTTCCTTTTAGAAAAGGTTTCTCCTCTCTCACGTATTAGTATTTCAGTGAAATACTTCACTGAGACCGAAATATTTCGCTTTCCACTTGTATCAGCTGGTGTCGAGTTATATCATTCTATAATAATGTAGAAATCTAAATCGTGAAGCTAAGATGATGCATTTTGACCTTATCAAATGGTAGTATTCCAGACCAGTCAAGTCTGAATTACCATTTTTAGTGAAAATGTTGACAAATTGTGTATCTTCTCATGGAACACTTGAGTTTAATGGAAGCATCATTTCCCAGTGGGAAAATGTGCCATTAAACAAAATGTCAACAGCTGCTGGGCTGGAGAACATGCTAGTGGACAATGGGAGGGGAGGAAAAAAAGACGCATGTCATTGACACGCACATACACAGTTGATGAAATCAATTTCAATTTACTCAAGTTGTTCTAGCATCACTTTCAATTGCATATGCCAAGGAGAAAGCTACAGCATCCAGCTGTGGGAATCAACAAGACAATTGTGTGGCAGTCGTGAAAAGAACAGTCAGCAGAGAAATTATTTGCATTTGCTTTTCTTGACAGCTGATATTTTCCTGACAAATTGCTGCCCTTTGTTGTTCTAGCTGCTTTGAAGAATCAACCCACTCAAGGGGGTGGTAGCTTTGCCCTCATTCCTGGCTTTCCATCAGCTGGCACAGGTTGGGGAGGAAAACAGGTGACTGAGACAGGAGGAGGAGGTTGCAGGCCATGTAGCAGAGGTGAAGTTGGAACTTCACCTTAGTTACTAAAGACATGCTGTGGACAGGGTGCTGCTCCAGTGATGCTGTTTTCCAGAGCTGTGGGTGTTAGGGGGGATTTGGGCAGGATTGGTGGTAGGGAAGACACTTTCATGGCTTGACATAAGCTGGTGACCATCAAAACGAACAAGCCTGTGAGGCTGCAGGCTGCTGAGAGAGGCAGAGGAACTGTAAAATTAGACATCTTCTGCCTATGGAAGTGTGGGTTTGTGCCGCTGAGAGAGGAGGACACGAGAGATTGTCAAGGCAGTTTGCTTTTAAACTCCAAACCATGCAGCTGTGCCATGGGATTTCTTTCCTTAGTGAGCCCCAGCAAGGAGGAGGTAGAGGGAAACTTTGGCAGCAGGATGTGCAAGAGGTGCCTGTATCAAATATGCAAAATTGTTCCCCCGGGATTTCCCTTCAGTGGGGTCATATTGTTGTTAAATGGATTGTTAAATAGGATTTAAATAACTTATTAAATGGGGTCCCCAGCTGGGTGGCTCTTAGTGGGCAGACTGTTCCAATTATTCTGGATTTGCCCTCCTCATGCAGCAGCCCTGCCCTGTCTAATACCAATATTTCAGCAAAATTCACTTTTGCAGTAATGTTACTCTATCCTAGGATCTGGGCCAGGCCTTTATTTCTGCTAATTACAGATCAGTCATTCTTTTTCTTTTCTAAATGTTAAAAAAATGTGTTTTATGTGCAAGAATGGCTGATAAGTGATACACCCACAGGAACATTATATTTTTCTAACATCCGCCTCTGTGTTCTTTCTCTGATTTGCCTGCCACTGTCTTTGTAGAGGATCTGTCTCCTTCCCCTAGCACTGTTCCCTGCCTTTTAGATGTTTTCTTTTTCTTCAGCCACCCTTAATTCCTACCACTGCTGCATCACAGTGGTGGTGCTTTTATTGCTTTTTAGTGCTTTATCAGTTGGTGAGTGTGAATTTTCTCTTTATTTCAGGCATTCTTTGTAAATCTTCACTAGGTGCTTAATGGTAAAACCTCACCCCCACCATTCTACTTCATGAGTGGGCTCCTGGTGGGACCAGGGCAGGACCAAGAGTGACAGAGCAGGAGCACAAGTACCATCTAACCCCTTCCAATACGTGATCCTATTCTTAAAGCCTGTTTAAGGTGCTTTTTGTGTAGAATTCTTCAAGATGTCTTCTGTTTATTTCAAAATAACATCTTTGGCCATCAAATGAGACTGTTATGAATGCTGAAGTTGGCACCAGGGTTTTCTAAATTACACTTTAGGCAATAGCAGGAGACTCAGTGATAAAATGGTGGTTTGCCATTCTGAGCTGGCCTTATACTGGTGAAGATGTTGTGTGTCAGCACTGATGGCCCTGACTCATCCAGTCCTCTTGAGAATAAACTTTGAGGCTTTGGGCAACATTTTCAAAGTGCCTCTGTAAGCAGGGATCCCACATCCCCTCCTTGTCACCGAGGTTTGAACTTCAAAGTGCCAGAGGCACCACACACAGTGACTATTCCACATGTGAGGTGTGAGGAGTGCTCGTTGCCCTTTCCCATGACTTTGTGTTTGTTGTGGTGTGAGGGCTCTCCTAAAACGTGTGCCTTCTGTGCAGGAATGTGATGCTGGGATCTCGGCAGGTGTTGGAGGCACCCAGCCTTTGTCTGGGTCCTGTTCCTGCTGCCATACAGCAAAATGAGGAGAAACTATCTCCTTGGAGTGCTGAATCCATCAGCAGAGGTTGAGCTGGCTCTTGTTTTCCCCTCAGTCCCAGGGATGGAAATAGAACTGGAGGGAGCTGGGGCACCAGGAGCAGCTTGTCATACTTGAACTTTTCATGTGGGAGCACTGCTCTGTTCCTTAGGCTTACCAGACTGGCAGAAGTGATGTTCCTTGCCCAAGACGACTGTTGAGGAGTTGTTTTTTTAGGTTCCATATTTGAAAACCACCTATTGCCTGGGAGGTCTGAAGACGCATCTCCTACCTTGGGGTGACACGTGTTTGTTGCACGTGTGTGGAGGAAGGGCCATTGCCATGCTGTGCTGTGGATGAGGAGGTGTCTGAGAGGAGCAGTCTTGGCATGCCTGGCCAGGAAAAGGCCTGGAGCCAGCTCCTGAGAAGGCACCTTGCCGTTCTTGAGAGCAGGCCTCAGCACAGGCTGCCAAAAAACCACTGAGGACTGTGAAATCTGTTTTCTGGGGAAGGAGCTCACACCTGGGGCTAGAAACACAGCTCTCCTTCCCAGTCTTTCATGGCTGGGGCCCATCACATGTCTGTCTGAACTCACTGCTGTCCAGCAGTGCCTGTGCCAGTCGCTTCTTCTCCCTCCTGTTTTATCTGGGCTGCAGGGCAAAACTGTCTTAAGTTCTTCACTGGGCTCTTTGAGCTTGCTGTGGGAAGTCTCCCTTGTATCTGGCTGCAGTGAGTGTGGTATGGAGATCAACAGAGTGTGGAAAACTACTGAGAGCTTCTGGGAGGGGATGGTACACCACTGCTTAACATAATGTGTGGCTGGAGCCCCACAGAGCTTCCAGCTTCTCTCTTGTCTGTGTGTGGTGCCAGGTCTCAGAGGACAGGCTGGGGATGAATCCACTCTGACCATCACTTGGCCGAGGCAGGAGCAGCACCAGAGATGGATATGGTGCATAGTGTCATCTCCACGTTCAATAACAAATAAGACCACAAAAGTTCTCAAAATAGCCCTCCTTGGGTTTGTGTCAGGGCATCCAGGAGAATGTCAGCCAGGGACAGGTTATGAGGGCCTGGAAGCTCCCTCACTTCGCTGACCTACATCCTGCCTGCAGGATACCAAGAACTCTCTACAGGACACAAGATACTGGCTAATAAAGGATGAACAGGAAAGTCACAGGAGTGCAGTTACGTTGCCCTGCTGGGTTTCACATAGAGATGCTACGAGCAGCATTCTGGTGTGACTAGGGTATCTCAGCTGAGGTTTTTTGGATGTACACCTCTGCCCTGGTCCCTCAGGAATTGCTGCTGGAGCAAGCCCAGGAAGGATGTGGAAGGGGCAGTGCCATCTGGAACACAAGCTCTTGGGCAAGGGGCAAGTGATTGACCATCAGCTTTGAGCTGTGCTTGCTAGACAAGTCACCACCTCAAATATATTATTTTCTCCTTCTGACCATCACACTCCCAGACACGCTGCTGCTTTGGAGGCCATCCCAGTGTCTGCATCCCAGCTTCTTGGTAGCATTTGAAGGGTTGTGCTTCTCGGGGTGTCCTACTCAAGGTGTGTTAAGAGAATCCTTGGAAGTACCCAATAAAGGCATACTTGATTCTGTACACAGGCCCATCCTGAAGTGCTTTAAGTCCTGTTTCCTGAGGCACTTATTTCTTGGTTGCACAGTGCTTTGGTTTATGGCAACAGGAGAGAATGAGTCTGAATTTCAACATCTGGCTCTTGGAGGCTTGAGAAACTCATGTGATTCACAGAGAGGGTTTTCATGATCAGTACCTGCTAGTCCCTGACCAGGGCTGGGGGGCAGCTCTGCCCTCTGAAGCTTTATCTTTTGCGTAGTGGCTGTTCAGACATGGCCTTCACTCCTCCTTCAGCGGGCACATCTCATGGCCAACATGTCAGCAGAGAAGCTGAGGGAAACCCTGCCAAGAGTTGCAGTTGGAATACAAAAAGTGTAACCAATCAAGTGACTTAAGGGATTTCTTTAAATCAACGAGGAACCCCTTTGACATCCTGTCCCTCCAGCTGTCACCATCTGCCTCTGCCATGTTCTTGGGAAACAGGGTCTCACCTGTGACTGAGGGGGTTTTAAAGCAGAAAGAAAATGTGGAGGTGATTACAACATGGATTCAAAGCCTCACCTTCCTGGATCTGCTTTGTGCTGATCCCTTCCTGAGGAACTAAGCGTCCCAAGGGCTGCTGTGCCAAGGTGTGCCTGAAGCACAGGTCTGGTGGCTGGGGTTCAGGAAGGGCAAGTGTCAAAGCCACGATGCTGTGCTGCTGTGAAGGCTCTGTGCCCTCCTGAGATCTCCATACATCAGGTAGGTTTTTCCACTCTGAGACAAGCCAGCTTTTGGGCAGCTTCTTCCCGTGCAGTGGCACACACACACTGCCCTGCTTCAGGGGCTGGCCGCAGGTTTTTAAATGTTAAAAACATTTGTCTTTTATTTCTGTTGCCGTTCAATATTATGGGAAAAGATGTTATCACAGCTAATCCGTGCGGTGTCTCTGGAATTTCTTGGCCTGTGAAGGTTTATACTGCATTCATGTATTCCATGAATTGGGCACAGGTTTTGCTTCCGACAGCAGGAGTTTTTTTCAAGGGCATCTCAGTAAGATGAAAGTGTGGTCGCTGGCAGAAACCACAGTGTCAGACTACGGTCTTGAGGATGTTTTGAATGGCTCTGTATTTTAATTCTTGATTTCCCCTGGCATTTAAACAACCAGCAATTTATTTGAAATCCTAAGGGGAGAGCAAAAAGAAGGAGAACTGGAGGAAATGCCTTAATTTAATTGATCGGACTATTTTGAAAGTTCACATGTGCCCTCTTTTTTAGAAAAAGAGATAACTAGAGAATAGAAAAAATACTGTGGAAAATCATACTGAAGCTTTAGCATGTTTTTTCATTGTTGTTTTGGGACTTCTAATTATATTCTAGTATGCTGGAATGATACCTAGTGACTGAAAAAAAAAAAATTGGGCGTTAGGGCAGTCAGGGGCATAATGGGGAAAAAATGGGCATGAGGGGAACTCACTGCTGCAGCTTTTTGGCGGAGTCCCATTTCTTGTAGGAAGCCTTTGAAAAACCCTGGTGCTATCACGGTTATAAAGTTTGTGGTTTTGCGTAGGAAGAGTAAGAAGAAGAAAATGAGATCTTGTACGTCAGGGTATGATCTATCCTTTGTCTCTTCCCCAGCTTCATATTAAACACTTCAGTAGGCATTTTCAAACATTGCTGTGTGAAGTATCAAGCAGAAACAATGACCGAATGCTGTGATTGAGGCTGGGAAACCTTAACCAGTAACTTGCAGCTGTGTGTGTGAGTTATCTGCAAACTACATCAGCATTGTCTTATGTATATCAAAGCTGATCATTTCCTATTTTGTTCTAACATACCTGCACTGCTCTGTTGAGGCTGCAGGAAAACAGGAAAGGAGGAGGGTCTTTGCTGTAATTTGGTATCTTGTTCTTCCTTTGTGATGCCAAAACATTTGTGAATGAGCTTTGACCCTGAAGTAGGCTGAGCCGGTAAGGAAATTCATAATTTTCTGTCCATTCATGTTTCATTCACATTGTTTACCTTTTGTTTAAACAAGGGGTTTTTGTTGGGTTTTTTTTTTGCCTTGTGGAATATTATTCACCCATAAGCCCATAACCAGCTCCCCTCCCCAGTCCTTCCAGCCTTTGACAGCATGGGCAGGGTGAGCTGTGCTGGGGTGTAAGATCAGAAAGCCTGAGAGGTCACACAGAGGATTCACTCAGGCTTTAAGTGTACCATCAATAATATTTCTTAAATTCTGTAATGTGATACGCCATCTGCGCAGAGGGGCATCACTTTCTTCAGGTGTCCTACCCAGAGCTCGTGTACAGAAGTCCCTATTACAATGTTCCACCAGTGCAGCCATGAAGATCACTGGCTGTATTGCTGACATACTGACAGCATTCCTTTCCCTTCAGATTTTGCTGCAGAAAGCTGGCATTTAGCTATTATGGATGCATCTTTTCAAACCTCTGTTTTCTCTTGCTGTTGACCAAAACTTGCTCTTGATGCGCAGCCATTATCACTTTACGGCTGCAACACCTGCAAAGGTGGCACATGGTAAAGGAAGGTAAAGCATAACCAACCAATACACTGAAAACCAGCATAAAGTTACATATGAAACAGCCTTGTTCGTGAGAGCAGGGGAAAGCTTGCACACAAATGTAGGATCAGATAATCCTGGTTAAATGTACACCATGGTGTAATCAGATTGTGCTGTTGGTTTGTGTTGTTGTAATGGTTTTTGCAATAAGCAGCTTTGCTCAAAAGCCTGGTGTTCGTGCAGAGTGCTGTCCTCTCTGGGGGTGTTTCTGAGGGTGCTGGGATGTGTCTAAATGGGCCAACTCAAGGTTGCTTCCCAGTTCTGGTGTCCCAGAGGACCCGGGAGCCATGTGAAGCTGGGAAGCTCCACTGCAGAGGGGGAGGTGGTGGCAGACGAGGCTGTCGGTCCTTTACTGACCCCGGGAACATCTCCACATGGAGCAGAGCATGATCCAAAAGTCCCTGACCCTAGAGTCCAGGTTTGCTGCAGACATGTGAACAGCAGTGCCACGTTGGGGTGGCGTTGTGGCCAGGCTGACTGGCAGGGGCTCTCAGCTGGTGCAGCCCTGCTCCCAGGGAGCCTTCCCAGTGTGCCTGCTCTGCCCATGCTGCCCCACCTGCCCTGGCTACTGACTCACAGAGAGCATGGACAGCCCCATCTTTTCCCTCAGGAAAGAAATGCATAAGGCTGGCTATAACCCCCCCCTAATTTAACTCACAGGTCCATGTTGCTTAAAATCTGCACCACAAGCAGGACGCAGGTTTTCTAAGAGCTCCTCAGAGCTCACAGGTGTGAGATGCCATACAGAGAGGCGTCAGCAGCTCCCCTCTGACACGACCCTTTCTGTGTCCGACGTACTTTTTTCAGATCATGGCTTTTGGCGTGCCCCAGCAGCTGGGATGGGTTAACAGCAGAGAGCCCTGTGTGAGGCAGATTTCCGATAGCCAGGGCTCAGCAGCTGAATTTGTGAAATAATCCCGCCGGCTTTAATCAAGAGAAGAGACTGCGAGAGGCTTGTAAATTCCTACAGCAAAATTCTCATTCACGAAGCAGATCCTGCCTCCACTATGCTTATCTCCCTCCCTCTGTGTGCAGAGCCCTTGACGTCAATGGAAGATTCGCTCTTTCGGGGAGAGCAGAAGACTGAGGTCACGCTCCGCCCTGCAAACAGGAGAATTATGTCCCTGGCATTGAGGCGAGAAGGCTCTAGGCTTTTGCACAAAAGCAAAAAAGGCTTGAAACAATGGCATGCATAGAAAAATAAGAAGGTAGACGGAATGCAGGAGAAGCATTTGGAGCTGTATCAGCAGGTGGTGGAAGGATGCGACTCTCGGCTGCGTTTAAAAATGTGCAGTTTGGCAGCCATGAATGGTGTGGAGGATTTTCGGTCATTCATCCCTCTCTCCAGCTCTGGGAAGGGACATCTGTCAGCCTGGGCAGCAGTCAGTGGCTGCAGCACGCTGTGCTCATAGCCCAGCACATTTAAATCAGCAACCCAGAGGTTAAACTCCACAGCTCAGCCACTGGTGGCCTCAGTGATATTTATAGATTGCATTACATTTGCTGCAGCTTTTATGAGCAAAAGGTACTCCTCATGGTTAAATCATCAGAGGTTAAGTGTGACCAGTTGTAGTTAACCTCGTGATGGATGTTGCTATTTTGATTTTTTTCCTTGTATTTGAGAGGACTGAGCATGTGGATTTAAGAATCTCTGGACAAAATATTAGATTTATTGTTATTATCAAATTCCATTTATAAAGCTGCTTTTGTTGAGGAAGTGCTTTGCAGAAATTAACATTTTACCTAGCTTAAACTTTGGAATAGTATCCAGCCCATGCAAATTAAACACTGCCATTCCCCTCAAAGAACTGTTTATTTCTTCTCTGCAATAAGGGAAGTGAGTTCCTAACTCTGCGGGGAGCTTATCGCTCTGCAAATGAGGTTTGTAGCTGCACAGAAATACAGCATAGTTCGCCGAGGCCAAAAGCCAGCTGAGGTGACCAAAGCCAGGAGAGGTGTCCCTGGGCGCTCCCCGTGATCCTGGGAGGGAGGAGGGATGTCTTCTGCAGGACAGTTTCCTCCCAAGGCTCGAAGTCAATCAACATGTGGCTCAGGCCATGAATCTGGGAGCGTAAACGGGGAGTTTGTGTTGCTTTCATCCCGTCTCATGTTCCTGCCGAGGCTGTTATTATTCACCATTTACCTTCTCAAAATATTGAGCCAATTAGAAAAGCAAATCTCTCTTTTGGTGAATGCCCAAGGGTGCAGCTGTAACGATGTGTGTTCTCCGCAAGCCCTAATTGCGGGTGTCGCAGTTGCGCCTGGGACTGCCGAGCTGAGCAAACCCAAATTCCTGTCTGATATATTTTACACCTCGGCCAAGCCACACTGAGTGGCTGCTTTTGTCCAGCTTCATAAACCGGGTGGCTGAGGCTGGGCAGTGCTGGGATGGGAAAAGCAGCTACGGGGAAGGAAGGGATGGCTCTTGGGGAACGTCATCCCGAGTGGATGGCAAGGGAAGGTCCCAGCTGTTGGATCAGGCTCTGTTGCTTACAGACTGTGAAGTGCCAGTGCATTTATTGAAATGGGGGCTGTAATCCTTCAGTGTGAGATACAGAGAGAAGTTTCTGGGTTTTTTCCTTGTTAATTATCACACAGGTGGTTTGTGAGTGTTATTAATCATAATGGAGACACGGCTACTCCTGTGTGCCGTCAGTTACATTAGATAGGAATCTAAGGTCCTGGTGTTGCAATCCTATACTTCTCTTATATTTCCTTTCTTGTAGTGAATTAAATAGCATATTCTAAAGGTTTGCCTGCATGAGGGTGTGTATGTTGGTTGAGAGATTTCAAGCATAGGAAAATTTCAGTATGGAAGTCCAAGAAGCTGCTCTACTTGCTTTTACATGCCCCTTTTGCCCCCCTGCATGATGAGAGCAGTACTAACTTAGTGAAGCCCTTTATTAAACTCCTCTGATGGCTCAGGCTGCCTGCCATTAGTGCTGTTTCATACATGATAAGTGGTATTGCTAAGCTTCCTAAAATGAGTATAACAATCTAACTGGTGCCCAATGGGATATCCATCTTGTGTCTGACTACAAGGAATAAATTATGCTCTCACACTGGTAATTGCTCATGGCTGGGTTCAAGCATTACAGTCCTGCAATGCTGATGATTAGAACTGGTCTCCCTCTTTTATGCACAGATGCTCCCTGTGATCCACTTCAGTGTCTGCCTTGGCTTCTCCAGATTGATTGCTCTTTGCAAAAGAAGGAAGACACAATTCTGCAAAAGCTTTGCAGGCAGCTAGGGCCTGATTTAAATTCTGAATATAACTTCTGATGTCTTCTAGGTAGTTTAAAGAAATATTCTTGGACATTTTTAGTGGTTCTAAAAATGGGGTGGGTCACAGAAAAACAGCATTCAAAAAGAAATACCTTCAGAAAATACAGAAGTATTGAAAAAACCCGTAAAACTTCATGTAAAATTAAGTTGATTCTGAATGGAAGAAGCAGAAATAACTATGAATTTTTTCTCCTTAAAATAAATTCCCCAAGCTCCTTAACAAGACTGGTGACAAAGCAACGTACGAAGTTCTGCTCTACGCTTCACTGCCTATTTTCTCACCCTCAGCTTAAAAATAACAGCACTGTAGCACCTTCTGTTTTCTCGTGACGTCTGCACACACTTTATGAATAATCTTTAGGGGGAACGCTGTGCTTGATCTCTGATTGGGATTTTCCCGTCTTACCCGGTGTTGACTTAACCCTGCTTCCAAGAAGTCAAGAGTAAAACGCCCATTGATTTCGGTGTGAGCAGATTTTGACTTTTCAGAAATGCTCAGCCATATGTGTTCTCGTTTTGGAAGTATCATGTGGTTGCATTTGGCCCATGTCGTGTTTTAGTCACTCAGAAAGAACACGCAGAGTTCCAGCCTGTCCTTACCTGCCCTCACGACTGCAAGAGCTGAGGGCCTTGGGGAGGTTTTGAGGGCCAAAGGTTTTGCTGTTGTCCTGTTTGGGGCTTTTGCTTGTTTGTTTGTTTTCCTTCCCAAATTTCAAGAAAACATTTCTATTCTAAGACAAAGGGAATACAAACATTTCTAATGTGCTGTGAAAGATAAATCTGAGGAAAAAAAAAAGTTTGAACTCAGCCTATATGTTTTATTTGGGAATGAATGGTAACAACAACTTTATTCCTTATGATATAATGTAGTATTTTAAAAGGGGTAAAAATAGTTTGGAATCAGAAGTTGAAACACTATTTTAATCTTACTAGAGACCTTTTAAATTTCCTTAATTTAAAAATAAAGTGTTATCAGAAGCGACACATCTGTGAAACATTTACTTTTGGCTGATCGGTGTTTTCTGAGGGAAAAATGTTTCACTGAAAATTTCTGTCTGGCTTTAGGGTTTCGCAGGCTTTAATGTATTTACACCCATTAATATCAAAGGGAGGCTTAGGAAATGCTCTTGGTTCATGTTATGTGCTGGAAACTGATTGAGGGCAAGATGAAGGGCTCAGAGTTGAGGTGCTGTGGAGCTTTAGGTGGGATGAACCTGCAGGCATGGATCAGAGCCCGTTGGGATAATGGGAGTTTCAGCAGCTGTGAATTAGGAGCACAGCCCATTAAACCTGCTGTTCTCCTAGGGTAATAGTCCCTGGCAGAGGGACTGGGTGAGCAGAGCTGTATCTGCCATCTCTGAGTCCATCTGTGATCACAGAGCCCTTCCTTTCACAAGGTGTTTACACAGCCTAACTCTTTGCCTAAAATAATGTGAGAAATCTGTGCTAGAAGAAGGACTTAAAACTAATCCTTCCTGGGTCTGAGGTTAATGTCCTTTCCCCTGGATTGTCTTTCCTGGTACCGTCCCTATCCTCCCATCTGCTTAGTCATCTGTAAGGTAAGCTGAGCATGGTAGGGAGAGCTCCTCTCCAGCCAAGGGTGTAAGCAAATTAAGAAGACAACTGCAATTAATCTGTGCTTTCTCCCACATTCCTTGTGCTGTGTCCTGCTGTCACCATGTGTTCTCCTCTGTAGTCACTGAGGGATTTTCGTTGGACATGGTACAGCTTTTGAGCATGTTTCCTGAACTAGATCTGCTGGTTAAAGGATTTGCTGTCCCACTCACATGATGATGGCACATACCATCAAGGTTTCCCATGACTTCATGAAAAAAATAATTGCAGTCTTTGTGTCATATGGTTGTTCTGGTTTAAACACACTGGTTTGAGCAATGTGAGTTGGAAGGGGAGGCAGCCTGTGACTTTGAAAATGTGCAAATCACCCAAAAGAAATTTGTCTCAGACGTTTTTATGGTATTTCAGTTGGAGTTCCACAAAAAGTACAAAAAATAACACTTTGCCTAAAAACAAAGTCCCAAAACAAACAAACCCATAATAAATAAATGCTTGCCAAGAGTCATAAAAATCTTAAACTGTGATTTAATATCCTGTCTTTCTTTTGTCTTAGTGGAAAAGGTCATATAGATGAAAGACATCTGCTGTTGTATCTTTCTTGGATTTCAGGGCAAGACCAAAGTCCTATTCTTGGCTTTTTTTTTGGTGTGTGTGAGCAAATTGCCATAAATTCCTTCTATTCAGTTGTCTTTATGTGTCAGCTCTTGAAGAAGATGAACAGGCCTGTGGCCAGTGATTTCAAATGGAAAATCCCTTGTGTTTTATGCATGCCTGTTGCAGTCCATTCCTAGAGGCATTTCCCTGAAAGGAGGGAAGAGAAGAACAAGAGTCTCCAAGCCCCTATTCCTAGGGTTGCTTTCAGGAGTAGGAAGGATGTGGAGGCATGGCAGTTCAGTGTGCAACAGGTCAGAGACAGAAGGTGTTGTCAGAGGCTGGTAGTCAACAAGAGGTGAAAAGAGGACAAAACTGGAGAATAAAATAAGTAGTTAATGCTGGAAATGCTAGAGATGGGCAGAAGACAGAAAGACAAGAGATGTCAGGGTGAAAGTGAGGGAAAAGACCTGGTCTGACTTGCTCTTAATTTTTCATTGTTCTTTCCCTCGCCATGTTTTTATTGAGTCTGTTTGAAATGCAGTCAGCTCTGGACAACAGTGCATTTACAGTCCTTGATTGTTCCTGGCAACTTTTAATGTTTTTTCAGTAATACCACCCCATTTTGAAACATGGGCCTTCCTCAGATAGCAGTTGTGTTGATGAGTGGGAAAACTGTGACCCCCTGAAGCCACAGGGGATGAAATCCTAACCCTTGCTGAAGGCAAAGGCAGCAACCCCGGCAATGGGTTCAGGATGTCACGAGGAGTGCTTTTGGCTGCTGTACTGAGCTGGAAACTCTTTGGGGATGGGATCTGTGTTCATGTGTTGCCTTGTACAAAGAGGTCCTGAATTTCTTGGCCTCCAGGCACTGCAGAACAGCAAATGCTAAGTTGTCCTGTGAGCAGTGGAAGTAATTAAACATTGGTGCCATTGGATCCTCAGGTGTCTAGTAAAGGACAAGTGTCAGGCTTTTCTCAGCAGATGCTGCTGCTCTCTCCAGCTGCTTGTTCTCTCAGCAGTAGGAAGATGATGTGCAACCCCCTGGACAAGTGACCAGCCATTTGGAGTTGGTGGAGGGGATCCACACTTGTGTGTGTTCTCTCTTGAGAGCTGAGCAGCTTAAAACAAATTTAAGAATGCTTTTCCTGCTAGCATCTAGCAGCCCTAGTTTTCTTACGTCCTCTGACAATATCAACTGGAAAACTTCTCAAGAAGAGTGGGTCTGGTTTTGGTTTGGCTTTTTTTCCTAATTAAAACTGGGCATTTAAACTGCCTGTGATAATTTCTTTTCCCAGTTGCACATGTGGAGTGTCTCAACAGCACTGTAAAAGTCATGCTAATTTATGTGAGGACAAAATTAATCTTTAAGCTGGAAAAGCTTTTGCTATTTTTGTTTGCAAAATGCTTTTATGTCTTCAAGTAGAGGGCACTCCTGAAAAGCCAAGGGTTGTGTTGGTTTTATTATTTTTATTAATATGTTTTAAAAGCAACTCAGAAATATTTTACTTGATTTCTGAAGCCAAGGCAGCAAAGCACAAACAGCTTTGTCATCTACTAACGTGGAAAATGTGAAACAGAATAGATGCACCTTCTGGTTCCACGCCCGCGCCCCCCCCCCATCTTTGTTTCTCTGTTTCTGGGAGACAAACATTTCTTTTTTAATAATTTAGAACATTTCCTTTTTAGGTATAAACTACTAATTATTTATTTTTATTTTTACTATCACTGTAAGCACTCTTCCACATCTCCCACATTATACTCCCATGAAAAACTTCCATACCAGCAAGCCTTGGAAAACAGCACTTACTCCAGAAATACTCTGCACTTATAATTTGGTGCAGAGGGGACTCCTCAGTTAGGGTCCTTACCTCTCCCACTCTCAAGGGACTTGTTGAAGGGACTTGCTGGCATTTGCAGTTCCCGATATAATCAGCTGGAGTTGTATGTGCTGGACTTGAGGCTGTTGTGGTTGAGAGCTGGTTCTGCTCTTGAGACACTAGCCAGGCTTTAGGGAAATCACTCCTGCATTTCAAGAAGATTAACTATAGAAGAGCATAGAAAATAACTGGAGATCCTAGTAAGACTGAAAGTCTAGCCTTTACCTTGGAAAAAAATCCTGTGTCTTCATGCCTATGGAGGCACTTGAATGTTTGCTGGAGACAGAGGGAGGTTGTTAAATCCAGTCATTCCATCAAAGGTGGAAAGCGCAGCCAGGACAATCCTGCTTCCACCTGCTACCCTGACACCCTGTGTCCCCTGTTGAGAGGCCGAGGGTGGGTCTGTGCTGTGTGAGGTGCAGGAATATCCACAGGCACACAGAGAGCCTGTGCCAAGGAGCTGCCAGAGCCCCAGCCTCCCTGCCTCCTCTTGTTTATGCATGTTTTTCCCATAAGCACTGTTTTCAGCTGGGGTCCTGTTTGTGTTATCATTTTAATGTTATTTTGGAATGTTAACTTCAGCCAGCTGAAATTATTTCCTTTTTGCCCCCTTACTGAGAGGGTTTATTAATATCGAGTTACACAGGAAGCAAATTCTCCTGTTATCAGATTGTTCTGTAGGCACTTTTCTTTTCCTCAAAAGCATAATGGTGAACTTTATCAGTGCTCAGTCATTTGTTTCCTATTAAACACGAGTAATTAAGATGCTGTTTCGCTCACTGGGAAGAGTTACTGACCTGTTTTGTCTGTAAATGTATCTTTAAATTAGGAGACACCTGAAACTGGTAGGAAGTGGGTATTAATTGGATTCAAATTCCATGAGCACAGATTGCAGTTTCCCAGTGGGATGTGGTAAATAGCCGTCACCAAGATAATATTAATTACATTATCTCCCAGAATGGTCCCAGGAGGTGCTAAAATAGCATATGTGCCACTTGGGCTTAGATGCTCAGACACGAAGATCAGTGTTTGCTGCCGTGTTGCTCAGCACAGTGCGGAGCGTGTTGCATCACTGGGGCAGTCGGATGAGATAAGGAGGCTTGGATTTTCTGAGTAGTTGCTTGGGGTTTTTCCTCTCATGAGTATGAAAATCAGAATATTATCTAAAGCAATAGCTGAATTTCTTTTTTCTGTCTTGACACCTGACAAGGAATGATAATAGCAAGCCTGAAAAATGGATTTCATAAAACACCTGAACGGAAAATGTTTCTTGCTGCAGAGATTGTGATTTCCTTGTAGATCTGTTCAGCTCTAGAGTGACTCCAAGTGCCACACAAGCAGTACACAGACCTCGTTTATCAGAATCACACTCCATGCCACTGACTTTATACCCAGTGATGCCCCTGGCATTGCAGTGCTTTGCCCTGTACCTCCAGCACTGCTACAGATTGTGTGGGCTGCACCCTGACCACTGCCCTTTCCAAAGCTGCAGCTCACAGGCCTTTGCTTCAAAAGCCCTTCTATTAGTTTTGCTCAGTGGGTAGGACATGGGCCATGGGCCCTGCAGGGACAGTTGTCTGTCCAGTCCCCCCGTGATGGTCAGACCATCCTCACACTGGAAGTGCTGAGCCACATGCCTCCCTTAGCCCTTGAGGACCATGTTAAGTCTTTTTAGCCTTTGAGGACCCAGCAGCCTTCCTCCCCTGGGTACTGATTCGGGGCAGAAGCAAGGAGCAGACAAATATACTGTTCAATGATGTCTTGTCATGAACTTCTCCATTGGCAATTGAAGTTCAGCAAGCTGGAATCATGCGGGATGGAAGCCTGGCATTGGAGATGAATTAACTCTAACCTGATAATCAGAGACTTCTGTCTGGGCTAGAAAAACGTGGACCTGGTGGTTTGTTAGGGACATGCTGGCAGACACTTAAAGACAGCGATGCTAAAGGCACCATTATAATTAGCTCAGCCAGAGACTGAGCACAGAGATTGACTTGAAAACCAGCGTGGCTGTTCCGTGGTCGTCATGACCTCTGGAGAAAACACTGCTGAAAGAATACTTAGACTTCAGTCGCCTAATTCAGTGTTACACATCCTTGTTAACAGTGCTACATGTTACCACTGTTAATTAAAGGTATCAGCATGTCCCATAATTAGGGGACTGATTTACCCTAAGACGTCACGTTACAGTTCTCAAAAACTGACTGGTAGGTTGACACTGTGTTTTTTAATATTCAGAAAGTGCTTGTTCCTTGTTTATGAAGCTTAAATTAAACACCAGAGGGGTTCACGGATATTGGGATGAAGGGGAAAGATGTGCCCTACAGTCTCTATCACAACAGCTCAAAACTAACATAACCACCTTAAAACAAAGGGAAGCTTTCATCCTTGTTCCTACAGCTACACATGAAAACCTGAATTGAAATGAGATTGAGCAACGGGGAGAAAATAAATAAGTAGACCTCATTCTTCCCTGTGGAAGTTGTTTCAATAGAGGAGTATTAGCCAGCTTCAGAAAATGTCACTAACTGGGTGAAAGTGGTCCCCTTGTACTTCCCAGTTTCCTTACTCCTCCCATGATGACAATTTCCACTAAGAGATGCATTGTTTAACCAGGGTTGTGCAGGACAATGAAAGAGGGACATTTTTGGAGGGGGAAAATGTAGAGAATTTTTTGCTTTTTGTAATACATTCTGGTGTATTTTTTTTTCCCTGTTGCTGTCTATTTTTCTTCAAAATGAGAGGAAACAAGCACAGGCTGATTTTTATGGTGCAATTCACACTCCTCCAATTTTTTTTTTTTTTTAATGCTTGTATATTCAAAGATCTAGATCTGAATTTTTTTATTAAATGCAAGCAAACGATCTTTCTTTCCAAAGTGAGCAGGGTAATCTGTGTCTGCTCCACTGAGCCCAGAAGGTTCTGGTTTGTGCTGGAGTTAGCAGCAGTTTCCTACAGTGACTTCGTTTGACCTGCACTGCTCTGACAGGCTGGGGCTGGCAACAATCTCAGCCTCAGCCATCAAAACATTCCTTTGTAGCCAAGTGTCCTTCTGCTTTCTCTGAAATATCTGGTGTCAGTTTTAACAAGAGGGGAAACAGACGTTCGTCACCATTAATTCACTGGACAATTAAGCCACTGATCTCTGACCTCCTGCCATTATTGGCTTTCAGAGCCAGGGTAAAGACCCCACAGATATCTGTTCTCTGTCATTCCCTGCGAGCTGTCCTAGTATTTTATTTACTCAAAGGCTTAGCTCTTGCCCACCACCAGCCAAATGTATGTGCTTTGTAATAAAAATTGCTAATAAGCTGTCCCAGGCAGTGGCATTAATCTCTGAGTGACGATAACAGCAAGCAAAGGGAACAGCTGGCTGTCAGGAAGGCATGTGAGTGGGAATCATACATTTATTTAGATTTATGTACATATTAGAAGTGCCCATCCCTGGCTGCAGCTGCTTTTGGTGCTTTGGGCTACCTTGGACATCCAGACCAGAGGCAGGGGCTTTGCACTGGAGGTATGGGTGGTGTGGGATTGCTGCTTGGTGCTGTTTATTCTTCTTCCTTCATCTTCCAGGCTATGACAGTGCGTAGCTTTTGCTCCCTTCTGGAGTCCCTGGTGGTAGGATCGTTGCTGCCACACTGCTCTTGGGGGGCTGATGGCCCAAATCAATACCATGTTTTAATTCTGGCCCCAGGGCTGCAGTGAGAGCCAGTGGAAGTGCAGGACTGTGTGAAGGATGAGGAAATAGTTAATCCATCCCTGGCACAGAGCTCTGTTTTGTGTTTATTAAGACGGCCGGGTGGGTGGGTGGGTGGGAGAGGCAGCCGAGCTGGGCCAGCTGCTTGCATCATCTGACGCTTACACCATGCAACCTTCAAGCCTCATTTTTTAGTCAGTGCTTTTGAAGCACTTCATTAGCTAATCAGAGGAACCCTCTGCCTTTGCTCTACAAGTTTCCTTGTTTTTTGTCTTCTACCTTCTAATTTTTTATTTTTTTTTTTAGTTCTGCTTTTTGTGTTGAGTCCTTCAACTGGTAGCTATAGTAACACCCATGAATGAGTGACTGTAGTACACTTCTACAGCCCACTCCCCTCAGGAAAGCTGTGCCAGGCTGTCACACACCTGCAATGGCTTGGCACCCCCTCTTTCAGGGGTTTCTCCAAACAGCAGGGACAGTCTTAGCTTGGGAGCCAGCTCCATCCTGCTCACTATTTGCAGCTGCAGCCCACAGTATATTGTGGCAGAACGAATGAGTCACTGGCAGAGCAATCTGTTGCATCAGATAATCACAGATTACCTCCATTAACCCAAATCCCTTCTGTAACCTTTTACAATAATGATCCCAAAAGCTGACGCATGCACTACTGTTACCATCACGTCTTGGGCTGTCAATGATTTTTAAAGAGGATGTTTTCTGTGGTTTCAGGGATGATCTAGCAGGCTGTGCCAGCAAGATCCACAGAGAGCAGCTGTAGGTACCTTGTTGCTGGAGAAGATGGGGCCAAAGACAGGCTTTGTAGCTAAGTAAGGGGGAAGTCTCCCCTAAAGCCGGCCATTTCCTTTTGCATCAGTCCTGTGCACCCCCTTACGCCTTTTCCCTGGTATCCACAAAGAATCTCCTTCCTCCAAATCAATGTCTGTGCCCACACCTTTTCCCCTCTGCCAGGTGGCCACTGCAACTGGCAAGTGCTTATTGTAGCCAGGCATCTCAGGGGGGTTTCACCCCCTCTCCACGTTGTCCCTATGGCACGTTTGAAGGCTCCTCATCTGTCTAGGGTTTAATGTATGCTTTATGCATGTGTCTGAGAAACTGGTGTGTTATTTGACCACAGAGAGCAAGGAAGATGGTACTTACCTGCTTTTATGGGGAAGAAAGATGTGTCTGGTCCTCATCCCAAACAGAAAGTGACCCAGTCTGAGATGTCATGATGCTGTCCTGTTTTTCCTGGATGACTCTGGAAGCAAAAGGACTGAAGTGTCACAAAAGGGAAGTTCCCCTAAAACAGCTCTGGCAGTATAGCTCATACACATATACTAAGGAGGTTCCCAGCCTAATCTTCACCATTTTTAACACGGATTTCTGGGTTCTTGTCAGAACATCTCAAAGCTTTACCAATTCTACCAATTTGGTGGAACTAATAAGTCAGCCAGGCCTAATAAAAGAGCCTGTCTCAAGCCATTAATTTTTCATGACGTTTACCAAAAATCTTTTCTTTAGTCTTGTTGGTGAGTTTATTTAGGTGAGGGTAAAAAACCAGAATAGAACATAATTCTCAGAGCTTGGCTACAGACTGCTGATAGGAACACTTGAATTCTCACCTCCCCTCCAGCTGGATCTCCTCCCCACAGTTCAGAAATACTCCTTGTAAGACTCAAATGTCAGGAACACAGAGGCCAAGTTATTTTTTTAGATACTGCAGAACTGTTTACAGGAGAAAAAGCCCACACAGCTCTTTGACAGGGACAGACAGAACCCACATCGTTTCCTGCTCAGGGCTGGGTTTTTGCATGTTCTCCCTCTGGAACTGGCATCGTATTTTTCAGGAGAGCTGAGCCCCATGTAGTTGTCTGTACCAGGGCCAGGTTTCCCTGCAGTCCTTCTGTCTGTCTCGTGTTGCTAAACATCAGAACTGCACCTTATGGATCAGCAAATCAGCAGAGCTTTTTAGATTTCTAGTCATTTATCTCAGTGTCTAACTAGAACCCTGGAGTCCCTGTAAGGTATTTTGGGTTTAGGGGCCAGCCCTAAGAACATTTGGGCTGTTTGAGGCACGCAGCTCTATCCAGGAGCACTACACATCCTTCTGGGCAGTCTGTGTGGGCAGTACATGGTCTGTATGTGGGTGATGGGTTCATAGACTCATAGAATATCCTGAATTAGAAGGAACCCACAAAGATCATCATCCTAACCATGCACAGGACCACCCCAAGTTGCATTTGCAGGTTTGGGTTTGGAGGCATTGGTTGGTAGCTTGCATGCTTGTTGCTAAACAGGGTAATAAATATATAGAACAGGTCATAAGTTTAAAAGCCATTGCTTAAAGAGGAGTTCCTTCCTGGAAAGATGTTATCAAGCCCTATTCAAGCAGGATTTCTGGAGCAGGGATTTGCATTCTTCCTTTGGAAGAATGGGAAGCACTCTTACAGTCAGTGTAACTCACAGCAGTGCAAGTTAACTCAAAGGAGTTGGTAAGAAATGCTGGAATTTAGAGTCACTCAAACATCCAGCTATGGGGAGACCACGTTCCTTGTTTAATTCTTCAAAGCATGTGACAGTTAAGAACATTTCTGACAAAAGAATCTTCCTTTCGGAGAATGACGTTTTGTCAAAAATTAAAGGTTTGCAGGAAAGTGTCTGTTCAAAAGAAAAGATGATTTGCTTTTTCTACCTTCTTATTGACAATATAGAAACATCATTTTAATGAAGTAAAGAATGTCAATTTGCCATACCCATTTTGTTCCAGTGATATAATATCTTAGTACTCTATTTGATATGTTCTATGATAATGTTTTGACATTAGAGAACTGAGATGACTCAAATGTTATCACAGTGAGATGGTTTAATGTCTTTAAATCAGAATTTTGTAGAACTTTGAAATATGGTCTCAACTCCAGTTTGGAGGAAAGGTTCACTGAGAGATTTAATATTTTCAGCAGGGTGATAACCTTGAATCTGAACAGCTCTTTTCAAAAGCTTGGTCTCCCAATGATCCCAAGTGATCATTGTTACTGAAGTGTGACAATTTTTTTTCTGTTATCCACACTATTGATGGAGAAAATACCTCAAAAACCCCCAGACAGCCCCCCAGACATGTTGAACCACCCAGTACATGGCAGTGCATTCTAAACCCAGCAAAACTGCCTGGGTTTGTGCCAGTAGCCTTGTTTACTTTGAGGTCAAGAATAGGAAATTAAAATTTCGGGCTCTTCTTAATTTTACTGTTTTAGATTATAGCTGGCTTTATTTTTGTAAGATTTACTGTTTGTTTGTTTTTTAATAGATTGTAAATCTGCAGTAGACTTTGTATCTTTTGGATTATTTTTGTTTGTGGCATAAAAGCCAACAGTCTCTTTTTGCTCACTTATCAGCTGCAGATAAACACAATGCAGTTAAATACAAGGTATAAAAGAGGGAGACATCATAATAGACAAAGTATAGGTGTTTATAGAGGAGGAAATTAAACTGCATCCAGGGAAATTTGTGACCTGTTAGCATAGCAGTGAAATGTAAAAGCAGTATATGTGAACTGACCCACATAACCCAAAGAAAACTTGTTCAAATAATCTCAAATATGCATTAAAAATATCCAGTGGAGGATGTAGGCAGAGTTGTATGGACAATGCCACAAATTGGGATGCCTGCTTGAGACTAACAGAGGAAATTAAAGGCCTGTTTTCTAAGTTTAGTTAAGTCCTTTCAATGTGCTCTGACCAGGCATAAAGGTAGCTTGTGTAAAGACGCCTTTATATTCCTAGGGTAGTAACAAAGTGGCCTTGACATATGATAGTTAAGCCCTGAGGATCACTCTTCAAAGACTAATCCCTTAGCTTTGTCTATCCCTTCAGGGCAGTGGATGTTACTAAAGCATATTATTAACATTATTATTAACATAAAAAACGTGTTGTTAAAGTCATGTTTCAGCCTCTCATCAGTATTTACAGTACTACCTGACCTCTTCTTTGAATCATAGGTAGATATTCCTGCAGTGTTTATCAACACTGACTTCTGTAAGCCACCATTAATAGGACTTCAGATGCCAGTTGCATACAAAATATTTTGCCCTCTGGTAACCAGATTGCAAAGCCAACCTGGCTCTGCTGGGGAGAAGCTTGTGCTTGTGAAATTCCCATCAGTGTGGTTCTGGAGGCTTAAACATGAAATACATCTGCTCTTCATTTCCAAAAGGCAGTGAGGTGTTTTGCACAGTGATTGTCAGGCTTAGGTATTTGTAGCACCCTTATGAGCAAACGTTCTGTGACAGCAGGGGAGATGGGCACAAAACCCTTACCATGGTCTGTGGCTCTTCGGAGCCGCGCTCATCAGAAAAGGCTGCGGGAGATAAGGACAGATTAGCGTCGATAAGAGGAGCTGTGTAACGTGATTCTCTTCTGAGGGCTTGCAGTGGACTTTTTATTGTATCTGATAAAAGAGAGCCTCTGGAGACCGGTCTGCAGAAGCACTGCACCCCAGTCGATGGTGGACACCCACCGGCTTTTGGGAATCCAGCCCTCATGCTCTTTGCATTTTCATTGGGCTGACAGAAGGGATTCATAGAGGTTCCTAATGGTCTTGTAAGTGCTTGTTTTAAGCACAGATTAATCAGGAGTATCATCTAAGATCTTTAAGGAATGAAACTGGGGGTTTTTTTCTGCTTTCCCAGAGAAGAAGGGCAGGATGAAGGGTGGAGAGCAAGCAGCATCTTTCATTCTCTGAAAACAAGCCAGCTTTATTTGCTAGTGCAGCTGAGTGTAGGTGGGACTAATATGAAAGAAGAATAGTGAACCTGGGAGAACTTTTACATGAATCAGGTCTAATAAGGGTGAAACTGTTTGCCTTAGAGGCTGGATGTATTAGACATGAAAAATCCTAGGGGAAAATGATGGGCTGGTAAGTTTTGTTCATGCTGTCTCATTAGGATGAGGCACTCTAGGAGAACAAGATTAAAATTAGTATTCTTTTCCTTCACAAATACACAGTTAATCGTTGGTATTCACACCCACATGAGACATGAGGGCATTCAACAGTTCAGGGCGTTTGCCAGGATCATAAGAACAGCCTGCATCTAAGTTGCATAGATGCTAAAAAAGAAAAAGAAATTGCTTGGAAGCAATACACCTCCATGTTTTGGTAGCCATATCCAATTAACAGAATTTGGAACAAATTTAATGTTTTCCAAATACTTCAGAAACAGCTTTCCAAGATCTTCCTCTGAAGCTGTCTGCAGTCCATCCCGTACTGGCCAGACCTTACTCTAATATGGCAATTCCATATATAACACAGAGCTTCAAACACCTCCATGGGGCAGAGTAAAGAAGGGGTGGCAAGAGGAAGAGGAGAAGAAACGCAAACATCTTTTGAGTGGAAATAGGACACTAACCATGTTTTTTTTTGACTTTTAATATTTTTGGAGTTTGTTTCACTGCTTTCACTGTGTAATCAAGGCCTTGCATTCTGAGGGTACAGAGCTCTGTGCTGTTGTTGGGAAGGCCTTGGGTGATAACCCAGGTACTGTTGTGAAATGGAAGATAGAAGCTGTAATCATCCTCCAGTGATCTGTGGATTAACCAGATTGCAGTTAATACAGCTGAATGGAATATTTGGCTGTCTTGGATTAGCCAGGCCTGGCAGCATGGGGTGTACTGCTGGCTTATCAACTTGGGCAAGAACAGAGCAGCAGTAGGAAGCCAGGTTATCCATCCTTAAAATCCACCTTGCACAGTGGCATGGTGCTGGAATAAATTCATCCAGCAATATGTTTTACTCTGTGTTGTGAATAATCTTCAATCATCTGAGCAGGAGCATGGCTTGATGCTGTCTTTAGCAGAATTAACAGGCTCAAAGCCTTGGCTTCTTCAGCTTCATCTTCAGCTCTGTCCTCTGATTTCTCATGTAATTTTGGACAAGCCACTTAATATCTCACTGGCTTAATAATATTTTCCTGTCTCCTCTTGATGTTAGGAGAGTAACTATATGCTGAATAATGGAAGGGAAAAAAAGGTGGGCACTTTAGGCTAAGGGTAGCTCCTGCTGGCAGATGTTTTACATGTGCACCTCTGGTTATGTCTCTCTCCTTGCAGGCAGAGATCAGAGCTAGATTTGCCATGTGGCATCACAAGATGATGTGATAAATGCCATGTATTTTTCAGTAGGTAAGATGTAGAGCAAATGCCTTTTGTTTCCTGCAGGACTGGTTGACGTGTTAGAGAATTAGCTCCAACCCTCAGTTAGCAAATGCTGAGTTGCTGAGTGCACGCAAGGAAGTGGGGCTGAGCTTCGTGCTGTTCTGGCAGCTCACCTTTTGTCGTCAGCAGCAAAGCAAAATTTTAAAGCAGTCAGACCCTCCGACACCACAGGATGGAATTTACATTTAAAACCTGGCACACCTGTCAAGTCCTGCCCTGAGAAGCTGCCTTGAAGAACGCAAATCCTCCTGCACGGAGTAGACGGTGCAAAGGCAGCAATCACAGCAACGTGTGAAAAGCTTCCCTGTGCAACCTGCACCATGACCTATTCAGAGAAACCTCCCCTTTTAGCTTTTAGCTCCGCTAGACAATTTACTCTGCCTCAGCTGTCTCACTGCATTATGTCCTTCAAACCCCCCCAGAATTAACGTTTGGAGCCAGCAAACACTGCTGGCTCCACAAGAAAAGCTGAGAGTGGAAAGGTCAGGTCGATTAAAGCACTTGATCAGAATCTTTAACATAAAGACGTCACAAGCAAAACAGTAACGCTACTTCACGCTCAGCTAAGAGCAAATGATTCATCAGACAAGGCTGCTTATTTTTGGAGGATAGCCACAAAAGAGGAGAGAACATGCTGGCTGTATTGATCACGGCTTTAACGGGGGGCCGCAGAGCCCTTCCCCAGTTTTGATGGAAATTTAATGTCAGAAATACATCATCCAATGTAAATACATCAATATATATTTTACACTGAATGGATTTTAAAAATGTTCTGGCCTAGCTTAGCAGAATCATATCACCTCTGCACAAATCTCAGAGCTGTCACTTACCGCAAAGGGCTATTTTGCAACATTCTGCACTGCTTGACGCTGCTGAAGATGCAGCCTTTTTGGGAGGACTTCTGTAAAGATGGCTGGAGAAGCAGGTGTGCTCTGGAATCACTAGTGCTTGTGCCTAGAGGGTAGACCTTCAGTGGGTGAAGATGTACCAGTGTTGAGCAGATGCATCCTGAAGGATGGTTTCATCTGGCTTATCCCTGCTGCAGCCTCTGTCCAGAAGTGTTTGGAAATACTGTTGGAGCAGGCACTGCTGCCCAGGCAGCTGCACATCCCTTGAGCAGAGAGCTCCTGCCTGCCCCAAGCAGTACCTCTGTCTGACCCTTGGTAAGCACAGAGTGGGTCTCTGCAGTGGCAGCAGCCAGAAATGAGGGGCACATGGAGGTTTATGTTGGGTATCAGGAAAAGGTTTTTCACCCAGAGGGTGGTTGAGCACTGGAACAGCCTCCCAAGGGAAGGGGTCACAGCACCAAATGTGTCTGAGTTCAAAAAGCATTTGGACAGCACTCTCCAGCACGGGTGTGTTTCTTGGGGTGTCCTGTGCAGGGCCAGGAGTTGGACTCCTGGATGATCTTGATGGGTCCTTTCCAGCTCAGCATATTGTAGGATTCTGTGATTCTAAGATAAATGAGTGTGAGGGAAAACACACAGAGGAGAAAAGTTCAGGGAAGAAATGGTTCAGAGAAGAAAATGCAGCTGTAGAGAATGATTGGAAGAGAGAAGGAAGCAGGAATCCCTGGTTGGAAGGATCACTTTCCCAGAGGAGTATGCGAAGGGAGGGTGCAGGGAGAGAAGTGTAGTACAGTGTGATGAGGCATAAGGGCAGGAGCATTGAAGGAAAATGCCCCTGGAAGAGAAGGAAAAGAGGACCAAGTGGAGGTGGCAGCCTGGCATGCAGGAGCCACTGTGCAGGATTGCAGGACTGGGCTTTTGGGGACATAAAAGCCAGTGAAGACCCTTAGGGCTGCTGAACCCAACTTCTGTGGCCACTGGCAGCCAGAGCAGAGCCATCTGTGAACAGATGTGCTCAGGAGTTGGTGAACAGATGATCACAGTGCTCTCACCAGCCCACAAAATGCTTCCCAGCACCTTGCAGCCTACTTAAGGCCCTCAGCATGCAAGACCAAGAGAGCAAGACAGGCTCTCTGATGCTATGGGCAGAGGGATGGGAAAGGAAATGACTTCAGCAGCAGTGGTTGGGATGCACTGAAGACAAGAGGTTGAAGCAGAACTCATTACAGACATAAGGGGTACGCCTGTGTTGCAAAATACTGTGTGGTGGGGAGGCAGTCACAGCTCTCCATG
The DNA here is from genome assembly GCF_017639235.1 of Corvus kubaryi. Taxonomy (NCBI): domain Eukaryota; kingdom Metazoa; phylum Chordata; class Aves; order Passeriformes; family Corvidae; genus Corvus; species Corvus kubaryi. Next base: position 18,277,128 of record NW_024580672.1, read on the forward strand.
CTTTCCTGCAGTCTAATTCCTGGAAAGGATAGCAGGGCTGTACTCCTGATAGTCCAAACATGTATGGCCAGTGCAGATATCTCTGCTCTACATTGCATACTGTAAAAATACAATCAGTTCCTGTCCATAAGAAGTTTAAAATAATTCAAGACTCTGTGATGGAAAAACCATTGGCCACCAAAAGCAAAGGAATAAAAGATGAGATGCTAAAGAAGCACTCCTGTGCCAAAGGTGACACTGTGTGATCAGAAATGCCCCACAGAGAGTAATACTTGTAATTTTTTTCCGAGGCTCCTGTTTTCTCTCTGGTGGTCTGCTACCTTTTGAGTCGGTGCTCTCCTAATTTAGCCTGCGCTGTCGTGAAGGACCCAACACACTCTCAGTCTGCAACTGTGACTCTACCAACCCCTCTACAGAATTAACTCAGCTCTGAATTAGTCACTCAGCGTGCCAGTGCATGTAAAATAGACTCAAGTGAATCAGATTTTGTGTGCAGAGACTGAATTGCAATAAATACAGCGACTCGGAGAATCCCGGTCTGCATGTGGGCTGTCATGTCCGGGGGGATACTCCTCCTCCGCTGACTGCGCAGCCTCTCCAAGCAGAACAGAAGAAAGAACCAATAAGAGATTTTTTCCTCATGAAGCTGTTCTTTTTCTCCCACAGTTCTCCTGTGGAAGCAGCAGTGACCAGAGTGTGTAACAGCAGCAGTAGTGCCGCGTCGGCAGGATCCCTAATGCGAGGGGTGGGAGGGGATGGCAGGAACGGGATTTTGATCTTTAGTTTTCAGCACTTCCTTTGGGATAGAATCAGGGCTTGTCCCAAAACCAGAATGGGGGTGGATATCTGTGTTGAAAAGGTGTGAGCTGTAATTTTACGAGATTGTTTGGTTTGTGTGAAATGACTCTTGGTTGGGGCAGAGGCGATGCTGTCATCTAAACTGGACCTGGTGGGCCACAAGCCTGGACTCCCGACTTTTAGTGAGCTGATCTTCTGCCAGATGCCACCTCCTTGGTCTGTTCTAAGCCCAAACAAGCTCAGATTTGATCGGTATCATGTAGTCATAAAATGGTTTGGCTTAGAAGGGACCTTAAAGGTCATCTAGTTGCAGCCCCCCCGCCATGGGCAGGGATATCTTTTGCTAGACCAGGTTTCTCAGGGCCCCATCCAGGCTTTCATTGAGCACTTCCACGGATCTACCTGTGCATCAACCCACAATATATCAGCTTTAATTATTAATGGTATCCATAAGAACTGTGACTGGGCAGGTAAACTCTAGGTGGAACTGTGGTACTATGCCCCCAAAGCAATCTAATCCTGGTATTTCTCTCTCTGCAGGGGGTGGAGGGAAACGCAAAGGCAAAAGCAAAAAGTGGAAGGAAATCCTGAAATTCCCTCACATTAGCCAGTGTGAAGATCTCCGAAGAACAATAGGTAAGAGCTTTTCCCTTCTTTGGAAGTATTGCACAAATAAAACATTCCATCAGAACTGGCTCATTAGAATGGCCTTAAAGGCACTCATCATTACAGGGAATCAGTTTACAGGTGGGCATGCAATGCACATTCCTCCCATGGTGCTGCCAGGGAAACTCAGCGTTTTCTGTTCCTAAAAGGGGCTGTGGACCAGGAAGGAGAGACTGGAATGATGCACTTGCAAGGCAGGGCTTGGGGCTGGCAGCATCCAGGCCCTTTGTTTTCCATACACAGGCTCCAGGACCCAAAGGGGTTTCACATCTGGGCAATACCTGGCATGTAGGACAGGGGCTTTCACTCAGTCTCACCAGCCACACTGGTCCTGGCTGTAAAAACATGTTCAGAAATGAATCCCCTCATCACATCCTGTATTCCCTTCTAATAAGTATCACCTTATCTGGGAGGAAATGAGACTTGCTGACTGCAGTTGAAGGTTAGCATTAATTATAGTCTGGAGGTGATGTTTGAAGCAGCAGCCACTGCTTCTGCCAGGCAGGTTTGCTCAGCAGCAACATCCTCTTTTCACAGCCACAACACTGCTTTATGGAGGTTTTTTACAGGACATGTAAAATTTCTGTAGCACTGCATTTCTCCTGCTCATACGTGCCAAATTTCAGCATTCTTTTGACTGCTGCCTTGGCAGACAGGGCTAGCAGCTATCTCCTTCTGCATTCTTCACTGGAAAGCCCAGGATTACTGGTCTCACCACAAGAGGTTAACTTCAGCATTTGAGGCTCCTTTTCTCTTCTACACATAAAATCCAGCCACTGGCAAGGAATGAATGAAAGGCAAGAATCTGTAACAACTGAGATAACAGGCAGCATAATTTGTCTAACTGGGGTGAACTCCTGAGGTCTGAGTGACAGTGCCCTGGCACTATTTACATTAGAAATCCACAGCATGTTTATGCAGAGAAAATATGTGGAATGTTTTGTAACTCTTTTCATGGTCTCCTTCAGTAAAATTTTCTTCTCTCACCTTCTGTTGTAGAGCTAAAAGGTGGTAAAGAAAAGAGGGAAGGCAGGAGAACAGAGCATAGGTTTTTCCCAGTTGACAAACATACAAAGCCTGACCAATTTCTGAAGGTACAGAACCTGCTGGAAGCAAATCTGACTTAATATATTGTAATTTCTGAAGGGAATTCTCCCCATTGTTCTGTCAGCCTTGGTTTCTTAAGGGGAAAATGGCTCCAGATTAAATGCTCTCTCTTTACAAAGGTGTGCTATCCTAAAATGAGTAGTCTTAAAAAATTTTCTGCCAATTATTTCTGCTTCTGAAATGCTATTTCTGGCTTTTGTGTGTGTGTGTGTGTGTGTGTGTGAGCTTCATCCTAATGTAATTTGTTTCTCTTTTTTTTTGGTGAATGATTTGGTGATGTAACCAGGCAAGGGCCATTGTGGGATCTCTGGGTGGATTTGGTTTCAGTCAGTACAGTGATTACCTGTTAACTGGGAATTTTAGCAACTGCTTTTCCACAGTGGGAAGTAAGGTCCAAATTCTGGTTCTGTGACTCTGATTTTTGTCGCTTTCCCACTGAGCTGGAAGTGATTACACAAGGAATGAGGCACTGCTCAGCCTGAGTAAGGTCTCCTGTCCTTGCTGGCTCTACCATTTTCAGTAAATACCTGAAGTTGAAACATCCCAGACAAACAGTTGTCCAAACGTCTCCTTGCTCATACAGGGTGTCTGACACATCTTGGATGGGTGGGTCTGTAGCATTAAGTTGTTTTCGTGTGTATGGTTGATCCAAGGTGCTCAGGACAGATCCACTGCAGATCCCTTGCACTGGGCTCTGTGCTCCATGGACACCCAGGAACAAGTACTGATCACTGCAGTCTGGCCTTAAATTGCTTCTTTTACTGCCTCTGCTGAGGCACAACAACTTCCCTGGCTTTAACCCTTCTTCATTTGTTATTTTCTGCAAGTCCTTTAAAAGGATCTCAGGATTTCAGAGAACAAGTGTCTCCACAGGTACAGGGAATGTACTGAAACATCTTTCTTGGCCCTTCAGCTGCTCTGGGATTTGCAGGTGATTCAATGTCTTGCAGTGTCTGCACATCAATCCCTCCCCTAACAATTTGTTAACCTTCTAGTCAGTGCTAGTAATGAAATAGAGAGCCCAGGAAGGCTTTTTCCTCCAAGGCCAGGCTGCATGGGGCTTTTAGTGGAAGGTCCCTGCCCATGGCAGGGGGATTGGAACTGGATGGCCTTTCCAACCTTCCAACCCAAACCATGGTTCTAAACTTTATACAAGGAAAAGGCTACAGCATAATTCAATTTGTTTAGAGAGCAAGACAACTACAGGCAGGTTCTGCTCATCACAGACCTCTCTGCTGCCTGTCCTCCTCCCAGCATTTTCCATCAGACAGAGTCTTGCCACTTTGGTTAAAAAAAAAATCGCCGCGAGTCTTAGAGGGTTGGATGAACTGGAGCACTAGGCTGTTGAGGTTTTGTTGTATTCCTCTTTTCTGGATGCTTCTCAACAGCCTCTGGGGAAAGGCTGGAGGCAGGAATGGGATGGACTTTTTGATTTAGAGCAGTCCTGGACTGCACAGCTTAGTTTAATGCAGCCATAAGCTATGGATGGAAAATGCTGCTGTTGTAATTGTGGCAGCACAGCCTACATGTGTGTATAGATGCCCACATTTTGGTGTAAAAACGTGTGTGCTTTTGCACCCCGCTAAGATGTACTGAAAAGAGTCTGTGTCTTAAAAAAATAGTGTAGTGTGAAAAGAAATCTGTGAAAAACAGGAAGGCTGAAATAAACCAAGGGGCTGCGACCTGTGTTGACACAATTATGAGTCAGTTCATACCTTTTGGTTACCTCTGTGTTTACAGGAGACTCTGTGTTTGACTATCCATCATCTGGTGTCTCACTGAAAGACTTGCTTAGTAAAGCCCTTTTTTCCCCTCCTTCTTGTGCACAGAAATAAAATTCAAAACACCCGAGAGAAACACTGCTTTTTGATAAATAAACAAACTCTGGAAACATCTTTATTAAAAGTGCCATTTAGCCAAGGAGCTATTTTGTTGGACTGGACTTAAAAGCAACTTCTTTTCTCCTTTCTTTTTTGTCCAAAGTACGCAACACCTTTTGCAGGGAAATTCAGTGGCCTTCATTGTGTGCTAATTAAATAAGCAAGGGAAGCAGGGATGCTGCACTTTGCTGGGCTCTGAGAGAGGCTTGTATGCTATGAATGGCTAATGCATGTTTCCATTTGCAGCCCTCTTCCTGGCTGTATTTAATTGTATTAAAACAGCCGGCCCTTTCCAGGTTGGAAGATTTCCATATTGGCACCAGAGGCCCAGTCAATCGATAAAAACTGATGTTTGAGGCATAGTTACCATGACTCATGTGATGGATGCTGCTGTAGATGGGGTTCTGCTATCTTTAAAACAGATGACAGCTTAGCAAAAGAGAGATGTTTCAAGGGAAGAGAAAAAAATAGCAAGGAGCAGCTTTGAAAGTTCCTGCATTTGACTCGACATGAAGAGATGCCACAAGTTAGAGATATCCACCAGTTTAAAGGCCATCAGTAAACAAAAATCAGTAAAGAAAAAGTTGTAATTTTAAAGGCCAGAGTGTCTGTGATGATAAAAGATTCTGGATGTCTGCAAATATTTCTGAATGACGCAAAAGGTTCTGTTGGTTAAAAGTGTGGAATTTTTATTTATTTTGCTCAGACCCATTCTGTGCTTTTTTCTTGCATAAAAAAACTGCCTGGGTGAAAGAGTTGATTATTCTGATCTTTGGCAAATTTTCATTTTCAACTGTCCAAATGCTATATAATAAATCAAGATTTTTTTCCCCCCATAGATTGAACCTTGTGGGGAAGCTGCCACAGAATGTGTCTGTGTTTGTTGCATAGAGTGATTTGTTGCATTATTGCAGAAAACTTTTAACTCCTGTGGTAAAGCAGTTTCTGGTTGTGCATGATGCTCAGGTAGAAGAGAACTCCGAGGATTTCTCTTCTTAATATTTTTATTCTGTGAGATTTCACAGTCAGAAAGATCAATGCTGTTAGTACCAATTTGGCCATTCTTGGTTTAGAAATAAAAATAATCCTTCCTGTGCCATTTAACCTCTTACATGGCATTTGCATCCCATTTACCCAGGGTAAAAGCAGCTTGAGCTTCCAATCCTGGCACATTCTTTTCAGTATTGTTAAAATTACGCTTCTGTGTGAGAAACACTTTGTAGAGTTGGTGAACAGAGTAAGTGGGACAAAATTGAAGCCACAGAGTTCACATGCTCACTTTTTACAAAAGCTGGCTCTTTTCTCCCCCACTCAGTCTCTTGGGTATTGCACTTTTTCAGACATGATCAAGGCCTTCACCTACATGATTTTTTTTCAGTCACTTTGCAGTTTATCTGCCTGGAGGCACAATTGGTGGTGCAGGCTGTGCAATGGGATTCAGACACTTGAGTATTTGTGGATCTTCCTAGAAATGCTTTGCAGCCTGCACTGAGCTCCATCCTGTGGCAGAGAGCCTCCTGCTGTACCCCTGCTATCTCATTCAGAGGTAGCTTGGACATCCCTGCCCTGCTGCACAGTGCTGGCACATCTTTCAGGAATTCCCACCAGTGATTGTTTCTCGGGTTTCTTGACTCCAGAGGTTTTCCAGCACTGCAGAGAGAAACTCATGGGTGAGGGATCTTGCAAAAGCGAAGTGTGAGTTTCCAGGCTTGCTCAGGAGGGATGCTGTCCCTGAGAGACTGACAACATGGCCTGTCAGTGTCCATTGTGGGATAACTGTGTGGCACCGTGCCCCTCTTCACTGGGAATGGCATCACCCCTGGGGCTGTATCCCCTCAGGGGATGGAGACGGAGGCAAGGAAATACACTCCATGTGCAGATCCCAGAGCCTGAGATCATGTGGTGGTGTCGTATATGAAGCTCAGGCACTGGAACTGGGAAAGAGAAGGCATCAAAGCCTGGCCTGATCAAAAACACAAAGAAGCAGACAATTTTCTCTCCACCAAATTCTTCACCTCTGGTGTTTACAGTGATTAAAAAGCATGGTTGGGAAATGTAATCCTGAAGCCAACAAATAGATCAAAGGAAGGAATTGCAGCTTGCCTTCCACTGTAAATAACCAAGCTCAGCTGGTTATAACTTCTGTGATTGTCTTGTAGTATTGGTCTGAATCCTACACCTAAGGCTGGTCTCATGTTTTTGGCTAAAACCAGAGCTTAAGTTTTTGAGAAATATTTTTTTGGTAGAAAGCATTCGCTTTCCTTGGAAAAAGCCCTTACATTTTCATTGGAAATAGTTTTTCAACAAGCAGTCAGGATTCCATGGCATGAAACAACCGCAAGGGGAACCAACTTCTCTTTTCCTTCCAGATGTGTAGGGATCAGGGTAGCCGTGTTGGGAAGATGCTGGTTGGGGGTGTGTGTGTACAGCCAGAGCTGAGTACCCAGCAGAGAGCTCTACACCACTTCTGGAAGGAACTGGGTTTTCTGGAAACCTGGGGAACTGGAATTGGTAGAGTAGAAAATGCTGTCTAGTAAAAATATTTAAATAAATAAATATGACAATGTACTGTATCATTGTTATACTGTTAATTGGGATATATTTCTAGAGAAATTCGTATCATTTAAGGCCCAAGCTGGTAAACATGTAGGTTCCAAAACGATTTTTTAACCACACAGGGCGTCCCTTTAAAATCAATTGATGCCAGGTTGGGGTTTTTTTTTTAGCAGTCAGAATCATGCCCTGTATGAAAAGCAGTTATCCCACGTTGGTGCCCTTAGATACCTGCAACATAAGACACATTTCAGTCACTATCAGCAGCAGAGAAGGCATGCCTTGCTGTTGTCTCCCATCACCCAAGTGCCAGCGCCTCACCTGGGTGTTTGTTTGCAGCCCAGGTGCTCAGGGGAGGGAGTGGGGCTGCTGCAGGAGCTCTGCATCACCCCCGGGGTCACCGGGACCTGAGGGCTTGTTGTGGGTGATGCCATGGATGCTGGAGTGGTACCTAACAGAAAATCTCCTGGGATGAATTATCTTCTATGGTGGTTGTCTGCAAGGCCAGTACAGAAAGAGCAGAGAGAGGAACCCAAGAAGAACTGAAAACAAAGTTGGAAGGACTGCTGAAAGCTGTGGATAGGATTTATTGCTCTGGAAAAAGTTATGCAGATTTTTTTTGGATTGCATTAATGCAGAAAAATACCTCGAACTGATTCATTTCTAAAGGAGAAAGAAAGTCCTTCCCCTTGACACCATGCACTTCACTTCCCCTCACTTTCTTTTTTCCTTCTTCTGCAGTGGACACAACTTTCCCCTCTCTTCCTCAAGCCAAAAGGTCTCTGTTGCTCCTTCGAAGTACAGCTTATGCAATCTTTCCAGCACAGACCTTCCTGCAGAGTTACCCTGTAGTTTCTTGGACTTGACGTCCTGTCCTGTATCGTGAATACATCTAAATTAAATTAGATACTCTTCAGGGGCAGGAACTGGCCACATGATAGAAACAGTTCCAGCACATGAAATGATATGGCTGACGTCAAAACCATATTGTTTGTTTACAAACCCGCAGTTGGTTCAGTTCCTTTCTTTAAAATCCTTCAGATTCAACTGTAATTCCATCATAAACATAGGTTTCTAGTGCTCAAATGTGGACAAACAGAGCAATGTTTGGTGCCCTTGCAAGATTAGCTGTATCCAGTTTATAGCTATGGGTGGAATTGAGAAGGGTTGGGTTTTTTTTTCTTTTCCTTGCAATTTTCTTTTAATGCCATCACAGAAAGTATGTGAAAAACAAGCTGTTTTATGCATCTAGTGAGACTCAAGACTAACGCTGGGAGAACAGGCTGCTTCCAGGCTGCTTGTGCTTGACAGCTTCCAGGACGGGAAGGGGACGCAGGGGAAATGAGTTGAAATGATCTCAGTCCACGTTCTATTTACAGAATTTATTTCACAAGACTTAATCCATTAAGTATTACCTTGGCAGGGGCAACCCAGAAAGAAGGCAAGAAAGACGTTGCTGTTCTCCATAAAGATCGGACAGCAAATCCACGTTTCCTTAACAAAAAGTGAGCCCACACCAGTCATCCTTCAATAGAAAGCCTCCTAAGGAACAAATATTATCACTACATGTCTGTATTTGTGTTTTGTGGCAAAGACTGCATTAGCCTTTGCAAATTGAGAAGGAAAAAATTGCCACGACTTGCACACTTTGAATTACTTTCCAACGTTTTTACAGGGATATGCAGGAAGGGAATTAGAAGAGAATATATCCTTTTACAAGATCCATTTCATCTTTTGCTGAAAATAGAAGTAGGTATTGTGAGCTGCAGGGTTTTTCATTATCTCATTAGGTAATATGAGTCATTAAGGCTAATTAATACTTACGCAGTGATTTGTAAAATGCTATAGAAGTGCTCACGGGTCCTGTTAAATAGTAGTACTTACTTGTTAAGGAAATTTATTTTAAAACCAATTCAGCATTTGCTGGGTATGGGGAATAAGAGCTAGGGCTACATTTATGGTAAAACCTTGCTCTTCTCCCTGCCAGACTCTCTTGTAGCTTTGCTCCTGGTAGTGATGGGAAGGTGGTGGCAGGACAAAGCTTGGTTGGCTCTGCTCTGCTGTGCTGGAGTCAGTGAGAAAGTTTCCCTTAAATTAAACTGTACAGGAGCCCTCTTAAAGTGGAAGGGGGGAGCTGCAGCGGGGAGAAGGGGGGAGAAAAGATCTACCAGACCTACTTTATAGGGATGCTGTGAAGTGAACAGCCTGAAATCCTCACCTTTGGGGACACCCTCAGACTTTTAGGGAGGGATGGGATTACACAAAGTTAATGCTTCTTGAGGAAAGGAACTCATTTGGAGTAGCTGGTAGAGGAGGTGTTATTTTGACTTGGCTTCTGCTGGTTGCTACAGAGGCCTCTGGGATTGTGGCTGGGCTTTGTTTTAGGTTTTTCTGGGAACAGTCATGCACCAGGGAAAGTGCCCTAGTGGAAATATGGCCTGTTGTTGTCCTTGTGCTCATGGTTTCTGGCTTTCAAGGAAAAGAGAGGTTGAGTGTTTTTAAGATAATCCCACACCTATCTTTTAATTCTGATTTCAAGACAGCATGAGGGAATTCACATGTGGAATGTTACAAGCCTCATTTTTCAGTGGTTTGGCTAAATCCCTGAAGTTGCTGAGAGATTCCATTTATTTTTCAGGTGATCACTCTGTGCTGCTTTGAAAACACTTGGAGGTGATAATTTGAAATATTTCTCTGTACTCTGTAGGTCAGAAATCAGGACATGGCCATGAATTCTGCTAAATATTGCTATTAAAATAGAAGCCACACTCGGCAGGATCAAAGCAGGAGCTATGAGGCCATTTGTGAACAGAGCTCCTCGTTGTGCCAGCAGTGTTATTTACTTCTTAATCACATTTTTACCATGCTAAACTAATGCCAGGGAATTCTAAGACAAGTAAAATAAAATATTCTCTGCCCTACTACTGTCTCTTAGCTGGACTAATGGAAAGGATGAGTGAAAGTCCAATGTAGGGAAGGGAAACAAAATCATAGAGCAGGATAGTATAATGCAAACTATGAAAATATCTCCCAAGTTTGGGCAGGATGGTAGACTGATACTTGATTTTGTTTAAGAACTCCCTGTTGTCCTGGCATGGGTAAAGCCAGTGCAAAAATGGTTCAACAAATAGTCTGAACTCCTATAATCCTTAAAAAATATGTTATGGACCAAGACATTTAACTTACAATTCAATTTAGTATATTAAGAAAAGTGTGAAGGGTTTTACCTTTCCAGAACAATTATTGATTAATTTCAAAAGATGGGAAGTCTCTGTGGTATTAAATGACACACAAAAATGTAATCTGTGCAGATGGTTACAAACTTCTTTGTACCTGCCAGATTTCACCATCCTCCAGCCCTGCACCAGCTTTCTGTTTGTACAGTGGCACTTTGAAGGTCTCTCCACGTCACACTGATTTTCTGAGCTCTCTCTTGGACGAGTTAGGTCAGTGTTGACAGATTGGTGAAGGCTGTTCTCATGAGCAACAGGACCTGGCTCAACTACATACAAGTATTTGCAATGTTGAAACAGCTCTCTATAAGTAAGTGCTTTCAGGCTTTCATAACTCCTGGTTCAAAATATTTTTGGCATTTGTAAACATGGCTTATGGAGAAACATGAAGCACAGGAAGAATTTGGTGTAAGTCACTTCAGAACTATTCTGATCAGTCCAAACAAACAACGTTCAGCACTTGAGCACCACCAGGTTCGTCACATTTGACCATTTGTAGTGGGTATAGTTTGTTTCATGAGCAGTGACTTCAGCACACTGAGCTTCAGGAGAGGTCCAAAAGGGAAGTAGGGACCCCCTCAAAGGTCCAATACTGACTCTATAATGCAAAGGAGAGAAAAGTGTGGTGGGGAGCTTACTGAATACCAGGGAATATTTGATTTAATGTAGCAAAGTATGACATGTTTATGCTGATCGGCTCTCCAGCAGCCAAAGCCAACTAGCAGCCCTACTGCTTCAAGCAAGATCCTTTTCAGATTTCCTTTTCAGATCTCTTCAGCTGAACCTGCTAAGCCTGACCATGAGTAACTAGGTGGGAAGTCTTTGGGAAAGACCTCTGTGCTGGTGACAGGCTGGGCCCCTCATGGGAGGGAACAAACCTGTCCTTGGGGTGGGAACAACAGCACTGTTGGCTCCTGGAGGCCTCTGTGTGCCCAAGTCTGTGCCTGAGGAGGATGGGGAATGGAGGACAGGCGAGTGGGTGAGCTGGGGGGAAAAGATGTAGGTAAAGAAAGATACATCCACTTTGTATCATTAGTGGGAGTATTCCCAAGGCTTGTTCTGCTTGTGGGAGGAGAAGAGCCAGTATGAAAAGAGCAGCTGTTAAGCAGCCCCAGTGCTGGGAGTGGACCTCATGATTGTCCTTAGCTCCATGGAGACTTTCTTCCTCTAAGGTAGAAACTCTTTCCTTCTAAGGCTGCTTTCATCCCTGCCGAGGAGACTGTGGGTGTCCATGGGGCGCCATAACCTCATTATCTTTTGTGGAAAAAAAAAGCCCAACCAACTTCTAAAAATACTGTCTATGTCAGTATTGTCTATGCCAGTGTGACTATGAATCAGTGGTCAGAGCTGCGAGGGAGAATTACAGCCTTTTCTCCCTGTTCTTTGCCATGGTCAGCCCCAAGTCCTATGACTGGGACTCACGTCTTTTTTAGAATCTACTTCAAAGTCTCCTCAGGGGCCGGGGGCCTTTCTTGTGAGTTAAAAATCAGCTTGTTTAGGTGAGATCTTAAGGAGTGAAAGGAGGCAATGCAAAGTTTCAAACTTGGCAGAGGAGCTGCCAATGCAAAGGTTACACAAGGTTGTGGTTACTCCCACTGTGCTCTGCAAAGGGCTCTGTGCACTAGCGCAGACTGGGATTACAACAGGGCCAGCACAGAGACAGGGAAGACATGGATCCACCCTGTAGCCATGTGGTTTTCGCAAGTTTTCTGGCACTCACTGGCCTCTGTTCCAAATCCTAAAGGAGCTCTGATGGAGACCTGCCATCCCTGTTCAAAAAAAGGGGTAGGATTTTCTCTCAATAGCATCCTTGAAGTACGTGGAAAGTAACCATCACCCACAACCAATTCCTGGTAAAGCACCTATAGACTCTGAAATCTATGGAGTGCTCTATTAGTGCTCACTGTGACTCATAGCATAGGTGGGATATTCCTTTATTTTCTCTTTGTTCGTATCCTATGAGAAAACTTGTCCTTCCGCATCCCCAAGGACAGATTATAGTTTTTTCCTAAACCCCAGTGTTCACTGCAGGGGGTTGGACTAGATGACCTTTAAAGATCCCTTCCAACCCAAACTATTCTATGATTCTATGATTCTAGCCTTCTGTCTCACTCATTGCTGGAGGCTGATGATGCTAAATCACATCTCCCCAAAAGCCTTTATGCTTCGTGTAAATTAGCTGATAGCTTCCTTCTACTGAGGCAAGTCAAAACAATGCTTTAGCTGGCAGAATTATGTGGAATTCTGCCTCATCTGTTTTTTGCCTCCCATCAACAAACTCGTATTTCCCTAACAAGTCCTCAGATCTGGCAGTTTTCCAGGGTTTCCCTTTTTGGTAGGCAGCAATAAGGAAGGGAATCTCATCTTGCTGCCAACTCACCCACTTACAGCATGCATTGGGAAGGGATCAGAAAGCCTTTCCTTTGACTGCCTCAGAGAGAGAAGGCACTGGAAGTTCAGCTGGAGGCTCTGCCTGTGAGATGTGGGTCATCAAGACAAATTAGACAGCAAACACACCCCTTTGCTTTTCTTCCTGCCTTTTTTACCCTTCATTGAAGCAAATTTAAGTCCTGGTGACAGGTAATGCATAGATAGCCCTTGAAAGGGAGATGTCGTGTGTACCTCCCAGGCAGGTGCAGTCTGACTTCCCTCTCTGTGCTCTGGTGCAGGGTGGGGGTACAATGGCAAGAGAGGGAATATTCCAGTGACCAGGATTGCTCGCCCTTGGCCGGCTCTGCCAGCCTGGGTGCCAGTTGTGGTGGTGGGTTCTGCATAGCTGTGGGTTTGATACCAGGCTGGCTTGCCAACTGGCAGCATGAGCTGGGTGACTTTCAACTCCACAAATGCCATGCCAGCATCTGTTTCTCATCCTACAGCATTTTAAATAATGCACATTTCCAGCTGTCTTCCCCTTCCTTCCCAATTCCAGAGTGCAGTTTGCTGGTTTCATGCATTGCTCTGGGATGCCTTTCCAGGCTGTGCAGTTGGCATGCAAGGCAGAGCTGGTCAGGGGGCTGCAGGATTTGATGTGAACTGTCCATGCCCTCATCCTCCAGCATGAATCAGAAGAAATCTTCAGCTGTGAGGAGTCCTGCAGCTTGTGGAATGCGTTAATTAAACAAGAATCTCTGGAAGAGGTAAAGTGGTAGAGGTCCTCTGCAGATAATTTGGCAGCTCCCTAATACAGTATTCATGGCTTCAAGTCTCTCAGGGAAAAAAAAAAACCAGCTTTATAAAAGGTTTTTTAAAGCCCTGCTTTCCAGTAGGAATATATTTGAAGAACACCGTGAAGGCTGTGGAATCATGCTGCTCCCAAGCAGAGTAAAGATTAAATTCCAGTACTTTGTTTGGGGTAAATTGCTGACCTTTGTCTTCAGCATTAAAGCCATCTGAAGAAAACCATTCCTAGCATGCAGCAAGATGAGTTGCTTTTGCTGGATTCTCTCATGCATACAATGTAATGGTTTAATATGAATATAGCAGGAAACAAGGAAAATTGAAAGCATAATTCATTTTGAATGGCATGATGTAAGAGGTGATTTCTTTTAAGGAGCTAGAAGGCGGAGGGATCAGCATTGAATATTTTAAGTAGGCTCTTGGAACAATCCCGTAACAGACTTCCCCATCCCTCCCTCCTCTTAGCACCGTAAGTTTTATGTTTCCTGCTAGTTTTCTTCCATTTATAGACTTTAAGCCTTAATCAGAACAGTTTTACTTATCAGGTTGTAAAAATCCTTTATTTCCTGTCCCAGTAAGTCAATAAGTGTTTGCTTCTTCAGCTCAGTAACAGTTCCCCATTCTGCTTTCTGGGCAGATTTACTCAATATCACTGCAATTTCTACCCACTGAGCCAATGTGTCTAGGCACAAGCTCTTCCTGCTGCATTACAACTAAGCCTTTTCTACAGCAGCCTTACAATTCCCCAAATTTCTCCTCCCCCTTCAGAGCCTGGGAAAGCAGATGGACCCTACAGGATGACCTGGGGGAGGGTTATGAAGTCCGGGCTGTTAGAGCTGAAGTGGGGCAGTGCATTCCAGAGGAGGCAGCCCTTGCACCAGGAGTGTTTGCAGAGCTCCAGCCCACACTGCCAAGCTGATCCCGAGCTCTCCAAGCGACTGCAGTGGCATGGCCCGGGGCACGGGGACAGCAGATGTCTGATATTTAGGCTGTTATGGTGTGGTGTTTTCCACTTGAGCTGGAGCTCAGCTCCCAGCTAATGACAGCCATGGGAACCCTGTGCAGTGCACAGCCGAGCAGGGCACCTGGCAGGAAAAATCCATTGCAAAGCATCCTGCTGCTCTCACGCATCTGAAAGGGGAGACGGCACGCCGGAGGCTGGCAGAGGCAGGAGTCACTGCAGAGAGGCCCGTAGTCAAATGTCAAGCCCACAGTTTTCTCATCAGCCATAAGGAGAAAAGCACTTGGCAAATCCAACCCAGCCCTGAACCTGAGTGACAGAACAGCCTCCTTCAATCTGGCTTCTCATAAATGCTGACTTTTTCAGGGTGTTTAAGTAAATCAGTTTTATTCCCCACCTCAGGCTTAAAAGCTCCAGTTATCTCTCTGAATGCTGTTGGATTGGCCTGTCACTCAGGTGCCCTAGACTGTATCCAGTGCTATCCAGATGTGATGTCCTGTCAGAGCTCTGCATGTGAAATAAAGCTAGGAATGGTGCAGATCTCCCATGGAATTAAGTCCTTGGGGTCAGAGAATCGGAGCTTGGCATTGCTCTGCGGCTTCTGTTGCTGAAGAAGGGGAAGGCCATGTGGTCAGTGTCCTGTAATAAATATAGCTGACCTATCTGAGAGAACTGCTGTGGGCAAATAGTTATCTGTGGCCTGGAAGAAGTTATCAGTCAGCACAAGGAATGTGGACTCTGGGTTGTATTCAGCCCTGGAATCAAACAGATCGGGGTTAAAGAGTCTGAGAACATGGCCATGGTAAAAGATCTGCTCTAATTCAGGGCAAGGGAAAGTGAATATAAAAATTAATCTCCCAGGCAGCATGAAATGAGTAGGAGAACATTAACACCACCATAAAAACCCATCATCAAAAGGCAAGATCAAATGCAAAACCAGCACCACAACAGACGTTCTGGTTTTGAACTGGTGGAAGTTCTCATGATCTCTTGACTGAGTTCCCAAAAGCTCTTTGCCCAGGGCCCTTGCCCAGCAGCCTGTGATTTCCAAGTGTCGTTGCATGTGGTTAATGCAGTGGGCATGGGAGCAGCCTGAAAAGAGTGGCAGCATGGCCTTGTGAAGAAGTAGCAGGAGCAGCTGATGTTTCTGGAAGGCTTCCCCCAACCTGCAGAGGAACGTGCCAGGGTGTTTCATGCTGGTGCCCGTTGCAGCTGGCATAGCCTGGCAGGCATTTGTTATTTCGAAGTGTGCATGCACTGTCATTTCATGGTGTCGATCTATGCTACTTTAAAATAGGATGCTTAGAAAATGGATCGTGCTTGGACCTCCTAGTCTCTAATTTGCGGCAAGCGAAATTTATGCCCCTATTAATTTTAGAGAAAGGTTGTTTTAAGGCATTGTCTCAAGCATTTATTCTTATTATTAATGACCTACTGTAGCTCTTTGAAACCTCTGCTCTTACCCAGGACTCAGCTGCCAGCTACTCATGGACAGTGAGACTTGTGGGATCCAGAAATGAAGTCAATGCCGTATAGCTGGACTGATGTAGAGCTGTGAGATATGATCTGATCCCAGACACAAGTAAAAGGTGGTTTCTGCCCTAACTGTGGGCAGTAACAGTTTGTTAATCAGTGATTTCTTACCTTCCGTATTTTTTTATATTTTTTTTACGAACCCAAATATATTCCAGCTGAAATGTGAATACCTACATGGAAATTTTAAAGCTCTAGCCTTGCTTACTGAGCTTTTCAAAGTCATTGGGCTCCTCTGAGTACATGCTGAAAGACATGGTCTGTTCCAGGTGTTTTCAGTTATTTAATCAGAGAATTATGGGAAGGTTGGAGTGAAGAATACAGGAAAATCTGATAAAAAACTTGGGAAGATAAATTAAAATGTTGTCTCACAAGAATGCTGAATTGGGAAAAAAAAAAGAAGCAGACCATTTCAATTATATGAATTATCTGATTTGGAGAACTCCACAGTACAACAGTTCCCACTGAAATCCAGGGACTTCGTGTGAATTCCTGGAGTATTTTGCAACATTTGTAAAACTTTTCACAATGATGGATGAAGAGGGGAATTATCTGAGTAATGTACTACAGTACTTTTCAGTGAGGCTGTGCCAAGGGCAGCACCAGGTGACAGGATGGATGAAATCAGACTGATCAACACAGACACCTAAGGCAAAGGGAGCATTGTCTTGGGTCTGTTCAGTGGAAATATCATTTGTGAGAGACTCAAGCAAATTATTCCACACTAGAGCCAGGTCTGGCCACTCTTACTGATCTAATCAGTCTCAACTGACAAGAGTAACCAAAACCAGTTTTCTTAATTGTGCTAGAAATTTTACATCTTCCTTCTGTCACATTTTTGCTGACTTCCTGCCAGTATTTGCACAAGCTGTTGTCATTGAACAGTGTGGATTGATTCTGGGGAAAGTAAGGCAAGTCAGCCATGCTCACCATGTTGACTGTGTGATTCAAAAGTGGTTTGGCCACTCCTAAAAAATGAAGAAAGAAAATTCTCCTGGTCCTTGGCTGAGGATAAGGTGAATACTTTCCAAACACCCTGATTTCCTTTCACTTAAAGCCCAACATCCAAAAAATGGGGAGACTGTCGTCACATTTATGAGTGAGTTCATTTGAGAGCATGATGATCACTCAAGGGAATCTGGCCAACAGCACAGGGTGGAAGAGAGACCTCATGCAGATGGTTGGTTGGTTTTTCCCCCAGGGGACTTAGCTGGGACACTCCAAGACAAAAGGCACTTGCTCTCACCCACAGCAAATGTTCTCCAAGTGCTCCACCACATTTGGCAGTTGCAGCCAGGGTCGACTCAACTCTTGATGTTGCCCAGGACTGTAAATTCTGGTCTGTGAAGTTTGTTGTGAGAGGGATTATCAGAAGAGATCTTTTACTTTAGCTTGTCTCTGCTCTGCTTGGAAACAGCAGCCTATATGGCGTTTCTTATTTAGAGTAGGATGTTAAATGTAGTGTCCTGGCCAAATTCCAGCCTGGGTGTTTATATTCTGCTCAATTAAATGCCACTGCTGGATCATTAAGTGAAAGCAAACTGTGGTGCTTGTCCTTTGCTAGTAATGTATATACCCTTAAGACCTGATTTATGGAGAGGCCCATCAACCCTCCTCTGAGAATCACAAAGTCATGATTCACATCAATAATGATAGTGTGCACTAGACCAGACCTTGTGGATTCTTTTTCTTGTTTTTTACTTTGTAATCTCAAGGTTTATTTTCTTGCTCTTGCACTATCATTGCTTTTCCTACAGCGTTAGTGTCCCTGAGTTATCACATGATATATCTCCAGTGTGCTGCTGTACCACAGGTCCACTCAGTGGGGGAAGGATAAAAAGCCAGATCTTTTAAATCAGGGTAGTTTCTCAAATGCATATTTTTTCAAGAGGCTTGTTTAGTCTGTTTCTGTTTTGCCAGAACATGTGTTTTTAGGAGTCTCCTGCTTTCCCTGTTTAAGTCATGGTTCTCTTTTGCTACATCAATAGTAGTGGTCGAACCTGAGAAGACTTGGAAGGTGTCTTTGACAGGCATCCAAAAGCAATGAGTATTTATTCACATTCTCTAAACCTTTCCACTCATCAGGGTAGGACTGCCCTGTTTTTCTGTGTTTATTCAGTGCCTAGCACCATGCTCCACTCCATATATTCTTGGTTCTGTGCCATGATTACCCATTAGCACAGTAAAATAATCTTTATTAGTAATAATACTACAAATTATTAAGAGTGAATGAGGAGATATCACTTTGCTTTCCCATGCATTGCTTCTTTGGGAGAAGGTATCTATTCCAGCAAGGCAGTTCTGCAGAGATACAGTAGAGATCTACTCCTATCTTCTCTTTAAGTCTTGTATCAGAGGCATAGCCACAGGTTTCCCCTCTTTGCATGCCAAAACCCAGGTATTTATTTATTTTTTTAAAGTATTGATTTAATTATCTTATTTTCTAGGTGCAAAGAATGGTAGAAATTGTTGAGCTGCAGAGAAGTGGTTTGACTGAGCCATGTCAGGTGTACTGACCCGTTGAAACATAGCAAGAATCCAGGTTTTGCCTAAAAAGGATTTGTGCCATGAGATGGAGAATCAGTTGCAGATCTCATTAAGGCCAAGTACATTTATTTTCTTTTTACCTGAAGCATAATTAATTCAAGAAGCGAGTTCCACAGGTTATATTTTTAGATACTCCTGAGCCGAGATAAAAAAGAGAAAAGCTGGTCATTTCCTCATAGCTGGGTTGCAATGAACAGGGCAAGAACAATAGTTTCTGAGGGGGGGATGGTGGCTCCAGCCTTCTTCCATGAAGCAGCTGGAGGCTGGAATTCACACATGAAGGACATGTCTTTGTAAATGTTCTGAAAGCAGCACGACAGAAATGTTGTGCTGTGACTTGCATAACGTGTAGCGCCATTTCCCAACAGTTTCATGCACACCATTGCTGGCAGAATCCAAGACCACAGCTCTAATGGCAAATTCACATGGGAACTAAACACGCCCAACCAACCTCAAGCTGCCTTCAGATCCCTTGACTGAGGAACACTGCAGCTGTACATCTGTTTTTTCACATGGGGTTGGCCCCATCCAGAGGGTCAGAGCTGTGTTAGGGATGATGCTGGTCATGCCCAGACAGTAAAATGATCTTGCCCTGCAAGTGCTACTTCCTAGGTTTTCTTCTTTACTTCATCTCCACAGATGAGATCAGTGGAAAGGAAGATGGGGAGGGAATAGCATGGAGATTGCAAAACATGCTGGGAGAAATGTACTTTTCCATGCATGTCTTGCTTACTGGACTGCACATTCCTCTTTCCCTGATGACAGTATTATGTGATGGGTTTTGCTGGTAGCTAGGCAGCTACCCAAAGCAACAAATCCAGGTGCCAATGAAACTTTCCATTGACTGAAGTGGGTTCGAGGGCAGCAGTAACAACTCACAATTCAGTCTCTTCTGAGGCCACAACACAAGGTCCCATGCAATATTTTTAGCTGCAAATTATTCCAAAATCTCTCTCAAAACATAATCTGTACTTCATGCTGCGCATCTGTACCAAGGATTTAGAAGAAAAATGGGTTATTAGTACCTAATTTACATTTTATGTCTTATGCTTCCTGGCAAGTTAAAGCTGTGGTCAATGGTTCGGCCCCAAATGGCCTTTCATTACTCAGGCTGTCCAGACATTCATAACCTTATGAGTCCTTACCAGGGAGGCTCAGATTTGTGCCAGAAGTATTGGAAGAAGAGAGCACTCATGTGGAATATGTATAATGTAAGAACTGACTGGAATTCAAGGAAAGTAAGGTAATATTAATCCTTGATAAGCTGATAGAGATGCTTAATTATTTATTACAAATCATAAAATTATACAAAACATTGCATGAGTCTTATGCAGTCGCTCTTATTTTTCCTCATCTTCTGCTGTTTTATGTTTATCTATTTAGGCTGAAACTCTGGAAAAAGAAGCTGCTTGTGTTTTGGTTCCCATATGACCCTCAAAGATAGCATCCTCTGAGAGTTTTCCAGTCAGCATCCAGTGAGGCTCCCGAGTCAAGGTCCCCAAAAACCAGCAGGCAGGACAGAACTGGCCCTGTAACACATGATAAATAATAACAACACTTCTCCCAGAGCCAAACCTTCTGAGTAAAGGATGCTGTTACTGGTGGGCTGGGTAGCACCATCCATTATTGAATTTGTCCAATATTGCACATTATAAGATTAAGATCTTGCCAGAGTTACGTAGACTGAAATTTTCCATGATGGAAGTTTTCTGTGCTACAATTTTTCTTCTTTTTTTTTCTTTTTAATTTTTTTTTATTAACACTAACAGTCTGAAGGTGGAAGCCAAGATTGATCAGAAAGACAAAGAAGTAGCTATTCCTTAAATATCCAGGCTAAGTTTGAAATCTGTTGCAGTTTCAGAGGATGTTAGTTTCATTGCACATTGCTGAGGGAGTTGAGAAGGTTTAACAGTATTTTGCTGCAACTCATCTGCCTGTTCATCCTCTCAGTCAAAAATGGAAGAGGCCATTTAGGGTACATTTCAGGGAAGGACCCCATCTTGAGGATCTCTCCATGCTTTTCTGTCCAGTGGAAGAAAGCAGCCACTTCAAACTGAGACTCAAGAGTCTTGCAGGTGTCTCCCAAAGGGTGTCCACTTGGAGAGCTGTTGCAGAGTTGCCAGTGTGCAATAAATCCATATCCCACTTCTACTGCTGCACACTGTAAGCATGGGACACAAGTGCTGGGATCAGATGGATTTGGGACCCACAGTCTAGAGAGATTGAAATTGACTGTAGAAGTGGAGGAAATTTGCTCATCTTGGAGGAAGTAGAGTGGAGGAGCAGTACTGCTGGAGAAGATGGCAAAAATTGGGAAGAGAAGGTGAAAGAAAAAATAGGGGAATCACAGTCCGCAGAGTCTGTAGAACCGAGGATGATCAGCTAACACAATTTACAGCTTCTTTCCCAGCTCCCTACAGCACCAGCAGAGACACTGACACCCCCGTGTCAGCGCTGCTGGTATGGGTATCACTATGAGTGGCAGCGTGATGGAGTTTCTGTTTCAAAGAAAGCGTAGGAAAGAGCTCAAGAAAAGCTGTGTTGAAAGAACATTCTTCAAGTTGCCAAGTCGCAAGTTCCCAGCCTTTTGTGTAAGCTCTTCCAAAGAAGACTTTCTCCATTGGTCCACAGGAGTTTGTTTTTTTTCTTCAGTTTTTCAGTTCCTTAAAAGCTTAGGAAATTAAGCATGCAAAAATATGTGTTAAAACAATGAGCACCTAAAATAGATTTTGAATTAAGGCTGCCTATGCAGCTTAAATTCATCTTTCAGTATATGTCAAATAATTAATTGTCTTCCCCAGGAGCCCTAATGCAGTCGGTTCAATAGCCTGAGTTAGTCTGGGGGTGGAACTGGGTTTTCTAATAAAGGATCCTAGAATGGCTGACTCATTTATTGCATGAGGTAAAAAGGTATGTGATAAATTTAAATGGGGATTTGCAGCATCAAAGGAAATGGTCTCGGAGCCAAAGCAATTGAATAGCATACTAAGGAACTGAACAGGGATAGATCTTCTGTGATGACAGGCAAGTCACTTAAAATTAGTTTTTCACAGTTGGCCTCTAATTGTGCTTTTTCCATTTTCTGAGTAGTTGCCTTAAGATTTTTGAGTCTCAATTACCAACATGTCCAACTGAAGCAAATGGAAGATTGGCTTTGGACACAGAGAACAGCATATAAAGTTAAATACACAGAAAATCAAGTAGCACCAGTCAGTGGGTACTTTTTACCTTAATCTTCATATGTTTTAGTTCCCCATCTGCAAAACTGGCTCTCTGTCCCCCAGAGGTGGGGTGCAAATGGATCCATGAATACACTTGAGGTATTCAAAGGCTGCATTGGAGAATGTCACAGAAAGGTCCATGGGGAAATGAATCACTGTGTCTTCAGAGCAGGCCTGACTGGTGTGCAGTAAATACAGTCCAGGGCCACACACTGAACCAGAGGAGAGGACCAAACACTGAATAGCTGCTCATTATTAAGCACTGTCCGTCCTGTGCGCTGAATGAGGCAAAGGCCCTGTGGGAAAAGCAGTTTGCAGTGATGTAATTAAAGACTGTACCAGAATGCACACACAGTGAGCAGTGGCATTCAGGCTGCACCAACAACTTTAATTTAGGTTTTTCCTAGGTTTTGAGGCTTAGCTTTGCAACCTCAATCACGTTCCTTTAATAATTTGGGGTGCGTCGACGTAACACTGCAGCTGAATTCTTCCTTGTGGAATATTATGTCTTAAAAAAAAAAAAATTCAGTAATCAAAAGTGAATGTGTTGCATTACTTCCTGTTTGCTCCCCATGCTGCTACGGATAATTGCTTCTTTCCTGCGGGTGGAATGAAGACTGTTGAAGTCCAATGGCCTCAACCATGGGCTGCTTATTCAATGTGGCATGTAAGCAGCAGGGATTTCCTTGTCCCTGGCTGGAGACCTGCATACTTTACCTCTTCCATGCAAGTAGGATGAAATTAATCAGTGTTGGTTTTCTCAGCAAGCAATGAAATTTCAACCACTGCAATGTCGGAGGAGGAAGACTCCTCAAAGGGGACCAGGAGAAAATGCATGAATGAGAAGTTCCTGCCAAGACATGAACACTACACTTGAGTGTGTCTGAAACGTTGGGTGCAGAGAGTAAATAAGCCCCATGACAGGTCCAGCCTAAATACCCAGCACTTCCATGGCAAGTAGCCCATACTTTCACCGACCTTGGCATCGAGACGAGGATAATATTTTTGCAAGGATGAACGGCACTCAAACAATGTCTCTAATGTTTGAGTGTCGTTGCAAGCATGCTTTCCTTTCAGATCAGCCATGTGGCTCTTCGTTTCCATCCCTTTCCCCCTTTTCCTTTCAGAGAAGTACATTTTATGTGTCTGCTGAAGAGGAAATCCCTGTCTTCTGTAGAGTTCCTGGGCTGAGGACCCAGAAGACAGTGCGCCTCAGTCCTGGGAATGGAGCTGTTAACCCTTAGCTGATGGTTCTCTTCCAGCCTTGCGCACTGTGCTTAGTGTTCCCATATCTCACTCTCACAGGAGAAGCTACCCATCTCTAAAGTGATAATTACACACAGCAATCCTGAATTCTGTATTTTGAGAACTCCCAGCAACTGTTGCACTGACTGATGAGGTGACAGGAGCTGTCTATCCATGCACATGGACACAGAATATTGCTGGTGAAGCCACAGCTTGCTCCAAATATCTGTGCCCCAAAAAGCCATATACAGCATCTGCCCTACCCATTCTGGAGCTCAGCATGAAAGTACAAGCACAAGAGGCTACTCTGCTTGGTAGAATTGAAGGGGCAACCCAAATCTAAGTGGCTGCCCCATAAGTGATCCTTCTCCCCATGTCTGAGCATCCCTTCACATTTATGGCCTCAGAGCAGGTGCTTCACACAGAGGGAAGGTGGTGTCACCCAACCGAGAAAAGGCAGCGTGAGCTGTTGCACTGTTCTTATTTCTGGCCTCATCCACCTCACCTCCTCGTATGTTCTTGACAGAATAACTAGGGAATGGTTTCTCATGTAATTGTGAGGCTGCTTTACCACACCAGAGTTACTCGTTGCCGTGTGGCAGTCTGATATTAAAGTTTATGCGATAACCAGATTAGATTTCAGTGTATCCAGGTGATGAATTTGAGCAAAGAAATGTCTTAGTGGGTCAGCACCTGGCTGGAAGGGTGCTGGAGAGGGCTTCAGGCAAGCATTAGGATCTCAGTTACTCATTTATTTCTTCAGATCCAACATGTAGAAGAATCCTCTTCCAAGTGAGAACTGTCTAAATATGTTTTCAGTATCTAAATGCCCTATCACTGCTTATGAGACAGGCAACCCTACTTCAAGTTCCTGTTAATTTTGCCTTCTGTTCACTGAAATTATTTCAGCAACTTTGGAGCTGATAGTCTGGGCTTCTTGTTCTGCAGATCTGAACACCATTATTTTGTGTTGCTGGATATTTGTGGCTGTATGTTGAAATTTAGGAAACAAAATAGGGGAAAAACACTTCATAAGGGTAAGATGTTTTTCGTATCACAGTATGAAAATAAACCAAGAAATGAGCAGGAAAAGAAAAGAGATAAACTGAAAAAATTCAAATACTAGAATAACTTCTAAAACTGCAAAAGTTTTCACATATTTTCCTTATGACAACCCAGTTTTCATAGGAATGAAGTGGAAGTTCTCTCTAAAATTGCCCTTTTGTTGTTGTTGTTTTTGTAGACCTAAGTAAGACTGTTCATGATTTTTTGTGTCTGGACACAAGCTACCACACCCTCTGCATCCATCCCAGTAATTTTGTATGAAGGGATCCTTGGTACTGCAGACTTCTGTCAAAAAGGAGAAAAAAATACTTGCTACTGACAATCCCCCTCTTGCACAAGTTACTTTCAGTGCATTTGGAGTTTCTAAATGACTTTAAAATCTCTTTGCCACTCCACATAACAATTTTACTCAGCAGATCAGCTCCTTCACGCCCACTCAGAGGGGGCTGTCACTCAGCAGGCAGTCAAATCAGCCTGTCAATATAAACCCAGGCAAAGTCAGTGTCTGTATTATTACAAATAAGCCACTTATAGTTGAGCAAAAGATCCAATTAAGTGGTGATTTAGCAGTGTTGTCACAGGTCAGTGGTACCCCTTAAAGTTGTTGAGGATTGATTATGTTTTTCAGTATATTATTGTCTCTGATTGCTTATGTTGGTGGTAGAGCTTATTGTGCAATTTTTGTTAAAGGCTGGGATTGACAAACACATCTAAAATAAGTGGAGTTTCACCAGTGTGGAGTTTTGTTGTACTTGAAGCTTGGGGTTTCAAAATATCAGGAGAAAGAAAAATACCTAAGAAAATTTAGCAATGAAGTAATAACAAGTAATAGCATCTGCTATTCTGTTAAAGGATTCACTAATAAAATGGCTGGGATGCTTAGGACTTGCAGTGACTATTGAACAGCATGCAGAGTAAGTAATCCCTGTGAATGGCTTTATTATGTGCCTGTCAGTAACGTGTGCTGCCTAAATATGCGCTCGCAGAGTGACTGTGCTGGTGGCTCTGTGCACTCTGCTGCTTACTGACCTGGTAGAAGTTTAGTCTTGATAAAGGAAAGCTGCTTTGCTGTCTACCTGGGCTGGTTTAGAAATCAAAGAGTAGTTTTGCAGAAGTCTTTTCGTCTTAAGAAAGTGATTCACAAGATGTCTCCATTAGTTTCCTGGAATCGAGATGTTTATTTTGTGCTGTGTACAACAGCAACAGTTCTGTAGATTTCATAACATTAAACATTCAAATTGCAACTTCTACTGAAATTTTCTTTCAGCATGTGTTACCCAGAATGTCACCAGGCAGGAGTCTAAATAACAGCGCTAGACATAAAATAAGTTTGGTATTTCAGTTAAAAACTTTCAGACTGGACGTAAAAGTCCCAAATAAAAAAAAAATCTCAGTAGCTACGGTCTTTGAGAACAAATCATCCAGTTCTGTCATTCCCATCTGAGGCAGAACAAAATGAGAACAACTAAATGTTTGTTCCCCGAATTTCCCAGGGCGTTTCTGAGGTGAGTTTTCATATTTCTTTGAGGGATTTTTTTTCCAGTCCTCTGGCCTGGCCACAGAGACATTGTTGAAAGTCATTTAAGAAGATAAAGGCAAACTCCTTTTCTAGCCAGGGTGGTGGTCAGGGTTATGGTGTGGGCAGCCCTTCCCCTGGGGCTGCACAAGTACCACATGAAAGTGTGGGAAATGGTGGTGGGGCATCTTTTGTGATCAGTGTGAAGCAGTTTGGAAGCCCACCATGCCCTGAATACCTTTGTGACTGGCCACAGAGGCAACTGTTCAAACGCTGTGCTTGGGAAACCTCACCAAAGGCATTGATCCAGGGCCATGTGCTTTTCAAGTGTAATTTATGGGAATGGAAAGCAGCTTACTACTAGTAATGGTAGTTTTTTGACTAGAAGTGTAGCACACCTGCCCATCTGTCAGTCAGCCAGTCCGTCTGTCTCCCTGCTCTTTTTTGCTTTTTGTTCCCTTTCTATGCACTGTTATTTTAACTGGCAGCCAAATGTAAAAGAAAGGATGTGTTTAAGAACATGGTACCTAATAATTTAAGTTTAAAAAAAAAAACTTTAAAATATTCCCACTGCACATTCGCAATCCAGATTTCCTGGCGATTAATCCTGGTGCACGCACTTCCGCTGTCATGCTGGTGTTGACTGTGGAACTGAGAGACAGAGTTGAGTGGTTTATTTGTGTAAACTGTGCTTGACAGAGGTGGGAAAACTAAGGTGAGCTTGATCAAAGAGCCACTGGAATTGATGGGAATCTTTCTGTCTGAGTTGGTCAGCACATGGTGCTGATAACACCAAGGCTGGGGGTTCAATCCCCATATGGTCCATTCACTTGAGAGCTGAACTCAATGGTTGGATTCCTTCCAACTCAGAATATTCTGTGATACTGTGATTTCATCAGGTTTAATGAATGTCTTCATTACTGGCAGCAATTATTTGTTGTCTTTCCCCACACCCCGTATTTCATACAACAGTATTTTTGCTTCTCTGACTGAGAGGCTCAAGCCTCTTAATGGCAAGCTCCATCTTCAGCTGAACCTTGACCCCGCAGTTTCTGCTTTTGGACATGGGGCTTGGTCAGTGACCCATACGGAAGGGATGCAGTTGCCTGAGCAAGTAACTTTTAGAAGATACCAGAAGTGTTGGGGGAGGGCTGGAATAACTCAGCAGAGTAGCTCAGATTTTGTTAGGATGAGATTTTGTCAGGATGAGATTTTGTCTTCCACTGGCAAACAGCCTGGTCTCAGGGCAGAGCATTTTCTCTTTGCCATCTGACTGTGGTCCTGGCACAAAGCTGGATGACCAAATGTCTCCCCTGTGAGAGCTGAGGGTCCCTCCCCAGGTTCTGGACCCCACTCATGTTTTCCTGTGCAGTGATTATATTGAGCTCACAGGATCTTGTTTGATCCTCCTCCTGCTGCTGCTACAAAAAGGGTGGGTGGGTTGTTATCCCTCCTGTCAAAATCTTTGTCCAAAATCAACAAAGCCACAAACGCGTTCTGGTTCAAGTACTCATGCAAACATGTTTATGCAACTGCTTGTAGGATTTGACTTTCAAATAGAATTCCATGAGCAAAAGCTTCAATACAGCTGCCTTCAAAAAACAAATGAGAAGATCCATATGTATCACTGAAGGGTATTTAACTGTGAGTTTGTTCCAGTATTCTCCAAGCATATTTTCCATATCAGTCCAACTGGACTGTTTCCATCTCCAGTGTAATGCTGCTGTGATGTGTGGAGTTTATCCCTGTAGCCTAATACCATGAAAAGAGTGGAAATAAGGGAAGTTATACAAAGCAAACACTGTCTGCATCTGAATACTTACATTAGATGTTCGATGATCAGGAGATTAAATTTTGTTTGTTTTAAAAAAGACAGCTGAAAAGCAAAGAAAATTAAGTTGGCAGGACTTAAAAGCAGTTTGGGGTAATTCCATTGTCTCAAGTAAGCTTGATTGCATTCCTATTTTTAATTAATTAAACTTAGATAGTCAGTGCCAGAACAACGCTTGCTGTAACAGCATAGATGAGGGTCTCCAAGTCTTTTGTAGAAAATCCTAAATTCAAATGGAAAAAAAAATAAACCCAGGCCAATAAATGTGTTCTGCCCCAGTACTTCGTATGTTAGGTCTAGAGCTTTCCTCAGCAATGAAGGACTGGTTTGAACTGCAGACTGGGATGAGCTGCTGTTTAGAATAAGGAATCTATCAAGCCATTATCTCGTCATAAGTCTTACATATTTCCATATTTTATTAAAAAATAAAGAAAGCAGATGAAATATTTATGGTTAGAGAGAGTGTGCTTTTGCCACCAGCAAGAGAACTTCATCACAGCCCTTGGCTTCGGAATTCCTGTCCAGCACCTGCACAGCTCCAGACCTGCCAAGATAAACACTCTCCAAGACAGAGGCTGCGTCGTCGTTTTTAATCTCTGTGAAGTGCCAGGTGAAGTTCTGGAGCAGTATAGTGGTTAATGTATAAAAAGACTCTGCTGTGCTCTCCTGGACTAAATTTCCGCTCCGGGAGTTTGCGTTGCAAGCAAAAAAATAGCCAGGAGCCACAGGGCCATCAGCAGCACTGGGGCTCCCACACTTTAATGGACTTCTTCTGGCCACGCTGCTCGGAGGGAGGCAGTGCCAGTAGCCCTGTTTTATAAATACAGCATGCCACTGAGGTCTGCAGGGCACAGAATATTAGTTGTGCTGGTAACTGAATTCCCACGGGAGCCTGGATGCTTGTATTAGGCTTTTATAACATAACTTACTGCCACAGTTTATAGGAATTTTTGAATGAACTGAAATGTGACATTTTTATTCCTGTCTTGTGCTCTCTAACCATCTGGCTTGCCTCACTTTTTAAATGCATTGCTGGAGACAGGGTGAATGGAGAGTCCTCAGCATCTTAGTCACAGGTTTCCATTGTAAAACAGCCCCCCTCACCCCCCAAACAACCAAAAAACCCCCCAACCAAACAAACCCCAAACCCCAGAAAATAACAGACAAGAAGGACAAGGAACTTCTCTGCTCTTGCTTCCTCCCATTCCTGCAACATTCCCGAGTAGGCACCATGGAGATCCCTGTCTACATTACTGTAGTTTTTTGGTCAGGCTCTGCAATTTAAACAGCAATATCCCCGTTTCTTCATCTGAAATGGTCCCCTATTTTCAGCTTCTCAAAGAGAACAACCTGATATGTTTTGCACTGCAAGTACCTGGGTTCCCAGCAAAGTTCACAAAGTCCTGACTGGCCATGACATCTCCAGGACTAAAGACCATTGAAAAATAAGAGTAAGAATAAGAAGGTGATAAGAGGGTCTTCAGATGTATTAACATGGCCCATCTTGGGGTTTTGCTTTTGAACAGAAGGATTATCTTTTGTATTGAAGCATTTTTATTAGAGATGGAAAACCATCATTTGTAGAATGCGAGAGCTGATGTTCCAGCTTTCCAGATTATTCTGAAATACAAGAGCAACACAGACACTGTTAATAATGCAATCAAAGCAATTTAAATCCTTTTAAAGCATCCACAAAGGGTCCTTTGATAAGAAGCAACTTTCATCAGCCTGAAAGACTAGGCAGTTTAGTGTGTGCTGTTTATTAAGTTTATACATAGACAGTGGTAATTCCACTTTTGGCTGGAGAAGAGCAGCAGTAAATTATAAGACATCTTTATAAGCACCAGTGTTAGACTTGCTGGTTTTAAATGAAAAATGTATTTATATTAATATAGCTCTAAATGGGGTTATTCAGTGCTTAAAGATGCAATTTGTTTTCCATTAGTACTCTGAATGGACACTAAATAATTCTGTAGACCTTAAAGGCTTTGGTCTTTTTTTTGACAAAAAGGAGGAAATTGCTGCAAGTGCACAGTGTATGATGGGCTGTGAAAGTCTCTTTAGTTCAGTTGTGCTGCATATTTTTTAATCTTGCTCTTAGTTCCTGCCTTTGTCCTCCTTTTCATTGTGTGTCTCTGTAAGGAAACGTAAATGAAGAAAGCAAAGACGGGTGAAAAAACCAGAAGTGGTTTTAGATTTGGGCTGCGCTGAGTAGGATTTCTTTTAGCAACATCTCTCTAAGTTTGATTGAGGAGGGAGGTGTGCAATTTTGGGACCTCTCTAGCTGAAATTTCCATTGATCTCAGGGATGTTGGGCATCACTTTGACAGGCCCCAGCCCTTTGGGAAAACAAAGTTTTACTTTTGGTGTGCCAACAGTCTTAGGAGCTGACTGCTACTCCTGTGGGCTCCAATGCTGCTCCTATTGCCCAGCTGGAGTGTAGAGACTGAGGCATTCAAATGCTTTCTTCCATTAATTTGGGGTGCTTTTTGTTGTTCTGGAACAAAGCACGTGAGAGGAAGAGAGCAGCAGACAAGTGATAGACTTGGAACATCTGAATGCTTTTGGGTCACCTTAGAGAAAAAAAATAAGGAAGGGAAGATGAATTCTAATCTTGGATCATTGAGCATGAGCAGGAAATGAACAATTAAGTCTTCCTGCATCCTCTTCGGGGGTTCCAGGTGTTGGTTTGTTTGTTTGTTTGTGGGGTTCTGTTGTTATTGTTGTTTCGTGTGGGCTTTTTAAGGCAGCATAATTACTTTGCATTTGGATCTTACTCAGTTTTCATCTGATTTAATGCCAAGGATAGCAGGGATCCAGAGGTCAAGTCCAAATGTTCCCATGCAGCAGCGTGGTGCATGTCTTCTTGGCAATTCTCCATGCATTTCTTTGGAAAATCTGCTCTTGGGATTCCGTATGCTGGAAAATAAAACACTGTATTATGTACTTAATAGATAGTACATAAATACAATCCTTGGCCACACCAATAAATGGCCAAAAAGCTGAAAGGATGTTCCTGGCTTTTGTAGACTTTAAAAGTGAGATTTAAACTGAGCTTATCCCTGCCCACAGACATCTACAGGAAGAAGCCTCATCAGCTGATAGCAGGGGTTGGATTTGCAGCTCTTCAGAACAAGTTGCAGAAGTGCAACTTTTATAGCAGTCTCACTGAGACACCTGCATGTTACACTGAATATCAAGGGTTATCACCCAGTTTTGTATTTCAGCACTAACCCATCAAAACCCACAGGTATATTGCAAATGTGACAGAGGAGGGGGGATCTGGTCTCTGCATTTTCTCTCCAACATGGCTAAGGTGATATTTTAGCCAGCCAAAAAAATGCAAGGTATTTAAGTGAGAAATTAAGACAAAAATCTTCACATGGTACAGGGAGGTTTTTATCTAATTAAAATATTAGATTTTCCCCCCTTTTAATTGAAAGTTGGGGATTTCAACATCAGCAACTCTATTACCTTGTGCTGAGTTTTTCACTTCATCGATGGTATGTTTTGACTGGTATGAAATTTTGTTAATAGGACTCTTTTTCTTAGGCATGGGCTCAGATATTTTTCAGAACCTTACCAGAATATCTGTTAGGGAACAAATTTGTCCATAGACTTTGAATTGCGACAGCATTACATGTGCAGGTGCAACTATTTTGGTGTGTTCCTTGTGCTGGGTGCTCTTGAAATTAGTATTTCAATACATAAGCTATGAAGTAAAGGGAAAAATGAGTCAGTCAAATTATGAATAAACATAATTTATCTTTATTTATCTTATGAATGTTAATTATGGCATTTTATCTAATACCTTTTCTATATTAATCTGCGTTGTTGCTCTGTTAGGAAGACGGAGAATTCACTTGCATTGTTTGCCAGAGATATTTTCTAAATAAAGAGTTTGGCGTCAGTGAGAGGTGTCTGCTTTCCCAGGACTTTGACCCACCCAGCTTTTCACCCCCATTTTGGGTGACTTTGCAGGTGTTAAACAGGATGGCGCTGAGGCAGGAGGGTTTGACTACCAAAGATATCACTCTTAGAGCTGTTTTAGTTACACTTCATCATCATAAGCATATGGTTTCACTTCCAAGTGTTTAACATTTCCATTTCCTCAGGAAATCATTCCTTCTATTTTTCAAACTTTTGAAACTGGATGGATATTTTTACTGGCAGGCAGAGCGAGAGCGACACAAGGCTCAGCCCCAGCCCAGGAGAGCCCCTGGCTGCAGTCCCCGCCTGCCTCGCCGTCCCTTCCCTCCTGCAGCAGCTCCTCAGCACGGCTCGGGGTGCTCCAGCCGCGTCTCTGGGGTGCAGCACTCTGTTAAAACACTTCTGCCTTCCTTGCTGTAATAAAACCATCCACTCCTTTTTCAGCTTTAGCTGAGAGACGTGTTTTTCTTTCTTAGTCCATTCCGGGCCCATGCATCCCAGGAATTGGTTGAGTGCAGACTCCTTTAGCTGACTTAGTGAGGCCAACGGCGAGATCAGGGCCTAAGAAAATAGTTTGTGTCACCTACAAGGAACGAAAGCATTTTCATCATGTACTTATTGTCCATGTTGGTACATCCAGCAGTTAAATGCACATGACAGAGCAGTGGGTGGCTCCAGGGCACTGCTCTGCCTGTTGTGTTTTCAGAGTGGTATTTCATTTGTGGTATTTCCTTTTTCCTCCTTAGGAATGGGTCACCCTTCTCACGTGTTGGCCAAGCTCTGTAGAGCAGGAGGAAGCCTGTGCTCATCTCTTTTTTATGTTGTGCTTATCCACGTATGTCATGGTGTTTAGCTGCTTGTTTTCTTTCCCTGCTGTGCTATGAAGTACAGGTATGGATGTGCAATTTGCACACGAATTTAGCTGGTATCACTGGCCCTTTGAGTAGAAGATCATCCTCTGCTACCTTGGGTGTCACCACATCATAACAACTTTGATAAATAAACTGCATTTTGTACAGCCAGCATTGTCACTGTGCATCAAATAGTGCTGTACAAGAGAAAATATGGGCCAAACCAGCTGATTATTGTGTTTGTTCCGTTCTGTTTTACTCTGTTATGAATGCAGACAGTCTCATTTTTTGCAGTGCTGGTTTGGTATGGGGAATCTTGCTGTGGGTCTGGGCTTCTTTGGGGATTGAGTCCTGCCACCAGGCAGGCTGTGTGCTGCTGGTATTTGGGGTGTACATTTTATGCATACCCTCACAAGAGTGAGTTAGTCAAGGCAGCAGAAAACAGCATCAGGTAGATGTAGTTAAACCTTCACACCTCCCAGGAGAGCTCACCTGAGCTGCTGAGCCTCTGGCTTCATGCCAGCCTCTGAGATGTTGTGAGTGGCTGTTTTGATCCACTCTCCTGACTCCTTCACTTCCCTTAGCGCTGTACGTGTCTGCACATCCCTTCAGCAATTACTCCCTAAAAATGCCACTTGGTCAAGCAGCACAAGCTGGTACCCCCCACAGGGACACCCCAAGGCTGCTCCGTGTCCCAGTGATCCTGCTGGTTTTCCCACCACATGTATCAGTGCCGTGATGTTCCGTGCTGAAGGCTTCAGCTCAGGCAAACAAACCAGTGCCGGGGGAAGGCTGCTGATAATTAGACTGGAGGTCAAGTTAGGATTTACACAGTGATTTTGATCCAGTTTTACTTGTGAGAGAGTATCAAAACATTGCAGTCTTCTCGATAGATTGAGTGATACCCTGATCCACAATGGAATGGCAATGCCAGCAAAAAATGATGCTGGTACATGGTTCCCAACTGCTTCAGAAGACCAGACCCAAGCAGGACCACACTGAATTAAAAGCAATTTCAGCTATCTCCAACCTGTGTCTCCAGTGACCACCCTGGAAGTGCTTCAGGAATCAGTTCCTGCAGTAGAGCCAGGTGCAGCACTGGGCAGGCTCCCGCCTTCCCCTTATAAAAGGCAGCCTTGGGTGCTCCTGCCCACTGTCACCCATGTCACCCAGCTACAGGGCAGCAGTCCAACCTCATAGAGCATTTTCTGTTCAGGACAAATGTACCCACAGGTTGGTGAGGCCCTGGCACAGGTTTCCCAGAGAAGCTGTGGATTCCTTATCCCTGAAAGTGTTCAAGACCAGGTTGGATGAGGCTTGGAGCACCCTGGGATAGTGGACAGTGCCTCTGCCCATGGCAGGGGGTGTGTGACTAGGTGATCTTTAGGATCCCTTCCAACCCAAACCATCCTGTGATTCTATGATGATTCTGTGAAGTCGAGGTTTTGCAGAACATGGTCCCCAGGGCACAAGCTGAGATGAGCTGGGTGCCTTCATGGCAAAGGTGAGCTCCATCACAGATGTGTGCCTGCATCCATGGAGTGGGAGGAGCTGAAGGACGTGACGGGGCCAGAGCAAAGGGGGACTCAAAGACATTGCAGGAGCAACTCCAGGCCCAAGAGAGAAGTAACCAAGGCACTGGCAACTTGTGTGGGTTTCGTATGTCTGTTTGCAGTGCTGTGTTATGTGTTTAGAAGCTGGTTGTTTCCATAATAACAGCAAGTGCCATATGGCAGCGAGGAGGGTGGTGAGAAGAATGCCTAAGGAAACACAGTATGTTGTTTGACATGTGTGTACTTGTAGAGGAATAACGTGTCTCAAGCAAGTATTGCTGCTCCAAGCAGGCTGGGGGATTTTCTGCTCTCACCAGAAAAATATCCAAAGCCCTTGGCATTTGTGCTGGTGCAATGCCAGTTAATGACACCTGCCCTTCATCCATATTCTCCTGCTGATAGTCCTTGTGGTGGGCAAAGAACCTTTTGCTTTGCTGTGAGTGATGGTTCTGGATGCACCAGCACAGGGGAATGGCATTTAAACATGGCTTTTGAGGGGAAATACAGTTCTGTAAGGAGTGCTGTGTGAAACTGAAATGAGCCAGATGCCATCTGCTCCATCCATTCCTTAATGCTCAGCAATTAAATAGCAGAAATTTTGAAACCTTTGAAAATGCATAGTTTATTATAATTGTTTCATAGAAAGCGGGCTAAGCCCTTCCAGATATATGGGGCACTTCAGTGCATATCTAGGAAGCATCCAGGAAAGTCTCCACAAATTCCAGCTTTTTCTACCCTTTAATGCATGACTCATATTTCAAGGACTTGTAATTTGCTCCCCACATTCCCACCAATGCCACCAGCCCGAGCTGTACCTCTACATACATTTCCACCACAGAAAAATATGAAATTATTTTTTCATAATAGCTGAGTGGCTTTTGCTTGACCTTTACCAACATCAGCCCTACAAAATTCAGCCTCTCTTAATTGAGTCTTAAAGCCATTAATTATATTTGTATTTGGATACCTGAAACGTGGTGGCAGGGAGAAGGAGTTTGTTTTGTTCTGGGGTAGTAGTCCTGCACTCACTTGCAATGCTTTAAACTCATGAGCAACCCAGAAGGCAGACCTCTTCTCATTTTCATGCTTCTCTTCTTCTCTTTATTGTCTCCAGAGAGAGATTACTGCAGCATATGTGAAAAGCAGCCCATCGGAAGGCTTCTCTTTCGGCAGTTCTGTGAAACTCGGCCCGAGCTCGAGTGCTGCATTAGGTTCCTCGACTCGGTGGTAAGTCAATTCTTGTGGTATTTTGGGGTGCTTTGCAGTGTTCCCCTGACAGAGGAGACTCCTCTGACCCCAAGAAATCACTATTTCATGGGATTTTGTGTCTAAAGTGCTGGAGCAGGCAGTGGAGAGGGCTGGCCCCAGCAGCAGCCCGGCACTGCTGGCGGTACAGGGACACACGGGGCTGGTGCCAGCCTTGGGGGATGTGAGCCACCAGAGAGGGGTAGGACAGTCACCCCCCACAGTGCTGCTGTGGCCTCCCTTCATGTCGACACCCAAGCACTTGAGCTACTGTGAATAATGTCTTCTGATGGGGGTGTAAGCCTGCAGTGCTGGGAGGCACTGGGAGGAAGGGGAAAGTTGAGAATGGACTGACAAGAGAGGATGGGGAGTGTAATAACCCCAGGATCTCTTACCAAGCCTTTTCATCCCTATAGCTCAGGATGATTTACAAAGGATATCCTGATAATCACCCTTTTTTTTCAAATAGGAGAACAGAGGCACAAGGTACAGAAATAACTTGATTGAGGTCACTGAGAAACAAATCTGCTCCATTTTCCACCCCAGTGAGCCATCATTTAACCCAGCCACTGAGCATCACCCCCAAGCCCTGGGGGACCTGACACCATTTCCCAGTCTGGCAGCACTTGGCCATGTGTACTGCCAGCTGTTCACAGTGGAAAAGTCTCTCAGTGACTTTTTGTGCTGGGAACCTTTGGAAGTGGAGGGTATTGATCAGCCAAAAGGTGAAATGGTACCAGAGAGGAAGGTGAACTTGTCCCTTGTGAGTGCCTGTGGGGTCCCGCTCCCTGGCTAACACTGACAGTCAGAAGCAAAACAATGCATACCAACAGGAATAAAATTGCTTTGTTTGCACCATGGTGAAGCTATTCTGAAGTACAGGGAAATGTGAGGATTGCACTGAAGCTGTAAAAGTAACAGTCTGGAGAGGACATGTGGTCTCTTAAGGTTTGTGTTACTCCTGCAGTAACTACAGCAAATCTACAGCATCACAGAAAGTGTTGGACAAAGTCCTATTTGAATCATGAA
The DNA here is from genome assembly GCF_017639235.1 of Corvus kubaryi. Lineage (NCBI taxonomy): Eukaryota > Metazoa > Chordata > Aves > Passeriformes > Corvidae > Corvus > Corvus kubaryi. The sequence goes on from NW_024580672.1 coordinate 18,313,069, forward strand.
GCTGGTCATGACTTCCACCTGTTGTTCCCAGCACGGCTTGGGATTTTCTCTGGTGAAATGTGTAGCCATCAAGGAACACAAAACACGTGGCAAACACTCTGTGCAGCTGTGCTCAAGGCCAGCAGGCAGCAGGACACTTTGTGTACCCTGAATGTGTTTGTCCTGCACTGAACCAGTATTGTCTAGTGAGACAATCTAGTAACAACCTACCAACATCCTTGTGAGAGACTAAGCTCTCTCACACCTTTGCAGACGCCACTGATGAAACACCACACACCCATCTGGGGGGAGGCATCCCCGCAGAAATGCCACATCAGCTGTGCCACCTGCAGCCCCAAGGAGATGGGCAATGGCACCTGCAGAAATCCTTTGGAATACAGCCACAAAAGACTGCTTGGAAGTGGTTTTAAATTCAGACAGAAGTGGCAGAGCCATGCTCAGTTTGGAGGGGGTTAGTGGGGCTCTGTTCCATTCTCTTGCTGCCCCGCAGCTGCATGCTGGTTCCAGCAGTGCCCAGGGGCTGTGGAGGAGAAGCCCCCACTGTGCAAGCCCTGCATGCACTCAGGGCATGCCACTGACAGTGGGAACAACATCTGGGCACAAGGAAAACATCTGTTTCCCCCAGTGTCACCGGCCCCAGGGCACTGTGTGACAGCCTTGGCTGCAGTGCTGCCAGAGCCTCTCCGTCACGCCGGCTGCCCGGCCCGCCTCCGGCTCTGGGAATTGAGGGCACTGTGTCATTTCATCCTCCCAAGCCCTGTGCAGCCGTGACAAGCACTGGGACTCGGTGTCCTCCTCTCATCCGTGCAGCACAGGCTGCACTCCTCCTGCAAAAGCTTGTGTTGGCACTGGGTTTGTTTTAAAGGTCTGTCTCCGAGCAGTCCCGAACTGATATTCCCAAATCCTTTTGCAAAGGTGTGCTTTGCACCCACCCCAAGCTGCTTTTGCAGACTGGAGCTGCCCTGTGTACCTTTACTGGGCCAGTGGTCTGTTCCCAGTTAGGCTCAGACTGGCACTATGAGGATATGATAAACAAAATGCCTGGCTGGGTGGAGGTTTGAATCCTTATCTTTCTCTCTTCTTTTTAACACTAATTAACAGCAGTCTCCTTTGTTTATTGATTTCAAATTCTGTATAAACTTGCTCCCAGCCCTTGAAAATCCCTGGATTAGGCAATATTAAGGTCAAGCAACACAGCCCATAGCCATTAAATTGGATGATTGCTACTGAAATTTGCCCAGCGGGGTCACACTCTGTTTAGTGAGTAGTGGGATTCAAGCCAAGCCCTATGTTAGGCAAAAAAAGCCCTATAATGAGACCAGGAGTCTGACTTTACAGCCCCAGTCTGAGACCACCAGGAATGTGAAACCTTTTCGAGACCACCTGCTGTAACAAGCAGGAAAAGCCAAGAGCCTTCATTTTCTTTCGTCTTAGTTATTTTTCTAACATGAGATGCAAAAATTAGCTTTTGTGTAATGTCAAATAAAGGGAAAAGATAAAAGGGGATAATATTTAGTTCATGAGAGACTCACAGAGCTTTTTGCACAATGAAAGGGAGGACCACCTCTCTTTTTCAGAGCCCATCTAAGTGCCTTTACCAGGTCACAAAGTCACTGGCAGGAGCCAGTCTTTGATGCCTCCCAATTTTTTATACAGTTTTTTAACTCACGCACTCCACTGTCTGCAAGGAAAGAAGCAATGGGGGCTTCTGGGTGAAAACCAGAAGCTGAGTCAGACATTAAACAACCTACCAACATCCTTGTGAGAGACTAAGCTCTCTCACACTTTTGCTTCCAAAGCCTGGTAGAATCATCCAGACCTTGCAGACCAGAATATGTAAAGAGACTAAAAAAATCCCCTCTTGACTGGACATTTATGTCAGCTGTTGTGTGAAATAACTAACCTGGTCTGATGTAGTCTTCTGCAAATCTGATTATGGCAGGATTTGGGGATTTTTGTCTGTTAAACAGTTGTTAAGCTGCTTTCTGAAGGAAAAGGATTTGGATCACTAAATTCTGCATGCATGTAGGTGTGTAGCTGTCAGCTCCCTCTGAAACCTGTGAATACCTTGGCCAATTTCAACCAGTAGTTGAGATGAAATTGCTCAGAGGCATAAAGTCTTTACATGTTTTCTGAGAGCAGTCTTTGGGTAATTAGTCACAATCAGTTGTAGGCCAGACTAACATGGCATGTGGTTTGTAAGCAGTAGGCCCCAACATTAGATGATAACAGCAATGGGAACAAAGAGATGCAGAGCTTTGCATCACAGCACTGCTGGAGCTGTGGCTGTTTGGTTCCCACTGCTGCTGTGGGACCAGTGAGTGCTTGTCAGTGTGTCTGTCTGTCTGTCTGTCTGGGAAATGGAGCAACAGCAACCCCTTCTCCCAGCTGGCACAAAGGGCTGTAAGGACAGACAGCCATCTCTTGCTGCGGATATTGTGCAAACAAACTCATGACAGAGGTGCTGATTGCCGAGATAAAATATCCACCCAGCACCCATGTGGCTCTGAAGGCATCGCGTGCTTATCTGGGTGCATGGAACCACAGAGATCTCCCTTGAACAGCTCACCAAACCCTGATGTAGCCATTGAGATGGAGGAACTATGTGAACATAAACTATTATGGTTAGATGGAGATGGTTTATGATTAAATCAGCTCCTCTAGAAGCCCTTACCCAAGGAATCATGCACAGCCCTGAAGCACACTTTGCTCTGCTTACAAATATTTTAGCGACATCGTTCAACTTTGGAGCTGTTGAAAGACAGCCATTAAAATGAAGTGTGACGAGCTGTGTTTCCTGTGCTGAAAGGCAGGTCAGTGAGCAGGGAAGGTGCTAGCAAGAGGTGTTTCCTTCTCCACAGCCAGTGCCTCCAGCACAAGAAGGTGGCAATTCAGTTCAGCAGGGACCTCTTGCTCCTCTCCCCTTCTCAACAGCACATTTCCAGGGTGCCAGCTCCTGACATTTCCTTCTCCTCTCCTGTGATTTTATTTGCCATTATAATGAAGACTTCAGACCCAGATTTAGGTTGACTGGAGGAGAATGTGGACAATTTTGGTCATTATTTTCTCTCTAATGTGAACAATATTAGGGTTTTTTTGCACTGAAGTCCCACAAAAATACACCCTCTGGTGGAAAATAGCCTTGCTGCCTCTTTTGCCTCTTTCTGCTTGTGATATCTGGGCTCAGGGGCCGGGGTGAGAGGCGCAATCTCCTCGGGTGGACTTTTCAGCTGAACGCCTCACTAGACATTGCACTTATCTGGGGTGAAAGGATGAGTGAGCATCCATTTAATGCCATTTGTGAAAACCCTGTCTTGCTGTTAGGGAGATTTCGTTTGCTTAAGTCCCTTTCGTGGTATATAAACCATCTGTGTATGTGTGTCTTAAAGCTGTTCAGGCTTTTTCCATCAGAAATGCCAGTTTGTTGATATCAACAAACTCATTAACTCAAAATGTGTTTTTAAACAGTCAAAAGGACTCTTTTTGCCCTGCCTTTAAGTATGAAAAATGTGGTTTCAAGTTCACTTTTCATTTAGAAATGCGAGTTATTATGAATCCCAGCTGTTTGGGGTTTGCCTTCCAATTTTCAGTCACAGATTTTAAATCTCCAGCAGAGGCAAGTGCAAGGACAGCCACTGAGGACAGAGCAATAACAGGGCAGAGCCTGGAGTCTGAGAAAGGAGTGAGCAGAGAGAGATTCTGGGGATAACAGAGGATGGAGCTGAGAAAGTGGAGGTGTAAAATTGGGACTGAAATGCCAATAACCTCCTGCAGATGCTCAAAAGGTAATTCCACTGTTCCTGACTTTTACCAAGAAGCCCAAACTGCTCTGGTGGGAGTGTCTGTTCCCATCTCCATCTCCTGGTGGGTACAAGGGATGATGATTCCTGTGGCCATGCCGCGCTGCCACAGGCAACCATCAGCTACCTGCTGTGGGAGAGCATCCTCCCAGATCTGCAGAGAGATCTCTTTGGATGTGTTTTTCCATTTGCACATATTTTTAAGACATCAGTCTTAGGAGCTCAGGAGCTCAAATAATATTTAAGATGAAAATCAAATACTAGATAAATTGGTGTGTCAGAATTAATGTGAGCCCGCTGTGGGGTCTCTGTGTCATTGCCCTGGTAGTTCTCCATCCATCACAGGCAGCTTCCAGCCCCCAAACCTGGGCTGTCCCTGAGCCCGTGGCCCCATCCCACAGCCAATCACAGGCTAGATGTTGCTCCCTTTCCCAGCTGAAGAGCATTTTTCCATCTGATCTCCCTCAGCCCATCCTGAGGGCAGCTGCTCCAAAGGGAAGGATGCTTGGCACCCCCATTCCTCCATCCAGCCAGGAGTCCTTCTGTGGAAGAAGGAGCCACCAAAGTAATACTACCTCCAAAACAGCAGCCAGAAGAAAAGTTAGCAGCAAGCAGTGGCCAGCCCACATCCTCTCGCCATTTGGACTGAAGGATCTGTGCCTGCCCACAGAAAGAGCCTTCCCTGCAGCTTGTCCCATGGAGTCAGGGTGATCGTAAATCCTCCCCTCATTTATGGGCTATGAATAGGGCCCTGTCTGACCTAACTAGGGCATGGAGAAGCTATTAGACTTCAGAGCAGGAGCCTTGAAACACATGCCTGGATTCATCAAAGGAATAATGGAAAATATTTTGTTCCACATGGATTTTAAGTAGCGATGTTATTTCTAGAAATTAGGGATTTGCATCCCTAATGTAGCCATGCTTTTGAGTATTGGGAAAGAAGGGGAGATACCTTGTGATTTAAGCACAAGACCAGGAGTTGAGGACCTTGATGGCTTCCCAGGCAGGTGGCAGAGGGAGCATGGGGACATCCCTGTCTATCTCCTGTAATAACAGGTCACAGCTGAAAATGTACCAGGGTCTGTTGCTGAATAGCTCAAAAATGGCACTGAAGGGAGAAATAATAATGAACTTAGGAACAAAATGGAACAGGCTTCTAGTGCAGATCCACAGTGAAAGCAACACTGTGCACAGTTGGAGCTTATGGTTCCTTCTCACATCCTCACTTGTCTGTCACTTCCCACCTTCGCCACCACCATGTCACATTTCCTGGGAATGTCAAATGCAAGTATAATTAAACTTTCCTTTTATTCTTTGCTGTCTATCTTGAGGCAGAATGAGATACTCTGTGTCTGTATAGGTGTGCACTTAGCTCTGCATATGTTGGATCCCATCAGGAATTGGGTTTCAAGACATCCAGTTCTTGCTGAATTTCTGTCTTGTGGTCTGTCCTGTTGTACAGTTCCAATGAGATGTAAATGTTATAGGTTATTTGTGGCAAAAAGGACATCAAATTTTTTGACAGTTCCCTGGTGCACTTCAAATAGCAGATGATGGCTTATAATCAGGTTTTATTTGCTAGGGAGCCAATGTATTATCAGAGTTTGAAAGCAAATGAAGGAGAGAGAAATCATGGAGAAAAAGGCTGCTAAGATGCTGTAAGCATTTCAGAGTTCCTGTACTTTAAGAGCTGAAATGACCCATACTCAGATACCATCTAAAAGGACGGGAAATTGGATAAAAGATTTTTCTAAACCCTTGTATTAAGTTTTATGAGAACATAATCAGTTTCATCCCCGAAATGTTCACTCAAAAAGAAGTACTGCACTTGTGGATTTTAGTTTTTGGTGGTTTTTTCCATCACTTTTATTTGTGCCATTATCATTTCCCAAACCAAATCAGATCATAATTCCAGATTGTTCGAGCAACCTGCTATGCCTGTGTGTAAATATGCAGCTTCAGACTTGAGCTGCAATAGCTAAATGAGCACTGGCCAGATAGAAGGGGAATAGCATTATTACTACATTGTGGTTTCCATGTCATTCCTAGGCTTGCTTAGCAGGGGTATCCATTACAGCCAGCCTGCAGATTTATTGCATCCAGCCTGGAGCAGTACATACATCTTCCAGTGGGCAGTAGTTCTGAAATTTGTTCTTCCAAGTGTTTGCCAGTTCAGTCTGATTTACCTTCTCTTCTTTTTTTTTTAGCTTCCTCCTCATTTATCATCACAGACAGCTTGTATTGGACCGGGTTATTTAATTGGTTTGGCAGGATTTTCTGGGATCTTTTCTTTAATACAGTCATGAAAGCTGTTAGGCTGTCTTCTTTTTTTTTTTTTTTTCTGGAAAATATTTTGATCCAAAGGCTAAAGCTTCATATCCCAGGCAGTGCCAAGCAGGAATGTGTCTAGGAACTTGTTGTCATTTAGCCACTGGGGTCCCCTGCAGCATGTGTTTCCCTCGAATGCCTGCCATGGATCCAAAACTTGAACTGAAGTGATTAATATCTTCGTGGTACACATGTAATGCTGCTTTTGTTTCTAATATAAACATTTTCCTGAAGCTCATCAAAAGTCAGTAATGCTTCAATACCTAGCACAGTCAGAATTTTAAAATGTAGGTAGACTTTGTGTGTGAGGATGGGGTGCTCCCTTTTTTAATGCACTAGGGAAGCCAAAGAGAATTTTGCTTATAGTGTCTGTTCCTTTAAATAGTCTGTCTTGTCTCTTCTTGGGCCTAAGAAATCTGCCTGAGAAATCAGCCTTCTGGAGGGACTGAGCCAAGGATCACTAAAAGTGATGGGCAGGTCTCTCTGCTTTGCACAGGTATTGTTAGACCAAGGTCAAGGCATAAATACATAGAAAAGACACATTAAACAAAAAAAGACAACATATTGAAGAATAGATACATATTTTCACCTGGTACTTGAAATACCCTGTGGCAGGAGTTAACAAACATTCACTTTCTCTACTATTCAGAGAAATGATTTTACCTTCTGTGTCCACCTTCCTTTTGAGCAAAACCAAATGAAGCTGACGTCTCTTGTCACTGAATGCTTTCTGAAAGCTGGCTTGGCAAGGTTGTAAAATATAATTTAATTAAATTGTATTGGTGTTAATTAAGAGACAAAGCCCCAGAAGATGCATCACTAGGGTCTGGTCAAAATATAGTGGATGGTTTTTAATGAGATTGTGTGTACAGGTTTTACTTCCACCAGAAAATGATATTTGTCCTTTGGATTTTTCATACAGAGTGTTCTGTTAAGGCCACATCCAAAATGAAGTTATAATGGTGAAATATGAGTGCAAATATTGACTTTTATTGTTTATATGTCTGTTCCAGGCAGAATATGAAATTGCTCCAGATGAAAAGCTGGGAGAGAAAGGAAAGGAAATCGTGATGAAATACCTCACCCCAGAGGTAAGGAGCAGCCAAAGTGGCATTACTGAAGGAATTCTGCAAGGCACACCTTTACTAAACAAGGTTGTTACAGGCTTTGTAAGCCAGACTCCTAAAATTTATGGTGGCACTCTCCAGTGAATAAACCTGCAAGTCTTACACAGACAGAAAAAAAATTATAATGCAATCCAGAAATTGACTTCTAAGGATGAACTTGACTTACCAGAGGCTTAATTCATCTGTGAGTGAGGAGAGGGCTTCTCTGGTCTCTTCTCAGTGTGCAAAGCTATGCATTGGGGGTGTAATGCAAGAGACCTCAGCTGTTACCAACAGATGCCCCAATTATTTCCTATGCAGCTCAGAAGTGGTGGTGCCATTTCATATTCTGTTGTGCAGAAAGCACAGGCAAGAATGGCCTTTCATAACAGACACTGCATTTTGGTACACAAATCCCCACTCCTCCACCAGCACCGTTTTCCCCAGGGTGAGCAGGGACGCTCAGGACTGACAGGGGACAGTGGGGTTTGGAGCTCAGAGGTGCTGTCACCCGTGCTTGTGTCCACCACGGTGGGTCCTGAGAGTTGCCTCTCGGGGCTGTGGGAAGGAGAGGAGCTCATGGGAGCCTCCGTGTCCACAGGGTGGCACTCCAAACAGAGACATGGATGTGCTGCTGGAATTTGGGACAGGCTGCTCTGGGACTAACCCTTTTGGGGGGGTTCCAATCGTTTCCTGACCACATTTCACCTTTGCTACCGAAGTCACTGCCAGTAAGCAGTAAACATCCAACTTCAAACACAAGAGCAATCCTAGGATTTTTCCTAGGTTGCTTTCCTAAGAGTAATCAAAGACGTACAATTGCTGCTTCAACTGTTTTACAAGAGAAATACATTTGACCTTCAGGAGAATTAATCACATTTTTGGCAGATGTCTTTCTGGAGGGTTTAAATGGTACAATATGTTTTGGAGGTGCAGGGGCAGAGCAGACCACTCTTTTTCCAGTCAGTCATTTTCCTACAATAAACTTTGATGCATACTTTCAGTTATCTCAGGCTGCATTTTGGGATCTGGTTTCATTTACTGAGCCTGGCTTGTTTCATGTGCAGCCATTGAGCACTGCCAGTATGAGTTCCTGCTGCCCATTCATTAGGGGCATGAAGTTCCATTGCTTTTTAAATCCACCAAAATGACCTTTTGTCTTAAAATTCCTGTCAACAGAAGAACAAGCGACCAACACTGAGGGAGAATATTTCCCACTGCTCCAGTTCCCATCTGGAAATGCAAAAAGGCATTTTGCTGATAGCAGAGCTAGTAAAGTGAGGGAAGGATAGCATTGCTCCACTTCAACCAGTTTTGCTGCAGGTTTCCAAAAGCCCTTCACTGCTGTCCATTGGCTCTCCTGCCATCCATAGTGCAGCCAGAAGCACATGGAATAATTTAGTGAATGTGCAGTGAAGACCAAGCTGAAAACCACTGCTTCTTCATCAACAAAGAATGGTAGTGTTACAGGAAGGAAAAATACTGGGACTCCAGAGCTGGAGTTTCCATTCTCTGCTGTGCCTCATGCTTCTTATTTGACCTGTGTACCTGGTTTCTCAGAATGTAAAACTGGCGCAGCATATTTACAGTCTGTCCTGAGACTTTTCTGGTATTTGCAAGTTAACTTAACAACTCTGAGCAGAAGGAAACTGGATGACCTCCAGTGGTCCCTTCCAAGATCACCCGTTTTGTGATCCTGTGAAACACAGAGATGCTCTCCTTCACTTGTAATCTAAACCTGACTCCCTGGTGCTGGTGGTTTAATGTCTGCATTGGTCTTGCTGCACTTTTTTTCCTTAATGAGGAGCTTCTGCTTCTTCCCAGAGGGATGTGGAAACCCTGTGTAGCAGAAAATACTTCCTAGAGGTGAGGCTGACTGTGCTGTAACAATGGGTCAAATACTGGATTTTCTAATAGGTGTCCCATACAACAAATACTTAAAAAAATAGAGCAAGGCCTGGGTTGATTCGATTTCATTTCAGATACCTAACCAAACTAGTCATATTAGGAGAGCAGATGGCCCTACTGTCCCTTCTTGTCAAGAAAGAGAAATAAGTATCTCCAAAGGACACAATAAAAGCCATCAGAAGTCAATGATTCAAAGCCAGGTTAGATGTCTGCAGTCCAAACGGATGAATCTGGACCCAGATGTCCTAATGGAACACCATCCTGGCCTGCAAAGAAACTTTCTTTTCATTGGAATCTGCATTTCTCCATTTAATTATCAGTCCCTTGAAAGGTACAAATTGCTGCTGATTCTGGAGTCTTCTGCTTTCAGCTGAAAGCTTCTTTTAAGTAGGTGTGTGTCTGTGCTTCAAAGAACCTGATTGTCTTGATACAAAAATAGTGTGACATACAGCTTGACTGATAGAATAAAATTATAGGTTTAGTTCTTGGACAGATAATTCAGTCTTATAATGTGAGGAGTATTTTTCCCAGAGTGCAGGATCAGAAGCACAGTGAAAACAAAAAGTAGACTTTGTGCTCTTTAATATTTATAAATGATTTTTAGTTCTTGCTTAGGTTTTTAAAGGGCATACATATTTAACATACAGCGTGTCGGTATATCACCATTCCAAAGGGCGTTCATTTGCATAGGGAACATGCACTTTATTCAATAAAACATACACTTCTTGCACAGCAGAAAGGAAGAGAAGGCACTTTCCCAGATGAACAGACCTCACAGCAGGACTCCCAGCCCCGTGTGACTCACGCAGCCACTGCCTGTGAGACGGTGCCACCGTGCAGGTGCCGGGCTCCACGTGTGGGAGCAGCGAATTCCCGCTGGGAGAGCTCCTGTGAGAGCGCTCAGCATCCGCCCCGAGGCCACTAAACAAACCCAGCACTCGACAGGATGGTAGAGCAGGGAGGTGCTTTTGCAAGTGATCACAATTCAGGCTCTCCACAGCTTTGCCATCCTGAACTGCCCCTATGTGCTTGTTGGGGAATTGAAACCTTTGGCCTGGTGGACAAGCAGCTCAGGCTTCCACCGTCTCCCTGACCTACAGGCAACAGCAGTGACAAATACAGACAAACACCGGCGCCTGGAGGGGAACATGACTGGTTAAGGCCTCTCAAAGAAGGGATACCTAGGAACAGCCTCCCTAAGGATGTGATGGAATCCTCATCACTGGAGGTTTTCAAGATGCTGTTGGGCCCTAGATCATCTCATCTAGGCTCCCTTTCCCATGAAAGGCCGGACCAGATGGTCTTCAGAGGTCCCTTCCACACTGAGCTGTTCCAGGTTTCTGTGTACTCAGGTCCTAGGAAGACATTAGTATTCCCTCTCTCTTGCCTCAAGTTCACTGAAACAGCCACATCCAGCAGCCCATTCTGAACTGTTTGGTGGGAGGGAAATGTAAGGAGCACATGTGATCTTCACACTAAGAATGCCAAAATACGAGTGTTTTCATGGCTTCTGTAGCAGCTTCACTTGAGGGGTGAGCAGGAGGGTGAAAACCCACAGGAGAGGTGTCCTGTAGCTGAGGGAAACATTCTCTGAAGAATTATTCCTTCTCCCTGCACAGGAGTAGCACAATGGTTGTCACACCAGCCAGGTCCAGGTTTCTTAACTAGAATCTTGCTTCTTTAAAAAAGGCTTTAACAATTTCCATGAAAAAGGCAGTTAAAGCTGCCTGCTTGACTTCATAAGCCCCTAGGGCAAAAGTCCAACCCACAGGAAGTCTAAAATTTCTGAGGTTGTGAAATATGATGGTAAAAACTGCTAAAATGAATTGGTCACAAATATTTCTTCCCTGTTTTTTTCCTAATCTCAGCAGTCGAGTGGAAAAGGTTCAGTTTTAGGTCCAGTTCAGTCTGTAAATGGCTCCCTTGAACTGTTGAGTTAAATGGAACCCAACCTGGCTTCATTACCTGACTGCTTCTTGTACTGGAAGAGGAAAGAGATATATTTACCTTTGTACTGCTTTTCAATTGGAGTTTTACGTCTCCATGCAGCATTTTTGCCTTCCTGCCTGACAGCTGCCATGCCTTACTCTACTAAATCACTATCCCACTATTTGCTTTTTCACTGTAAATCACCTTGAGAGACGCTATATAAAACTAAATTGATTTGAAATGGCTCTTAAGACAGTCTCCATATGCCATTATAGTTTATATTTGGACTCAGCTGGGTACTAAAAATGTTACTGAACAGGATGTCTAATGTGTATTGTTATCCCCATTAAAATACTTCACAGAGTATGAAGAACGGCAACAGCATTAATTTTCTTATCTGAATTCCTGTCCAGTCTCCTTTCCTCCAGGAAATGCACAGAATAAAGGCCATGTTTGCACTCTCTTTGCTGCAAGAGGTTAGCTGGGCACAGCAATAAACTCCTTACTCCAGTCTAAGGCTAGCAGTGGGGATTTTGGTAAACAAAACTATGTCTTTGTTTTTATGAACAATTATAGGATAAGGAAGGGAGGGAAAAATCCCTTGAAAGGGGCTCTGGCTGATCAGCAATGCCTGACCTTCCACTTGTCTACTGGCTAAAATGTGCCCTTCTCTCAAATCAGTTGTTTATGGAGAAGAAAACAGAAGTAAGATGGGTTAGATGGAATTAAAATGACACATGAGCCCTTCTGCTGGGCCAGGCCATGCAGCTGAGTCAGGCTCCTGCTCACGGACACCTCTCCCAGCTCTGTGCACCATCAAAGTAGTTTCCTTTTGGCCATTGCTTTGATCCTGAAAACAAGGATCTTGGCCTCTCTCCTTGAGACTTCTTCCCTCCTTCCTATTTTCACCACCAAAATAAATGCAAACTTCAGCACTTGTGCTTCTGAGTGAGTCATCTTTGTTGATCAGTGAAGCCCTTCCATCTCCCAGAAGGGAAGTTTCATCTATCACTTCTTGATGATTCTGGCTGAATCCTGCAGGTCACACCACACCAAGAATTGGATTCAAGTCCTGAGACCTCTTTCTCTAAGTGTTTAGTTTTACTACATGCCTCCTGGGGAACATGTTATAATTAGTTTTTGGGATGGCCAAGACAAAAGCTGAATGCCGCTCTATGGAAGCAGTAGAAGATAGAAACATTAAGCTTCTGTAAAGCAATCTGCAGAGTTTAATGCGAGACAGAGGCTCTGTGTTTTGAAAGGTGAGCCTTCAGGGACTGTTTTCTACATTGTTATCTTTCTCCTACAAATTCAGCTTGTATCACTTATATCCAGCAAGTCATCACTGTCCCACTGTAAGCTTATTATCTTGCTGATAAAAGGCCAACACAGTATCAGCCAGTTTTCACTGGCTGCAGTGGATGGCCCCTTAAGACTTGGTCCAAGACTTATCTCTACAGCTAATTTTCAGATTTTTCTAAACCATTTCATTAATGACCCAATTGAAGTAAGCAATGAATGAGGTGCCTGTCTGTCCACAGGGTGTTACATGGACTCGGGATGGGCTAGAATTATTTACTTGCTCAAAGCCTTATTCACTGCGTCCTTTGGGTTCCTATTAGGAGACTTTTCAGGATGCTAAATGCTTAAGTAGAAATCCTGGCATCACTTGAGCCAGGAGAATTTTGCTATTTAATTAATTACCCTGGGACTTTGCCCTTTGCCTCAATGGATTTCTCATCTCCCCTTTCTATTGACTTCACTACTCTACGAGTACCATTTTAGCCAGACATGATAGCATTACTTAGGGCTCTGCTTTGCAGCTCGCTTAATCGATACATAATCCAGTCTCCAGAGAAATCAATGTATAACTCCTGTTGTTGTTGCAGAGACAGCACAATCAATATCTCTGCTGATCACTGTCTGAGTCCAGGAAAGTACCTTCTCAGTGGGCATTCTGAAAAAGCTCATCTTTCCAAAGTTCAGTTCTGGGAAAATATCTGAGAGGCAGAACGGCAACCGTGTTAGTCAAATTAATGCTTTCTAGTCAGAATTTATTTTGATAAGCATTTGTCTGTCACTGGGGCCGGGCCATAATGTAGTGTGGTAGGGAAGCTGAAAAATCACAGTGTTGCCTTGATTAGGAGTCCCTTTGCTGTGGTCTCAGGCAAAAAGGCTTTTTTCTCACGGTTTGCTCGAGTCCTATTTCCTCATGCTTTACCCACTGTTTATAGTGCAAATGTTAGTTAACTAAACACTTACTGAGGGCTTCTGTCTCTTGCAGTGGTGCCAGACTGCAGGAGAGTCTATGGAAACAACATGGAGCCTGCCCTGTCCTGATGCTGCTGTCCCAGATTAGGTCCTTGGGTGGTCCTGTGTCCTGTCCTTTAGACTTACTTAGGGAGGGCTGCATTTGCAATGCATTTGCTCACACTGGTAGAAGGTCTGGGCTGGAGTCATCCACTGGTTTTGTGCTAATCAGTGCTCTTGAAGCTCTGCTTGTCCTTCCCTGCTCTGGAGAGGTTACACTCCCCAGTGTACATGCCTCGTAACTGTTTGTCATTTGTGGTCAGGAAAAGCATTGGGATGCCGTGGTCATTGGGCAAAAGCCTTCTGGCTTCCCTGTGTTTGCTGGAATTACTCTGACTTGAGCCTTTAGAAAATGGAAACTCGTTTCCACTAATGGATGTCAGCCACACATGTAAACCTGGCTTACATCTGTCTGTGAGGCAGGGCAGGCCCCCCAGCCTGCTCCAGCTCCTCCCGGAGAACAGCCAGGCCATTCGAGAGGACTCTGCAAACAAAGAGCAGATCTGCTCTGGGTTATCTGGCAACGGGAGGGCTGTACTTGCCTGCCCTTGGCTAATGAATATGCTAATTATAGTGTCCTCCTCTCTGTTTCAAGGGTCATCTTTTCCCTATCCTCTCTGCATGCCCCTCATGACTTACATTCGGTTTGTATGGATTATCCAGTGGCCAGGGAAGTTAATTCTAAAAAGCTTTCAGGTCCATTCAGCTTTCCCAGAAACAGCTTCTTCTGCCTGAAAATTTTGCCCACATGGGAAAAAAGGAATCAGCCTTTTCCAGCTGTCTGGAACACTGACTTGCAAAACTTCCAGAAATCTGCAGGAGATGGCTTTTGTGTGTTTGCACAGAATGACATTAAAATAGACCTCCAGTGAGTCCAGCCTCTTGCATTCCCAGCACTCAGCCTTGGAGGCATCTGGATTGGAGAGATGAGATGACTCTTTCTTCCCGCTGGCTACGGGGAGCCCGGGGAGACTCTGAGTGTCTCAGCTTTTAGATGTTTAAAGATTGATGAGGTGAATTCCTTGCTAGGTGTAATGCAGAATACATTAAATTACCTTGCATGGCATATCCACACAGGCTTCTCTGCACAATTTCTCAATAGTTCAGGAGTCCTTTCAAGACCTGACCTCCACAGCCCTTCCATCCCCCCACTTGCTGCAACTCTGCTGATTTGGTTCAGTTTTGGATTTCTGAAGCTAAAAGCATAATGGGCCAACTAATGTCTCCCTGAGCTCGGGATTCCTTGTGCTAAACTCAGAAGCAGTAACACGCAAACCTATGCTTAATCCCAACAAAGAAGAGAATGAAGAGGCACATGGTGATAATGGAAATTAATCATACTTTATTTCTCACCTGATTGCCTTGTAATAGGAAATTAGGATTCTGGAAAAACATCTGGAGACTTCAGCATCTGAGTAGCCTCACAAGAGTGGGCCAGGGCAAATTCAGATGAGGTGCCTGAGGCTGACACCTTTGGCTGGGATGATGCAACTAGAAGAATCAGTAAACTGATAAAGTTAGATTGTGCTATTTTAACTTGGAACCAGGAATCACAGGATTACCGTAAGGAAGGTTTTAAATTTCACAGAAAAAAAAATATATTTTATTTCCTTGAAATATTGCTAGGTAAGTGTAAAAAGTGAGATTTATTTTAAAAGTCTTTTTTTTACAAATTGATTTAGAAATAATCAGCACATTTAAGTTGTGGATATGTGACACTTCAAGCTATTCGTGTTTAATATTTCTTCCCAATAATGCAGCAACACTTTAAAAAGTCACTTAACCTGCTTGCCAAGCCTCAGCTAGTATGCTAATTTATTATCTTTTAACCAAGTCAGACTCTGACCTGAGTCCAAAATCAAGCATACAGGAAGTTTATTATCTTGCACTGATGTTTGTCCAACTAGCCAAAGTGAGGAAGAGCGGAATATGCCACTGCAAACAGTGTGTCATTCCCTACAATAAATGTCTTCCCTTCCTGTTCTTTGCAGATGGCTGCTCCCATATGACTGCTAATGGATTGTGTGATCCAGGTGATATGGGAATGCCCTGTTTCCAGCAGTGCTAGCAGTGATTTTGTTTGCCTTCCTGGGTGTTTCCAGTCTTTTTGTGAGTGGGCCACTGGTTCCTGCCTGATGGTTGTTTAATTCGTTTCCTAATTCTTTCCAAGACCTTCCTGGACTCTCTTTTGGATTTTCATTTCTTCATTCAAGTGTTTCCTCAGGATTTTGACCTGCTAATGGAAAAAGATGAAGGCAAATTCCATAGAATCCCCCTGGAAAATGATGGCAAAGCAGCCATGGAGTGGAGCTCAGTGGGGATCAGGCTTCAGCTTGCAAGGGAAGGGTTACTCCTGTTTACAGCCTTGTGTCTCAGGAGTGAATTCAAGCAGGGATCTGTTTGTTTTCCTGCAAGAAAGCCATTCAGTAACGTTGAGGTTGTAAATGAGTGTTTATATGTTTAGGAATTTTTATTTTTTTTTTATGGAACAAATGACATTTGGTTTACCAGAGGAAGCCAAGCTATGACTATTGCAACATAAGGTTGCTTGCTAATGTTTAGGCCATCCATCACTGCAGGAGAATGTTGAAAGGTAGGAAGGTCCTGATAAAAGGCTGGACACTGGATGTTATCCAAACCTATTAAGCACATGTGACAAGAGAAAAAAACTTCTTGAGAAGAGAAGCTTTCAGAATTGTCCTGTCATGTTTGCTGCTAGTAATAGTGGAAATACCATTCTTTTCCCAAAAAGCTTTATCAAACATCTGGCTGCTTGTAGCAATGCTCTGTAGCCATGGATCCCTTGGGTTGCTTACAAAAGTGGTTCTGTGACACTCCAAAGGATTTTGAGCAGCCTCACTGTGGGGTGGATAGAATATCCTGCTTGATATCCACCTTCTCTTCTACTCTGTCCCTTAAGCTGCCCCCCTCATCCTGCTGACAGGTACAGGTTGTTTAATCTCTTTTCATCCTTTAACATGGGTGCAAAATTCTTTTAAGGCAGAAAAAGAGCAACAACAAGTAAACCAAAACTTTCCCTTCCCCTGCTTTAAAGCGAGTTTATTTAAAACAATTTCAGCTGGCTGGTTTATGAGCACCCCTCCACCAATAAACCTATTGTCTGCAGAAAGGAGGAAAAATGTGTTTCTTTGGTGAAGAAACCTCTATGAGCATGCTTCTAAAGAATTATTTAAAAAGTATGGGTAGGAAAGGACTAGGGTTTGAAGATCCAGAAAAATACCCTGCCAACCACTTCTTGTGAGGCCAAATTTCTCACTAATTGAAGTCAAAAGCATATCTTTTGACCAGTTTAGATCCTTAAAATAAGCTGTACCAAAAACCCCATAGCTGGTTGGAATTGCGGCGAGTGTTTCTGTTTAATTGAAGAGTATAAAGTCTGCAGCTGATTCACTGGACTTGCAAAAGAAGATGATGAAGCAACTAAATTTTGTCTCATGGGACAATTTGTTATTTCAAAATTACTTTCTATGAGGCTTTGGCTGTTTAAGCTCTGGTCACCTATAGGAGCCAGGAAGAATTTTCTCCTTCTTGAGCCTAGGCAGCCTTTTCTCTTCCTTTGTTGCTCCAAAACTCATGTTGTGGTTATGCCCCCAAATTTCTCTGAATCAAGTAAGTCAACATTCCAAGGAAACCACACTTTGGACTGAAGAGCTTTATGTAGGAAAGACGTTGACTCACACCATGCGCATGGCAGTTGCTTGTTTGCCACAATTGGGAGCCGAAATGGAGTTTCTAGAAAGGAGTAGCTACAAAAATGTCTACTGACAAGAGGAAAAACAAGGTATAGCCAGATAGCAGGCCCTGTTGGTGACTAACAGGAGAGCCAAAAAATAATTCATATACTTCCTATGCACTTGTCAGAAAGGAAACCTCAGAGGCTGGTGTTTTTCCAAGGAAGGGCATAGTTCTGGACTACAGGTTGTATCCCAGCACCAAAGAGGAAGAATGCTGGAAACCCAGGGAGGAAACTTGTCCTTTTTCTGCTGCTGGGCTTGCTGAGGCAAGGAGTCCAGGGCAAGTGAGAGAGCCTGAAGCTACATTAGATCTACTGCAAGAACTGAGGTGGTAGCATGGCCCTTTGTTTAGCATTGGTACAACCCCTCCAGGCAAGAGCATGCCCAGCTGCTTGCTGAGGGCTCTGTTGTCTCCAGTCATTGTATTTTTCTGTGTGTCAACATGTGTTTTGATAGCTTAGTAGCGTATGAGGGAAAACAGATTTGTCATGACTCCAGCTCAGCTTGCAGCTACAAAACAAACCCCACAGCTGACAGGCGCTGCTGATTTGCTTCCCTCAGATACCAGCGAGTGATCCTGCCCTCAGTACTGAAAATGCCATTTGGTCAGGGAAGAGGATCAGGCTCAATATTTTCTCTGCCATTGACCCTCTCTGTAATCTTGGATGAGGTATTTCATATCTTTGGCCCCTGCTCCCACTCCAGGGCTGATGAGATTGGTTTGCTTTGGAAGCTCTGGCTCTCATGACGTGTCTGTAGGGCCCGGCACTACTGGCCCCCATCCTTAGGTGTCATGTCTGCACACTGTTGCAATAGATAAATTGCTGCTAATAACACGGGGCCTTCCATACTCCCCATCCACCTCACTGCCAATTCCTACATCTGTCATCTCAAAGCAAATATCCTGGAATTATGAAGCCTTTTGCTTCACTGGTTCGCCTCATACAGACCCAAATGACTGTGGCAGGGAAAATAAATAGTGAAAAAGAAAATGCAGAAGTTGATTAGTTAAAGCTGCTCCTGATGTAGAATTGGCTGTTTACTACACTTACAGCTAAAACTGAACAGATAAGATCAGACACAGGGAAAGGCAAAAGAATGTTCCAACATTTTTGTGCGTAGCACCAAAGGGCGTTAGGAGACTGCGTGTGCTGTGACGGTGCTGGGATCCTTTCCCTCACCAAGGGAATGCCCAACTTTGATTTCCCAAAATCAAAATACAGCCCAGACATTCCATCTCCTCATCCGCTGCTCTCCTCTGAATTTCATGATAGGACTCAGTGATCTTAAAGGTCTTTCCCAACCTCAAGGATTTTGGATTCTCCCTGTCAGTGCCTTCACACTTTCCCTCAGTCAGTCCCTGGCTGCATGGTCGGAACTTCCCCAGCTGTAGCTTGGACTGCTGGATAAAGCCAGAATTTCCAGGTTTTTGTGTATGAACTCTTCTCGTCCCATCATGCATCATCTCACACAAAAAGTTCATTTTAGCCTGTTTCTGTCATCGTTTTGAGGTCTCTACTAGTGGCAAATCTGTGTGGAGATTTTCAAACAGATTATATGTGGAACATTGCTGTCAACATCTGAAAATACACATATCATGAAGACAAATGCTTGGAAGCAGAGACAGCTCAAGAAAAGTTACAGCTTGAACTTTTGTCCATTGACTGAAACGTTTTTAATTGTTTTAAGCTAGTTTGTTGTGGAATGTTTTCATAACCTGAAACATAACATATGCTGCACGTTATTTATTTTACGCAAGTGACTTTTAAAATAATTCATTATGTTTCAGTATCAGCTGCATGCCTGAAACTTGCCAGGAAAGCAATTGTGTTTGTGACAGAAGTTTGCATGAGGTCTATTCAATCTAAAGAGTGTGGCATCTTTCTGGTTCATATAGTTTCTGTAGTGATGAACAGTCATG
This sequence comes from Corvus kubaryi, assembly GCF_017639235.1. Lineage (NCBI taxonomy): Eukaryota > Metazoa > Chordata > Aves > Passeriformes > Corvidae > Corvus > Corvus kubaryi. The sequence goes on from NW_024580672.1 coordinate 18,332,126, forward strand.
CTTTAAGGCACCCTGATGACTCACATTCACTGGCAGGAGCTGGTATGAAATGAAAGCCTGTACTTCTAGGTTTCTATTCTTTATTCACTAATTGCAAGCTACAATTAGACTGATTTGAGGAATCTGAGCATATCTTGCTTTTGTTTAGCTCAGTGAGACTTCTTTGATTTCAGTCACAGGTGATGATCAGATCTTCTGCAAAACACATCTCTTAACCTTCTGCTCACTGTTCTGTAAAATACTGTGAGATTGCCACCTAGCTCGTAAAGATTTAATCCTGCAATGAAGCTTTAATATTTTGAGGTCCTTAGGTGGAAGTCACTGTGTAAGGATGAAGAATTACCTCTGAACTATGGACCTGCTCTGTTTCTTGCAAAGTCAGTCTGGCCAAACTCAATGCTCTCCCTTTTTCTGGTCTGAAGTTCAGGGTTCTGCAATCCATGTCATTTGTTTTTTTGGGACACAGTGATGATTGAGACGAGTCTTTGAAGTGGGACTGTTCATTTGCAAAGAGGATTCTTATTCCTTTACTCAGAGCTACAGGTTTCCTTTGGTCAGCACTCAGTGTACAAACTCCCTTCCTCATCTGTTCTCAGGGCCATGCCATGTGCCTGTGTTTTATGAAGCCCAGTGTTTTGCAAAATCATTGGTACAAAGGACTGGGAAAGGGCTCAAGAGCCTCTTGCATTGAACAGAGATCAAATACACTTAGATGATCAACAGATGTCTGAGTGCCCTTGGAGGTCTTTCAGACCTCTGAGAACAGATTCCACAATATTCATAGGCCTGTTCTTCTGCTTCCCTGTGTGAAAAATTAGAATAAGAAGCCTTCATATCCAATTAAGTAGATTTCTTCACATCATTCCCCCAGTGCAGAGCAGAATAATTGATCCCTGCCCTCTTTATTAAAAACATTTCTATATTATAAGACCTTTATCAAGTTTCACCCTTGCTTTTCCAGACTAAATGGATCTAGTTCCTCGGTGCTTTCCTCTGGGCTCTTTTTCCTAGGCATGTTTCTTAACTCTCCAGGCACTTGGTGCTCTATAGGTTTCTCAAATGGTGGTGACCCCAGCTGGATATGTCTTTAGCTGGAGTCTCAACACATCCCTCTCAGTCCACTTGGTCACTTGGGCACTTTTCCTGTGGAAACAGCAGCGTTAAACACAATGAACCAGCTCGGCCCGTGCAGGTTCGTGTTGTGCGTGCATCTGCTCTGGGCTCTGTGCAGTTCTGAGGAATACCTGGGGACACCTGCTTCTCACCTCACCCCCATTCCAGAATTGTGAACCCCAGCTTCTGGGCTGCCAGAAGAATGCTTCTGCTCCTTGAAAGTGCCAATCTCTGCTTGCTGGCTGCCTGCTTTCACCTCCACAGGCTTGGAGGCAACACCTGTAGTGCACCACACCTTGACTGAGGTCATGCACTGTAAACATTTGGAAGTTCTCTCATGAGAAAAGGTAGAACAAATAACAGATTTTCATTAAAAAGTAAAAGAGAAGGTCTTCTGAATGCCTCCCCTGGTACTGCCAGCACTTCAGCTTGTTTGATAAAGAATTTGATTTGCTGATAGATCAGCAGAAGGTCGGATGTCCCCCACACAGTCACAGGGGAAGCACTGTCTGAGAGATGTTGTGAGTCCCATGGCAAACACACAGAGGTGACTTTAGGAGAAGGTTTATTTGCTGGCTGTCCTGTTCAGTGAACTCAGCAAGGGCTGGGTCTTGGAGGTCTGAGTGAAATAGCCTGTAGCAAAAGTTACAGAGCTGTCAGAAAAGGAGAGGCCACGTTTTGAAGTGTAGCTATGGAGCATGACATTCAAAGTAACAGATAATGGGGAGTCACACAGCCTGGAAGCTTTCGTCTGATCTGAATCAGATTTTTTTTTTTTTTTTCTACTTTTCAGTACTTCACTGGGGTGCCAGGACATGGGCAGCACCAGGCACTGCTGCTGGACAGGACTCTGCTGGCATCCAGACTTTTTGTAGGCATGAACACAACTAACCCTGAGCATGTGTGAGACATATCAGCTGTTCTCATGCCATTTACAGAAAGGGAAGAGCAGCTGAGAGGAACTCTTTTGTCTTATAAATACAGAAAAAATAAAATTTAGAAGTGGAGATTTTTCTCAGGGTGGGCTAATGGCACTCAGAAGTAACTGAATATCCATTTCTTGTTTCTCAAATAACCACTAACACTATTCCTAGTGGCATTCTTTTCTTAAAAATTAAATGGGAGAGTATCATAAAACTGAGATATTTCTTTGCCAGCAAAATATTTGTACAAAGGTTTTCAGTTTCTGGCCATAAAGGAGAAGGTATGGGAGGTAGGAGATTTTGGTTAAAACCTGGTAAAAGTAGTGTGGACTTTTGGACTATTATTAAAATGTCTGGTCAAAAAGGATAATGTGATGAGAGAAAATTTTGTCGTAGGATCAATTTAAGCACATCTTGTGTTACCATGAATCTGGTTTCAGTTCCATCAGCTTTACCCTAGTGTTAATCAGTTGATTTGCCTGGCATAATTTCTGATTTACATTATCGTACACGAGATCAACAATGACTTTCTTTGCCTTCAGGAAACAGAATAGCCATTAGGGGAAATATGGGACTATACTTGTTATAACTCCCCAGAGTTTTGTTTTGAATGCAAGAAGGTGTAACTGGTTTCTGCAGGTGTTTCTGAAGAGTTAGCAGAATATTCTTTGTCACAAGCTCAGATGTAATGGTCTTAATCATGGTGTATGGCTCTCCTAGCTGCCACAGGACATTTAATATGTTGGAAAAGGTGTCTCTGTTCCCTTGTAAAAGCCAAATTTGCTTTTACAGCCATTGCCCATAATGCAGCAGGAGAATGGTGTTAATAACCATTTCATTGTGGCTGCAGAAATCTTCTGCACCCCTCCAGGGAAGAAGCAACTTTTTCATCTGTAAATGGCCAAAGTGTTACCTTTGGAAGCTTTCACTCTTGGGATCCAAATGCTTCCTTGCACGCATAACCTGTGCTACCTAATTGTTCTCCAGGGGAGCAAAAGTAGGTTGGTGGGTTGGGTTTTGGTTTGTAATTGTTTCTGGCTTTGTTTGAACTTCTGAAGGCTGTGGGTATGCCCTGTATTCACACACAGAAAATGGCAGCCGTGGCTATTTAATGGGAGCAGTGGGAACTGTGAAGTCTCAAGGAAAATCTCAGGAAGGATCATACAAAGGCTCCCTAGAACTGTAGGCAGAGTTGGAAAGGGTTGGGTTTGTTTCTCCCAGGCACATGGTGCCCTGAGCTCTGTGAGGGGCTGTAGAACAACACGAAATGCTTTGCTGGGCCTACAGAAGCTTTGGAAATTATCAGCCTGTGGAAAAAAAAAACCAGCTCTTTTTCTTGTAATGGAAAATGGAGTGGTCTAGGGAAGTGTTTGCACTGCTCTGTAAGGCTTCAGTCCATGCACAGGATTTCAGTGTGTTCATGTCTTTGCCTACCTTGATATTGTTACCTTGCTCCCAGTTTGTTCAGAGGAACTAAAGACTCAGAGGTCAGCAATGAGTGGTTTTGAAAACCCAAGTGGTGACTGTCTCTCCCACAAACTTGGAAAGAGGAATCACAGTCTGTGTCATTTTTAAATACTTCCCGCATTGTCTTACCATTTATTTTGCTCATTCTACCCCCCTTTCACTACAAGAATTTAATTTCCTCTTTATGAATAAGAGTTAGCTGATGCTTATAATTTTTTTTTAAATGTCCTTTGATCTCAGACAAAGTTTGATGGAACTAGCACTCTAGTAGTGTGTCATAGGCATGATCCTCAACACTAACCTCAAGGCAGCTTACCTTCCACTGGGAAATTAATTTCCAGTGGGAAATGGGAGTTGCCTGGCATGAGTAAGAATCAGGTCACTAGTCTAAATGACTAATTATGCAGTTTAGTACTTAGCTTTTGGATTCTAGTTTTGGCCTCTAAATGTACAACAAGTTCCAGATGTAATCAATAGTAACTTCAGTTAGAGGCCCTGGTATGGATTTTGCAGAAGTGCTGCTCCATTCACATCAGAAGACACTCCTGGTCCACAGCAGTACCAAGACTGTGGAGTTCATGGATGTTTCTGTACCCTGTAAGTCAGAGAGATGATCATCTTGGACTGGGGCTCAGACCAGTGGATTCATACAGCCACGTACCAGCTCTGGGCTACCAGTGAGCATTTGTGTGCAAATGTGTATCCACTGAGTACATAAATTGTACAGGTATTCATTCATCTGGTTTCTAGCCAAAATCAACTGAAATACTGCTAATCATTAGGCTTTTGTTCATATCTGAATATTCCTTTAAAGCCTTTGTTTTAATCTGTTTCCCTGTCTTTTCCCCCAGTAGTTTCAGTGCTGTAGGACTGGAAAATAGGACTTTTGGGGTTTTTTCCTAGTTCTTTCATTGCTCCCCTCTTGCCTCTATTTACTTTCTTGAACTAAAATGGGGACTTAATTTCATTGTGGGCATGTATATTTACCTCAGTGATCAAGCAGGCTGAGAAAATCTGGCTTTGTCTCAGTCTCTCTATCTTTTAGATGATAACATGAGGGGCTTACCTACCTCTCAAGAAACCATGAGACAAGAATTCTTAATTATTAGTAATCTACTCTGCCTGTGATTAAAAGTGGGTGTCCCCTAGATATATTTTGACGAGGAAATAGGGGAATATATTGAGGAAATGAGGAAACATTTCAGCAAGGTCAGAGGTATCCGTAGCACCTTCTGCAGATTGTCTGTCAAGGCTGAGCAGTGAGAGTGCCTAACACAGCATGCACAGACAGTTCTGTAAACCATGTTCCTATTTAAAAACATTGAAGTGGAACAAACTTACTTTTTCGTGTCACAACCAGGATCATATTCACATTTCAGCAGTGGGAAGGAAAAGATAAAAGACTTAATTCAGCTTTCAACATGCTGGAGATTTTCTCTGGCTCCACCTCTGCCCCTTCCTCTGTCCTCATTCCCAGTGTTTTTGAACTCTGCCTGCAATGCATTTCAGTGCTTGCCAAGACATCTCTAACTAGGGGTGAGTTAATGAGAACATCTGGCCAGGAATGAGGGATGATGCTCTGTGACCCACCCACTCAGCACATCTGGTGGTTGTGGGCATGGATGGGGGACGTTACTGAGCATTAAAGCTTCTGCAAGGAAAGAGGATTTTATCATCTATGGCTGGGTTTATTGAAAATACCCAAATCCAATTGGTTATATAAAGGGACTTTCATGTACTTGGGAGAAATGCCTGTAAATAGGTGCACACACACACAAATATACACTTTGTAATATAATTACAGTATACAGGCGATGTGTAAAAATGTGACTGCCTAAAAAACTGTCTTTTTAGGTAATTAGTCCCAAAAGTCCTAAACTGGTTAACCATCAAGGCATATTGCAAGAGACCTCTCTTTGGTAAGGGCTTTTTGAAGGGCTGAATATACATTCTCTCCAAAGGGAGGAGAGGATGAAAAGAGTTTATATGCTTGCTTGGCAAAGTTCCTTTTTGAAATTATTATTTTGAAGCTGCTGAATTATTTTTGTCATTCTAAGGATGAACTAAGGTGTCCAGATACTTTTGTGAACATCTTTTTATGTTTTGTATTATGTTAGATGTAGATCTGTATCAGTAAGTACCAATGCTTCGCTCTTGTTTTGCTTTGCTGGTTAACAAAAAAAAAAAAAAAAAAAAAAAAAAAGAAAGATGGATTTTTCAGACTGCACAATGAATCACCCATGAAGTGAAAACACTGGGCAAATTCTCTTTTGTTTAATAGAATGGCCTGTACACAGTTCAGGCCAGCACATTTTTCATGGGATGCAAGGGAGCAGTTCAAAGAATTGGCAAGGAGTGGGTCCTGCATATTCATGAGGCTGGGCAAGGAGGTGAAGGTACAGGAGAAGGCAGAAAAGCAATGTGAGGATAGAGTGGAATGTGGAGCGAGTTGCCACGGTATCCTATTTTACTGCTCTTTGACGTAAAGCTCCTTTGCTTTTACACAACCGCTGGAATTGAATGGCAGCAGCTCGGGACATAAATAATGAATGTGCCTCTCACATGTTAAGAGGGGAGAATCTGCACCTCGTCACAGAGTTAATGTGCCCCTCTCTTTTCTCCCCAGTCTCCAGCCTATGTGCCCGAAGTCAGTCGAGAACTTATCCAACAGACAGAGGAGAAGCTCGAAAACAGCCCCTGCAAAGAGCTGTTCTCTCCCTGTACAAAGTAAGTATAACACGACACCCGAACATCACAGGGTTGCAGCCAGCAGCTTGTAAGGAATGTGTCAGACAGAGACATTTCAGTCTGAACCTGAGGCAGGTATCTTTGGCTCCTGCTCACAATCCTAGAGGCAGAGCTGACAAGCGGTGAAGTCATTTCATCTGAACAAAATATAATAAATATTTCCATGCCATTATATACACTACACACAGGCACTTACTGTTTCAGGTATTTGACAGAGTGTTCTAGCCAAGTAAACCAGCCGTGGGTTTCATGCTGTGTGAAAAGAGCTACAAAGATAATGTATCCAAAGAAAACATCTCTGTTTCAAAGTGAATAAAAATTAAGTGGCTATACAGTCCATTTAGACAGAGGAATGTGCAAACTTGCTCCGCATGGCTTTTCCAGAAAATCTTCACCAGGAGAACAGGGCTTCTTTAATGCTTTCTGTCTGTCTGTGGCGTTCAAACGAACGTGCATTATTTCACCCTTTGTCTGGGAAAAGGCTTATCAGTTTCTGCAGCGATTTGTGCCATTATGTGCTAAAGCTCCAGGTATGCAATCTGCATTTGCAAACCCTGCCCCGAGCGCGTCCACGCCAGTAGATCATAAACCAATAAAAATATGAAAAGGAGGGATCATCACACGCGGGCCCATGTGGTTTCTGGCTGAGCACGGTTTGTTTTCCCTGGGTGATGTAATGGGGATTTGTAAAATTTGCTCCGCTGTCATTCATTGTTTTGACTCATTTCATTGACCTTTTCTGGTTTCAGTTATTCTCTGCGTTGGTAGGAGCTGTGGGTTATTTCTGGCCTTCCCTTATAGCACAGGCAGTCTCCTTGCATTGGCCTGGTGTCCTGTAGAGATGCTCTGTAGCTCGCACCACTTGTGGGTGCCAGTCCCAGCGACAAAGGCAGAGCTGTGCTCAACACAAAGCCCCCGGTGCCTGTTTCCAGTTCTCCAATCGGTTTGAAAGCTGACAGTTCCCTCTAAAATGCACTTTGTTGTTGCCAAAGAGGGGAGCTAAAAAGCAAACAACTGCTGAAAGGCAGCTATTGTTCTTTTAAAATACGTGCAGCTTTTAATTAACTGAATGGAAAGGGGCGAGCATTGGACACCACTTAATGCAGGCTCCTTCCTTCATCCCAGCTGAAGCACAGGAATGAGCCAGGTTTGGGACCTTGTTAATAAATATGCTGATCATTTCACACGGACTAAAATGAGGTCAAAAGGAAGTTTTAAAAACTTGCTGTTGGTATTTACTGGTAGTGAATGATGTTAATTTTGGAAGGTCTCACAGTCAGACCAGAAAAGGGAGGCATACATACAAATATGAGCCCTGCTGTCCTGTAGGAGCAGGGATGGGATGAGTTTCATTCACATCTCCACAGATAAAAATCAGTCTGCAAAAAAAGAGTGTGTATAACAACTTCTGCTTCTACACTTAATATTTTGACTGTCTGCTCCTGCCCTCCTCCAAGTTCACCTAGAATTCTGATGTTGAATTTGGACATTTGTTAAGGCAGATTAAGACTTACTTTTTATTTTATTTTGTAATCTTTAATCCATGAGGGGAAACTGTTATGATCTATGTCCAGTCAAAGCTAATGAAGATAGCAACAATTTGACTTGTGCATACTGAACATGTGCACCTGCCTTCTCCAAATTGATGGTGCAAGAATTAAAAAAAAAATAAAATATTGCAACAGCTGAGAAATTCCAAAAATACCAGCTCATGAACAGGGAGGAACTAAACTGAGGAGACACATTACTCATGGTGACTTGTTTGCTCAGAGAACTGCCCCAGGGTAAGGCATAGACTATCCATTCCCAAACAAGAGTAGTTGTTCAGAGAGGATTTCCTCCTTCCAGCAAGATCTGGAAATGTGTCTGTGTGCCCTTAGACACTGACACAGATGTGTCTGTATACACCCAGACAGAGATGCTCATTTCTTTGAGCATTTTTCATCCAAACCCAGCTTCTGTCCTGCCAGGGCTGCCAGTAGAGGTGGATGCAGGAGCCCCAGTAAGCAAGGCAGGAACCAACACCAGCAGTTGTTAAACAACACAACCACCTTCATTTTAGGCAACACCCAGCTCAGCCCATGTTTTCTTAGTTCCAAACCTCTGGCCTTTCTGACGGGGTGCCTGATGCTCTCTGACTCTTTGCTGCCTGTCACGAGCAACAGACTTTGTTCTCACATTTGCAGACTGACCTTTTTATTCCTTTATTCCTTCCATTATGCAAAACAGTACATCCACTGCATGAGCCCCAAAATTCTTTTCTCAATCCAGAAGCAAATCCACATTCCTGTTCAGACTTTTCTTTCCTCTGTTTTTTCCTATGAAGCACATAGCTGTTAGGAGATCCCCTTTGACTTTAGTCACAAGTACTAATGCTTCTCTACAGCAGGAATTGAAATGGATCTTTTTACTCAAAATGGTGCCTCTGATCGTCCCTCTTTGACAGAAATGGGCTTCAGCCAGAAATTTTCTATCCAGATGTAAATGTCCCTCAAAGTTTGGGAGCTCAGTTCCTGAGGGTGTTGTTTCAGTTTACACATAGAAGCAAAGACATTCGGTGTCTGGTGGCTAACAGCCTCTGTAAAAGTCCATTAAAGCCAGTGGGAGTTGCCCTATGAATTTTCAGCAAGCATCACCAGTATTCAGCTTGTATGAGGCCTCCTGTTATGAAATGCATCAAGCACATCACTTTGTTTCTAGATTGAAACAGTGAGTAAAATAAAGTACAAAATAAAGTAAAAGTAACATAATCCTACCATACAAGATATCTGGATTTTTCTCCTCTTGTTTTGTTTCTCTTTTGCTCCAAGTTCAGGATTATAAAATGCTTATATATCCTTTTCATCTGAGATAGATCTGTCCTTGACCACCTCAGTGGGGAGCCATTCCAAGAGTACCTAAACAGCATGTACTTCGACAGGTTTCTCCAGTGGAAGTGGTTGGAAAGGTAAGTGTCACAAGATTTTTTTTTAAATAAAAATAAATAAAAAGGTTTATTTTTACTTTCCATGAAAAGTCTGTAGAATATGCTCGAATTCTGACAGTTGAGATAATGTTTGCTTCTACAGCTCCAGTGTTCGACCATTTAATGGTCTTAGGTACATTAAACATATTAGGTATGATTAATGTGCATTCAGCAACTTCATCTGTCTTTCTGTTTAGCTACCCTCTGAACGTGGTGACATTTTGTCTGGACCAGTTGTCACTGTTATTAAATCACTCTAAACAGAGAAAAATGTGGCGGATAGGTCCTCTCACTGTATTTATTGGCTGGACATTCCTGAGCACATTCAATAAGCAGGCAGCCTTAGTGTGTATTAATTTGCAAGGAAAGGGGCTTGTGCATTTCCCTTGTCAGGGAGTGCTGTAGCAGACGGTCACTGCTGGGTGACAGTGACCTTGAGCTGAGAGAAGCCCCATTTTCCACGAATGGAATTAATTACGGCGGATGAGTTAGGGCCGGATCCATGAGCGGTGAGTGTCAGCAGGATGCCTCCAGATCAAAGGAGCTGCCAGTTCCTCTCCCTGGAAAGCTACAAAGCTGCTGCTCAAGAGGGGTGGGCAGAGGGAAGAGCCATTTCTTGCCAAGACATGCTCCACATGCCATCTTTCCTGAGCCCAGCATTTACTCTTCCATTTCAATTAAAAAAACATTGGGTGATTCATCCCTAGCCAGGCTATTTCCTATCTATTTTCACATTCGGGATAAGGAATTTTCTGAAACGCTTTGAGGATTTTTTTTTTCCATTCCCCCAACATGTGTGACAAGCTATTGGATATGCCTGGTTTAAGAAGCTGGGAGAATTGTTTTTAGGATTAGCAAAGGGATGTTAGTAGCATGGAGTGATCAACACCTCCTGACAGCCTGCTGGCTCCAGACGAGCAGTGACACAGTCCATTTATTCCAGGGACATTGCTGAACATGTAGTTATCACGACTAATTGTTGCTTTTAACCCCAAAAGCATTTGCAGCAGCCTCATGGAAAACTGAAAATAACATCTTCTCCTCTTCTAGTTTTGACTTTCTGCATACTCTTCTTCCCCCACTTAGGAAAACAATAATGGGCATTAATGAAAGGATTCATTTTGGCATTTATTCCTCATTGTCATCAACCTCATCATCCCTGTGGTGGGAACAGCCATGTTACTGTGCTCCCTCTGCCGGCTGGCTGCCTGCCAGAGGGGAACAAGGATGACAGGAATATTCGTATCCACTGCTAGGATCCTTGTAAAACCTTGGTGATGGAGTGGTGGATACAAAATGGGATCTCGCTGAACCTAGAATTCTTCTTCTGTCATGTTATAAAACTTTTACAGTAGCAAAGTAAAAGCTGGCTCTAGAGTTGGAGCCATTCTGGAAGAGCAGATTTTGTGGGAAGCCTGGGAGATTGTATAGGGATCATGTCAAGTGATTTTTGTGGAGCACTCTGTCCTCAGGGACAGACTTATTTAACCTTAATTTGGCTCTTGCCATCACGGCCTTCTTGCCCGTGATGTTCCCCCAGGAAGCAAGTAGCCCAGAGGGAATGGACTGGCTTGGACCTTGTCTTCCCGCTCTCCCAGCCTGCAAATGACACATAAATCCACCTCTGCTGCTCCCAGCATTGTTTCTGCCTTTGACTCCTATAAGTTCCATGTTTTGTTTAAGACGCCAGAAGTATTTTCTGGTGGATTGAATTTCGGATCGCTTTTTCTCATCTTGCAGGCCAAGCAAAGCAATGTGTTAGCCCATCCTATATATGTCATGGGTATTAATATCTTACTGGAAGATCTCAAGCTTCCTCTTTGCTTAACAGAGGCCAAGGCTGTATAATGGAGATTCAGAACCCTCCTTGGTCGTAACATGCTAGTAGAAATTATACTGATGACTCACTAATGTGTTGTATTTTATTACAGCTTAATATGTTGGAATTGAAAAGTTCAAGCCATACATAGTATTGAAGTAATGTAATTACATCATTATATATTATATTATATAATACGATTACCTTGAAATAATGGGATTATGAAATATTTATCTATTTTGCTTTTCAAAAGTATGCTCTGAAATAAATAAATCACAGAGAGTGAATTAAACATAGTGTGGTGGTGGGGGGGGGGTTATTTATTTATTTTATTTTCCTCCAGGCAACCAGTAACGAAAAACACATTTCGGCAGTACAGGGTACTGGGGAAAGGCGGCTTTGGGGAGGTGAGTAATTCTGAAACTTTCTGTTCAGAGTGTTTCTTACTTTTTAGGCGCTGCAGATACAGGAGCCTGTGATGTTTCATTAATTGCTGACAGTTCTACTTAACCCCTCATGACACTGTAATCTCAAAAGGACACTTTTGAGAGTTACTTTGTGTTCATCTGTTGCATTCACAGTGGAATTAGGGTCACACCCTTATGTGTATTTTCCTGGTGTCTGGAGGTGGCAGCAGAGGCAGAGGAGGTGCAGACTGAGAGATTACAATCTGCCCAGACAAAGGGAGGTGGGAGAGGAAGCAGGCGGAGGAAAGTGAAATAATTAAACCAATATTCCACAGCAGGTTTGGAAACAGTAGTCAGTCCCCCAGCTGCCCCCCCCAGGCCTGGCTCGCTAAGCCGCCGTCTCTCGCCTTAAAAGGACTAAATCAGAGGAGATGGTGAGGAGTAAAGTGCAGCCCAGACACAGCGTTTGCTTCGAATTACCCGGCAATTGTTCTGCTCAATTCGCAGGTCTGCGCCTGCCAAGTGCGAGCCACGGGGAAGATGTACGCCTGCAAGAGATTAGAGAAGAAGAGGATAAAGAAGAGGAAAGGCGAATCCATGGCACTCAATGAGAAGCAGATTTTAGAAAAAGTCAATAGTCAGTTTGTAGTGAGTATTGAGCTCCGTGGCACTCGGCTCCCTGCTCGCCTGCTGAGCGCTGTTCTGGTTTGAATCCAGTGTCTCCTCCATCTCCTGCTCCTGGAAAGGTGCTGGAAGCTGAATGCCTTTGCTGTGCACCTTAGCCCTGCTCCATGTACCTTTGCCGAGTTTCATTTTAGTCTCTGGTCCATGAGAAATGCAGCAGTCAAGGGGCCTGTGCCTGCCATGGGAACACGATGTGTTTTGCAGCCTTGGCTTGCATCACAGCTGCACCAGGCTGAGCTATTCTTATCCAGTGTGATTACCTGAATTCCCAGGGTCTGGGAGAGAGGTGCTTGGAGGAGACTGAAGGAGATTCAACCCAAAGAGATCAGATGAGACTGGCTTGTAGAAGCATCTAAGCAGTGAAGTGGAGCTGGTCTCCCTGATGCAGGGCTCTCCTGAGTCACACCAGCTCTTGTGCCTCCTTTAAAACTTGCCTTAGATTAAAAAAAATAATAAAAAGAGAGAGGTGTTATCTCAGCATGTGTCATATTCTTTATACTTATTTCTGTGTATACAACAGATGCAAGATGTTTACTTACCTCTGGCAGAAGCCAAGAGGATAGAACATATTTAAAAGTGATGAGTAGATTTTGGCCAGCCTGATTTTTCCTTGGGCACCCACCAGAGCCTCTCAGGGATGGTGATGACCTTCATGTCTCTGTGGTGGTCCATTTGATCACCCCAGGCTGGGATATCTGAGCCTTCCAGGGAACTCACTGAGATGCAAAATGGTGCAGCAGGAGGTGTAGATTCCCTTGATTACTAAGATTTCTCATATATGGGAAAATATGCCTGGTTTTAGTATGTTTGTCCAGTCTCTGAAGCCATCTGAGCCTTGAGGGCTTCTGGTGATAAATAGGCTGGATTCCACAAATGAATCTGTAAAATCCTAACGTCTGATTTTTCTGTACTTTTTTAATGCATGTTTGCCATTGTAAGGAAGCCCATTGACCAAATTCAGTCAATGTAATTTTTTCATTTTCTAGAGAAAATCTTTAATGCAAAGCTAGCACTTCCTTCTTAGCAGCCATCTGAAATGTCACAACTGTGCTACAAATGTTCTTCTAGGTCAATTTAGCCTATGCCTATGAAACAAAGGACGCACTGTGTTTAGTTCTGACCATAATGAATGGAGGTGACCTGAAGTTTCATATCTACAACATGGGAAACCCAGGCTTCGAGGAGGAAAGAGCTTTGTTTTATGCAGCAGAGATTCTTTGTGGCTTGGAAGACCTACACAGAGAAAATACTGTGTACAGGTAAGCACTCTCTGGAGTCTTAGGATGTCTTTTCTGGGTAGGAAAGAATTGTCTCCATCCTCCCTTCTCACTGTGGTGCTGTACATCTGAGATGCCTGAGTGCTTTGGCTGAAATTTCGCAGAGCCCTGTATAAATACAGCATGATACAGTAATCATGGAAGGAAGCAGTTGCTTCCTTAAATACATCCTGTCTAAATGGTACAGAACAAGTGCAAAGCTCCCCAAACCCTTCCTCAGCATGCACTGGGCAACATAAGAAAGTGATGGAAGTTCCTTTAAAGGGATTTCATTAAGGAATCTAGTTCCTAGTTGGGATGAAATGGACATCATTCCATCCAAGCCTCTATTTTAATTAGTTAGATTATATTGCATGAGGGGCTGTAGCACGTCAGATGCGGCACAACTTCTGTTGCAGAGGGAGTGCAATCCCAAGAGGGTGTCTGAGACACAGGGCATGGATTTATACTAGTGTGATTAGCTAGATGGGATCATGGTGATCCTGGCATGCCAGCCATGGAAGGGGGCCCATTCCCAGCCACACAACAGAGGCATCCTGCTGGCAGCATCCCACCATCCATGGGTGCAGCCAGCGGGCACAGCACTGCCTGGCGCCGCCGCTGCCACTTCCAGGAGGGCAGATCCCAAGTTCTCAGATTCCAGTTTGGCTTACAGCTCTATACAAGCACTTTTCCAGGGCAGGCTGGATAAGCAGGCAGATTGCAGACAGAGTTCTTGTGACTCCTCGAGGATTTTTTTTCTTTAATCAACAGCCACTGTAGTTGTAAACAACAGTTAATGTTTGTCTTCATCATCCCAGCTTGTGAAATCATCGTTGCTGGCATTCACAGCCGAAGAGGGCCTGTGAATTGATGAAAGAACTTCCAAGGACAATGATTAATAGACAATAAGATGCTATTTTTAAAAGCCAAGCCATGCTTTAAATCATTTGGTGTGCCTGTGTGTAATATGTATGATGCGTATGCTTGCATGCATAGAAATTGCAATATTGTTGTTCCTTGGAGGAGATCTCTAACAAACTGCCACTTGGTTGCCTTAGATCTTGCTAGCTGGCACACAGAGGGCAGACAGATAACATGCTGATTTAGCTGGTGCTCGCCCAAGGAAGAGGTTTTTTCTTTCCCCAAGGAGCAAAATGGTACTAAGTGTTTAATGTCAATTGAAAAATCAAATCATGAGTGAAGTGTCTGGCTTCCTTTTCCTTTAAAAAACTGCCTACCACATTTAAAAACGTTTTAGGAGGTAATACAGTGTTTCACAATCACATTTTATTGAAAGAAAATAAAAGACTGGTACATTCGTAACATGGCTGGTAAAATGCCATGCTAATGCCATTTTCTAACAGAACAAATCAGATCTGGCCACCTAAACTAGTGTGTGGCTCTGAGAGAAATGGCACCTACTTCCTTAAGCAGTAGTTTTCATGCTACTCTTAAAAGAGCTGCTACTTTACACCTCAGATGGCACATTCATTTTGGTGATGAATGATACTAGATCCTTGTAGGTGACATTTTCTAGCAGTATTTCAGGAGCATCTGCAGAGACCCCTCATTTGTAATAGCACAGCGTGTTGTGGGACCCGTGAGAAGTGCTATATAGGTCAATAAAATATAGCAGCTAAATGCTACCGCTTTCTCAAGGCGAATAATTCATCACAAAACACTTATTCCTCAGACTTAATTTCATTTTCTATAAACAAAATGCTCCTGAGTAAATCACAGCGTTGGAAAATGTATCCCCATCTCCTGGGCCGCTGCTGACGCACGCTGCAGACGTGACCCGGGAGAACAACCAGGCTCAGAGTCAGATTTATCTCATTCAGAATTCCCTTGTCAAACATGGCACTCCTGTTACATTTCTCAACGGCATCATGTTAGTAAAGGTCAACGGGTTGGTTGTTCATGGAAAGCAAGTGTAAAAAGCTGCTGGTTCTCCTCAAATTATTTATATGTGTATATATATATATATATTTCTATTCTATTATTTATAATATGTATTTATATGTTTGTTTCATATTTTATAGATATGAAATACATATAAATGTGTATATATATATGTATATAATGTAACATTTTTTTGTTTATATTTGGTTATTTGTATATTTTTATATATGTAATGTTTTTAAATTTATTCTATAGCCATGCCTGGAAGCTCCAGTCAGCATCAAGTCCACATTGTCCCAGGCATTGCGCAAATACATGGTAAAGCCTTGTCCACAGTGATTAATTGAGTTGTTTAGGCTGTCCTGCACAGCCAAACAATTGCCTTTTGAGCATGGGCACAGTGCCAGCAGTTTATGTTTCAGTATGTTTGGGCAAGGCTGCTTTACAAATAGGAAGCTGGGCCTTTGGGAAGTAGCCTTATGTCCACCAGGCAGTTTTATTCCTCCTGGACATTTCAGTCATGAACCCTTGGAAGTGCTGGCCTTGCACAGGAAGCCAGCCTTGATCCTGAGGAACCAGAAATCTGAAAACAGGAACGACAGCTTATGTCTAGGAGGGGAGGAAGGCTTCCTCTAATTGCCTTAAATTGCAGAAGACTGTAAGGACTGAACTGGTGTTCTCAGAGTCCTCATGGACTTTTCCTCATTCAAAGACAACATTTCCCAAATTGCACGCTAGATTCTTGTTATTGGCCCCCAGTTACAGTTTTAGGTGGGACTAATAACTGCTGAGTTACTGATGATGAAGTAACTGAGGAAGGCTTCAAGGAGTTCTTCAAGGAAATAGTTCTTACAGGATTTGGAATATATTTTTATTTTTAAAATTTATTTATAAAAATAAATAGGAGATGCCTGTGACCATGCTGGTCCAGCATTGGAAACCTTCTGCTGATAGGCAGGGAAAGCCCACAGTGGTATGTTAAACAAAATCACAGCTTCTCCTCAGCATTCAGCTGCCCTTCACATATTTCTGCATTGTTTATTTGAAAAGTAGGCTTGGTACCACTGGGCACTGAGTGAGGTTTGTCTCGGAGGTCAGGAAGGTCTGAAGCAAGCAAGAAGAGGCGATTACTCACAGTGCTCTGTGTTCTTGCTTGAAGTAATAAATATAAACAGGACAAGTTTCAAAGTTCCAATCTTGGCATTGTTAAAACTATAAAATACCCCTCTCCATTCACAGGAAAATTCATGATGCTGGAATGGTACAGCTTGAGAGGTGGCGTGGGCTCCTGCCCAGGCTCTGTGCTCTGCCCTGTTCCCTGGTGAAAGAGTTTCTGTTGTCCACGCCCTCTCTTTGCTCTGTGCACAGCAGTTCCTCTTGCTGGGAAGTAACATCACCAAGCTGGTTCACAGATGCAAGGAGGCCTTACAAAAAGAAGAGACCAAGCACTGCTTGGATTTGCACCAGGCTGAACACTGTCTTAAGATAAAAGCCAGGGCATCATGTGGTGAACTGAAGCAATCCTGTTTTCCCTGCCTCACCCAGCCACTGGTGCCTCATTCAGGCTCCTGAGCCAGCACAGCCCAGTCCTGGGGCATGGCCCTTCTGGGACACTCCCTGCCCAGCACGTCCCTATATCCCCTCTGACACCTCTGTTCCTGTCTCCCAAGCTGGCTTCATTCCCACTCTGCACTAGCAGGATGGGAAGGAGCCCTTCAGGCTCCCACCTCAACAGCAGCCCAAGAATAGCAGCAGCTGCAAAGTTGTGCTGCTGGGCTTTGGAAAGGTTTGGAAAACAGCCTTGGTCAAGGAGGGGACAGCGTGGCTGGCCTGGGCAGCACCTCAAAGCAGCAGCTGGTGGAGCAGGTTTTGTGCAGACAAACCTTTCAGAAGAAGGATCTGCCAAGGCTCTGCTAAATATATGAAAATTGAGATTATTTGCTTCAGAAGTTTATACCTCTCCCAGATTTGGGACTTTTTCTTTTTTTTTTTTCAGGAACAGTAAAAGGCACATCCTTGACATCAGATTGACCACCTTGCCAATTTTCATGGCATTGCTCCAAACCACACAAGCACTAGAGTTTCACAAATGTTTGCAAGAAGAATCTTAATCTGGGCCCAACATTCCCCCCTCTCCCCCACATTTCCCAAACTTAACAAAATTATTGCACATGTATGCGATTGCATGGGCACACATTCACATACTTGGTCTGAGTCAGATGCCAGACATAGAAAATTTGAGCCCAACAGGTCGTTATTTCCATTTTCACATGTAAATAAAGTATTTTAAAACCTAAAATCTTTTTTTTTTTAGGTAAGATTTTATAACAAAAAATGCTACAGAGATCTAGCAACAGACAGGACTATAGGGGTTCGTTTACAGGGCTTACAGGACTAGATGGATGAGTCCATTATAGGGTAGATTAGGAACTAAAAGCTTGGCTTAGTGAAAAATTGTAAAATTGTTTAGAAAAAGACATATGGCTTCAGTCTATCTGTGAAGTGAGTTGTAAAAGGTTGTATTGGTTTCAAGAGTTCCTTGCTGTTTGAGTTGAGACTCAACTGGTTTATTACGAGTAATAAATGCACTCACACAGTTGTAGGGTTGTGTTATCAAAACCAGCTTCATACCCATAACTGCTATCTTTCATTTTCAGAGATCTGAAGCCAGAAAATATCCTGCTGGATGATTATGGTAAGTCTCGGAGGTTTACAGAGATGCTTTCACAGGAAAGTAGATTAAGTTAGTTTTAGAATATATATTGCACAAAGACAAAAAATGCTCTGAAGTGATTAAGAGGCTCAGCATACACTAATATTCCTGTCTTGGGGTGGGAGAGCTGCTGGAGCTCGGTGCACAGATGGAAGGAAGCAGCCGTGCCCTCAGCAGGGGCTGTTCTCGAGAGCTCGGCGTTGCTGGGGCTCTCTGCCTTTCGTTGTTGTTTTTCCATCCTTGTTTTAAGGCTGATGCAACACAAAGGGAGTTCTGATTTCTAAATCTGTGCTTCCCTCTCCGGTTTTGAAAGTACTTTCATCCTCTGCTGAGCCAAGTCGGGTTTTATGCAAACCCAGGTACCCATTCATTGCTGAAGGCAGCAATAATCAAATCTTGTGCTGCCTTGCAGACCAGATGTAGCCTCTTCAGCCATCACAGAGTTACGGAATTGTGTCAGCCCATCCATCCTCTGTGATCAGTTCAAGATACTTCCCCACAGCATGCTTCTCTCTGCCTTTTTTCATTGGTTTTAAAATACCTAATACAATCCACTCCAGTCCACAGCCTCACTGTTAACATTTATTTCACTGCGTTGTAGTGCCCTTAATGATTCCTCTTTTCCATATCAATGAAACGGCTCCAATTCAGTCATTCAGAACACTCTTTTCTTAAAATGCCCGAGCAGTAAATTGCAGGAGTATTTTAGCAATGACCACAGTTGTGGGTTTTGGACTAATTTGGGTCAGGTTTTATATCTGCTTTGTGTTGTTTTGTTTCTTTTTACCTTCCAGGCCATATTAGAATATCTGATTTGGGTCTAGCTGTTAAAATCCCCGAGGGTGAATCAATCCGTGGAAGAGTAGGAACAGTAGGGTATATGGGTAAGTCTTCCACAGCTCATCTTTTAAAAAATTTGGTGAGATTACTTGAGTTTTAGAGATATTTCTGCCAAGTAAGCTTAAGAAAAAGAGTAAAAAACATTCACATTCAGTTGTGGCCAGTTCCATGCAGCAACTCCCACAGAAATCCTGATAGTGGAAATCAGAAGAGGGTGAAAGGATGGACCTCTACAGCTCTCAGTGTGGCTGGTCTATCTAACCTTAAATCAGCAAAGAAAGTTGAAAGGGGAGACAACTGGGATTCTAGTGATTTTAGTGTAGATTTATCTTAGGAGGGTTATGTGCCAAAATAAAGGTTTCTTTCTAGTTGCTGCTTTGTGTAAGAGTTAGAATGTATTTGTATGGTTATGATAAAATGGGTAAATCTGCACCTTTGGTCATCTTGACCAGGGTCATCTTGAGTTTTCCTCTCTGTGCAGGGGAGGCTGCATAAAAGACAAGTAGAGATTTGTACATGGGTTTAAAAAAAAAAATCACTCCCTTATTTAGCTAGATCTGTTTTCAAAATTCAATGTAATTATTTTCATGCATTCTCTGGGTGGGCATATTTCTTGGAGTAAAAATTGCTTATGCTTATTTGACTGAATAGAAACTGGCTGATGTGAGCCACTGTTACACCATATGGAGACTTTAATGAAAGCAAGCAAATCAGTTGTCATGTCTAAATTTTGTTATCTCAGTGTAAGTTTGCGTGCACACTAAGGCTCTGTGCTTGTGAGCACGTGCGGATGTGTGTTTGTACCCATGCATGGAGGTGAGGGTGCCTGCAAGACAGTGACTATCTTCCCAAAAGCATTGTGTGGGGTTGCAACACAAAATTAATGGATTGGGGTTTCTTTAAAGGGGAAAAAGAAAAGCTATAAAGTGACCAAAGAGACAGAATTTGCTTTTGAAGAAATGTCACGGCTGTTTACAGGATGTGTTGCATTTAATTTCTTCCCTAAATGGAGAAATCTGGAGGAGCTCTTAAGATTAGGTCTCTGCTTAATATTTAGATCCAACTTCTTTCTGTGCTTTTTTTTTTTTTTAATTGGACTGAGTTGGTAGAGAAGTCAGAAGACAGCATGCACAAGGCATGTAGCATGTAGAGAGAACACCATGGCATGTAGCATGCTGCATTTCCTGTAATGCCATCAACTGAAATCAGGAGGTATTTTTGTATCTTACCCACCATTCTCTGTGCATGTGTATTGAGTCACCAAAATGAAACTTCTGGGCATTTGAGTGTTTTGCCTGTGTAGACACCAAGCATTTCCACAAGGCATCTCACTCTCCTCCACAGCTCCAGAGGTGTTGAACAACCAGAGATACACACTGAGCCCTGACTACTGGGGGCTAGGCTGTCTCATTTATGAAATGATTGCTGGGCAATCACCATTCCGTGGAAGGAAAGAGAAAGTGAAGAGGGAAGAAGTGGACAGAAGAGTGCTGGAGACAGAAGAGGTGTACTCCCATAAGTTCTCCGAGGAGGCCAAGTCCATCTGTAAAATGGTAAGGGGCTGGAAGGCCCAGTGTGGGAGCTGTGACTGACACAGTCTGAGCAGTAACAGGGTACCATAGAGGGGCTGCAGAAACAAGGACTAACCAAGCTCATCTGTGGATGGGATGACTGCATTCTCTATTCATTCAAACTGTGTTTATTTGGGCTTGCTTCTCCATGAGATTCATCATGGTCATCCTGAGCCCTTTCCAAGGTTTTATGGCCAAGGGAGCGGTATCTATTCTCATGAGACTTTGAATGTTAGTTTGCAGTCAAGAATGCATTTCTGTCTTTTATAACCTTGTAGAAAAAAATAAAAAGGACTTGATGATGCAAGAATCTGATTGTCTCCTGCAAGGAACTGCAAACCCCACCCTTCCATTGTCTTTGGTGAGAGCTGGGGGTAAGCAGGACAAAGATTATGCAATGAAATTATTGTGACACTCAAATGTTGTCCCAGCCCATCTCACTAACTTTCTTAGCAGCTTTTCCCCTGGGGTGCCAGGGTATCCAGCTTTTCTTAATACTGTTGAGCCGTTCTTTAAAATGTTTTCTCACTCTTTCAGCTGGTAGTCATTTTCGTAGGACAATAGCCATGTCTGACAATGGAAATCCTCAATCCCTCTGAAAAATCTCAAAGCTGTGTCTGAATTCATCAATGTCTTGTTGACATCCATCTTTAGAAGGCTGAATTGTAATTTGGAAAAGGATGTGGCCTTTTTCTGGGTGTTGTTTGCTAACGGGTGAAGTCTCCTTCAGACACAGTGACATCTGTGTTTGCTGGTAGAGGGAGAACGAAGGGGAGGAAAAGTCAACAAATAGGTAGAGAGAGTTTCACCAATGTCTTGTGCAACAGGCAAGCAAAGAGCAGATCCACAGCACTCTTGTTGGCTGGCTGCGTGAAGAGACACTGAAGTCTCCTTGCAAAATATTAATGGTAGCACTGCCAAGTATCATGCCTGGAAGTCATTAACTCACAGTGCACCAAGTCATTCCCGAATCCTCGGGGTGGTAATTAACTGACATCACTGTTGATAGATGCTCCCAACCATTTGCTGCCCTTAATTGGTGATGCAGAGCCCCCAGTGAAGCCAACATGGGAGGATCTGGGGCAGCCTGTTGGGGCTCTCACAGACTGTCCCATGTGCCCCAACAGGCTGCCTTCTCTCCTCAGGTAGCATCTCAGCTCCCACCAGGTGGGGAGCAGCATCTGCTGGAGTGGCAGAGAATTTGTGTGGGTCCTGCTGTTAATCTGAAATGGAGATGTGAGGCAAAAATTATATCTTGCTGCTTGAGGCACAGAATCAGAACAGTTTGGGTTGAAAAGGACCTTTAAAGATCACCTAGTCCAAGCCCCCTTTTCTGGCTGACATACCTGTAGAAGCCCTTCTTGTTACTCTTTATGTCCCTTGCATAACAGAAAGAATATATACCTTGAAAATAACCATGAGAGCTTAAAGCTGAGAAGAGCTGAATGCAGCATTGATGGGATAGCACTGTAGTTGACCTACCACACTCCCAGGGGAGCAGACAGTCATCACACTGTAGTGGTCATTTTCATCTTCCAGCCGTGGAGACTATGGTTTCAGGGAGTCGGGACCTCAGCAGATCATCTAGTTAATTCTCTTGCCTCAGGGAAGCATGGACTATATATAAATTATTCCTGAAAACTTGATCACTGCTGCTTCCCCTATCCAACCACGTGGCATGTTTATTGAGGTGGTTTGTGCAAACTATTAATGGATCCAAAGATAACCTTTTCCTTTCTGAGCATTAATATCTTAAGACAGGAGGAGTCTTAGTCCTGATGCTGAGTGGGATGACATTTGTGGTTTCCCATCCAAAAGTAGTTTATTTTATCAAGTGATGTTTTATAAAAAATCCATTATTCAAACATATTTTCTTCAATTCTTTTTGCTTTTTATATTGAAAGCCATAACTTTTGTTGCTTGCCATCAGCATCTTAACAAGGAAACAAAAGAGTAATAAAGTACCCATCATATCTGCAAAATGAAGCAAAACGTTGCAATACATAAATGAAACCTGAGCCTTCACCAAGATCCAACACAAAAGGCTTTCCCATAGTGGACTCTTCAGAGCAGGAGTGAGGAAATGTTCCCCACCATGTTGCCCAAACTTCTTCTCTTCAGAGCTTACTCCATGAGCTAATAGCATCACCACCAGGAAAGACATTGTCTTTATTCATTTACTCATATGCAAACCCTCTAGTGTCACCCCACGTCAGCCTTCCCCTCCTGGATGTTTGTGCCCTTTTGCATTTTTGCAGGCGCATATCATAGCTCCCATTAATCATCAGCCATCCCATATTTCCATGTTTCATTTTGTAAGTAATTTCCCATAAATCAGACCTCCTTTTGGACTGAAATGGAGATGAATAACAAATAATTAGGAACAGGGGCAGCTGGCTTTCTGGGAAGCTCCCCAACCCATAGTTCCCATATAACATAGCTGCTCCTGGTGTGTTTTTTCTCTGAAAAATATCCAGTCTTTCTAGGAAATGCTCTGTGTTTGTTGTTGCTGTGCCCTGTCCTTCATTGATGTACATGTGTGTTTGCCCTGACAAGTGCAGTCATGCATCCAAAGATGTGACTTGAAGTGCATTCAAGTCAGCAGTGTTAGATGGGCCCACACTGCTGTGCTGCTCTGTCACTCTGTCAGTGCCCTGCTTGTCTGAATTTCCCACAAATTTGTCTTCCCTGATGCCTTTCATCCCTGAAGCTCCCATTTTACTCTACCCAAGGGATCTCTGATGAGAGGGTGAAAAGAAGACAGAGCCAAACTCTTGGTTTGGTGTCCTGTAACAGGACAGGAAGCAACGGAAACAAACTGAGACACCAGAGTGTTCAGTTCCCTCTGAACACTGGGAAACATTTTTTCCATGGTGAAGGTAGCCAAATAGTGAAACAGGTTACCTAGAAAGGCTGTATAGTCTCCACACTTCGAGATACACGAAGCCCAGCTGGACAAGGTCTGGAACAATCTGCTGCTTTGAGCAGGGGGATTGGACTAGACAATGTCTAAATGTGGCTTCCAGCTTCAGCTGTTCCATGTTTCTCATCTCCATTCCCTTTTCAAAGTGCATCCCCAACCAACTAAAAGATAATGGGTTCTGTTTTCCTTAAAAGCAGTTTCTTCCTGTTCCTCACTCACCATCAGGAATTCTGTCATCATACAGCTACTCCTGCTGCTGCCATCCCTCCTTTCTGCTTTCATCCTGTGGAAATCAACATTATGAGTTTATCAGTTTATCAGTGCCCAAGGATAACTGCTCTTTCATCTCTTCTCTCATTTAGTAATTGACCATAGTATTGCTTTTCCACTCTCTAAAAATTGCTTCAAATAATATGTTTACTTCAGTGTCAGGGCTGAACTTTATCTAGGTGATTCCTTAAACTGCTTGATCAGCTGGGTCAATGGAAATGGTTTTAGCATTCCCCTTGTCTCCTTTCATGAGCAACAAGTTTTTGTTTCCCTTACTCCTATAATTTTAGGACTAACATCTTAGGACTTGGAATTATTTTTTACATGGTATGATCTGGATATGAACTGGGATCACACGAAGATAAAGTAGCGCTTTGGGGACTTTGGGCTTTTTTTAGCAATCCTCACAACAGTTGTTTCTTTTAGTAAAGGAAGCAAAACAAAGTAATGGAAAAAAGTCTCAGACACTGCACAGTTTGAATCCCCAGGGGGGATCAAATGAGTGACATGAAAGTATCAGAGAGCTCTTTATATCAAGTTCTTGATGTAACTTCACTCCTGCTAACCAAGACTCTCTTTGAAAGTCCTGTTCTAGTCGTGCTCTGCCCATGAACTCTGTAGACTAAACCCTAACTGGCCGATGTCATCTGGAGCCATTGTTACCAGAACACAAAGCTCTGCTGTTTGGCATCAACTTCATGCATGATTGGGTGGCCCAGGCCATCTCCAGATTTGAAACTCTGTGACTTATCTGCAGGCTCTACTGTAGAATTACATTTAAATTATGTTCCATGGGGTCCCTTGCACTGCTGTCCCAGGAGGGCTTGTCATCAGCCTGATGTTCTGCTCTCTATTCATATTAAATAAACCCTTTGAAGCTGAATTAAACAAAAGTGTAGAGATGACTCAAAACATGCTGTTGTTACCTCCATTTTCTTTTCCATGTCAGATTCCCAAATGGGATGCATATTTCAGGCTCTTGCACGGGTTTACTATTGCAGAAAGCTTCTGGGGCTGCAGGAAAGGGTAAAAGACTCATTATTCCTAGGAGAAAGGAAGGATTTTCTCTTCTGGAAAATATTCTAGTCCATGCTATGTCTTGATACCCACAACAGGAGCCAGGAAGAATGTCTGGTTTCACCTGTTGCCATCTCTAGAGCTGGCTGCATCTCCAGCTTTTCAAATTCCATTCATTTATTACATTTTTCTCCATTGTGACTCTCCTGGGCCTCTCAAGAGACTGGCAGCTGCTCCCCTGCAGCGGGGTTTTGCAGGAGAATCCTCTCCTTTCTATGGTCTTTCAGTCCCAGCCTATTCCCAGTGGCCCATTCCCTTTTGTGTCTTTCAGCCAGCAGTGGCCAGCCACCCACAACCAACTGCATTCATGCTCCAGAAACTTCCTTCTTGCATCTGAAGTTACTGAATACTCCCTTGTTTGTCATGGAGGAGCCCAGGAATGCCCAGGCAGCCTTTTACCCTCTTCTCTGACCACTCCAAACATCTGACAGCCTGACAAGGGTAAATTCACAGATCAGCTTGGTCTCCCCAGCTAGTCCAGAATCCACATTGCAGAGATGGGAAGTAACCCCCTTTTTCGTCCCTTCAGAGCTGACTTGAGAGCAGAGGCTGCAGAGGTCTCCTGTATCTTCTCTAGGCAAGTCCAAATCTGTCCCTTCCTACCACCACTTGCTCCTCAGCTGTTCCTGGAAAGTCGAAGGTGTCATTTCCAAAAGCATATCAGAGCCACGGGTACTAAAAATGGCCTTTCTGCCTTCAGATTCTTCTTTCCAACTGTCAGAAAAGTCCTATTGACATGAGAATAAAATATTAAAAGAACTTTTGATTTCCTTGCCCAACCAGACTAGAGCAAGCCCAATTCTGCCTGGGAATTCCAAAATGACCTTCTTCACACAGGCTAGAGCATATAAATGTTGGGACTAATAAAACCCAAAAAACCCTCACAACAAAAATCCTAGTCTCAGGACCATGAGAACTCGAAGTCTAATGCAATTATTTGAAAGCAAAGTATCCCTCTTTCTTCTAGCCAGGGAAAGCAAAGTTGAGAAAAGTGCTCTGAGAAAGATCTTTTGCAGTGAGCCAGATGGATGTGGTACAGTATCATGTGAATCTGTGTGCTCGGAGAATGGCAAGGCATAGGGATGTTTCCTCAAGTGTTTTTACATTTATGGATCAGCCACTTGTGGTGATCTGTCAGCCCAGATGTCACCACCTAGACAGCATCAGAGGCAGAGGAAACTGTGGGGAAGAAAGGGATGTTGCTATTTGGAAGCTGAAAGTTGCTATTGTAGCCAGCACCAGTGGCTTTAAAGTCGTTCGTCTGACTGTTCAGTCTCCTGCTATTGCTGCTGCTGCTGCTGCTGCTGAGGCAGAAAGACCTGAGCAGAAAACTCTTCTGTCCACAAAACCCTTCACCACCATTTCTGGCTTGGCTGCTGCCACTGCAGCTTGCTCAGGACCGGTTGGAGAGTGGTCTCTGCACACGTGGGGCACACGGATTGCCAAAGCCATTTGCCATTCTCAGGCTGGAAATGAGGCCCCCAGCAACACAGAAGCAGAACTGAGGTGGCTGTTGGAAGTCAGATAAGAAAATCACAAATGCCCCCTTGGTAGCAATGCCCAGTGGCAGCAGAGCATTCAGAGAAGCCTGAAGATCTGTGACACTGTAAACCCCTGATAAGGACGAGAAACCTCAGCTCTAGCCAGGCACCAGAGGAAAGATCACAACGTGACATTAGCAACAAACAATTATTCCCGAGTTCCCCCTCGGTGAGACGATGTGGCTGAGGCAGCAGCCCAGGCAGAAGCTGCTGGGGCACACAAGCCCTGAGCTGGGCACACAAGCCCTGAGCTGAGCCCACAAGCGGCATCTCCAGGCAGCCTTGCCCCAGCGGGGAGCGTGCCTGGCTCCCGGTCCTGCTCCTGCAGGGCTGCGCCCGGGAGCGCAGGACTCGTCCCCAGCCTTCCCAAAGGTGTTTGCATCCTGTCATCCGCAGCTGGGATGGTCCCGGGGGTGCTCCCGCGGGCTCGGTGCCTGCCCGGGCTCAGAGAACCCAGCCCAGCCCCTGCCCCGCCTGGTGCCGAGCCCCCCGGGGGCTTCGCTGATGCTTTCGGTGCCATTCCCGTGTACAGCCCGGCAGTGGGCGGGGGCGAGGGGCGAGCGCTGCTTCTCGGCCCGACTGCGGGGCAGCAAAGCCGGGGACAGAGGCGGAGGAGCGACGGGAGCTTTCCCATCCCCTGTGCCCCGGGAAAAGCCCCCGGGGCCGCTCCCGGCCCCTTCCCGGAGCAGCGATCGCCGCCCGGCCCCGCCGCGCTGCCCTTTCCTCTGCTGCCTCCCGGCGGCACCGCCCGAGCGGCTCAGGAGCGCTGATGGAACCGCAGGAAGGTTTGTGTTGAAGGGATCTTAAACACCACCCAGTCTAACCCTCTGCCATGGGCCTGGTCCACCGGACCAGGTTGCTCCAAGCCCTGTCCAAGCCTGGAGATGGGCACCTCCAGGGATGGGGCAGCCACAGCTTCTCTGGGCAACCTGTGCCAGGACCTCATCACCCTCACAGGGAAGAATTTCTTCCTAATATCCGATCTAAACCTGCCCTCCTCCAGTTTAAAGCCATTCCCCCTTGTCCACGTTGTGGCATGCCCTTATCCAAGGCCCCTCTCCAGCTCTCTTGCACCGGAAGGTGCCATAGAGTCTCCCCTATAAATATCACGGTGTTTCTGTTCATTGAGTTGCTTATCTGATAGACCAAAGATGCTGAGTTCAATTGGTGTCCATTGGTACCCAGGAAACAGGCAGGACTTGCTGCAGCAGGTAGAGGTTGTGCAATGCCCTTCTCTGAAAGCAAGCAAGGCAGAACTGAGGATAGTTGCTGGGCACTGGCTCCGTGGATGGAACACCCCTTGAGCTCAGCAGAGATAAGCCCACAAGGTTCAATGTGTCGTGTGATGCCCTAGAATGTAGTGCAGTGGGTGAAGGAAATACATTTTTTGTATTTTTGGTTTTTCCTAAGCACCTGTTCTTCTGAGGGAAAACTATTCTCACCAGTGTAACAAACAAACAAAAACAAAAGAACTGAGACAAAGCACATGGAACTTATGAATGTGCATCTTTATATATATTAAAGGTATAGTATATCTTTATACTAGGTTATGTCAGACCTCCTGTTGAAAGTGTTCACTGAAAGTAGGCAAAAGAAATGGTCTCTATTATGACTGTAAATACTTTACAGCAGGTGATTTTCAGAGGATTTCACCAGCATGTAGAACAGTGCAGTCCTAATCCATTTAACTTCAGCTTTTAAGTAACAGCAGTTGCAGCTCCCCTCTGTACTTCCTTCTGGGCACATGCAAAAACAAGTGGAGATAAAAATATCCTTGTGGAGCTCTTGCTTTTCCGACACTCTCACCATTCCTCTCGGCACATTTCAGCTCCTCACCAAAGACGTGAAGCAGCGGCTGGGATGTCAAGGGGAAGGTGCAGCAGAAGTGAAGAGACACCCCTTTTTCAAGAGCATGAATTTCAAGCGGTTAGAAGCAGGAATGCTGGATCCTCCCTTTGTGCCTGATGTAAGTACGACAGCAAGAACCCCCAGTGGCCTCTTTCAAGAGGTTTGTTTCTAAAATAGCTCCTCTCTCTCAGGGCTGTCAT
Source organism: Corvus kubaryi (assembly GCF_017639235.1). Taxonomy (NCBI): domain Eukaryota; kingdom Metazoa; phylum Chordata; class Aves; order Passeriformes; family Corvidae; genus Corvus; species Corvus kubaryi. Next base: position 18,360,396 of record NW_024580672.1, read on the forward strand.
CGCTCCCTGCATGGGTAGCTACCCTAGGAAGGTGTGATAACTGGCAGGGCTGGAGTGGGGAGGCTAGGAGGAAGAGGAGAGAGGGCTCTGTGGGCATGTGGATGCAGGGTGGGTGGAACTCCATCCAGGCTGGTAATCTGGGGCTTGATTGATTCCTACTCCTTTTACCACAGCCTGCCTGTATGACTCTGGAGGCACTGGGAACCTTTGTATTCCCTTATCCACGGTACTACTGTGAAAATCAGTGTTCTCAGGACCAGGTAGTGCTTGGAACAATCAGCAGTGAAGGCCATATGTGTGCATACAGGCTTACAGAGGTGAAACCAGAGTTACAAAGTCCAGAGCTCTATGGATTATCATGGGAGCAGTAGTTTGTTACAGAGAGTCTGAGCCAGGCTCAGCTATCAAGTGTCACCTTAAGCAGAGAAGGTGACTTGGACCTGAGAGAGCATTTGGAGCTTTTTTGTGTTCATGGGGCACGGAACCCAGCACTGAGTCCATACTCAGATTTACACACTGGGCTCACACATACTGAAAGTCTTTGTTGCATTGGCAACAACAAAACTTTTTCCACCCTTTTGTGGTATCAGTTTCTAGCCCAGTGTGCAGAGCTATCTGATTATTTCCCTCCTGCAGGGCTCTCCTTCTGGCTGGAGCTTCTATCCTTGAAGTCCCCATATGGTTCTAAGTAAACACTGCCATTTTAACATATTAAGGAAAGTAACATCTTGGCAGCTCCCATTCCCATTGCTGCAAGCTCCACCAAACCAAAGTGGTTTGAGCGCTACAAAAGTTTACTTTAGTTGCTCTGGTTTTGCTTTACATTTTACTGTGTGGCCTAGTTATTCCTGCCAATTAGCCCGTGGTGTTACGACCTGCTTTAGTGGGAAGAAATAAGAGACAAGCTACTATTTCTTTCTGGTGTAGAAAATTATAAAATTCTGGGCTCAAATTTGGGATCCGCCAGAGTGTGTAAAGACTGTGGCACGTAAGGCCTAGAAGGCACCTCTTAGAGACGAATTTTCAAAAGCAAAGGCATATAAATTTTTATGGCTATTTATTGGGAACTCAAGAGCTCCCCTAATTTAATTTATTTGGCACTTCATCCATAGATTTCCCAGTCTTTACTGAAGTCAGCTGAATCACCCAAAGCTATATAGACAATGGCAGAGGTTGTTACCCAAACCATGTCCCTCCATCCTCTTCTACGTTACTGCATCTCCATAAAAATGTTGTGGATTGCAGCTGTCAGGAATGGAGAGGGATACAACCTTCAGCAAGCAGGATTTCTGTCGGGAGTCAGCTTGATTTGTTTGGTCACAGTGCTCAGAACTAGACAAAATACTGCACAGTTGGACCCTGGGCTGTGCAGTCCTGGTACCACGTAGAGACAGTAGGATTCGACATGTGCTGGGGTTCAGCAGGTCAGGCTGGTCCCACAAGCCACCCCTCAATTATCTCTGCACATCAAAAGGTGGCTGTGCCGTTGATGGGAAGTCTCTGGGCACACCCACTGCCTGTGACAGGGAGCCAGTGATGGCTCTTTCTGCTTCCCTGGGGCTGACTGCCAGAATATGAGCTGAAAGTTGTGTCACTGCAAAGAGTTTTGTCTCTGTCATCTCAGAAAATTAAGTAGTTCAAAAAGGGAAAGCCATTTGACTGTTTCTTTGAAGAAATGCAGCCAAGTTAAAAGAGTTAATAGAGGTAATTCTGGGCAGCTTCCAGCAGCTGAGCTATTAATAAAAACAACGGGAAAAATACCAAGCCTCCTCTGTTTTCTTTAGAAATTAGGATACATTCCTCTAAACTTTTAAGCAGCAAACTCCACAGCTATCTGGGCAGGAGGGCACTTCTATCTGAGGCCTCTTTCCAGAGCTCTCTCCAGTGTGCCACTTGTCGACATTCTGGTTTTCTGTTGTCCCCTCTCTAAATGAAAAGACTACTGAAGGGTTCCATTTTTCTTTTCTGGCTCTTTCTGTCCTTTTCCTCTCACCTCTTAACCAGATGGTCCAGGGATGACTAAAACCCACTTTGACTGATGTTTTAAGGACTTCAGAATAGGAAGCTTAATGTGCTTAAAGTGAAGTCAGCCTTTGATGATAAACATGCGGGCAGAGCAAGTTTGGAGAAGGAGGATGCAGACACACACTTGTTAGACATTCTCACTTGACTGAGTCTGTGAATGAAAGCACATGGTCCGACTCAGAAATATTTTTCCTCTTGTCATTTCTCCATTTTTTTCTACTAACATAGCCCAGAGCAGTGTACTGCAAGGATGTGTTAGACATCGAGCAGTTCTCCACCGTGAAAGGAGTTAACCTGGACCAAACAGATGACGATTTCTATTCCAAGTTTTCCACAGGATCAGTGTCTATTCCATGGCAAAATGAGGTAAGGATGTATCATAGCAAAATTACTGCAATAAACCCCATAACACAGATGGTTTAAGAGGAGCTCTATGTTTCCAGTAATATATAGCTACTGGATAACTTGCCAGACTCTAATGCTTTCATGAGTTACAAATGGCCTCTTTCAAGATCTGTAATGTACCACAGATGTCAGGTTCAGGTGACTGTATCTGTTGGCTCTGTGTATTTGTGTAAGTTGGCAAGGATCCTACTGTACTTCCTCCTCCTGGGTTTCTGCAGAGGTGTTTCGACAGCTCTCAGGACCTGCTGTGGTACAGTTGGAAATCCCAACAGAAGGATTCTCCACTGGTGACCCTGCTCTCACCCACTGTCTGCAGTGAGTCCCAGCTGCAGCAGTTAACTCTGGACCCTGAACTCCTCCAGCATTTCCATATCTGGGTCTTTATTTCTGTTTGATATCAAAACACAGCCAACAATGGATTTCAGAATCCAACTCTGCATCAAACAGCATCTCTGCTTGGGCAGAGGGGTGCTAATAACTGGGATTTTGTAGGTGTGCCTGTCTTTGCCTGATATTCTCCACAATGGTAAAGAACAGAAAGTTTTGTGGGGCAGCTTCTGACAAGTCTGATGTGCAAACACGCAGAGCAGACTCAGCCTCTGTTTTTCATACACTCTGTTTGCCCTCTACAGAGACCAGCAGGAATCCAACTGTTAACTCTCCTCACACACTGCTGACTTTGAACAACCTAGCACTACAGGAATTTATTTAGTGCAGATGAATAATTCCTTTTTTCCTCTCTCACTGTGTTCCACTAGATGATAGAAACAGAGTGCTTCAAGGAGCTGAATGTATTTGGACCAAATGGTACTATTTCACCAGACCTAAACAAAAGCTACCCCCCAGAGCCACCCAAGAAAGGATTGCTACAGAGAATATTTAAGCGACAGGTGAGATCTTTTATGACTAAGACCAAGAAACTCCTGTAGATGCCTGGTTTCACAGCCCTATTCTGGTGGTATTTTTGTTAGAAGAAAGGCAGTGCATCTTAGAGAGGGCTGGCTCTCACAGTTACCTGCATATCCCAGGTTTTTCATCTACCTTGTGTGATGTTTTTTTTTGCCACCAGCAGTTCCAGTGTTGCTCATGAGTTTTTATTTCCAGCAGTTGAAAACTTCTTACCCGACCTATTTTTCAGTGGTATGCTGAAATGCCTTTTGAAACTGTTCTATGGTTTTGAGAAGTTCGTTGTGGAAATCCTAGATTTATGTGTTTAAAAAAAAAAAAGAAAATGCACGTTTTGAGGGAGAAAGTCATGGCAGGAAACCAAGCCATTAGAGAAGAGAGCAGCCCAGATAAAATGTGATGTGCAGCTTTCACAAGGCACCGTGGCACCACTTGCAAATGTCAATAACATTCTTAGACTGGTCTATTTCTGTAGGGCTAAAAGTGTGCCTGAGCATTGGCAGGTATCCTCTGTATTAGTCAGATTTAGCAGATACTGACATTTTGCAATGAATTGATTTGGCTCCTGGAGCTTGAGTGAGTCTTCTTTGCTTCATTCCTCAAGAACCGCCATGGTTCTGCTGACCTAGAGAGACTTCAGGTAAGAAAATGAAGAATATTTTGCATCTGAAGATCTTAAAAAAAAATCTTGCAGTCCAGTCAGTACCATAAAATGAACAATGTTGGATTAAAAAAAAAACCACGGTGTATTTTGGAAATCTAATTGTCATTGTCTTCCTACAGCATCAGAACAATTCAAAGAGTTCTCCAAATTCAAAGGCCAGTTTAAATCACCACATAAATTCAAATCACGTAAGTTCAAACTCCACTGGAAGCAGCTAGTTCCAACTCAGTCCTATGAAACAACGTTGCATCCTTCCACTATAATCTCTGGAGCTTCTGTGGATGAGAGAACCTCCACCGTTGAGTGAAAAATGAAAATATGGATCTCCCAAAATGGAGATTTTCTATCCATTCCTTCCAGTGGAGCCTCACATTTTAAGAAGAAATTTCCACTCAGGTCTGTTTTTGGAGGTGGCACTCAAGACTGTGTGAATCAAATTTGTCTCTTTAGAACATTGCAATAGAAATTCAATGAACATGACTACTTGCACGTATTTAAATAGCATCATACTAGAACTGAATTTTGTCTTTATTATTTTTAAAGAAAAGTTTTGTAAATTTCTCTATTGTCTCAGTTTACATTTTGTACATTTGTATTTAAATGAAAGTCAGACTTTGGAGGTGTATATTTTCCAAGCAGCAGCTGTAAAGCCATGTGTTTTAAGACATTTTTTTAAAAGAAACAAAATGTGACTCAAGACTTCCAGAGCCTCAAATGAGAAATCATTCTTTTTAGTAATTCTAGAAAATTCTTCATAAATCACTTTATCAGATGGGGGTTTATTGACATGCATTTTTATGGAACAGTTTATTCTTAATTATTTTACATCTGTATATTTGGTTTACAGCAACACTGCATACATTTCTCCTCTGCATTAGTTTGTAATGTCTCGCATTAAATGCTAAAAGACAACATTTTGATGCATTCAAGAATGCTACTTGCTATGCTGAAGGTTTGTGATGACTTGGGACCAGCACAGCTGAGATTTGCACTTACTTATGTTGTTATTCCATCAAAGGCTTTTTAGTTAGAAAGGGAGTCCTGTTTTAGGCTCTTTTCCGTCACTGGTTTTTATGCTGTTTCTAACGACACATAGAACAAAGCTGAGGGAGAGGTGGCCAGGAAAGCAAATGTCCATTTATTTTTCTAGGACTTCAAACCTGCACCTGCTGAAATGAGAGCAAAACTCAGTGTTCTCCATGCTGCAGTCAAAAGCCCAAGGCCTTTCCACAGCTGCCCATATCAGAGAGGTAGCAGGAGAGAAGTTCAGCAGTCTGGTTTGTGCCAACCATGAGATTTGTGACAGCTTTGTAGAGCTGAGCTGTGGAGGTTTAGAGTGGGATCTGAGCTGCTTTTGGGCAGTAGCAGAACCTACAGGCTGTGGCTGCACTTAAAATACTTCCATGTGTCATGCAAATGCCCCCTGACACATGCCCTCAATTAGATCCTCAACTGAATAAAATGCCAGTATGAAATAATAACTCCCACTTCCAGCTCCATCATTCTTTGTCCAGGATCCTTTAGCCATTGACAAAAACTCTGTCTGCGCTAGGATAAACAGGATCAGGCAGGATCAGTAGCAGTACCTCAGGCATCAAAATCGTGCTCTTCTCAAGTATTTCACTATTATTGTTCAGAACACCAGATCAAAAATATGGTTACTTCCCTCCCACAGGAATTGGAAAGCCTTTGTGCCCCCAACTGCAGGCAGGATCTGTAGAGCCCAAAGTGTTCTGTAAAGCATGTTGGATCCCTGTGCTCTTTACAATGTTGGCTGGACTGTACTGATGATTTTACACCTTTGGGTCATCAGGAACGTCTGAAGGCCACCCTGGTGCGTCAAAAATCCTGTTAAACAGTAGTGCAGCTATCCCAGGGTCCAAGGAAGCGACGTTCCAGTGGGAGTCTTAATAGCCCAAATTCATTGGACTGCCAGGTGTGTGTTCTGTGTGGCCAGTGCTGGGGGGGAAAAAGATGGAGGTTAGTAGTGGCAAATCCCTGAGTGAGAAACACGCAGGAGTGACACAGTAAAGCAGCTTGAAGTCATGAGAGAGAGACAGAACATGGACTTGCATAGAGCAGCTTACAGAGAAAAGTCAGGGAAAGGACATGAGGCTTCATCCAGTCTCCCATGTTAGATGGTGGCATTGCAGATTGTATAGAAGATGCAAGATTTTAGAGATGTTGCTAATTTGGCATGTGAAGACTAAAATTTTCATTCTTCACCATCTCCCAGTATTGAGAAATAACAGCAAACCCCTTACTGAAGGTGGTGAACAAATTGCAAATACTGATTGCAGCTGGCCTTGTACCTTTCAGATGCCACCAGCCTTAGCTAATGGTGGATGAGGTTTTAGCAACAGCAGTGAATGAGTTTGTAGTCCTGCTCTCCTTTCAGCCAGGCCAGTCCTCGCTCAGAAGCTCTAGGACTCTGGCACTGGGCACTTAGGGACAGTGCAAAAGCCCTGGAAGGATGGGAGCATTCATTCCCTCTGGATGCCTGGAGGACATTATGCTAGGCTTGGATATCCTGAATCCTCGAGATGGCCTGGAAGAAGGATGCACCTGAAAGCATCAAGTCTGGGATGGAGTCCTCTGTATCCCACCTCCTTGGAGCAGTGAGAGAGGAAGGAGAGAGACAGAAAACGACACCAGTTGAGGGAGATCTCGTGCCACATCCCTTGAGTGTCTCTGTCCTGTCTGACAAACTGCAAACAGTGTTACCATGCCAGGGCAGCAGAACCTTTCAGCACCCAGCCCTGGAAGATTTAAAATCCATCAGAAGTGCTAATGAACATTCCTAGGGATCTTCTTGTCACATTTTGCCTACAACAACAAAACCTGGAAGATTTCTTTTTTATTGCTTCTTATTTGTATTGGGATTTTTTTTTTTTTAAAATTTTTTCAGCTTACTTTGCACTCAAAGCTGGAGTAGGAGCACAGTCCTCACATTTCCATTGTGTGACCAGGTGCAACTTGCGCCCAGAATTTGGGTCTGAAGCCTTGTCAAGGCAGTGCCCTGCACAGCCAGGCTTCCACAGGCGTTTGGCCATTGGCTCTGTGGAGTCAAAAACCACTGGGAACTCTGAAAAAAACTTACAGCTTCATCATACAACCTTGGAGAGCATGTGCAATGAGATTTTTAGTATTTTGATTCCAGGTGAATTTTGAGATGGATTTGCACATAACAAAGGAGTAGAAAGGAGTAGTTCTGTAATAGCTTTCCAGACTGATTTATTTTCTCTATCTCCCTTTCAGTTACCATCCAAATTCTTTCCAAAAAAATGTATATGCTCAGATCTGGTTGCTTGTTTTCAATAGACAGATGAGCAAACTTAGCTCTTTTTAAGAATCAGAAATCTTTTGCAATCTGATCCTGAATTATGCAAGCGTGTCTTTTATTTTTAAATCTTTGTTGTGTAATCTGATGAACACTAATTAGTTGCAGACTTTCATGAGTCAGGTGTTTGCTATTCATTTTCTACAGTGTCTCAAAGTTCACTTTTCCCACTGTTGAGTGAGAGGCTTTTTTTAAACAAAGGAATAATGAAGGAAAAAAATAACAAACTCTTAGGTGTGCATTCTTGACCTGGATTATCTAAAAAGAGATTTTTCACAAGAATGGCCGTGACTCAGATGTTGTTTCTGAACAAAAACCTGCTTGTGAAGCTCGGAAAGGTGTGAAGATAATCAAACTAAACAGGTACTGGAGATCAAACTGAGTGTTAGGGAGCTGCAGGATTCAATATCGCAGCATTCACCTGGCCCTGCTGATTAGGGACTCCTCGTTCCTGCCAGTTCAGGGACATAACAGCTCTCCATAAAAACAGCTTGATACCACCTCAATTTGCAGTCACCCCAGAAACTATGGCTGAGAGTGCCATCAGCAGTAGGAATCAAACTTGGCTGACCCAGTAAAGACACTGATTCTTTAGGTCATTCACCCAGACCTTGGAATCCAGCCTGAGTTCTTTGCTCACGTTTCAAATCCATTGGATCTTTTTCAGTGGCGATGCCTCAAACTTAAAAAAACCAACAGGAAACTGACCTGCAATAGTGGTAAAACCCTGGGCAGGATGGGGAAGACACCCAAGCTGTGAGCTCTGGAGGACTGTGTGTAAGTCCCACTTGGCTAAATCTTCAGCAGGGGGGCAGTGGCAGCTGGTACCACGCTGCTGCACGCTCTTCCTTGGGTCATCGTGTGTTGGTCAGAGTGTCTTCAGTGACCTGAGAACTGCACACACAAAGCCATGTTGCACAGAGGGTCTGACACATGGCTCAAACACAACATTGTCGCTCTGAGGGTCAGAGGGAACAGTTGGATGAAGCAATTAGGAATCCCCCCAGCCTGCATGGATAGCATCACCCAGGTCTGTGTGTCCCAGCCTCAGTCAGGAGCTCCCTGCCGAGGCTTTTCTGAAAGAGCAATAAATGCACATCCCTACAGCACAGCTGCTGCTGCTCACCAACATCCATGGAACAGGAACTGGCTCCATTGTGGAAAAGATATGGGAGTTTTCACCTCTGCTCCACAATTAGTTGTGATCATTATTTTGTTCAGTTCATATCTGTAATACTCACTCAAGTCACTCAGTGCAGAGGACATCATTCGTCAGGCATTTCCCATACAATCTTTGGAAAGATTGGATTTTTCTTTGGAAGAACATCCTTTCTGTCTCTTGGCACGTGGACTGTCCTCCGTCACGTGGAAGCCTGCAGGAGCTGTAGAAGTCCATACTTAAAGGCTCTCCTGCCCAAGGATGGTCCCAGTCTGTCTCAGGCTGCAGAGAGGTACATTTGGCAGTGAATTTTGAAAGAATCAGTCTGTTCAGTGGCTCCATGGAAAACAGGAGATTCCAGAGTTGTCTATTTAACTTAAAATACTACTAATGATTTAGAGTACAGAGAATAATTACTAACACCTTCATGATAAAGTTAAGAGAAAGTCTGCATCAGTTTAAAACAACTCTTCTCTTTTGTGTGCTGGGCAGGACACACTTTGTTTTATGCTAAATAATACCAGAGTGCTGGCTGGTAGTAATGGTCTCTCCTTAAATGCAAAACCCGAAAAGATAAAGAAATTGGTTCCAAGAATTTGTAAATTATTTCTTTTAGGGAAAGTAAAAAATTTCATCAAAGAAGGTGAAAGCCAACAATATGCTACAGTATGATATGCTGACCTCCCCCAAATGTCTCTGTGATAATACAAATACAATCTGCTGCAGTTGGATCAGCTAAGCTGGTGTACTGACAAATGGGCTTTATGAAAGAAACAATTATAAACAGATTGCTGCCTATTCATGAATATTACTGCTGGCACATAGGTATTCTCCTTGGTTTGTGTTACTGGAGCCAGGAGTGATGGTTTGTATTCCTATTCTGACTGTTTTTCTTCACTGCCCTGGGCAAACCTCTGTGCAATTTTGTTTTCCCATTCTCAAACATGGAGGGATGCTCTCTGTCTGTCAATGGGAAGCACTTTGGAGTCTGTGCATAAACCAGATCAATATCAACTCTTTGTATTATTATTTAAATGAAATAGGCTTAGTATAGCTGCTTTTATTTACATGACTAGTGAGATGACTCTCCTAAATTAGGACTGGTTTTGTTATTGCTTTGTCTTAGTTCCTTGGAGATGCTGAAACAGAACGTGCTGCACTTCTGTAAGACATCTCCAGCAGACAAAGAGGTGACAGTGCAAATGTTTAAGTATTCATTTCTTGCTGAAGAGCTGGCAATTGTGGCATTCACATGAAAACACTTCCTCTGTTTTTAGATTGCAGATAAATAATTATGAGGAAGGGAACAAAATAACATTCATTGGTTCAAAATTTTTGGCCAAGCCTGCAAAGGATTCCCTAGGTACCAACTGAGTGAGGTGCTGTGTGAAGTCCCAGAGATGGATCTGTGGCAGACTGGGTCTGGAAACAAAAGAGGCAACATCCCTGGGGTCAGTGGGCTCTGAAGGGGAACTCCAGGTTTTCTGGAGTGGTCCTGTAGAGAAGATTCACTCCGGGAGAAGAAACATCTCAGATAGTGGCTGGATGGCAAATGTATTTTCCTTTCTCATCACCCCACATGCAGCTGTTAGATATGTTAATTAGCAAGCTCAAACGAGTTGTTTCATGTGTATTGAATGCGGTCTCCCTTAATTGCATTTCTTTTAAACACTGGACACTCTTCTAAAAGACTGAACATTTTAGCCTTTTGAAGCTGAAAGCTGTAAAAACTTTATTTTGTGTTTCTGAGCAATGTAGATAGACCTAAAGATTTCATGAACTATCATGTGGTTGCCCATATCTGACTAATAATTAAATTGTAAAATTGCAATTTCATATTAGGGTTAGTCTTTTCACCTGCTTTAAAAACTAAAAATCATATTTGGTATATAAACACACACAGAATATCCTTCTGATTGAATTTCAAGAGCATATCCAGGAGTAAATGTTTTTAAGCACTTCTAATACTGTAGTCTATAAGAGGAACAGACACTTCTAAAGCAATGTTAAAAGTTGTCTTTCATAACTAAGTCAACAGATCATTTTTGTAATAAATTAAAGCAAGTGTTCTCAATTAGAAGAGCTAGTGGCTGTTGGTATTGTACAAAAAAAAAATCATTCTAATATCCAAAGGGTTAGGGGTGGGGAGGGTCTTTTTGGTTTTGTTTCTCTTTCCAGGGAGATCTTTAACATTGTTCGATGAAGCTAGTTTCATTTTGAGATTGTTACTGAAGATAAAGGCTTCTGTGTTCTATGGCTGCTTGGATTCTTCGTACATAATGTCCTAGTAATGTCACAGTGCTGCTGTATTTAGATCAAACCACTGTTTTGATTGGGTTTTTTGGCTTTTTTTTTTTTTAATAAATTCCTTAATTTAAATAAATGAAAACTATATGTTTTGTTTTAATGAGGCACGAAATTAGAGATTCCTCAGGTCCTTGGGATCCTGAAGAGGGTTACAGTGAGAGTGGGGTGCAGCCCATCTCTTCCTGGATGCTTTTGTGGCTTCATGTGTTTTGTATTTTCTGTCCCACCACATCTTCACAGAGGCTGAGGGAACCAAAAACCAGCCTGAGGTTGTACCTCACTTTGTGCAGGTTCAGGTTCTCATCTGAAAGCAGGTTGTGTTTCCCCTGAGACCGCCCTCCCCTGCCTCCCGCCCTCACCTCCCCAGCCTCCCTCTGCACCATCAGCCAACACAATTTTTGCAGCCTCAGAGGTAAGGTCAGGGAGAGGGTGACAAAATCACAGCAGGGACACGGGCTTCAGAAGGCTTGGACTGTGCTTTTAAGTGAAGTGAGCACTGCCTGATTTATGAGGCCCTACAGAGGACTTTGCCTAAGCTCCAGTCAGACAGAGAGAATATATTTACAGAAGGAAAACAACAGCTGACCAACGGTGCTGTTCAGTGTTCCATACCGAAAGATCTAACACAGAGATAAAGAGTGGCTGCAAAATCACCAGCAGGAGAGTGATGATGCACTGCTTTTTCTTTAAGAGGAGAAAGAAGAATTTTTCAAAGAGGCATAAAGAATATTTTTATGAGACTCCTAATGGCAAGCAGTGTCTGCATCAAGTTTCATGAAAGAACACTGAGAAAACAGATTATCTGCATGAAAGCAGCAGCTACATCCAACAGCTAAACTCAGTAAAACCTAAAGTAATAGACTATATAAATTCAGGTCATGCATATTATCACTTTCCAAACAAACCCAAGCCATTTTTTCACAAGGTTTTAACAATCTGAGAGGCTGTGAGATGAAATTTTATTTCTTCTCTTAACAGCTCTTGGTGGGTTTTTTTTTTCTCTCTGTAACTTCATGTCTTTTCTATGCAGCAACATCTAGATAATGTTCCCCCTTGGGAGATCTAATCTTCTTAGACTTTTCCACTATCTCTGACATGGGATGTGCAGCTTCTCAGAGGAAAGTCGTGACACTGTTTTGAAGGAAATCCAATTTAAAAAGCATGTCAACTTTTTTTAATTCCTCAGGGTGCTTTACAGATGAAAAATACCATAAATGGGCCTGACTGTGCAATTTCAGGTCGATGGGGTTCTTCTGGGGGAGGAAACACTACAAGTTTCTGCCAAGTCAGACTCTAGTTTTTGGGGTTTTGAAATTCTGTTTCACATTTGGTATTTAGTAAAAGTAAAAAATAAAATGCGGCCTGTTAAAAACTGGTGCTCTGAATTGTCTTGAGTGGAGAAGAGGAACTGCCCAGAGGCTGAACAGCTTGAATAGCCCATTTACAGATGCTCGAGTAAATCACAGAACCATAGAAGGCTGGAAAAGACTTCCAAGATCATCAGGTCCAACCTTTGACCAAACACCACCTTGTCCACTAAACCATAGCATTAAGTCATTCCTGGAACACTTCCAGGGATGATGATTCCACCACCCTCCCTAGGCAACCTGTTCCAATGCCTGACCACTCTTTCAGCGAAGAAAATACCTGATTTTCTGGGTTTATCTTTAATTTATTACTGCTAATTCTTTTCTTAAGGAAACTTTGTTGTCCTTCGCTGTCAGCAAATGTCAGTCACACCCTAATAGTGCACGTCTCCAAATACCTCTGTTAAATGGCAGAGGTCTGCAGAGAGGCTCAGGATGCTCCAGACCTGCTAATCTGCAGTTGTTGCAGTGTGACAGACATTAAAATATCAGGAGCAAAAAGGCAGGCAGTTTGCCTTTTCTGAAAAGCTTGTAGATCGGAAATGACTTGCAAAGCCAAACTTCAAAAGGACACATTCAAGTGTGCAAAGCCACATGTTTTAAGAAATGAAAGAATTAAGGTTGCCTGTGTCCCATTAATACTGTTCCTTTCCCCTCATGCACTGTTATTATTATGCCCTCACATAATACCATGTTACTATTATGCATTCACTCCTGGAGGAGAAACTAACCTCTGGCAAACTCAAAATGAAAACCAGATGCATCCCTTCAATGGCATCTGCTAATGCATTATGGGTTTCAGACTTTCTTCTAAATCTTAAAAAAAAAAAAAAAAAAAAAAATATATATATATATATCTTTTTTTTTTCCTGCAGGGAAAATCTCACCTAATTGGCTGCTCCCTCCATTTGCAGCAGGAAGGCAACTGGGAATTCTGAAAAATTCATTTGGCCTAAGTATTTAGTGCTTTCTCCCACACACAAAGGACTGAGAGCTCTCAGTATCCCATCTCAGTTCCCTTAGATTATCTTGATTCCAGGATGGGGAAAAGGTTGTGGAATGAGTCTTATATGTTTCCCTTCCCTTTTTTGGGGGGTGGAAACTCCTGGTTGTTTCCTGAGGGAGCTGGCAGAGGGATGTGAGAAGTTCCTTAATCTGCCCTCCCATTTCCACATATCTTCAGAGTCTGAAAGACACAAATATGAGGCCCAAGAGCTGAGGAGGCAAAGCAGAAGAAATATTTGTGTAAATAGGTGTTGGGAAGAAGGAAAATATGACCTGCAGAAGGGACAAGGCACACCTTGAGGCAGGTTTCACTAGGGCTGAAGAGATGAGAGGAACAAGGAGGGAAAAGTGATGGAAGGGATTCCAGTCAGCACTGGAAGGGATTATGTGTAGCCAGGGGCATGGCTTACTTGTTAACTCACATTAAAATAAGTCTGAAAGCAAAGAGAGAAACATCAATTCAAACCACAACTGTAATGAGGAATTTATTGCTGATGATACCACAGGCAGTAATAGATCTTTCTGGAAGCTTAAAATCATTGCCTCATTTTGGGTCTGATATTCACTGTGGAATTAAACATTGACATTTCCCATAGTAAAAAGATCCAGCTGCAGCTGACATTTTATACTTACATGACCACGATAAACATTAAAATACAATAAACAATTTGAAGTTCAGATTACATTAGGAATTCACTATGTGGTTCTTGGATTTACGGTAGGAAAGAGGGAAGGAGCCTTCTTTCATACTTAATTCCATCATTCTAACTTAAATCTTGCATTTTTTCCTCTTTGCTCTTGCAGTGGTTTTTGAGTCAAAGGTTTTTGAGTCTGCAAATGAAACCATAATAGCTGATCATATTTAAAAGTAGATCTTATGTCTGTGTTTGCTTCTTCATGCATCAAACCCTTGCAGTGATCCACCTGGTGATTACGTGTGGCAATGAGTGAAAATCAGTAATTTCTCATCAACTATTTCTGTGTCAGCAACAAGTCACAGTAAGAACATCAACGAGTTGGGCCACAGTGACATGATAAAAGCAAGAGGTTTAAAACAAGTGAAATAACAAGGCAGAATACAACATTCTTTCTTCAGATTAACTAACACAAACTGCACAGCAGGAAACAAGCTGCTCCTCTGACACTAACCACCTTTTTTGAAGGCAACTTAAGCATTCTAGTAATACATGCACATATTTAGAACACTGCTATAAGCTGCACCTATGGCTCAATAGTGCTGATTCTTTGCAGGAAATAATTGAAAACAAATATATGCAATGTTAATCAAAAACAATCCCTTAACAAGCACCTTTCTGCATCAGAGGGGACTGATACACATGAGCTAGAATCAGAATGGTGCTGAACAGGAACAACCCTTCCTGGGTTCTAGGACTGCACAAAAATCTGTAACCAGCTCCAGTATCACTTCTTTTGTACAAATGCTTCTAGAGGAGCAGTGATGTGCATTGTCAGAAGATCCAAGAAGTCACCCATGTTGAGCTTTAGGACGTTCTGGGTTTCCTTTTGATCCTGACACTCCATCACTCCCTTGCTGTGCTGGTTTGCTGAGCTGCAGGACTCCTCACCCTCCGTGCCATGGCCCAGCACCAGCAGAGTGCTGCAGCTGCTCCTGCGCTGAAACCCTCTCTGGGCCAGGAGCAGGGGCTGGTTCTTATCTGCCTTTGTTTTCCTTTTGGACCTCTTGCTTTCGTAGTTCCCCAGCTCCATCAGCCTCTCGTTGAAGTATTCCTGCAAAGGTTTGTCCTGGAAGCCAGGGCTGGTGGTCTGGTGGCCTTTCAAGCAGCCTCCTGAGGAGCTCCCCAGGCAATGGACTAACGAGGCTCTCCTTGGGAGACTATTGAGTTGTGGTGACGAGCTCTTCCCTCTTTCCAGATCCTGGAAAATTTGGTTGGAGGCTGGATTTCCCAAATAATTTCTTGGTAACTGTTTTAAATAGAGGGGGAGGGAGAGGCAGGATTGGGGGCAGAAGGAAGAAGAAAATCTGAATTAAAGTATGCTGGCTTAAATAGAAAAAGGATCTAAGGATTAAGGTTCCATACAGTAAACAGCTGTTAGACAGTGTTTGAGATTCTTAATCCAAATTCCCTGAAGACCAAACAATCCCTCTCTGGAACAGAAGTCCATCAGGTTGAGGTTAATGCTGAGCACTTTTACCTCCAGCTGACTGTGACGTACTGCCACAATTTTGTGTTGCCTCTGTGAAAATCTTAACTTTTTGAAATAATTTCTCACTTGTCTGTCTTAATAGAACTTTAGGTTTATCCTTTTCAAATTCCATTAGCTTGTAGCTGCTATTTCCCAAGGCAAAACTTGATCCCACTTCTAAGAGATTCTTTTTTCCCCCCTTTCTTTAATCCCAGGTAACTGCTGAACTGTAGTGTATTTTTACAAGAATTGCAATTTTCACATACAATATATTTCTACATCTTAAAACGATGAAGATTATTATTATTATTATTATTGTTATACATAATTTTTTCTCCTCCTTTCCCATTACAGGATGCCTCTCTCCTTTCTAGCCAGCCAAATTAATACTCAAGTTATTTAAATAGTAAAGGAAGACCCGGTCCAGCCCCCATTGATACACTTGGGTGTCTTTAGGTTGATTTTGGGGGAACATCCATGCTGTGAGTCCTTTTATTGACTGGGAGATAAAATTTTGGTAGAAACTCACCATGTAAAAGGTTGCCTTTCCGGAGTTTAATGTCCCCTGGATTTTCAAAGTCCCTGCTCTGCCATTTGCACCTTTCTCACAGGTATTCCAAGACACCCTGGCCTGTCTCAGCTACCAGGAGCAGCGGCTGGTTTCTGTACAGCAAGTTAAGGCAGACCATGGCTTTTTCTCTGAAAACCTTAGCAGTTTGGCTTGAGAGAAGAACTGGTTTATATTATATTACTGTTTCTAATCAATAAAAAGAAAGACTATACTGTTTGTAGATGACAGCCACAGCGGGGTCGTGGAACATTTTGCAATCGTTTATTATGCCTGACAATGCCTTTGGTATAAAAAAAAAAGCCATCACTCACGCAGTTTTTGACAATCTCTAATTAAGTCTAGATACTTGCTCAGGGTCCAGCCACAAATCTGGTTTGAGAGCCTGGCAGTGTCTCAGTAGGGCACTCCATCATCAGCCCCTGGCACGCTGCCTGCTCGTAATGAATGAAAAACATTGAGCTCAAATGAGTAGTAGTGGGTTGGACATGCCATGTAAACTGAAAAGCAATCAAGTTTTTGATCTCCCACTATTCCATCACACTTCATTCTGGAAGGGACCCAGCAAATCTGATGTCCTTGCCTACAGTGGTTGTACTTTTGGAATAAGTTAGGTAATTGAAGAACACTAAAACCTGACTGAAGCACTCTTCCTAACTCAAACTTTTAAAAATGGTTTAAAAAACAAAATCAACCTAAAAATAATAATCAGCTTTAAAATGTAGCAGAATAAAAGTCTTTCAAGGTAAGTTTTTCTATACCCAATCACAGCTCAGACTTTATTATCATATCAAACATCAGCTTTCCAGAGCATAAGGGAATTATTCATCCTGCAGAAGAATAGGTAGCAGTCACCATATATTGCAAAGAGAGTTCTGGCACACAAACCTTTACATCCTGGAAGCCTGGATATTCTGGGATGATGGGCAAGGCACACCTGCTGACAGTGTTTGACCACTCGTTTCGCCGTCCTAGGACAGCAAAGGCCGCTCCTGGAGAGAGGGGATTGCCCCAGCTCAGGTGGATTTTCAGCAACACCAAGTGCCTTGAAGTGTTTTATGTAGCAAGTTCTCAGGCACAGCATTGAGGCAGGCCTCTCCATGTCAGCAGGATCCAGAGGAGTTTGGAAGCAGTGTGTATTCCAGAATAACTCTCTCTCCCAGTTTTCCTCTAATGCATAATCTGGTACCAGGGAATCCCTCGACAACCTGCAGTGCCCGGTGCCAGCAGACACAGCACAAACAGCTCCCAGCAGTATCACAGGCAGGGGATGCCTTTGCTGAGGTCTGAAACCCTCAAACCATTAATGCTGCTTTTATCCTCTGAGAGCTCCTCACAGAAGGCCAGCAAATCTGAACCAAGAACGCAAAGGGCTCAGGTGAGGGGGGAATTTGCAGGGATTACAGAGTCTCCCACCGTCATCTCAGACAGCCTGATGTGGCTGCTGACGTGGTAGCAATTAGAGAAGATCAACAACCACACGCAGGAGTCGTCACTCAGCCTATTTGGAGCAGGCAGATCACTGCCCTTGTGACTGACCAGGGATCCCTGACACCAAAACACTCAGGGCTTTAGCTCAGCGGGGCGAAAGGTGAATTAAGTCAACACAGTGAACCAACAGTTCAGGAAAGACAGTGTAGGAAGCTGCAATAAAAAATTCCTCCCAAGAAGTCCTATGCCACTTGTCTTCCTCGGTGTGGTTGGAGATGGGCTACAGCCCTGGAGATCTGAGGAGGTCCAAACTGCTTCATTGTTTGTGTCAGGAGAGGCATGCTCTGCCTTCGAGCAGCCCAGCACCAGTGCAAGTTTGGCAAGAGACCATGAAAACAGCAGGACTCCTTTCAGCCAAAGATGAGCAAATGTTCCCAGCAACAGCCATAGCTGCCCTGAACAGCTTACAACCCACGTAGCTCAGAGAAAGGGCAACCAGGGAAGCAGCTTCAGAGTTTTGCTTTGGAGATACATTGGTGGTATCATCTGCTGGAAACAGATAAACGTGTGTAGTTGCAACAGTTGGCATATCATGAGCATATCATGGCAGCACAGGGCTCCTTACTGTCCCCAGGGACAGGGGACACCTCCTGTCACTGGGAGGGCAGCACCTCTGTTCCCTGCCCCACTGGGGCCAGTTTGCATGCAGAGCTTTGGCCCTGAGGGATGAATTGACTCTTCTCCATCGCACGCTGTGGAGCCATCACTGTGCTCACTGTACTTGTGGAAGGAATACAGAGGGGATTTGCAATCCCCTCGCCCTCCAGGGCTTCTAGCTTACTCGAGGTATTCATAAATGTTTGCCCACTCTGAATACATTCATGCAAATGTTTGCGGGTGTCCTGGATGAACTACAGATCCCTCTCAATCCAGGGCAACCATAAACATTTGCATGCACGTATTCAGAGCCCTGACTGTGCACTAAAGAGCTTTGGATGTGATCCACGAGACCATCAGCTGGATGCAGGTCAGGGCTCTAGGCTGCCTGGCAGATGGCTCAGGGCAGGACCCTCAGCAGCAACACCCCCCTGGCTGCTGGACCAGCAGGTCAGGAGTGAGAGAAGAGCGAGATGGGAGCCCAGAGAAACACTTCCACCCAGCCCTTCTCTATCCAGCTGCAAAGGTGCAACACTCCTTTCCTTATCAGCTCTGGCATTTTTTCATTTGAGGGTAAAACAACTCTCAGGCAGAGAACAAAACTCGGTGTGAGTGGCTACTGCAGCTACACCCCCACCAGCCCTCAGGGGTCAGGGTCTGTGCCCACAGCTCTGTATGAGCCACACACAAATTCAGATACGGGGCTGACAGTAACAATTTGCATGTAGAGATGTCACGATGCTCACGAAGTAATGGAACTGTGAGTCATCCCTGCTGCAGCCCTGATTGTTTGCAGTGCTGTTGTATACATAATGGTGCCTTCATATAGAAACACAATGTGGCCTTGCTAGGAGTACCTGAGAAAAAAATTTCAAAAAGCACTAAAAAGATTTCCTGGCAAAGAATTTTCCCCTAAAAGGCTTTCCTTGTCCCATTTGGCAGAAAAAAAAAAGTATTAATTTTTTTTATTACTCATCCTTCAAAGATTTTTCAGACACTCCCTGAGCCACAGTTGTTTTGGGGATATGTTCCAGCAAACCCGGATCGGGAAATCCCTGTGGACAAGCAGGAGGTGGGTTTTGTCTGTGGGTCTTCAGACCAGGTCACTGCCTCCAGGTCTAAATGCCTTCGGGCGTGTAGAGACAGAGCAATCTGCATTGCAAAGTGCCTTACCCTGCCAAGGGGGAGAGAAAACAGCAACAGCAGGAGCCCAACTCATTTCACTGGCGAGAGAGAGCTGTATTGTTTCACAGACCAAGGTACTCGTGGTGCTGCCCACACTTGTCGCCCGGCTCAGACAGATGAGAGCTGTGTGACATAGCTGCCGCTGCCACGGCTGGCCACACGTAAAGAGTTCCCTCTTTCCATTTAAACCTGCAGCCTAAAACCTGTCATTATCAAAACCCTGTTCTCCCCTGAAAGCATTTCCCTGGTTCAAGTGAGACACCAGCAGCTTTCCGCTTGTAATTGCGCGTTGTGCTTATTGAATGTGCGAGCGCTGCACACAATGGGTGACTTCCATGGAGCTGGGAAAAAACAGTCCCACGTTCCTGCTTTCATGGCAGGTTCTGATTCTACTCCCGCCGTCTGAAACTGGAGTTCATGGAGTTTGCTCTTTTATGACCTCCTGTTCCTTCTTGTGCCGTGTCATTACTGCATACACTGGGGCCAAGGCAGTTCCCTCTTCAGCAAAACTCTCCATCCTGTTTAATACACAGCTTTGCATTATCCTTTGAACCTCCCGCGAAAAGAAACATGACTTTCAGAAGTGTGTAGGCTTCAGTAGCTATCCACCTTATCTACCAACATTTAGATTATTTTTTAAAGAATTTTTTTGATATTTTAGGGGACAGTCACACTCCTCGTGTCAGATCAGGAGCTCAGGATGTGCCCAACCTGCATCAAAACCCAGAAGGATGCTCGCCTATAAGACTGAGAGCATAAGGAAACAAGAGCAAAGTGAAACGCACAGTAAATCTCTTCCTCAGTGCTGTTGAAGGGATGCCACTGCTCCAGCACGCTGTCCTGAACTAGAAACAGTCCAGAGTCTGCCAGGGGACCAGCAACAGTCCTGCTACAACACCCAGAGCTCAGGAAATCCTCTCTGACCTGCCTTAGTGCCTACAAAGCAGGTAGGTGCTTTCCTCCAGCCAGCCATCCTGGACCAAATGTGACATAAATCTTTTAAACCATGAGGAGTTTCTGTGAAATTAGGATAAGTGCTGGCTTGTAACACCTAAGAACAGAGACAGAGAAGTCAGTCCCAAATCCCTGATAAGCCAGAGTCACGCAGGGTTGCAGGGGAGCCAAGGAGAGCTGAAGTTCCTCTGACAACCCAGGTGTCTGAAACAATGCCCAGAAGTGGAAAAGATGAGAGTGAAGGCACCAACTCCATTGCTGCTGACCACGGGAGCAAAGTGTGTCATGAAAAGAGAAGCAATGAGCTGTTCCTGGCACAGAACAGGGCCCTGGTCCCTGTTCCAGGAGTTGGGGGTGGGAGCAGAAGTAGAATTGCAAAAAGCTGAGTCAAAATTTTGTCTTCTGATGTTACTCAGTTCCTCATTTAGAGGAGGCCTTGGTCTGGCCCGAAGAAGAAGTCTGGGCTATAGCATTGCCTCTGCATCCCGAGTTCCCCCAAACTTTAAGGTGTGACTTCGTATCACTTGGAATTATCTCACCTCCACTTGCCAAGAAGAGCTGTGTGTGTGTGGGTAGGGGTGAATCTATCCCCCACTTTACTTTGCAATCAAAAACCCCTGATCTCACTCACACTCTTTTGACCTCAGACCAAGTTTCATGCGTCTCTTCCTTTCTCAGACGGGTAATACTCTTAAAGGAAGAAACAGATGGCACCCGTTTGCAGATGTCAAATGCTTGCCTCACGTGGCATGTTTACTATTGGATTTTCACCAGAGGCTCGTGGCCCAGATAGTGAGATTTTAGTTGTAATCACCAGCTTGAAACGTGAAGCAAACACTCACTGACTAGGGTCACTCACTGCTTCTGATTCTCTTTTAAATCATTTGTAGATTGGAGTACAGGAAAGGGATTAAATGCTCGGAGTGCAGGAAGAAAAATATTGGAAGTGGATGCTCAAGAAGAGATAGAAAAAGAATTAAAAAATGCAACTGCTGCACTCCTGGGAGGGAAAGGGCAGAGCTACAGAAGGAGGGGACCCACATTTCTCAGTACGTGTGAAGCTGACTTGGGAGCAATGCTGGGCGTATTTGTGATGAACACTCTGATTTACACTCTGCTGTCCTTCCATGCAAACTTCCCCCCTGAGCAGCGGATGGGGCAGGTGTGACCCTTCGTGTCACAGAACAAAGCAGCTGTTAAGTTGTGAAGTTTGCCGAGAGCACGGCTCTCGGGGCTTTTGTTTCTTGCTTTCTTTTCCTGTTTTTGAGTGCAGGTTTCTGAGCTTCCTGGCGGGGTGGCTGAAAGCGCAGGGAACGCGCTGCTCCCTCTGGGAGAGCAGTGCTGAGCATGGGGTGTCCTCGCCTCTGCTTGCAGCTGGGCTGTGTCAGGAACAAATCCAGCTGGACCTGTTGAGCCCCGTGGCAGTTTTGTGGCACTTTTACAACATTGCAAATCTCCAAGAAAAGTGCTCTGTAAGGTAAAAAAGCAGCCTCATCCCTCTTGATTCTGGAAACTAAAGGGGAACATTTAATCACAGCGCTGACATTGCCTGGTGTTTCAGACACATGAAGCCAATGTGGTTATTCCAGAAGCCAAAAGTGCCTCATCTACCTTCATCCCATGGCCCATCCATGAGATCAGCTCTTCTCAGTGCTACCAAAAAATGTCTCAGTGCTACCAAAAAATGAGGGACATGAGCACGATTAGAAACTCCAGGTAATTTTCCCAGGGACTGCCCCCTTGGCGGTCTGGGTCTATGCCACCACAACTGCTTCCTGCTGGGGAAGCAAGGAATGGGTTTTGTCTCCTTTCCCTGAGAGTCATGAGGCTCTGGCACAGGTTGCCCAGGGAAGCTGTGGCTGCCTCTTCCCTGGAAGTGTCCAAGGCCAGGCTGCACGGTGTTTGGAGCAACCTGGGATAGTGGAAGATGTCCCTAAACTCCAAATAAAACACAGGGTCCCTAAATCCCAAATAATACACAGACATCCCTAATCCCCAAATAACACACAGACGCCCCTAAACCCTAAATAAAACACAGACGCCCCTAATCCCCAAATAACGCACAGACACCCCCAAACCCCAAATAACGCCCCAAAAACGGCCGCCACTCCGCGCGGCCCCAGCGCGCCCTCTGCCGGTGCTTCGGGGCCGTACGGGCCGGGGGTCCCGGGGCTGCCAGGGGAATTTGGGAGTTCTGGGGTTGCCATGGGGATTTGGGGGTCCCGGGGCTGCCAGGGGAATTTGGGAGTTCTGGGGTTGCCATGGGGATTTGGGGGTCCCGGGGCTGCCAGGGGGATTTGGGGGTTCTGGGGTTGCCAGGGGGATTTGGGGGTCCCGGGGCTGCCAGGGGGATTTGGGGGTCCCGGAGTTGCCAGGGGGATTTGGGGGTCCCGGCTCTGCCGTGTCCCCCTCGCACGGAGCTCACCGGCAGCGGAGCCTCCCCACCCTCGCAGGGAAGAATTCCATCCCAATATTCCATCTGTCCCTGCCCTCTGGCAGTGGGAAGCCATTCCCCGTGTCCTGTCCCTCCATCCCTCTCCAGCTCTCCTGGAGCCCCTTTAGGTGCTGAAAGAGGCTCTAAGGTCCCCCTGGAGTCCCCTCTTCTGGACTAACACCCCCAATTCTCCCAGCCTTTCTTCACAGCAGAGATGATCCAGCCCCTGACCATCTTCTCAGCCTCCTCTGGCCCCCACCACCAGGTCCGTGTCCACCCTGTGCAGAGGACACCAGAGCTCCATCCTGCAGCAGGGTGAGGAGGACATTTAGCAAAATGCTACCTCTGGCTCCAGCTGCAATTTTAGGTGCTGTTTGTGCCTCTGAAAATGCCAGCATTAATGTAATGGTAGAGGTTGTACCTCTGGCTTCTGTCAGTTCAAACAGGCACCTGAGACAGGTCCCCAAAAAGCAAATCTATTAATGGTGTTAATTCAATGAACCTGCAGCAAATGCAAAAGCTGTCACCTGATTAAATCACATTCAAATTAGTGCTGTTATCTGTAGAAATAAAAAATGGGGTTGCAGCCTTGGTGGAACACGTGTTTGCAAATCCTCCCTAGCCAAATGAGCTGGGGCAGTGCCAACCTGTGGCATCTCCAGGCTCCCAGAAAGGATTCAGTGCAAGGTACAGCCAGATGTGCTTCTGCCACAGCTCCATCTATATCAGCACAGCTGCAACAGCAGCAAAGAGAAACCTTAGCTCGCTGGCAAAAAATAAAACCAAAAAATACCCCCAAGAAAACCCTTCTTTTTATTTTTAACACAGAGGTGCACCAGAACTGTGTAATACATCCCAGTGTTAGGGGAAAAAAAAAATAATCATGGAACAGGTCACATGGAAAACAGTGATGCTCACCATGCTGTGAGCTGTGATTTTCCTTCCTTCAGCTCAGTAACAATTACTTCTCTTTCCTGTCACTGTCTTTTTTCCCCTGTTGAAAATTGGTGGTTTTTATAAGGTGTTTAGGAGGGTTTGTGGTCCAGAGGTACAAACACCCCTGCCCACTGTATTTATAAGCTTTAAAGGAGAATATGAAGGGGGGGGAAGCAATAATCCTGTTGTGGATTAGGCCTGTGCAAAATAGAAGGGTGAAAGAGCAGGGTGGAGACCACAAAGAGCAAAGAGAGGGTGGGTGTGATGTCTGCACATCCTCTGGGAAGTGGGTGCTTCGTTCTGCTGTAGTCCAGATGCTCATAAATCTCCCGTCCTTGTGAGGCAAGATGTGTCTTGAGGCAAAATGCTGCTTGATAGAAGATTGCTGCCACATAAATAAAATTAAAGTTGTCAGGACATACCCATATCATGATTCTGGAGATCTTAGTTCCCAGCTGAACTCACTCAGAGGCAAATTCAGGAACAACAGTGAGGTAAATAATGGTTTTCAGGGTATAGCTACAGCTCCCTTGCTCTCCTAGTCTCGGTCCCGTCAGTCATTTCACACAGGACCAAAACTAGAACTCGGCTGAATGCAGACTTTTTCTTTGTCTATGTCATTATGGTCACTACAATGTCTTTCACAATTTTATTTAGCACACCATGAAGACCTTTTGGTATACAAACTGATTTTCCCCCTTCTTTTTCTATGCAGTATCAGAGCTCTGTTGGGACATCAGTTATGTACACAAGGACAGCTGACCCTTAGCCCTGTAATCTTGATCAGAGTCTACCTTTGGCAGCTTCCAGCCCTGCAGCTTTCCCTTTCCATCTACTCCCACCCCTCTGAGGGTCAGTCACATCCTTGGGCATCCCTGTTTGAAAATGCTGAGCCCTGAAAAGGCTCAGCACCTCTCAGTTCTCTTTTCCTAACTTGTAGCCTCTCCTCTGAAGCATGGGGCAAAAATGAAAGAAGAAGAAAAAAAGACTGATTCAGGTTTTGGCAGCTCTCCTCTCACAGAAGAATATTCCACGCTTGCACATGAAAGGGAATTTTTAGCCAACCAGAGCAAAGAGTCAAAATAACAAACACAAACAATTACCCCCAAAAAATTGCCACACTCAGTGGTTTTTCTGACTGCTGCTACTGGCTCAGTGAGAGGCTGGTTCGTTGCCTAATCTTGAGCTCAGAAAAAGACAGATCATCTTGAAGTTTACAGTGCTATTGGCCCAACTACAGAGGATAGGATTTCCCTCAAGCCTTTGCCCAAGGCCTGATGATGACTCCAAAAACAACAAGTCGCCTTGAGGTTGGAAATTTTGCTTCAGAGAGAGATTTTGTTCGCGTTCTGTAAACGATACACAAATATTGGTCTGAGTGGA
The DNA here is from genome assembly GCF_017639235.1 of Corvus kubaryi. Classification (NCBI taxonomy): domain Eukaryota; kingdom Metazoa; phylum Chordata; class Aves; order Passeriformes; family Corvidae; genus Corvus; species Corvus kubaryi. The sequence goes on from NW_024580672.1 coordinate 18,385,288, forward strand.
TGGAAAATGCTTAAAAGCTGCATAACAGAGTGAATGAGACCAATCCCGAGATGGAAATAATTTCCTTAATTCCTTGCAGCACTGCTGTCACTTCCAGCCATCTGTTAGCTGGGGAGTCACTGATAATCCATGGAGCAGCTTGGGTGATGAAACCTCCTGAAAGCAGAGATCACAAAGAGCTCACTTATTTCTCTACAGTAGAAAAGGAAGTGGGTGGGGAAAAGGAATGAAAGGATGAAACACACAGCTCATGCCCTCCTGGCTTCAGGATAAAAGATTTGCTCTAAAAAACCCCTGGTAATTTCATACTTCCTTAACGAGAAATGGTGTCCAAGATGTGGAGTGAGCAGCAGTCAGAGGCAGAGTTCTATGAGCCAAATCATCTTCATTATGTGGTAGATTGTAATTTTAATCCCACTGGTCTTCCCCAGGCCTGGGGATTTTCCAAGCAGCCTGGTCAGGATGTTGAGAACAGCTTTTAACAGTGGCTGATTGAACACTGCAAGAAAAGCAAGAGAGATGGGTTTCCCATTCATTCAGGGAATGACTTGCACCAAAACTCTGCCCCTGAGGTCTCACCGTGTACCAGGGTTCTCAGTCTCAGTGAAAACTGTAGCAGGGTTGCCTTTTGTCCGTCATGTTTTGGAGTTTCATATTGTTTGGTATCTCTTTGCAGACTAAGAGGAGCATGAGCTTCTCCTCTATGCTCTCTGCTGTCAGATCCATCTCTGTGGCACTTCAGGAATGCAAAAAGGACAGGTTTAGGTTGTGTGTAGTGCAGATGCATAAAAAATGTCTAAACCTAGTATTCAAACCGCGGAAAAATTATGAAATCATAAACACAGAAAACACAGAAGAGGAACTAAGAAAAAAATATGTTCAGCTGTTCCTCTGGACTGCAGCTTGAAAAAGAACCTGAAAGGTTTCAATTTACCTCCAAGTCAATGTATTTTTTGGTAACTCTGGGAGAGTTTCAGTGAGAGTTAGCATCACTTGTTCAAATATTTCAAGTTCCTACCTTGTCTTAGTCACGACATGGGAAAACACTTGAAATCTATCTAATCAAGTGGTTCACCAGCTGAGATAGACCTGATGAAAACCACATTTGTTAACGCTGATACAGCTCGAGCTCAGCTCCTGCCAGCTGAAGTGCAGCCTGGCACATCACCCTGTCCAAGACCCACTGACCACCACGATCCCCCCTGGGATTCCTTGGGGAAAATGTGCACTGAGGGGCTGCCATGCTCCAGTAAGGGCACAAACCGACAGATTCTGCTTGAAATTTATATGGCAAACAAAAGAAAAAGCCCCCGTGTCAGGACATCCCACTGACAGCAGATTTGGTGCTCGCCCAAGGCACGGAGCAGTGGATAACCCCCCTTCCCAGCCCTGACCTACAGCCCTGCTTTTCTCAGCCAGCCTTTCCTGCTGGCTTGCAGAGTTCTGTGCAAAGTGAAACAAGAGCCCAAGAGTAACACGGGGGCGCAGGCAGGCACTGGGCTGAATTTTGGGGACACGACCTCTGGAAAGGCTGGAGCAATAGGACAGCGTGGCAGGAACACGGGTAAGAGCACCCAGTCCCCAGGCTGCAGCATTCAGCATGCTGGGCACTTGGGAAAAGTCCTGTCTTTGGGTGCTTCAGATGGGCACAAGGCAGGAACAGCAGCGGGGGAAGGGACAGCTGCTGGCCCTTTCCTGCAGCACGTTCAGGAGCTCAGAGCGTTCGTTATCTGCTCTGCAATGCCAGCTTCAAAGCCACTTCAGCTTTCTTCTGCCCGGGGATCCCCCCAAGTTTTGATCAGAGCGACATCAGCTGCCTTTACTGACAAACAGAGCCGCCTCAGCATTTCAGCATTTCTTGCTGACAGAAAGGCCGCCAAGTGCGTTGCATTTGAGGAACCAGCAGCTGCGACCTTTCCCTGCGTGGACTCTTACTCCAAGCCCCAAATCCCTACGCGTTATTCAGCCGAGAGCCAGGAGAGGGTGCTGCTAAATTTGGCGATCATCCCATTCCTCCCGCAAGGAGCCACATGCCGCCTTTCCCTCTTTCTTCCCCTGCCATCCCAAACCCCTTGGAATGGGGCGCTTTTTAACCCCTGGCTGCGATGGATTTGCACACTGATCAGTCAGGATATAATAGCCCTGATGATGAGAAGCATCTTTCACTTAATTACAGCCAAGCTGCCGAACTGGAGCGATCAGAATTCCGGCTGCAGCTGCTGAGCACTTGTATGGCAGCACAGCAAAGTCACACAGATCCTCGGGATAAAGGATGCCCCACAGCTCGCTTTGAACTGTGGCTTTGCCAAAAGCCCTGGGACATGAGCCGTGTTGGATACAAAACAAGAGGAACTGCCTCTGGCACAGGGAAAGGATCACTGTCATGTAAACAGTGCTTCTGGTTTGTCAGGGGCAGACATTTGGCAAAACTGGGTGACTGTGTAAGGCTTGCTGCCCTGTTTTAGGATGAAAAGAGTTATAAGCAATTTATAAAAGGGAGAATATACCACTTTTCAGCTTTGAACTAGTCACAGAATGGTATGGGACCTCTCTGCATCACAGACCTAATTAGTTTTTAGCCCAGATGCAGGTGCTACCCACTTAAAATGTCTGAATCTTCAGTAAAAAAACCAGCACATTCCAAACTGTTATCCAAACATAAACATTAAAATCTTTTTCTCTCCCTCCCACTGATTTTTCAAACCCTCCTTCTCCACACCAATGGCCTGGCAAGTGCAGTGAAAGAAATGCAACAGGAACAAAAGAAATGGGAGATGGAGCAGGTACAAGAGGCATCTTCCCCTGTTCAAGTGAATTTCTGCAATTCGTTCAGACCACAGCCCAGTCAGAAGTGAGCCCCACTGTGCCATCCCTTCTTCCAAGGCAAAACCCAACATCCTAGGACAGACTGTGAACTGTGTTAGCAAGGACTGAGAGCAGAAATGGGTTAACTATGGGACATGAAACAATCTCAACCCAAACTGTGTTCATAAAAGAGCTGTCAGCACACAGATTTGGTGTATTTGTAGTTTATTTTTTAGCTGAGAAACACAAAATAGGGTAGAGTTTAAGGCATGCAAACAGGCATGAAACTTCTCTTGCTTGTTTTGTGTGCTCATCACTTCTGTGTAAGTTCTATGAAGAGGAGTAGATCCTATCTTTAATCTCTACATAAAGCAACTTTGAGCACCCACTTACAGCCTGAGGTTGGATGCAATGTTTACAGTTGTTCCTGGAATGCAGGATTTATTTCTAGGGAAACAGTTCTTTATCTGTCTGTGTGATTTGTTCTGTGCCACGTGGAGCAAGTGTCACCTACTTCCAGAAGTTTGTAATAACACAAACTTTCCCTACATATACACAAATTGCAATTACAGGCATCTGCTTGCATGGTTTTAATCTGATTGCCCTTTTACTGAAAAATACCAATAATCTGATGAATAGGAAAAACATCTTTGCTTTCTGCACATTGAAGTCTACTTGTTGGTGTTCTAAAAAAAACCCCTCAAACCAACCCAGACAGCACAAAAACAATGGTCCAATCAACTTTTTACCTCTGAGGTAAAAGAGCAACTCAAAGATTAAGGATTTTGTGGATCAAGTTACATTAGATTAGAAACATAACAGGTATTGAAATAAACATCATAGGCACAGAGATGCTGCTAAAAAATACATTTCCTTTTGAGTAACTTTTGCCTTGTGGTCGTGTCAAGCACCTTTGTGTCTACTCATGTAGGGTGTTTGCTCTTAGCAAGCAAAGGCAGTACCTGATAGGGAACATATTGCCAAGGAAAGTGTTCATAAGCAGCTACAAACTTATTTTCTCTCTTCAACACCCTACCTTTGTTCATACAGCTCCTGGTTTTATCTTCTATTATTACCATTTTAAAACATGATAGTCAGAGACTCTTTTCTCCCTTGCTAATGCATTTTTAAAATCAATATGATTAAAAATGAATCTACTGCGCATCCATGTGATGAATGTGGTAAGAGCTCATTCTGCATTTTTCCCATGAATGTCCCCATGCTGAGTTTTTTAATATCACTAAGACTAATGCAGCAAACACTGGGAAAAAAACAAATCCCGAGTCCTAAACTGGTTAAGCTGCCCACTCCCAAGGGCTTCAATGCTATCAGAAGTTCTGCCCTCTGCTGTGGCAGGCATGAAGAGTTTGTTATTACAGTGGATTTTCAAAAGAGGTAATCCTGAGATTACAAAGAGTTGGCAAGTCCAGAACTGGATGGTTCCATTTCCTAGGCCCCATCAGAAAAAGAAAAAAAGAAAAAAAAAATTCATGCACATGTTTAGTTCATTCTCATTCAGTAAAACATTGAAATACAGCTTAAGCAGGAGGTCAAATACCACTGAAAGTGCCTGAAGTAATATGACTTCACCATTAAATCTTTCGAGAGCATAAAAAGAACATTAACTCAGTGCATAAGAACTACACCTTACATCATGCATATGGAGGCACTGACCTCTTCTTTGATTTCCTAAAAATGAGCAGGGCATGTAGCTCTAGGGGAAGAATCAGAACTTCCATCCCCACTTTTACATCTAACTAGGGAAAAGCCCATGGAAACAATTTTCTTCACACAATACCTGCAAGAGTGGCTCAGAGTTAAAAGAAATGATCAAGTCTACCAAGTGAGTTTGCATTCTCAAAAATGACAAACTAGACTTAGATTTTAAACATTGATAGTGACAGCAATGTATGAAACATATCTGGCCTTTCTGACAAAAAAAAAATAAGTACAAAATGTTCAAAAGCTAACTGTGCATTTAGATTAGCCAGCACATAAACAAAAGTTCAAGACAAGCAGTGCAAAATATGAAAGAGTAAATAATGAGAGAGTGGGAAACAGCCAGACTACAGCTGCAAAGCTTGTAAATAGAGCAAGTAGCTAATACACTTTCCCAGCTTAAACTGCAATTTAGTAACACTGCAGTGAATTAATCAAAAAGTATAATGAACACATGAAAAACTGTATGCTGAAATGTGCTTTGCAGTGCTGACACATTCCCAGGACAACATGGAATGCTCATTGGGAGCATCTTCCTCTACCAACCTTGGATTGCGCAGGGCAGAAAGAAACTCCCCTTGCTCTCAAGCTTGATGTGAGAGTGGCTGAACCCCAAAGCCAACTCCCTGTTCCACTGCAGCTCTCCAAAATCACAATTAGGAAACCCTGAAATACTTCTGTGGGGCAAACAAAACTCGGCAGGGTGATTTGAGCAGAAAAAATGGAGTAAAACAAAACCAGATTTGGTTTGCTGGTCCTTTGCCAAAGCACTGCTGCTGCACAGAGAGGGATTGTTCAGAAGACCTGGGAGAGACCAGATGCTTTCTGATAGCAGCATCTGATGTCACACTGATATGAGGGACATGCCCCAGCCAAGCTTTGCTGGAATCAGTGTGCCCTGAGAGGGATATCTACTATCACATTTCCTAATGGCAGTTAGGAGTTCTTCAGAGATCCTGTCTCTTTTAGAGCTTTTGTTCCCAAGGGAACAGAGGTTATCCCATCCTCTGAAGAAGGTGATTGTCTACTGCAAAAAAAAAAAAAAAAAAAAAAAAAAAATTGGGGGGAAATTTAGGAGATACAAAAATGAAAATCATGACTAGGGAAGTGTTTTGATTCAGCAATAAAGGCAAAGCAAAACAGATATCACCCTGAAAGAACAAAGTCACACAGGAAGGGATTGGATTCTAAAGAGCTTAACCCTGAAAGATGCTGTCCCTTTATGATTAAATTTGTTATGAATGACTCACCCACAAACTAATGTGAAATGTACTCCTCAACAGCTTCTCCCAGCAGATCAGGATGTAAAAGCTAGTCCCAAATAAAAATTACAAGGCAAAAATAAAAACCCAACCACGCAGTCTCCCATTTTGCATCACCAAGATGCCTCACAAAAGAAAATACAAGAATTGAAAGCATTTTAACTCATGAAATATGAAAGGCAACTCACGCTATGGAGGAATACCTCAGCCTCTTAGCTGGGAAACAGTCCTTCCATGGGTGCTTGGTTAATAGCTATCATGCAAAAACAATTAATCATTCAAGCAATTAAGAAGGTAAGTATCTCCTAAAAAGGTTTTGAGCTTTCCAAGCCCTAAATGCAACTGCTATAAACCTAGACTGTTCCTGAGTGTAATTTCCTTATTGTATTGCCTCTCCTGAAGAGACCCATTGTGTCTCATGTGTTGTAAATTCTTGATGCTCTTTTAGCTGCAGTCTGAGCCTCAGGTGAGTTCTCCTCTTGCTCCTCGCTCTTCTTATGGTTTAGGAATATGTCTGACTTCAGGAAGCGGCTGTAGCTGTCATACTTCATGAGATTGAATATCTGGGAAGAGGGGGGAAAAGAACACAAAGCAAACTACCTAAGTAAAATGAGATTTTAAATGAGAAGGACACATTAATTCTAATGCACTTTCCTTCTGTTTGTACTAGAGCATTACTACAGAGCAGGGCATTAAGGAAAAAATACACTTCCAGCTCTCCACAGGGGCTGCATGTAGCAAACAATGCTGTAGGTCCCATGGTCACTGCCTGGCAATAACGTCCACATTAGTTTAAAAATCAGATTATAGTTTTCACAGTAGCCAGCTTTGCACACCTAATACTGAAGGTGAAAGGTCCCAGGCCAGGGTCACTGAGTGGGATGATCAGATCCTCCCGTGTTTGTCCCTCTGAACATCTCTCTGAATGTCTGGAAGGCATTCAGAGGGACAAAGCAGAGCTTTGAAGAAACAGAGGCACCTTTTATGCACCTTTCTGACTGCAGTGACTCCTGAACATTGCAGAGTAACTCAAGCAGAGCAGTGGATAACTAAGGAAAGCCTCTAAATAATTTACACAAATACTGAAACATCTGGTTTAGCCAATGTTTCTTAAAGCTATGCCAATCTTCCCATTCTTTTTGGACCAAATGGCAAGACTGGTCTCAGGCAAATTGCAGGAACCTGCCACAAAGAGCTAACCTGATACAGATGTATTTTGCCAGTTAAAACGTGGGTTTAAATTGCTGGTGGATTAAATTTGTGTAAATACACTTTTCACTAGGCCAAGAGCTTCGCACAGCCAGCATGGAAACATGAAGTCAGCCCCAAGCACAGCTTTTCTCTCCCAGGGCTTGAGTTCAGGCTCATCCCTCAGCATAACTGCTGCTCTTCTATTTATACCCACTGTGGACAAAAAAAAAGCTACAACTCTTTTTGGAGTTTTCTGAAAACAAAGGGGCTGGGAGAGGAGCCTGGAATCTGTTCAGGTGTCAAGGTCAGGACTATATTTTGCTTGGTCTTGAAACAGAGGGGACAGGAAAAAAAGTAAACTTCAAAACTATAATTGAGGCAAAACCAAAGCCAGCATCACCCTCAGCCTATTATTTCACTGGTGGAGCCTCTCTGAGTCATGTTTCAGGACTGATCATTTTTTATGATACTCAGAGTAACTGAATTTCCAAGACAAATTTCTGGATTCTGACCTGCAGATGTGGCTACTCCATGTGTGGATAACTCATCTTTACCTTTACAGGCCTCACTTCCAACTGATACTACAACCATTACCTGTTTGGCAGGAGGAAAAAAAAAAAAAAAAAAACCAAAAAACAATCTCAAACTGCTTTTTCATTTCACATCCTCGAGGAACCGGGACAAATACAGGCAAACACCCAAAACTTGACTGTTCTTGTCTGTGCATTTGCTAAAGTAGCTCCCTTACAAGTAAATTACATGGTGGATTTTACTAATCACTATTTCTTTACATATTTAAATATTTAAATTCATGTCTAAAACTGTGGAAATATTATTTTTTAAGATACATTTTGGAATATGAAAAAAAAAAAATCCCCAAATACCCACTCTGTATAGACTCTGATCTTCAGGATCTTAACTCTTCCTGAGTTAAGAAAAGTCAAATTTTACCTCCCAGCACTGGCTAACTATAACATAATTAAATTCATCCAACCAACTCAGGGGAAAAAAATTGTAAGGAAGATGTTCCCTGTTAAAACGTCACATCTTTGTGAAGAACTTAGACCCCTCTTGCTCCTGGTATCACTTAAAGCATCTCCCAGAGAGAAAGAGCATTGAAGACCGAGATCTTCTGCAGTCTGGTCAGCCAAATATAGAGAGAGCAGAGTCACCACGTGCCAAAGCAGAACCCTCTTTCCCCCTCCCTCCCTGCCTCCTCTCACTGCCTTTGTGGAGCAGGAACATTTACCCCACAAGTATTTTGAAGCACATGAAGTATGAACTACTCTAACACCACTCCATTCAGCACAAACAAATGGCTTGGGGGCAGTTAAGGCCACCCCATGGCCCCAGCCCACACCCCACCAGATCCCCAGTTAAATCAGCAGCTCTCTGGAGACCTGAAGCTGTTGTTACCAGCACTGCTGTAGAGCAGAGTGTGTCTTTCCAGCTCTGCCTTTTTCTACTCCAGACCCACTGTGCCAGCAGTGGTTAACACTGCTCTTCAGAGAGCAAATTACGCCACTCTTCATAACTTTATAAGGATTGAAAACCAGAGAAGACCATAACTCTTCTGAGCCATTATCTAACAGCAATAAACAGTAGCTTCAAGCACTGGAATCTTGCAATGACCCACAAATGCTCTGCATTTGTTTTTAAAAGCTCGCAGAATTTCTTCCCACACTAGTGGGATTCCTCTACCACTAGTCCAGTATGTTTCCAGTTCAGGTATTACTAATCCTTGGCTCTCCACGTGCATGTCGTTTGTGAAATAGCAAATATTTTAACTCCAGTATTCTCTCCAGCTTCACTCGTACAGTTACTCACCCTGAACTGCAGTGCTGAGCTCTACCAGAACATTTCTCTCCCTTCCCCCAAGTCAGAAGTTTTCCCATGAAAAACTCTGTTTCTTCACATGGAAATTTGATTTCAGGTATTTCCACTGCTAATGTCTTGGAATCTGCCTGAAAAACAGCAGAGCCTTTGCCCCTCAGACCGCTCCAACTGACCCAGCCAGTGCCCAACCAACGTATTCAAATACCTGATTGAAATGGGCTGAAAACACTGTTTAAATTGCTGTGCTGTTTCTCCACAAAAGGAAAGAGCCAAATGGAAAATACAGGTAGTCCTGAGGATGGTACAGGAATTAAAAATAGTACTGCAAGTGCTGGAAAGCTGCAGATAAGAATGACTCACTTCATAACTTATGCTTTGAAATCAGCTGAATATCAAGAAAATTTACCACCCAAAGACATGCCTGCAAAATTTCTAATTTCTACCAGGCCTCCCAAGTTCCTCAGGAAAAGGCAAAGCAGAGACCAACTCCTCTAAGTCTTGCATGTTACGGAAGAGGAGGGTTTTCAAAAAATTGTGTTATATTCATATCAATATAAATACCAAAGCAAAGTAAAATAAAGAATCTTAAGCTGTCAAGGAAACCAGTGGCAACTACAAAACAAACATCAGCAATGACTCAGAACAAGTGAATACACAGGAAAATGAAGGCACTGAGTTAGTCAGGGCGATTCTCAAGCCACCCACACAGGAACCCAGGAGAAAACTCCATCCAGTTTTCCAGGAAAGCCCTGAGTTGGAATTAGGATGATTGTAATGAATCTCTTAATTAATTGGTCGTAGTGAGATGGGGCCAAGAACCTGGAATACCTCAGAGCAGCTGCATTAATATCCCAACATGGAATCAACCCAGTTCTGTGCTTACCTGTTCAATCCATGCCGTGGCTAGAAAGCAAAGCTCATTATAACCAGACAAAACTGTGTTATTGAAGTAAATAACTTTACCTGGTCCTGGAGCTTCTGAAACATGAGAGGGTGAGGTGTCTCCAGGATGGTCTCACTCAAACGGGACTGCCCTTCAACATTGACTTGGGAGGAAGCTTTACTGGACAGGAAAGTCATGTAAATTTCTTTAGCTTTTTCCTGCATCTGCAAAAGGACATTTATTTAAAAGAATTATTTAAAATGGAATTTATTAAAAGAATTATTTCCTGTGGAAGTAGTCTCTGATTGGGTAACGTAATGTTTTGTTGGAGACTTCTGTAGGTCACTTCTTGAGGTTCACGTCCTAAACCCAAAATATATTCTGAATTTCAAAAAAAGTAACAAATACACATAGATTAGCCTACTTGTGTATATTCATTTGTACTGGAAGAGAAACACCTCTACAGGCCAAAGCCTACACCGATATTAGCAAAAGCTGCCAGTGTTCAGCAGGTTGTGATGTCTGAATCTCAGTAGCCAGTGTGAGACTGCTCAGCATCATCAGCTAGACCTTGTGTTCACTTCTGAGAAGACTCTTTTTCCTAACAGATCATCAGTATGGGCAAGAAACACAGAGGAAAAAAACCTGGGAGCTTACTACAAGGGAAAACGAAGTGAAGTTAGTGTCTAACTCACACCACTGTCAGGCAACCTTGTCACACCACACACTTTGTCTTAACCATGACCTCAGAGCAGCTCACCTACAACACCAACTACACGATTAAAGAAAACACCAGCTACTTGGCTAACTGGTAAAGATAAGACTCTCAATAGCCTCTGAGAACTGATAAATAAGGGTGTGACCTGCATAAAGCTGTTTGTTGGTATTTGCCCTGATTTCAGAGCTCTTCCCTTGTCAAACCAGTAACAGTGATAACATCTTGACCCCACCAGCATCCTTAAGCTTCAAAGCAGTGAGGGGCCACAATCCCCTGAAATTCAGTGAAAGACCACCTTAACCAGACAGTTGGATAAGAGGAAGCCAGAGAGGAGGAAGAGACACAAGCCAGGCAAGATCCAAGCCCCGCTGCTGCAATCTGAATTCTGCAATCTGAAAGCAACCCAGCAGCAGCTACTCTGGCTCATCCTGAGCCCTGGGTACCTCTAATGAGCAATCACAGCTCCAGACCAGCATCAGCTAAAGGGCTGCGCCTTTGATGGGGCTTGAAGGAGGAAGCATTTAAACCCAGCCCATGAAGGAATCTCAGAATTACTTCTATGTTTTACAGCTGAGGTACATTTACACTTGGGGATAATTAGAAGAAAAGCTGCATGTGTTTGAGCATTCAGGGGGCCTAAAGAGTTGACTCACTGCTGAAGGGGATACCCATTCTCTAGTATTCCTATTTAAAACTCATTCATCCGGGGGGTAGAACATTATGTGTCAGGTGCATTAGGCCACAATGAACTGTTTTTAAAAATTTCCAACTTGTTTCACAACTCAGGGAGGACTGGGTCAGCCCCTTCTGTTCTAAATGGGCAATTAATCCAAGAGATCAGACTGCTACAAGTGGCAAAGTTAATGTCCTAAGGCAGGCACAGGGAAGGGGCCTTCAGCTATTATTGCATGAGCAATTGTATTGCCAGTCCCACCTAAACAACTTTAGAACCTCCTGTATGGTTTCAACCATATTTGAGAGAGGGGCAAAGGACTGAGAAAAAAAATTACCCTCCTGCTGAGTCAATGGAAAATCAGCAGGAGAAAAGAAAGGGAGAGGAAAAGCAGCACATGCACCAAGGGAAAAGCTGCAGTATATGCTCAAAAGTTTTCTGCTCTACTTGAACTGCCAGGGTGTGTCCTTTGCTGCTGGCTAGTCAAGGCAGGAGTAGCTCCTCACCAGCCCCAGCACAAGGTGCTGCTTGTCCAAGGCCACAGGAGCAAGCTGGGCACTGCAGAAAAAGAGCAGAGGGAGGCTTGAGAGGAAACACAAAACTGGAAGTAACTGTGAGGAACTTTAAAGAGCGTGGAGGGGAACAACAGGACTGTGTGGGAGGCTGGTGAAACAGGGAGGCTCTTTGGATTTTGTGAGGAAGAATAACAAAGAAAGGAAGTGAAAGAGCTGTGCTAGGGAGAGGAGGCCATTGGAGAGACACAGGGGACCTGGCTTTATAGCAGTGGGGAAATATGGAAATGCACAGCTGAACGTTACAGATTCTGCTGCAAATAGAACTGCTCTGCCATGTCTGTGCTTCAGTGGTACAGCAGCTGATTAACTACAGCTTATAATTTGCTTTAAAAAGAAAGAACAGTCAAAGCTGCCAGTGTGCTCATACACCCCCCAAGTGTCACTCAGGCAGAGCCAGGTTCAGGTGGAGGAGGCAGAGATTGTCCCTGTTCAGTCAGTGGCATTCTCTGCTCTGCATCTGCCTGAAACTAAAGCCTCAGCACAGGGGACTCTGCTCTGGAACTAAAAGAGCTCCTAAACTGGGATCTTGTTTGCAGGTGGTTATTAAAGGATTTCTGGCAGTCCTCAGCTCCATCTGTGTGCTCGCCCCAGTATCCGTGCCAGATTCCCATTAGGAGCACGAAGTTCTGTCTGCAGCACCCCCCCTCGCTGTTTCAAGTGGATACAAGATTCTTTCCCACTTCCTTTCCTAAGGTCAAACTCAGCTCCCAAGCATGTGTGGTTCCCAAATGAGGTGAATGGGAGCCCCAGATGCTCATCAGACCAGGCTCCCAGCAGCCAGCAGCTGTGCAGCATTACCCAGCCCTGCTAAACCCTTGCTACATTCCACATGGGCAGCAACAGAAGAAACTCCTGAATGCACAGGACTTTGTCCTGGAATCATTCACTACAAAACTCCCAACATGGATATTCTGGTGGGTTTTAGCAATAGCTGAAAATATTTCCCATAAGCATTTATTACAATCTGTAATTTATTTTTGAAGCTCAGCTTCAAGAGGAGAAACATTTAAACCCTGGGAACATGTTGTTTATTTCATTAACAGTCACAAATGCAACAACACATGACAAACCCCAACAAAATATTTAAAGTTAAATTTTATTCCCTTATCCCCACCACTCCCATTTCAATAATTAAATATGTGCCCTAACACAAGGGCCACATGGGTGGCAGCAGAGCTCACTGCTACGAGTGGGCTTGACCTAATTGCTTTCTCAATCTTCACTAAATGTTAAATTTCTATTTTAAATTCAATTTTAAAGGATTATCCTTTTTGTTGTTGTTGTTTCTAAACTACAGAAATGTGTCTTGAGCTGAGGGGAAAAGTCTGTGCCTTCCTGCTGCAAGAAGATGAGCTGAACCCAGTTCATCTAAAACCTGGCCAGACCAGCAATGCAGTCTGCCTGCTGCCTCGCTCTGCAGCTGCCAAAAATCTCCCCTGCTCCCATGAATCATCCACCCTAATGGAACAGCAGCCTGTGCAAAACCAAACACTGCCCCAGGCTGACACAGGAAGGATAACAATAAATATCCCTGGCACAATGGGTGCTTAACCCACTGCTCATGTGCTGACCTTTGGGCAAGTTTAAACTGACCAAGTAGAGTCCCATGCCAGCACTCTCACATCAAGTAATCAAAAGTTTCTCTCATCCTTTAAAAATCGGGGGAAAAGAATCCCATTCATAGAATCATGGAATGGTTTGGGTTTGAAATTACTTTAAATGTCAGCTACTTCCAACCCCCTGCAGGGACAGGGGACAACTTTGACTAGATCAGATTGCTCAGAGTCCCATCCAGCCTAGCTTTGAATGTTTCCAAGGATGGAACCTTGGTTCCCACCTCTCTGGGAAACCTGTTCCAGTGTGTCACCATCCTCACAGTAAAGAATTTCTTCTTTATACCTAATCTAAACTTGCCCAATGTCAGTTTGAAGCCATTCCCCCTTGTCCTGTCCCTCCATCTCATGTCCAAAGTCCCTCTCCAGCTCTCTTGGAGCCCCTTTAGGCCCTGGAAGGTCTCTCTGGAGCTTTCTCTTCCCCAGGCTGAACACCCCCAGCTCTCCCAGCCTGGCTCCAGAGCAGAGCTGCTTCAGCCCTTGCAGCATCTCTGGACTCGCTCCAATCTGGGTTAAATTGATATCAGCTTCATCTGACCAAGAGTCTCTGGGTCTATGAGTTAATCTGTGTGGGAAACCAGTTTTAAGGAGAAGCAAACTACAAAACAAGTAAAAGACTGTTTTTAGAATACTGTGCTCACAATAGAGAGAGATGCAAAGGGATTTCTGCAAGAGTCACTTTCAGAAGAAAAATCCACGCTTCACGTTACCATAAACACTGGAAAGATTTCTATTTTTAGTGCTTTTCCTAGCTTTGTAAATTATCTAAACAAAGCCACCCATAAGCAGTAGCTACAAAAACTTACTGTAAGTCTGTGTCATTCTAAAGCACATTTATTCAGCAAGTTATAATAATTTGGGCAGCACCAGACTCCAAGATGACCAAGCTGTGGAATGACTGGTACTGATTAATTAACCTAAATAGAACCTAGTTAAGCCTCTGTCCATTCATTTGGCAATTCATTGAAGGATTCACTAAGCTCCTATCCCTGCACATCACCACTTTCTGTACTGGCATCCTAAATTAGCAATCCTAAATCAGCTAAAAATATGGAAATCATTTAGCAAGGGAAAATATGATTATTATCCCACTGAAGGCGTGGGACTTCACAGAAAAGTCGACTGACTGGTTGTGCTTTCCTCAAGACTTTCTGCATTCGTGGACCTTAATGAGGGAGGGAAGCAGCTGAATACACAAAGCTGAAACTACTAAATGCTACAGAGTTCACAGTCAAATTGAACATTTCCCTCTTCTTGCAAAAAATAGTATTGTTGTATTTTTATGGATTTATCAATACCAAAAAAATACAACTAAGTCCAGCACACTGTTCTGAGGGGAATGTTTTTTTCAGCGCAAAACACAGGATATTTACAAAAAGTAGACTCTCCTCCCCAAAATACATAGTTTGGAAAAACAGGGAAATTGCTGTTGTTGAAAATGTGCTGGGAAACTGTTTCAGCTGACAATATTTGACTGAGAGGAATCCTGCAGTGTGGACACAGCCCTCTTACACCTGCACTTCATAACACCTCTCCTAGCCCAGCTCTCCCACCCGATTCCTATTCCTTGGCATTTCTGATGTTCCTCCAAGCACATATAATCCCACTTGGAAGAGGTTTAAGGGGCATTTTCCCACTCTCACCTCTTCACGATGCTAAAATGTGCCATGGCAACAAGAGGTGCACTAAGGTAAAAAACATAAAAGGGGGATTTAAAAAAAAAAAAAGCTTTAGGAGTCTGACTCTCAAGGACAGCGATGCTCACTTGGAGTTTTGAAACTACTTAATTTCATGCTCACAGAATCTTTCTCTTAAAGAGCAGATAAATTTAAATTTTCTCAAGAAAACAATGAAACAAACAAAAAAAAAAACCACACAAAACCTTTTTCAGAAACAAGAAGACTAAACATGGTTCATAGTTTAGGCCTGGCTCTGTGGGCTTCAAAGTCTAAATGTGAAAGTAGATCCTTTGTTCCTGGTGGATCTAAATGTAAAACAAGATCTAAGTAGTGGAAAAAACAAACAAACAAAAAAACCTTACAGGAGGTGGATGGTTGAAAAATTTTCCAGTAGAATATTTCCTACTAGAAAGAGAGAGCTGTCATCAAAATGAAAAGGCTCTGCAGGTATACATCAATTTGGATAAATATTTAAGCAAAAAAGTTTAAACAGACCCCTTCTGTTTTGTAACTTGTAATTTCATAAGGCAAAATATTTTCTTTTGGTGCTGTAAAATATTTTTGTTTGTGCCATTTGTTATTTTTATGTTCCACTGAGACATCACAGTGGTGTAAATTTCCATGTATTAGCTGCTATGCTCTAAAAAAAGCTCTGAATGAAATACCTTTATATTTGCAAACAAGATGATGCAACATCACTGAATTAACAAAAGTTTTGCTACTCCCTAGAAACTACAAAAAGTTCAGTTTTCAAAACATGGGAAACTTGACAATTTCAGCAGTTTGTTTTGATTTGAAGTAGAACTGGCTTTGTTTCCAAACAATTCCACCAGGATGATTTTAGTGCAATTTCTTCAAATATATTTATCTGCATTCACATAAAGCACATTATGCAACAGAGATGTTTTAGCTCCAGCTCTGCTAAGTAAACTTTGTTGACAAGCAGAATTTATTTAGGAAACATACCTGCTTTTTTCCCTGTGTTTTCTTAAATTCTTCACATGCTAACCAGAACAAAACATTTTCTTCACTAAATTCTTTCTTTAAAAATTCCTAGGAAAGCAAAAAACAAACACACAAATGTTAGGATGCAATTTCTCAGTTGGTTTTCCCTCTTCCTACTACAGCTATTAGAACTAGGAGCTGCCTACAATTAACTCAACCGTGAGTTTACCCAACCCAGTGCAACAGAACCACTGCATCTGTGCATCTGCACAGCTGATACTGAACACTCTGATATTCTGCACTTTGAAAGCACATTCCAGGAGGATGATGAGCTACATCTCATCTCAGACCATAGCAGTAACTCACAGGAATGATCTCCTCAGTCTCCCTTAAATAGCTCGAGCACTTTTACAGCCACTGCTCAAAGGGAAATCCAAAAAATATATTAATTCATTACCAGGTGAGTAAAATGAACTATTTTAATGAGAGTCACAGATCACTTGGGATTCTCATGTAGTACCTTTCTGACTTTTGTAATGAGTAAAATCTCTACAAATGAAAGTGTTTCTAAACGTGATCATCAGTGGCAATAAATCCACTTAAGCAGACTGAAGCAGAAGATGTAGCTGTGTTCTCTGTGCTGTTTAAACACAGCACATTCCTCCAAAAGTGAGGCATGCTTTAAAAGGGGAAAAATGTACATTAAATTTATTTATGAAATATAATGACTGAAACTTTTATAGCTCTGAGATCATCAGTTTTCTCTTTCAAGTGTTAGAAAACAGAGACTAAGTAATGCCAGGAGTTAAATAGCACCAAGATTACTTTTCCTTTTTTTTTTTTAAGAATTCAAAATCAGTGTTTTGTAATTCTTGTTTACCTCATTTCCCAAACCAGTCTGGTAGGAAACCATTTTATCCCAGTGCATTTTATCAGTATGGTATGGCAAAAGCACTTTCAAGTAGGCAGTTCCCATTCGTACATCCTAAATGGCAAGAAGGCCTTCAAACACCAACTCACCACCCTCACCTAATTAAACTTCAAGCCATTTTGAGCTGCACCAGCCCACACTTTGTAGTAAACTGAAAGGGAATATTTTCAGTAGAGCTGCTAAACACAGAGCAAGAGCCACAGAGTCATCAGATTGCTCCTGGTAACTCATTGCTTAAGGACAACGTGTGAGAATCGAGAGCCCGGGATCTCAGTGATAAATAATGCTTGGCAGGAGGGATCAGTGGCTCAGGGACTGCAGTTTATCCAACAGGAACTTGTTAATCCTTGCAAGAGCAGATAGATCCCGTTAGAAAGATGCAGCCTAAAGTCTTGCACGTGCCTTTGGAGCACAGGCTGCAGTGGCAGGGGGCAGAAGGTGCTGCCTCAGCAGCTCAGCCAGCGGCACAGCTCCAGCTCTGCTCAGGGCACGCATCTAGAGGGATGTGTGCCTCTGTTCACAGCACTGGCACAGCTGCGCCCTTCGTGCTGAGGCTCATTCTGCTTCAAAACCTGACTTTGTTTTACGGAAATATCCATATTTGATATAGCGACCCTAAACCGTTTCACTCCTTCCGGGTCTTCGAGGAGGCTCTCCAGGGATGTGGCCCATTTCGAGGTGCCTTTCAAGGTTTGGTGGCTGCTGCTTGGGTGGCCCTCGATGTCATTTATCTCTGGGGGGAAAAAAAAAGTTGAAAACACCAGCATCTTCTTTAGAAATTACAAATATCACTCACACTGATGTCTCCCCCATTTCCCCCTGCACCCTTGATTTCAGCTGCTCTCTTTAAAGGAAACACCATAAAACTGAAAATAAAGACACACACATACAGACACTTGAAACCTGCTTTGCCTGGAAGGAGGGAAAAATTCCTTACAGCCATACAATTCAGGAGCATGTAAGGAGGCACTGACACTGTTTTATAGCAGTTCAAGCACCTTCTGCCTGGGGAACACAATGACCACAGTCCATATTTTGTTCTGGCATCGTCAACAACACTGGGTGCTCTAAAGCAACTCCTGGTCAGTCACACATGTGAAATTTATTTTTAAGAAAAGAATCATCACTGGAGGCTGGAGGTTGGGTAAAAGCAGAGAGAAAAAGAAAAATAATGGTTTGTTCAGCAGAAGAACCAGCCCAAGATGTTAACCCAGTCTAATGGGAGGAAAGACACCCAGCAGAAGAGCCTCACTCCAGCTCAGTCAACCTGGTTTTGGGCAAGAGGGTGATGTTTGTTTCCAAGTCCACTGAAATTCTCCTTTTATAAGGTGTACTGGACTGTGCCCACATCTGACCTCCCAGCCGGCCTTCTCACAGATAGGAAAGATGGAATACAATTTCTATTTTCTCTATCCCAGGGACAAGTGCATTTCATTTGAGGCTGGTGATGGCAAAAAAAGCCCTGTTTGCTGGCTACCCTTCAGAAAACCTATTACTTGGAAAAATTCCAGGAATGCTATTGCTCATCTGAAAAACTCTAGCACAGACGTAAAGTGCTCAGCCTCCTCTCCTCACACAAAATGCCCTGGGAAGAGAGGAGTGAAGTCAGAAGGATAAGAGCTGCACTTCAGGTCACTACGCACTGGAGAGATGCACAGAACTCTTACTGTAACCAGCAGAGCTTCTATTTATAACTCCTCAATTTCTCCCTACCATCTTACTGGAAATCTGGATCTGACTAACTTCTGCTTAAGCTCTGCTTTCAAAAACTCTTCTTTCACCATGAAACTAATCCTCACTAAGTATCTCAAAAAACAACCTATGCAGAAATACTATATATATTACACATACAAATACACACTACCAGATGTTCTTTCCAGGTGGTAACTGGAAATAATGCAAAGGTTAAAGCCCTACAGAATATTGGCATGACAGCAAAGCCTCCTGAGCTTTGGTTGGTAGGGACCTGTGGAGTCTGTTTTACCAACTGTTCTAAATGAATGAACATCTCTGCTGCCTTGATAGGAGAGGGGGTTTTGTATGAAAAACACTCTGCTAGCTTAAAGCTCAGCAGCCAGACCCCAAGGATTGTCTCCAAACCACAGCTGCAGCCTTCACATGCGACATGAGCACAGCGAGTTAACACCGCCTCAGTTTGCCCCTCTTTGTGCAAAAGGATGTGGTTCTTGATTAGCACGTGAAAAAATTTATTTTAGAAACCTGACTCAAAGTATTTGGGCATCTAATCTCAGCAAAATCCGTGAGATTTGAGTGGGAATGGCCAAGTATATTGCAGCAGAACACCAAAACCCCTGAGGAGCTGGAATGCGTTGTTATGATCCCGCTCGCCTTGGAGGGGAATGGCAGCTCTGTGGGTGCAGCTGCTCGTGGCCTGCAGAACCAGGCCATTCCCTCACTGAACACAGGATTTAGCACACAACACAAGGGGGGAACATTTGATTTCCAGTGTTTCTTTTCCAGCCAAATCTGAAGTGGACATTACTGATTACTTTGAAAAGCATGTGTTTCAATGAGCCAATGCAGACCCAGGCCCTTGAGAACCTAAAAAAAAATTCCGGTGAGCAAAGGCCGGAATAACTCCTTCCACAAACCCAGGATACCTCAATCTGCTTCTCTTCTGCTGCTTTGACTGATCTCCCATTTTACTGCTGGCCATTCTCTATCCTCCCTGATCATCATTTTCCCTGGCTTCCTCTCCCTTCTAGCCTACCCAGCACAGCCCAAATCTACCCCTCCATTTATGTTCTCACTCCACTCCTCCCTGCCAGCCTCCAAACCCTGCTCTCTCCTACGACCCTGCTCCCCTTTTCAAACAAAATTTGGTTTTGAAGGGAGGACCTACACAACTTCTTCCTAGCGTCCATTCTGTTGAGCCTTGTACAGGACAGAGTTACACGGTTTGTTTCCTCACTTAACCAGCTCCCCACAACCCCAAAAATACTGTGGTACAGAGACAAAGGTTGTCTGCCCACTGCAGTCCTTCCATTTACCTCTTGCCCCACTTATTCAAGCCGGGATGTCCCCAGGGCAGGGGCTGTGGGATGTCTCAGGTGCTCCAAAGGTGCAATCCCAGCTCAGCCCAGGCTACAGCTCCCAGCACTGCCCACCCCAAGGCTGGGGACACCAGGCTGAGCACCATTAATCCCCATGTCCAGTGTTCCTCTCCAACCACCATGAAACATCAACATTCCCCCTCAGCACAAACATAAATAGGCTGCACGTGACAGTAGGAAACACTCTGAAATGTTATGAGGGTATTAAAACTGCTGGGTATTTTTATTATATCCCATTAAAAATGCCATCTCCAACATTTATCCTAACACAAAAGTGACCCGATACCTCCCAGTCAGGATCATAACTTCCCACTCCACATACTGGTTTCACATAGCAGATTTGATATGTGATTTCCAGAATTTTTAAAAGAGTTTAAAAGACAGCAAAGAGGTTTTCCCCAGAAATGACTCCAGAAGCTGATTCCCAAATCCATCTCTATTACTAAATTACCTTAAAGATGATACTTTCAGTGAAGTGCAAATTAATGAGTTTGAAACAATTTATCTGAGGAGGCAATATAGAAGTAAGTGTAGTTACATGAATGATCCTCCTGACACCTATTTCTCCCTGATATTTGTAAAAAGCTAACTTTTTCCTGTTAAAATCATCTACTGACAAAGTTAGGTAATATACCCTTGGAAACAACAAGCCTGATACCATTGTTTAACAACAACCAAAATGTACATACATTTGTATGATCATTTAAATGAGGAAGGCAGACATTTGCTATTACTGAAAAACGGGAGATAATTTTGTGCATCAAAAAGGGCATTACAAAATGGCAGTTCTCCCACTAGTATTTCTGTAAGAGTTAACACCCAGAATATGCATCAGATGATAAACGAGCTAACTACATTTCTTACACTACAGTACATTTATTACATTATAATACACTAATTAAATTTCAGAGCAGGGCTTGCCATCTTTTACACGGGTTAGGAACCGAGAGGCAGAGAAAGGCAGCAAGACACGCACAGCAGAGCACAGTTGTAAGAGTTGCTGCTGAAGCAAACTTTCCACTGAGTTGGAAATCTGCTTCAGAGACGCAGCCGCTCGCACAATGTGCAGAGAGCAGCCAGCTGCTCCTACCAACGCAGCAAATGATTAAGTGCTTCTTTTAACTGCACCACTCTTCAGAGCACTCCATGCTAAGCCAGCAAACAGGCAGTTGCATTATCTGGAGCATTATTTTAGAGGTAAACCTCGCAGAAGCTGCTTTCCCACCACACAATAGCACTGCAGCAGCAGGCTGCGGATAAAGGCTCTTTGTGCGCGGCAGAACGGTAAGTGCAGCACTAATAACGCTGTAATTATCAGCTGAAGAGTGCTATCAAAAATGCCAAATATTTGCATCCCCCAAACAGGAACGTGGACTGAAATCCCAGGAAGTGTCGATACCATCAATATATACAACTTTGCAGGTCAGAACTCACAGTCCTTGCCCTTGTTTTTGACAAGCACGAAGAACAAAAACCTGTGGGAACCCATCAAACTGAGTGATTCAGACACAGCTAATTGAGTTAGACATGCTGCTCACTCTGCCTTCCAGAAGCACTGCACATTACAACGGCTTCCCAAGCTGCTGCCACTCTCCAGCTGTTGATACCGTGGCCTTTGTGGCACCATATCAAGCAGCACAGACTCACGCCCTTTGCAGAATCCCGCTGAACACATCCCTTCCTAAACGCCTGTTCTGCCCGTCCCCTTCCCACACACACCTTCTGCACAGCCCTTGTAAAACAACAACTGCCCCACAAACACTCACAATGACAAAAGCACCATGCAAACAGCATATTCCTTATTCTGTAGCTAAGCATTAATGTACAACAAGAAAAGCGGCTTCCATTTCTTTTTGAGGAACTTGTGATCACACCTCCCCTTATCCACCTAGATCATAAAGCTGCGAGCCATGAGCCTTTATTATTACTTTAAAAGCACTCTGAATACCTTGTCTTGTCCTACAGTCACCAGAATGCCTACCCAGCAACAATCACCAGTCTGGAATTAATAAATCCAAGGTATGAAGCAGTGGGAAACTTCATAAGCAAGCAGCTGGAAAGGGAAAATTCCCTTACTTTCCATGTATCCAAGCATCAGCGGATGAATCCTCACACAAATTTTTTCCTAGTAGCAGCTGAATTTTAGACCTTTTTGCTACAGCAGAGCTGTCCTTCACACTCATTGGTTGTTCAGAGCATGAGGTTCAACATCCTCTTTCGACCGTCTCTAGCAACAGATGGCTACTGGATTCCACTTTTAACTATAAGGAAGGAAACTGAAGGGACGTTCCTCTTTTGTAGCATCTCTGGAAGCGTTCACCAGACATATATCCTTTAAAACACCCCCTTCCCGTCTTCCCCCCCGCAAAAAACCCCAACCCAAAAAAACCCCCCAGAAAACCCAAACAACTCTAGACAAAGATCTCATCTGGCTTTTCTTAGAAAGACTGCAACTTCTCCCTGCACATCATAAAACACAGTGTTATTTTCTAGGATTTGGAGATTGCAACTGTTGCCCCAAATGTCTCAGCAGTGACATATATCAGGCATCACCCCCTTGGAACCGACAGACTGGCAGCATCGGGGATAGAAAACACACAGCCACGCCACACCGCCTGTCTACAGAGAGAACCGTGATGTCCTACATTATTACTCCTTGGAAACCCCCATTCCAGCTTAAAAGGCTCCCTCCAAAAGCAAACTCCTCAAAGTCAATTTGGAGTTCGAACAACCACGCTCTGATGTCCTGGGCTATTGCCTCGCCGCTGGTAACAGCAGCAGCTCCGACTGAAACTTGGCTGCCGAGGCACAAGCCCGAGCAGGACCCAGTTCCCTCTTCCGCGCTCAGCGGGAAGCGCCGCGCTCCTTCCCCGGCGCTCCCAGAGCCGCATCCCCCGCGGCCCCGCGGACTCGCTGCGGGCCGGAGGGGCCCCGAGCAGCCCCGGCCCCGGCCCCGAGCGCCGGCGGGGCCCAGGGACCGCCGTGAGCTCCGCGGTTTCCCCGGCGGGGCCGCGGGC